>NC_083344.1:85599190-86239969 GCF_019175385.1 Lycium barbarum
AATTTAATGGTGTGGAAGAGGGCTGGATGTGAGCTTACAAGGTGCTGCCATGGCTGTTGGTAATTTTTGTCCGAACCTTGAAGTTGGCCGTGAGCTAGCCATGGCTGGTTGTGAGCCTCTCTTTCAATTCAACTTGGTGAAGATGAAAATGACATGTGATTCATGGATTAGTCATCAAATATGTATATATATATATGCAAGCTGTCCATTTGACACATGTCCCACTTATGAGACATGTGTCCCACTATGGCATGTCATCATTCATGCCCAATCACAATTGTCCACATCTTTTTGTGGGGCCCACCTAATAATTCTGATCATGGTTAATTCTAACCATGGTTAATTCTGGTCATGGGGCCCACTTGGTACACTATTTAGGCTAATTAATCATTAATCCCCACTTAATAATCTAATCATGGTTAGTTGATCCCTAATCTCCACAAATATTTCCATACTAATAGTAATTAGCTAGCAAACCGTGCATTATTGAAATCGGGATAAAAAAGTCCTTGTCTCATATCCCAAAATAATCTTGTCCTTGAACTTATGTCGATTAGCTTACGAATAATCCAATGTACAAAATATGGGATATAACACCCTCATCCATTACCGAGGGAAAGCTCGACTTAGTCCGGGCCGATTGCGGGTGGGACACCCGTTCTGTTCAAGTGTTTGCCCCCGGGCCAAGCGAATCAGTCACTGACCATCGGGAAGGTTTTTTATATGTTTATACTTACCCTTTCACTCTCAAGCTCGACCCCCCGATCGATCCAGTCATCTTAGACATGTGCCAGACCTATAACGTAACCTTGGCACAGATTGGTCCGATTGTTTGGAGGGTCGTGGCCTGCCTCCGACTGTTGGCCAATAATACCGGGAAGGAGCTCACGCTGACCCACTTGATATGTTTATATTCCCCGAGGTTATTCCGGGGCGGCGTAATAAAACAGGGGCTGGTTGGAGCGATATGTCCGGGTGCGAACCTCGTACATTATCCCGGACAACTACATGCCTTTTCCGGAAAGGTGGAATAATAATCGTAAGTCTGAATTCTTTTAATAATTTCTTGTGTGTTTTGTCGAACTTCTGTTTATCCACCTTCTCACTACTCTTCTTATCAATGTTAGCCGTGGGTTGGATTCCTCCGGTCGTCCGGGATCTCAACGAATGGGTCGCTGCTCTCCTCAGCCAACACGTCCACGACAATCGGACGTGGGGACACTTGTCATGTGGCCGATGGGTCGCCCAGAACCACGGTAATACTCGGCTCATATTTGTATTCATTGCATCTTCTACCCTTCTATAACACCTTCGATTTTCAGGTTTACCTAAGGGCTCGGTGGATCCAAGGCCGGAGTCAGCAGCAGAACCAGCAACGTCGGCACCCGAGTTCGATTCAGTGGGTGCCTCTCGTATCCTTGCTGCCGCCGCCAAGAGAAAAAGGCCCTCTGACAGAGGGCAGAAACCAAAGATATGGGCGAGGAGCGTCGTTAGGACTTTAAGGGATGAAGCAGAGCCCGAGCTCCTCGTTCGAAGCATCAGTGCGGCCCCTTCCGTGGCTGCCATCCCAGAGGAGGCTATCACCGTTTTACCCCTTCTTTTCAGCCGGGGAAAGACCCTCGGTTCCGACATTACACACAGGTGCGGAAGAAATTCTTTACCCGACTCCTCTAAGGTCGATTGAATTCGTCGATATTGCAGGTGAAGCTTCTTCTAAGGAAACCCCCCTTCAAAGGACAAGAAGATCCGGGGGGCAGCTGCTGCCGAAGCTGGTCAAAGAACTGAGTCGGTCCTGGAGACCGAAGTCCCCACAGATGTAGGTCCGCTGCCCGACTATGGGACTGTCGCACCTTCGGAGATCCCTTCCTTTGCCGAAGCTGCTCAGGTCCCTCTAAGTTCTCCAACTCCGGCTTCAAGGTCAGATGAGTTTGAGGATATGTTCTCGGGCACTCCTCCCGTTACCGGCGAAGCTGCTGGATTCGGACATCTCCCGATCCCTCGGGCCACGAGGGCGGCTAGTTGGACCACCAAATCTGGTGCCAGGGACAGCTTGGTGCGCATCTTTCCGACCCTAAGCGTGGAACCGCAGAGGACAAGATCGGCTACGATCACCGTTCCCGAGGATTGCAGCTTTCTTTCTCGCCCGGTAGGCGTGGCAAGCTATTTGAGGCCCCTTGTCTCGGACTCGGACAAGCGAAAGATAAACGGGGTCCCTTGGCAGTGCCTCGTTAACGAGGGTATGCACGCGGGCAACCGGGTAAGTTTATCAGCCATCCTTGCATAATTTCACTGAGAATTTTTAGTCTTATTTGTTCAAGTTTTTAACTTGCTTCATTTGCAGAGTGTGGTGCTCGTCATCGAGGCTTTCGTCCGTGCCCAACAAGAGGTGGACGATCTCAAGGGCCAGCTGGACGCTCAAAGCCGAGAGACAGAAATATTTTCACCTTCTGCGGGTGAAGGAGGATGAGTTGAACCAGGCAGTTACCCTTTCCAACCTCCGACCCGAGCTCGACACAACAAAGGCCGAAAATCGTCAATTAAAGGGTGAGCTGGCCGAGATGGCTGAATATAACTGGAGTCTCGAAGCGGACAAGATCGGCCTTAGCCGAGACAACACTCATTTATCCTCAAGGCTTGGTGAGTTTGAAACCACCATCGCTCAACTCCGGGAGGAGCTGGACTTTGTCAAGTCCGATGCTACGAGCATGGCCGAGAGGCATCGGCAACTCGAATCTGAGAATGCCTGGTACAAAGAGCGCATGAGGGTGCTCGAGGAGAAGGCGGAGAAGAGGGCCCAGATATGTGCTGATCTAAGAGCCGAGCTCGAAGAGACAGCTGATGCTAATGATACTCACAAGGCCGAGCTCGAGTCGGCCACCCAAACGCAAAATGTCCTCGGAGAGGCTCGGGATGTTCTGGCGGCAAAGTTAGCCCAGGCCGAGGCCGATTTGGAAGAGGCTCTGAAGAGCATGGAGGCCGCCGAGGCTCATGCTACTATTGCTGCTGAATATGAAAAATAGAAGTCTCGGAGGATCACCCTTGAGCAAGCCGAGCATGGCTTTACGGATCTTCCGGCCCTGATTCTCGAGGCTAAAAGAGTCGAGGAAGAGGCTAAGGGTGCCCTCGGGGCTGACTCCGACGACTCTGAGCGGACAGTGTCCGAACCCTCCGGATCCAGCCATACCGGATAGATTAGGGCATGTACTTAGCCTTTTTATTTTTTACATTTGTAGGAGTCTCCAATGTAAAATCCTTCGTATAAATAGAACATGTATTTTCCTTGATTCTTTTACTTTGCTTGAATGTTTGTTATGACTTCCGCCCGAATTGCCGATCCTTTTTAAGGGGTCATTATTTATGACTGTGCCTGAATGTCGGCTTTTCTCTTCGTCCGGTACATTTTGTCCGGGAATTTTATGG
The DNA here is from genome assembly GCF_019175385.1 of Lycium barbarum. NCBI lineage: Eukaryota > Viridiplantae > Streptophyta > Magnoliopsida > Solanales > Solanaceae > Lycium > Lycium barbarum. Next base: position 85,602,611 of record NC_083344.1, read on the forward strand.
AGTTTTTGCCCGTGGGACTTATCTTATGCTTTATGAATTCGGATGTCTTTGAATCACGACGGGCATTTTTAGGGCCGGTATTTTTCGGCTACCTGAATCTCAGCCTTAGCTTAATTTTGATGTAAAAATCCCCGTTCGTGGGATTAATGATTTTGGCTCGGATCACTATGACCTTGCTGCCTTTGTCGAATTTCGACCGTAGTGCCCGGTATCGGGTATATAAATGAAGTAGTGCCGAAATACGGCGGTAATCATCGGGGTAAAGTGCTTTAACAGGAAGACATCCGAGATATCGTTATCCAAAATTTCGATAATTTTTGCATTGCAAGTATTTATATACATGAGAATGAACTTTTTCCTCCTGCCTTTGCCATAGCAAATACTAAATGGACACGATTCATTCTGATCGTTTGGTCCTTACATCGGAACCTAATGCAGAAGGTCCGGTTCTTGGTTTTGCCATAGCAAATATTGCGTGGACACGATTCATTCTGACCGTTTGGTCTTTACATCGAAACTTAATATTTTAGGTCCGGTTTTGTTTTGTTGAGCTCCTTCGATTTCCGCTAATCGGGGTAAACTCTGAAGTGGGTATTATAGTCCCCTAGCGCTTATCCGAGCTGCAAGATCGGGTGAGTGCTATTAAGTCCCCACTCGTAGGGTGTGACCCCCGAGTATCTGGATGTTTGTCCTTTATCTTCGCCAAGTAACACTTTGTACTTGTTGCCTCATTAAAAACCTTGTCGGAAAACTCATTTTGGGACAAAACCGTACTAAGGAAAAGAGTGCAACACGTGTTTTCAGATTTAGATTCTTTCTTTATTCGGTACCCGACTTCCTACAAAAAAAAAAGAGAGGTCAATAAAAAACACGGGGAGTCCATACCTTAGCAATAGTATCTTTTCAGATGAGCCACATTTCAGTTATTGTGCAACCGTTGCCCGTCCATGGATTCCAGCTGGTACGATCCTTTACCCGTTACCTCGATTATCTTGTACGGTCCTTCCCAGTTCGGACCCAGTTTTCCTTCGTTGGGATTCTTGGTGTTCAAGGTAACTTTTCGAAGCACCAAGTCCCCAACTTGGAAATGACGAAAATTGGCTCTCCGATTGTAGTACCTTTCCATTCTCTGTTTCTGGGCTGCAATACGGACCAACGCGTTTTCGCGAAGTTCATCCGTGAGGTCGAGTTTTACGGCCATGGCCTCCTCGTTTGACTTCTCGGTCGTATATCTGAACCGGAGAGTCGGTTCACCAACTTCTACGGGAATAAGGGCTTCAGCCCCATAGACCAACGAGAAAGGAGTTTCCCCCGTGCTTGATTTCGATGTGGTTCTGTAAGCCCACAACACCTCCGGTAATATTTCCCTCCAGTGATGCTTTGATGCTTCAAGTCTTTTCCTCAGATTTTGGATTATTGTCTTGTTCGTGGATTCCGCGTGTCCGTTTGCACACGGGTGATATGGAGTTGATACAATTTTCTTGATCTTCAACCCTTCGAGGAAATTGTTGACTTTGCCGCCCACAAACTGAGGACCATTATCACAAGTTATCTCGGCAGGGACGCCGAAATGACAGATGACGTGATCCCATATGAAGTCAATGACTTCCTTTTCTCCGATTTTTTCAAAGGCCTGCGCTTCAACCCATTTGGAGAAATAATCAGTCATAAACAAAATAAAACAGGCTTTACCTGGTGCCCATGGTAATGGACCGACAATGTCCATTCCCCACTTCATGAAAGGCCAAGGTGACACCACCGAATGCAGCAACTCCCCGGGCTGATGAATCATCGGAGCATGTCTTTGACACCCGTCACATTTCCGGACAAAATTCTTTGAGTCTTCCTCCGACCGGTTCCAATAATAACCGGCCCTGATAATCTTTCGGACCAGAGCATCAGCACCGGAGTGATTGCCGCAGGTTCCTTTGTGCACCTCTCTCATCACATACTCCGTTTCTCCGGGACCCAAACACTTGGCCAGGGGTCCGAAGAAAGACCGTCGATACAATTGGCCATCTACTAAGCAGAAACGCGCAGCTTTGGTCCTTAATGACCGTGATTCTTTTGGGTCATTCGGGAGCTTCCCATCACGCAAGTAGTCGATGTACTTGTTGCGCCAATCCCAAGTTAAACCCATTGTGTTTATTTTGGCATGCCCGTTTTCTATCGCCGTGTTCAACAAGTGCACCGTAGTCCCGGGGTTGATTTCTTCCCCTTGGACCGAAGATCCCAAATTCGCCAATGCATCGGCTTCACTGTTCTGCTCCCTCGGTATAAGCTGTATGGTCCATTCTTCAAACCGGTGTAGTATCACTTGGACTTTTTCTAGATACCTCTGCATCCGTTCGTCCTTGACCTCGAAGACGCCGTTCACCTGGTTTACGACCAAGAGCGAATCGCACTTTGCCTCGATTATTTCGGCCCCCATACTTCCGGATAACTCCAAACCTGCAATCATAGCCTCATACTCGGCTTCATTCTTAGTCAATTTAACAGTTCTTATGGATTGTCGAACGGCATCCCCGGCCGGGGTTCTAAGGACAATTCCTAGCCCGGAACCTTTGAGGTTCGAGGCTCCGTCCGTATGTAGCGACCAAATACCCGAGGCTTTCCCCGAGGTTAGGAGAAGTTCATTCTCAACCTCGGGGACCATAGCCGGGGTGAAATCCGTCACAAAATCGGCCAAGATCTGGGACTTGATGGCCGTTCGAGGTTTGTATTCGATATCATATCCGCTAATTTCTATGGCCCATTTAGTTAGTCTACCCGATAAGTCCAGTTTATGCATGATGTTTTTTAGGGGGTAAGTAGTCACTACACATATCAGATGGCATTGAAAGTAGGGCTTGAGTTTTCTAGAAGCACTTACCAATGCCAATTTTTCCAAGTGGGGATAACGGGTCTCCGCATCCCCTAAAGTTCTACTTACATAATAAATAAGGAATTGCGTACCTGATTCTTCTCGGACCAAAAAGCCACTTATCGCTATCTCGGAGATAGCGAGGTAGAGAAAAAGTCGCTCGTCCACTTTTGGTCTGTGCAGTAGCGGTGGGCTGGACAAGTAGCTTTTTAATTCTTGTAAAGCCCTTTGACACTCCGGTGTCCACACAAAGTCGTTCTTCTTCCTCAGTAAGGAGAAGAAGCGGTGACTCTTGTCCGAGGACCTCGATATGAAAAGACTTAGCGCCGCTATCCTTCCGGTGAGCCTCTGCACTCCTTTGATGTTATTCACTACCTCGATATCCTCGATGGCCTTGATTTTGTCCGGGTTGATTTCAATACCCCGGTTTGACACCATGAAACCCAAAAATTTGTCGGACCGGACCCTGAAGGCACATTTTTCCGGGTTGAGATTCATGTTATACTTACAGAGTACATCGAAGGTTTCCTGCAAATGTTTTAAATGGTTCTCTGTTTCCACGGACTTGGCCACCATGTCGTCAATATAAACTTCTATTGTTTTCCCTATTTGTTCTTCGAACATCCCATTAACTAGGCGTTGGTAAGTTGCACCGACATTTTTTAATCCAAAAGGCATGACATTATAACAGTAAGTCCCATATCGGGTAATGAAGGATGTTTTCTCTTGATCCTCCGGGTGCATCCGAATCTTGTTATACCCGGAGTAGGCATCGAGAAAACTTAACATCTCATGCCCGACCGTCGCGTCGATCATTCTATCGATGTGAGGCAACGGAAATAAATCCTTCGGGCATGCTTTGTTTAGGTCCTTGTAATCAACACACATTCGAAATTTATTACCTTTCTTCGGCACCACTACTACGTTAGCTATCCAGTCCAGGTACTTTACCTCTCGGATAGAGCCTATGTTCAAAAGCTTTGTTACCTCGTCTTTTACGAAGGCGTGTTTTACTTCTGCCATGGGCCTTGTTTTCTGCTTTACCGGAGGAAACCTCCCGTCCAAACTGAGCTTGTGAGTTGTCATTTCCGGTGGTATGCCTGTCATATCTATGTGGGACCATGCAAAGCAATTGGCATTAGCTCGAAGAAATTCAATTATCTTGTTCCTGAGCTCCGGGGTTAACCCCGTGCCTAGGTATACCTTTCTGTCCGGTAAATAGATGATCTGCTCCAGCTCCTCTATTGTTGACTTGGTTGCATCCGAGTCATCTAGCATGACGAATGATCTGGGTACACCAAAATCATCCCCTTCATACCCCGGATCTAGCCCCGACTGCTTTGATTCCTATTTGGTGTCCTTTTCCCCGGTTGAATCTTCTTCCTTTTGATCCGATTTTTTGGGCTGAGGTGCCGCTTCCTCGACCGCGAACATCTCCCTTGCAGCGGGTTGTTCACCTCGGATGGTTTTTATCCCCTCTGGAGTCGGGAATTTTAGCAGCTGATGCAATGTCGATGGCACGACCCTCATGCTATGTATCCAGGGTCTGCCCAGCAATGCATTATACTTCATGTCCCCTTCGATTACATAGAACATCGTTTGCTGGATAGTGCCATCGATGTTCACCAGCAATGAGATCTCCCCCTTTGTGGTTTCGCTCGCCATGTTGAACTCGCTGAGTACCTGGGCTACCGGTACGATCTGATCGAGCAGCCCTAGCTGTTCGACCACTCTCCACCGGATGATGTTGGCCGAGCTACTTGGGTCAATCAAAATACGTTTAATCTGAGTTTTAAAGATAAGAATAGAGATTACCAATGCATCATTGTGCAGTTGAATGATGCCTTCTGCGTCCTCGTTGCTGAAAGAGATGGAACCCCCAGGTATGTAATCCTGGCCGCGCTTTTCACGAACAACAGAGACCTTGGTTTGTTTCATCACCGGCCCTCGTGGGGTATCGGTGCCCCCAATTATCATGTTGATTACATGCTGGGGTTCTACTGGCTCGGCCCTTTTATGGGTCTCCCTTTCTTTGTAGTGTCCTTTGGCTCGCTCACTCAGCAATTCTCGGAGGTGACCATTCTTCAATAACCGAGCTACCTCCTCTCTTAGCTGGCAGAAATCCTTGGTTCTGTGTCCATGGGTTCCATGATATTCACACATCATGCTCGGGTCCCGTTGGCCCGGATCCGACCTCAGAGGCCTCGGCCATCTTACATCCGGTATACGGCCAATTGCCGAGACGAGGTCCGAGGTGTTGACATTAAAGTTGTACTCCGATATCCTCGGCGAATCTTTGCTACTGGCAGAGCTTCCGACATCGCTCCTGAATGAGAGACCTCGACTGTTCGACGGGCGCTCAACCCTCTTATCACCCAGACCGGAGAAATGGCTCGGGCCAACCCTGGATTTCTCTGACCTAAAACTTGGTTTCTCCGAATGAGAATATGGCCGATACCTTTCCTTCGACGATCTGGCCTCCGGTTCATAATTTTTCCTTGGTCTCTCAAAACTTTTGTTCATATTTATTGGCCCCGGGGGAAGCTCGAGTTGGTCATCTTCCACCCGAATCTTCGACTCGTATCGGTTATGGACATCTGCCCACGTCACAACCTCGTACTCTAGCAAGTTATCTTTTAATTTGAATGAAGCCGTCGAGCTCCGAGGGTTGAGCCCCTTTGTGAAAGCTTGTGCGGCCTATTCCTCGGGAACCGGAGGGAGCTCCATTCGTTCCCTTTGAAACCGGTTGACAAATTCACGCAGCAACTCATCGTCTCTTTGGGCTATACAGAAAATATCTGCCTTACGGGCCTGCACCTTCTTGGCACCGGCGTGAGCTTTTATGAAGGCATCGGCGAGCATTTTGAAAGAAGTGATCGAATGCTCGGGCAGATAGTCGTACCACGTTAATGCCCCTTTTGACAGAGTTTCCCTGAACGTTTTCAGCAATACTGATTAAATTTCATCTTCCTCCATATCATTGCCTTTTATAGAGCAGGTGTATGAGGTCACGTGTTCGGGTGGGTCCGTTGTGCCATCATACTTCTGGATATCTGGCATTTTGAACCTCTTCGGGATTAATTTCGGAGCTGCACTCGGAGGAAAAGGCCTTTGGATGTACCTCTTCGAATCCGGCCCTTTCAGTAAAGGCGGAGCCCCCGGGATTTGGTCCACCCGAGAGTTGTATGTTTCCACCCTCTTTTCGGTCGAGTCTACCCGCTTTGCCAAAGTTTCGAGCATTTTCAGAACCTCGGTGGAGGATCCAGCTCCGGACCCATTGCTCTCAACCATCCGTGCCTCATCTCTTCTGGGTTCAGCAGCACCCTTCGCCTCCTCCGAGGTCGTTTTATCCTTTCCGTTTTGCAACCGGGCTATTGCGATTCCTTGTTTGTCAATCGCCGCTCTCTGTTCCTGCAACATTTCAAAAATTAAACGTAAGTCAATATTATCATTCGGGGTATCCGGTTCTTTCCGGCCCTGTGTCCGGGACAAAGTAATTGAATTGTGTGTATTCAAAGGGTCAGTGGCCGGCTGGGCGACATTCTCCTGGTCCACGGTGTTTTGATGGTTGAGGCCCTCCCTCGAATTAACGGGGTTAGGGTCAGCAGGGTTTGGTAATCCTCGTGGCCCGCTGCCTTCATTTTCGGCCACGATCTCGTTGTTGTTGACGTGACCAGATTGTCCACTGTTAGCCATTTAGTCCGTTTTTTCAGAGACGAACAGCAGATGTTTTTGATTTTGATGGGTAAGGTAGAGATCAAGATAAAAGACCACTATTATCCTAGCCCCACGGTGGGCGCCAAATTGTTTACCCCGAATTTGGATAATCAATTAAATTTGTGAGTAGGTATAGGATATGTGGTTAAGCTTCAATCTTTTTGGCGGAAAAAAGATATGTATGATATGATATGAAGAGAGCAATAATGATCAGAGATTCGCTATAGATTTATGTGTATACTAATATATGAGTATTACTCGATTGAACAAATTTAAGAGACGAACACAACAAATTCGAATCAAAATGCGATATTGAGAGAGATTTGTATATATTTTTTGCTATTACAAGAGTTCTTGAGATGAAGAAGCCAACCCCTCAAAAGTGGGCAATGACCCTTATTTATAGTGTTGCTTTATGGGCTTCATACAATATGAGAGACTAAAAAATAAAGAAAAACTCTGAAATGAATTAGCTTGGGTTGGGTTGGCCGTACGGTCTGACGCCCGTACGATTGGCAGTTGAACATGGCAGGACGTTATCGACGCGTGGCAGTCGCGCAACAGATCTCCCGGACCAACGGCCACGATCAAACGGACTAACGGCCACAATCAAACGGAGGAACGGCCATGATCAAACGGAGGAACGGCCATGATCCACTCGGCTATGGGAAAATCGAACTGAACAATATTCTTCCCTTTCCTCGATTCATGCACTCCTCCGATCTAGAAAGCAAATCTCCACACCTGTGTTGATCTCCTTCTACCCTCAGTCACCGGTCTCACCGGCCTAACATATATTCGATTTTTACCGTATACAATCATGTCATAGTCATAAGAGGCATAATATACTATAATTTCATAGCGTTTTAGCTTAAAATAACATATATATGTCTCACTATGCATTCGTCTCCCACAATTTACTAGGTAGTTTAGAATCAGTTTCAAGCATTTATGCAAATTCAAATTATGATTTTCAGAAAAGCAAGCAATAAAGAGGTTAACGTCTCACTTACCTCACGGTCAACCTTGGCTAAGATCATTTCTTCACTTTCCTTGCGAATTTCTACTCAGACTCTCAATCCATGCAAAATATTCATTGTCGAAGTCAATTATACGCATTGGACTCAATCTTATACTTTAAGAAGGGCCTGATTTTAAAGTAATGGATGGGGATTCCCGGGAACCAGTAACATTTTCGCGAATCCTGTATTTGTATTGAGAAATCCAGGAAATATATAAGAATTACGACTTAGCAACCCATTAACAAAGTGTATTATTGGTCTAATGGTAGTAACAGAACTTGCTAAGCTTTGCTGCCTAGACGTCATTGGTTCAATTCTCCTTGGTCACCATGTAGACCTTTATTTTGTTTCTTTTTATTTTTAATTTGAGATGGATGGAAATCGACAAACTTCAATCCTGAATCCGCCATGATTTTAGGTGTTAAAGTTAACAAGAAGTCAACCCTCAGGTCAAAAAATTAGAGACTGAATACGTTCACAGTTTACCCATTCACTCTCTAGTCCAAATATGTGATCAGTTTCTCAATCAGAGTCTAATTACCTAGCCAACTTCTAAATTCTCCTTTTTAGCGTAGTCAATGAGATTTACTAAGTATTGCGACGATTATTCAACCTGAAACTGTCTGCTCCTTTTTGATGCTGATATAAGTACAATTGAGCTTGGTACCACCAGCTAGACTCAAACCCAAATCTAACATATCTATTTTATTCTTTTGGTAGGAGATTCAACCCTTGTTAGTCTACTTACATTTGTTTTAATATTTCAGGAATTGCCCCGAAGACACTATGTACTAAGACATTTTCAGTTTTCATTAGACTCATGGCTTAACTAGTGGTTTTTCAGATATTTAGGCCCCGTTTGTCCATAGATATCAAAAAAAAATCACTTTTTTTTTTTTTTTTTTAAATTTTGGAGTTGGAGTTGTGTTGGCCATAGTTTTTGAAATTGTAGTTTTTGGTGAAATGTAGTTATAAAAAAGTGAAAAAAATTTGAAAAACAAATTTTTTGAGTTTTTGATATTCCGGAATACAACTTCAAGTTGTATTCGGAATTCTCATGGCCAAACGCTGATTTCGAAAAAAATTGAAAAAAATTTCCGGAATAAAGTGAATAATTCTCATGGCCAAACGGGGCTTAGTATTTCTAAGGATATTGCTAGTTTGGGATATGATTATGCTCAGTACAGTTAATAAAATACATTCAGTTACTTTATTTTTTAAAACTGTTTGTACTTTATTTAGAAAGCAGATTACGTGATTTTCAAAACAGGTTAACTCAGGGTACGTACACTCAGTGAGTAATTAAGGTCGGATGTCAATTATGTCCCTTCCCAGTTTGGAAATGTGACAATTAGTTTTTTTTTTTTTGGGGAAGTTATGCAATCGTTCCCCAACTACATTCAATGTTGTTTGTTTCGCAAAAAACAGAATAATTACCCCCTTAAATACTGATGTGACAAGAGAGAGCGCTGACGTGCCAAGGAGAGTGTGTTTCACTCTTTTTGGGAGAGTGAGAAACATAAAAATATGAAAAACTTATTTTTTTCTTAAAAATCTGTATTTTCTTAAATTATGGAAAACTAAATTGTTTTAAAAAAATATGAAAATTCATTTTTTTTAGAAATCTACTTTTCTAAATTTAGTTTAAAAAACGGGTTTTCCACATTTTTAAAAAATAATTAATTTTTCCGTTTTTTCATAAAATTCATTTTTTTTCACATTTTGACAAGAAAAACACTTTTTCAGTTCTTTTTTAATAATCCAGATTTTATTTGAAAAAATAAAAGTGTCCTAATAAAATGAAATCATGAAAATCAAGACTTTTTAAGACATATTAAAAAATAATCAAGTTTTCCATATTTTAAAAAAAATCCATTTTTCCATCTTTTTAAAAAATCCATGTTTTTAGTTTTGTTTTTGTATAAAAAAAACGGATTTAAAAAAAATCAATTTTCAGATCTTTTAAATAGCCATTTTTCATTTTTTTAAAAAAATTGACACGTAAGCGAAAAAAATAAATAAAAAATATACATGTGGCAGGAGAGTGTATCTCACTCTCCCATATGAGAGTGAACATCAGCGTTTAGGGGGGTAATTATTTCATTTAAAATAGTTTAGGGGGGTAATCGAACTCAGAAAAAGGTAAGGTGTGTCGTAGCAACTTCGGGTATAGTTTGGGCATAATGATGCCTTATCCCTAATCAAAACGTTAATACATAATGTGGGCCTAATTAGAGGATTAATTTGCACTATCACGATCCAAATTTGGTGGCCAAGCATGAATGGCTGATAAAAATAAAATAATTATACAATATTGCCCGTAAGGTAAAGGTGATACTGATAGCTGGGCGAGCAGTACAGACACTCTTGCACTATTTTAGACGTGTCGAATTTTAGGAAAATATCACGAACAAGAAAGTGACAAGGCACGTAACAACCAGCCTTATAGCTACAAAAATGTCATTTTTTGTAATTGAGGGGGCGTTTGGTTGGGCAACAGATTATTCCAGGAATAATTATTTCAGGATTAATTATTCCGGAATTGTTATCTCCCCTCCATCGAAATAAAAATAACAATACAATCCTGAGATAACTAATTCATGGATTAGTTATATCACACTTTTATCCCAACTTAACGTGAGATAAACTCATCTCAAATTTAATTTCTGGATTAATTATCTCTTATCTCCCGTACCAAACGAGTAATGAATGAACTATAATCCAACATCAATGCAATACCACTCCTTATTATTACCTTCTATTTATTAAAAATTCAATTCAAAACACCTTATTGAGAGGAAGTATTGTTGTAAACTAGAAATTCGATCTGTCAAAACATATTAAATAATAAACAAAAGATTGCCAAAAAATCTTCTTAGGAGTCCGGCCGCTTACTATATGGTAAACCTTTGGCTTCCAGTCCTTTGCTCACCACAGAATGCAATAACCTAGAAATTTAAAATAAATCATATTGAAATGTGCATAAAATTTCTAGTTCAACCAAAATTTAGACGTAAACAATATTTACAGCAATGTCAATTGTCATAACAATTGTAATGGGCGAAAATGCCAATGTACACATATTTTCGATTGTATTATATAATTACATTTTGTTATTCTTTTCAGTTATTTACAGAGTTACAGTCGCTTGGTTGGTGAGATAAGAATAAAAATTAAGGGATAAAATGCGACACTATTTATTCCGCGTTTGGTATGAGTATTAATTAGAATCGAGATTTTTTTATCCCACTATTTGTACTAAAATGATGAAATTAGTTATCCCATATAGAAGGTGGGATAGCTAATTCTATGAAATACCCCAAGTCCAAACCCATGAGATATCCTTCCTTGACTATCCTATCCCGCATACCAAATGACTCCGGTCATTTGCTTAAAACAAGTTATGTGGTGGTTAGTATTGCATGGATTAGTAATAAATAATAATATGTGAATTAAAAAGTATAGATTATTTTTTATTAAATATTTAATTTTGAAAAATAGAGAATGTATTATTTAAATATCTGTTCACTTTTAAATAAAATAAGCATTTATTTACTTTTTAAAATGCAATGTGTAATCGGAGCATTTTGCTGAATGTAAAATTATCATCAGCTATATATTTGACCTCTAATACTTTTACTGTTTACAAATTGTTTTGTACTTATCTTTGTCAGCAAGAACTAGGGAGCTCTAAACTCGATTTGCTTACGTGGTAAAATTAATAATTCAGGAGAATGTTCAACATAATCCCCTTTTATTTTTGACTATGTTTACTCCGGTTAAAAGTTGTAAAGATTTTTGGGAAGCTTTGAAATTTCGTATTTAATTGGTGAAAAATATAGGGAGGGGAATTTCTAAAAGTGGCATTCTTTGGGTTTTATCATATGTTGATGTGTTTGGTAGATTAAATACTCTAGAAAGTGATGAGTGATACTGAAAATGAATTTGTTTTATGTTATTATCAGTAATCTGAAACAGTAATTAATAAATAAGTTTTTGTTTATTAATCAAAATCATAAATAAAATAATCAAACAGAAAAGTAGAAGATGTAGAAAAAATATTCCGAGCCCATACGTTGCTTGTGTGTCCTTAAGGAATTATAACCCCCTCACTGTAGTCAAGGATCTGGGTTACTTCCTCCCAGGATAGAACGGAAGAACATTTCTGTAATACCAGCAATGCAAACTACAGAACTCCGGCGAACTCAGATGGCGGAGCAAATCACACGACACTTACAGTTTTTGTTTTAAAACGATGCACTGAATGTGAAAAGAAGAAGTTAGGAATTTTCAATTGCAGAAGTTCAGGATTTTTCCGTTCTCTGTAAAAATGAGGCGAAGCCTCTGGTATTTATAGTCAGGATTTTTGAACAGAAATACCTGTTCTGAACAGGTATGGTGCCTGTTCGAAAAAGACTTGCCTTTTCCCAAAAAGGAAATGACCGTTGGGGATATTCCGCGAATTTTAAATTAATTTTTGTGCGGAAATACTATTATATAATATTAGAAATGGAAATTAAATTATGAAATTGAAAAAGTAGATTTGGTCCAAAAAGATTGTCAATCAATCAGATCTTAAATCCGAAGCCGAGCGACGACGACGACACGAGGGGAGACTTTCTTCTCAATTCTTTATGAGCTAGAGTATGTGCTTTCATATATAAACACACAACTCTCCCTTTTCATCACCAATGTGGTACAAAGTTCTCTTCCAAAAGGAACTTTGCTAAAATTTTCAACTTTTCTCTCCATTTCTCATTCACACCAACTTATCTTTAAAGCTTAAGCTTAAAATCCCAACAAATTCCACATGAATGGGGAATGGCTATAATGGAAATATGCATGAAAAAACTGTGTGATTTCCAAATAATTATTAATCGCATTTGGATAAGTAGGTTTCCCTTTGAACTTTCCGTAGTGAACATGTATTGGATATACACGATCAATTGGTAGATTTGATATCTTTGAACCGTCGAGCTTTGGTGTATACCTAGAAAACATAAGTCACATAATTAATCCTTAACCGTCTGTGGTTCTTATTGTTGTGTTCGTTTCAGCCATGAACACCGCTTGGTTTCATAAGTGTGTAGACAATTGGCCTTACATAACTCTCCTTGAAGCGGCTTCCACTTCTCACTTACATATGTGATTCCTAACTGTGTTACCCTATAGATACACTATTTGATAAACCCATGTCAAACTTAGAAACCATTAAAAGCTCTAATGCTTTATCCTTGTTACCAAACATTGTCTTCATGACGAGAATGGACCAACGTTGTTGTTTGACAATGTTGAATCATCAATCATAACTTTGTCTGATCTCTTTGAACCTAGATTTTGGGATCTCTAGTCTTCTAGGTAGAGTTACTGTCATTTTGACTTATCCTTGGCCATAGTCCCATTCCCTTTGATAATGTCTCAATTGCCTCTCTAGATAGGCTTTTTGTAAGTGGATCCGACACATTATTCTTTGACTTGACATAGTCAATTGTGATAGTTCCACCAGAGAATAGTTGTCTAACGGTATTATGTCTTCGTCGTATGTGACCAGATTTTCCGTAATACATAATGCTTCTAGCCCTTCCTATTGCGGCTTGACTATCGCAATGTATGCATATAGGTGCCAAAGGTTTAGGCCAAAATGGAATGTCTTCTAAAAAATTCTGGAGCCATTCGGCTTCTTCACCGGCTTTGTCCAACACTATGAATTTAGACTCCATAGTAGAGCGGGCGATGCGCTTAGACGACTTCCATGATACTGCTCCTCCACCAATAGTAAAAATATATCCACTAGTGGATTTAGTTTCGGTTGAACCGGTGATCCAGTTTGCATCACCATATCCTTTTATTACCGCGGGATATTGTTATAGTGTAAAGCATAATCTTGGGTGGGAATATACCCCAAAACTCGTTTCATTGTCATCCAATGAGTTTGGACAGGATTACTTGTGTATCGACTCAGTTTACTTATAGAACAAGATATATCAGGTCGTGTACAATTCATTATGTACATCAAACTTCCCAACACTCAAGCATAATCCATTTGAGACTTGCTTTGACCTTTATTCTTTACAAAGGAATGGTTCAAATCAATTGGAGTTCTTGCGACTTTGAAATTCTAATATTTGAATTTTTCAAGTACCACTTTAATATAATGAGACTGAGACAATGCTAAACCTTTAGGAGTTCTTTGAATTTTAATTCCTAGAATTAAATCAGCAACTCCTAAGTCTTTCATATCAAATTTGCTAGCAAGCATGCGCTTAGTAGCATTTATGTTGGCAATGTCTTTACTCATTCAACATATCATCTACATATAAACAAACAACGACTATATGATTTGGAGTGTTCTTAATATAAACACATTTATCACACTCGTTAATCCTGAACCCGTCTGCCAACATTATTTGGTCAAAATTTGCATCCCATTGTTTAGGTGCTTGTTTTAGTCCATAAAAAGATTTAACAAGTCGGCACACCTTCTTTTCTTTTCCTGGAACTACAAACCCTCTGGGTTGTTTCATATAGATTTCTTCCTCCAAATATCTATTTAAGAAGGCCGTTTTAACATCCATTTGATGGATTTGAAGATCGCACACGGCGGCTAACGCTATTAGCACCCGAATGGATGTAATTCTCATTACCGGCAAGTATGTTTCAAAATAATCAAGACCTTCTCGTTGTCTAAATCCTTTGACAACAAGTCTTGCCTTATATTTGTCAATAGTGCCATCATCCTTCATTTTCCTTTTGAAAATCCATTTAGAACCTAAGGGTTTGTTTCCTGTAGGAAGATCAACCAATTCCCAAGTATGATTGTTTAATATGAATTCTATTTCACTATTGATTGCCTCTTTCCAATATTGTGCTTCTGGGGAAGACATAACTTCTTTAAAAGTCTGAGGCTCATTTTCCAACAAAAATGTTAGAAAATCTGGTCCAAAGGATGTAGACATCCTTTGACGTTTGCTACGTCTTGGATTTTCCTCACTGTGAATATTGTCATTTGCTTTTTCCCGAGGTCATTTAGATCTTATGCTAGATGTCCTACATTCATTTTTATGCGGATATATATTTTCCAAAAAATTCAGCGTTGCCTGATTCAATTACCGTGTTCACCTGAATCTCTGGATTTTCTGATTTATGAACAAGAAATCGATATGCTTTACTATTCGTTGCATATCTAATAAAAACACAATCAATAGTTTTTGGTCCTATTTTTACCCACTTAGATTTCAGAACTTGCACTTTCGGCAAGCACCCCACACTTTGAAATATTTCATGTTAGGATTTCTTCCTTTCCACTTTTCATATGGGATGGATTGTGTTTTGCTATGGGAAACTCGATCAAGTATTCTATTGGCAGTAAGAATAGCTTCCCCCCACAAGTTACCAGAACTTATCAATAAGGCATTCATCATTTCTTTTAAGGTTCTATTTTTCCTTTCTGCAATCCCATTGGATTGAGGAGAGTATGGAGCAGTTGTTTGATGAATAATGCCATAGTCCAAACAAATTTCTTCAAAAGGATATTCATATTCGACACCCCTATCACTTCTGATCATTTTAGTCTTTTTATTTAGTTGTATCTCAACTTCATTTTTGTATTGCTTGAATGCATTAATTGCTTCATCTTTACTATTAAGTAAATAAACATGGCAATCTCTTGTGCTATCGTCAATAAAAGCTAGGAAAAACATTTTTCCACCACGAGATGGTGTTGACTTCATGTCGCAAATATCGGTGTGAATTAAGTCTAAAGGATTTGAATTCCTTTCAATTGACTTAAAAGGATGTTTAACATACTTTGATTCCACACATAATTGACACTTGGTTTTATTACATTCAAACTTAGGTGACTCAAGCAAGTAAGAAGAAACAACATCTTTATTCATTTCAATCGCTATTACATTAAGGTTGAAAAGGCCCTCATTCAGGTAACCTTTTCCTACGTACATATCATTCTTGCTAATTACAATTTTTTCAGAAACAAAAACACACTTAAACCCATTTTTAACGAGAAGTGCTACAGAAATTAAATTCTTGCGAATATCTGGAACATGGAGAACTTTATTGAGTGTCACCACTTTTCCTGATGTCATCTTCAAGCAGATTTTTCCAACTCCTTCGACTTTAGCAGTTGAGGATTTTCCCATAAAGATAGTCTCATGTGGACCTGCGGGAGCAACAACAACAACAAGAAGAAGCCCAGTAGAATCCCACCATGTGGACCTGCGGGAGCATAGGATGAAAACAATCATTTGATAGAACATACGTGGCGAGTATCCCTAGAGTCAATCCACCATTCTTTAGAGTTTCCTACCAAATTACATTCGGAGAGCATGGCACATAGGTTCTCCACTTCCTCGTTCGTTTCTATTATATTCGCTTGATGCTTTTTGTTTTCTTTCTTCGGAGCTCTGCACTCCGCAGCCTTGTGTCCTATTTTTCCACAATTGTGGAAACTGCCTTTGAATTTCTTCTTTGGTGGAAAATTCTTAGGTCTAGACAACGTCTTTCTCTTTTTGCCGTTCTTTGGTGCCTCTTCAACAACATTTGCCCCCGCAATTGTTGAACTTGCTCGTGACTTCTTTTCTGCAGCCTTATTGTCTTCTTCTATTCTTAGGCGCACAATCAGATCTTCAAGGGTCATCTCTTTTCGTTTGTGTTTCAAGTAGTTTTTGAAGTCTCTCCACAACGGAGGCAACTTCTCGATAACTGCTGCTACTTAAAGCGAATCATTTATGACCATACCTTCAATTAATAAATTAACATTAGTAACACAATCAATATATTTAATAAAAATATTGATTCGGACCATACCTTCCGCTAGAAGATCATGGATTATGATTTATAGTTCCTGGACTTGTGACATAACGAACTTGCTGTCCACCATTTTGAAATCCAAGAATTTTGCAGCCACGGATTTCTTTAAGCCCGCGTCTTCTGTTTTGTATTTCTTCTCAAGATCGTTCCACAACTCTTTAGACGTTTTACACACACTGAAGACATTATACAAGCCATCCTCTAAGCCGTTGAGAATATAGTTTTTGCACATAAAATCGGAATGTTTCCACGCCTCAAGTACCACAAATTTCTCATTCTCTAGAGTTTCCTCAGGCAAGACAGGAATGTCCTCATTGATAAATCTTTATAGACAAAGGGTGGTCAAGTAGAAGAACATTTTCTGCTGCTTTGAAGTCGATACCGGTTATTGTTTTTGACTTCTCTGCTTAGCCAATGCTGGTGTCGGAATCGTGCGACTTGACGATGCAGTAGCCATTGCCGCAGTGGCGGTAGCATTCACAGAATCAATTTGTTGTTCTACAGTAGTCATTTTTCTGAAAAGAAATTGATACACACAAATGATATTTAGAAAATCAGTGAATTTTTAATCTTCAAACCAAATACTTAACTCGATAAAGGTTTTATATCTTCAAATCAAGTACAAATATCTAGATTAACTCAATGAAGTGTTATATCTTCAAATCGAGTACAAATGACTATATTACCTCGATGAATTTTTTATATCTTCAAATCGAGTAACAATATGAGTAGAAAGTCACAAGGACTTTAATCTCCAAAAAGAGTGTATATATATATATATATATATTTTTTTTTTTTTCAAAAGAGTTATTGTTTTCTTTTTTTCTTTTGGATAGATTAATAGAATATCAGAACAAAAATATAATTCCTTAAGCTTGTTATTATATGTATCTGAAACAGTAATTAATAAACAAAGTTTTTGTTTATTAATCAAAACCAGAAATAAAATAAGCAAACATAAATGTAGAAGATGTAGAAAAAATATACCGAGCCCACAAGTTGCTTGTGTGTCCTTAAGGAATTATAACCCCCTCACTGTTGCCAAGGATCTGGGTTACTTCCTCCCAAGATAGAGCGGAAGAACGTTTCTATAATAGCAGCAATGCAAACTACGTACAGAACTCCGGCGAACTCAAATGGCGGAGCAAATCACATGACACTTACAGTTTTTGTTTTAAAACGATGCACTGAATGTGAAGAGAAGAAGTTAGGAATTTTCAATTGCAGAAGTTCGGGATTTTTCCGTTGTCTATAAAAATGAGGCGAAGCCTCGGGAATTTATAGTCAGGATTTTTGAACGGAAATACCTGTTCCGAACAGGTATGGTGCCTGTTCGGAAAAGACTTGCCTTTTCCAAAAAAAGAAAATGGCCGTTGGGAATATTCCGCCAATTTTAAATTAATTTTTGCGCGGAAATACTATTATATAATATCAGAAATGGAAATTAAATTATGAAATTGAAAAAGTAGATTTGGTCCAAAAAGATTATCAATCAATCAGACTAAATCCCAATCCGAAGTCGAGCGACGACGACGGCGCGAGGGGAGACTCTCTTTTCAACTCTTTATGAGCTAGAGTATGTGTTTTCATGTAACACCTCGTGCATTCGGGCTAAGATTTGACTCATAAGACGGGGGTATAATGAACCCAAATTGAGTAGTGTATAAATGGTGTTTGAAACCCAATCAAGACATGAGAAGAGTCCTTGAGCAAAGGAAAGTCGGAAGCTACCCTACGGAGCGTGTTTTCAAGTGAGTTTGCACCACGTCTCAATTAAAATGCGTATACAGAAATATATTTAAGGAATTTGGGAAACTTTCCTTCTTTAAAGTTGTAGATCTTTGAAATACCTTTCCAACGGTATATTATGGAGGTCAAACAGACATCTGTACAAAAAGTTATGCCTGTTTTACTAAAACAGTGTTCTGCCGATTTACGGTGGAATATACGGGCTGTGAAAATTATACGGGCCGTATATTTAGACCGTAAAATTGGTCCCGAAAGCCCAAATCACTGTAGTTGATTTACGGTGGGATATATGGTCCGTAAAACTTTTATGGGCCGTAAAATAGAGCGTAAAATGGGTCCGACAGCAATTTTAAAACTTCGTTTTAAGGCTTTTTCACTTCATTCTTCACACCCCAAGCCCTAGAACGACCTTCTATTCTCTCCCATCATCAAGAACACCAAGGTAAGCCTATTCTAATCATTCCAAGTCAATTCTAATATATATCCTTCTAATCTAAACAAGAAATCATCATTCCTAACCTAGGGTTTTCAAGAAAACCCATCTCAAGGTTCAAGATTCAAGATTTTGGAAATCTTCTTCAAAGCTAAAGTCTTTGATTCAAGTTTGGAGCATTACCAGGTATGTAGAGTTACTATCTACGTGTGGGAACATCATTGTTCTTCCCCACGCCTCATAATCCATAAATTATGATTCTCTATTAAAACTAGGGTTTCTATACCATGCTCATGATAACCCTAGGTCCATGTCCATGATTATATTATGTATGAATTATTATAATTCCATCATTGAGTTCTTAATATTTCTTTATGATTGTTGAGAATCCGTCAGTAATCCATGAAAACCCATATCTTGTATTCCATGGGTTCTTGCATGCATGTTTTTAAATAAAAATGCTTATTTCATGAATATCCTACATGTCTACAAGTTTTCCTGCAATTGTATTATATAACTATCTTCATGCCATGACTCAAGATACATACATGCTAAATACAAGTTATTTCATGAAACCATGTTTACAAGTTATTTCATGAAACCATGTTTACAGGTTATTTCGTGAAATCATGATTACAAGACAAGTATAAGTTAATTCACGAAAATCATGGGCTTCTTAGCCAATTATATCATGTTCATGTTTTTGGGAGTTGCACGAATTACCGAGAAGGTTCAGATATCCTGAAACTACGTAGCCACCGTAGGATAAGGATCGCTCCGCCCAGTTAGGACGATTTCCTTAATTTCACACTGAATGGATCCATGAGGCACGTTACCACCTTATACCCTGGCAAGGTATGAGGGCTCTGCTGGTCCGGCGAGGTACCAGACTCCACTTATCCACGTGGTGATATCATGTTGTCGGTTTATGAAATGTTTTCCCTACTTATCGTGTTTTACTTATGTTATATATATATATGTACCCATGCTCATGTTCATGTCCAGGTTTTCAGTTTCAGTTCTTATCATATTATTCCATGTCCCATGTTATTTCTTTTAGCTGCTTTGCATACCAGTACATTCAATGCGCTGCCGTCCCCTTTTGTTACCCGGGGGCCTGCATTTCACGATTCAGGTACGGATTTACAGGATGATGCCTCTGCTCTTTAGGATCTGCACGTACCAGCTTATTGGTGACCCCCATCTCATTCAGGGTTTAGGCATTGTCTTTCTTTATTTAGTTTTGCATCTAAAGGTATGCTGGGGGCCTTGTCCCAGCAAGTGTGTTATGTGTTTCAGATTCATGTTAGAGGTTTCATAGACAAGACAAGTGTTATGTTAGACTTCCAGAGTTGGTTAGCCGGTTTGGCTCATTTATGATATTGCCCGCATTCATGACTTAATCAAGTACTTATGTTTAATATTATGACTTACTATGTTTTATAAAAGCTCATCATGCACTTCACGTTATATTTCCGCTCATGTATGCCTCATGATGATTCAGCAAGCCATGTGGTTCGCTCGGTCACATGCAGTCAGGCACCGAGTGCCTTGTTACGCCCCGGCCATAGTTCGAGGCGTGACAAAGCTTGGTATCAGAGCCTAGGTTCAAGTGTCTTTAGGGAGTCTATGAAGCCCTGTCCAGTGGGGTCACTTTTATATGTGTGAGGGCCCCACACATATAAATAGTTGACCACCAAGACATTCAGGATTGTCTCACTTCTTTCATATTCTAGATCGTGCAGTTAGAGAAGTATTTTTAGGATGCCTTTCTAACTCGTGTGTGTACGTATTTTCAGAAAATGCCTGCGAAAAAGAAATACACCAGAAAGGCTACAGCCACCGGCCAAGGGGATACTGCGGAAACAATTCGCGAAGAGACCGTTCCGACTTAGACAGCAGCCCCAACCGCTCCTACAGTTACACCTTCTACTGATTCGGATGGGGATGTTAGGAATGCTATCAATATGCTCACACAACTAGTAGCAGCTCAGGCCCAACGTCAGGAATCTGGGTCAAGTTCAGGAGGTAATGGAGAGTCTTCTAAGACTAAGGACTTTCTCAGGATGAATCCCCCAGTCTTTACTGGGACAAAGAAAGATGAGGACCCTCAGGACTACATTGATGCTCTTCAAAAGATCTTCAGGATTATGATAGTTACAGAAACCGAAGCAGCTACTTTTGGAGCTCATCAGCTACAGGGCATTGCTAACACTTGGTATGAATCTTGGAAATTATCCCGAGGTGAGGATGCACCTGATGCTATATGGGATGAATTTACAAGCGCATTTTTGGACCACTTCATGCCAATAGAAGTCAGAGAGGCTAAGGCTGAGCAATTTCTGAAGCTTAAGCAGAATGGCAGGTTAGTTCAGGACTACTATTTGGAATTTGTCAGTCTGGCTAAGCATGCTCCACATATGGTACCGGATATGAGGGCAAGAGTGAGGAAGTTTATTGGAGGACTTGATTCCCATTTGTGTGATGGGGCCAATATTGCTGAACAAAATGGGGGAATGACCATCTCTAAGATGGTTGCTTACGTACAGGGTAATGAGACAAGGCTAAAGGAGGAGGAAGCCTTGCAGAAAGAGAAAGACAAGGAATTCAACAAGAGGGTCAAGTCTACCGGACTGTTCAGCAGGAACGGGAACAAGAAATTCTTTAAGAACAGGTCAGCAGGACCTGCTCCGTCCACAGCAAGTGCCCCACTCCCTAAGTTCCGTAATGATAAGAAGCAGAATTTCAGGCCATCAAGTTCTTACTCTCAGGCTAGTGTGGGTCAGTCGACTTATACTCATCCGATATGCGGCAAGTGTAACAGGAGACACTTAGGTGAGTGTTGTGTGGGTACTGATGCCTGCTTTAGATGTGGTCAGAAGGGCCATTTTCAGAAAGACTGTCCATCAGCCACACAGGGTACTGGAGGTAACGTGGCGCAATCCATAAATTCAGCAGCTCCTAGTCACAATCAGGCCCAGTAGGGGCGTGGAACGGCAAGGTCCGGCAATACAGGCGGTGGTCAGAACCGTTTGTATGCATTGACAGGTCATCAGGATACAGAGGCTAGAGCAGATGTTGTCACAGGTACACTCACAGTTTTCACTTTTGAAGTATATGCCCTTATTGACCCAAGATCCACTGTATCTTATGTAACCCCTTTTGTTGCTAAGAAATTTGGGTTCGAACCGGAAAAGTTGCATGAACCCTTTGAAGTGTCCACCCTAGTTGGAGAGTTAGTCATAGCTAGGCGTATTTATAGGGGTTGCCCAGTTTTAGTCCATCACCATAGAACCATAGCTGACTTAGCAGAGTTAGAGATGGTAGACTTTGATGTGATCATGGGTATGGACTGGTTAGCTTCATGTTATGCCACAGTATGTTGTTGAACTAAAGTTGTAAGATTCGAATTTCCTAATGAGCCAGTCATAGAATGGGAGGGTAATTCAATAGTACCCATTATTTCTTACCTAAAAGCCAGAAAAATGATTTCCAAAGGTTATATTTACCACCTAGTTTGAGTCAAGGATTCAAATGCCCAGACTCCAACTCTCTAGTCCGTCCAAGTTGTAAATGAATTTCCAGAGGTCTTTCCTGAAGATCTTGTAGGAGTCCCTCCTGACAGGGAGATTGAATTTGGAATTGATCTACTTCCCAATACTCATCCGATATCTATTCCACCATACAGAATGGCTCCAGCAAAGTTAAAAGCCCAGTTGAAAGATTTTCTTGACAAAGGGTTTATTAGGCCTAGTGTTTCGCCTTGGGGTGCGCCAGTCTTATTTGTCCGAAAAAAGGATGGTTCCTTACGTATGTGTATAGACTACCGTCAGTTGAACAAGGTCACCATTAAGAACAGGTACCCTCCTCCTAGAATAGATGCCTTATTTGACCAACTTCAGGGCGCCCAATGTTATTCCAAGATTGACCTCATATCAGGCTATCATCAGTTAAAGGTTAAGGAATTTGATATTCCGAAAGATCGCTTTCAGAACCCGTTATGGCTATTTTGAATTTCTTGTTATGTCATTTGGGTTGACAAATGCGCCAACTGCTTTTATGGATCTTATGAACAGGGTCTTCAAGCCTTATCTCGACTTATTCGTCATTGATGATATTTTGGTGTATTCCCGTAAGGAGGCTGATCATGCAGAACATCTCAGAATAGTGTTGCAGACTCTTAAAGATCGCGAACTTTTTGCAAAATTCTCAAAGTGTGAGTTTTGGCTTAAGTCAGTGGCATTCTTAGGCCATGTGATCTCAGGAGAAGGTGTTAAAGTTGATTCTCAGAAGATTGATGCGGTAAGGAGTTGGCCCAGACCCACTTCAGTTTCCAATATAAGGAGTTTTTTGGGTCTGGCAGGCTATTATAGACGTTTCGTCGAAGGATTTTCCTCTATTTTTGCTCCGTTGACTAAGTTGACCCAGAAGAAGGTTAAGTTCCAATGGTCAGATGCTTGTAAGCGAAGCTTTGAAGAGTTGAAGAAGAGATTGACTTTTGCTCCAGTTTTGACACTACCAGAATGAACCGAATGGTTCGTGGTTTATTGTGATGCTTCGGGAGTTGGTCTCGGATGTGTCTTAATGCAGCATGGTAAGGTTGTAGCTTATGCATCTCGTCAGCTCAAGGTTCACAAAAAGAATTATCCGACTCATGACCTAGAGTTGGCAGTTGTAGTTTTCGCACTTAAGATATGGCGTCATTATTTGTATGGAGTGCATGTTGATATTTTCACAGATCATAAAATCCTGCAGCATATCTTCAAGCAAAGGGATCTGAATCATAGGCAGAGGAGATGGCTCGAATTGCTTAAGGATTATGATGTGGATATTCTCTATCATCCAGGGAAAGCGAATGTTGTAGTTGATTCTCTTAGTCGGCGCTCCATGGGAAGTTTAGCCCACGTTGATACAGATAAGAGAGTTATGACCAAGGAAGTTCACCGTTTGGCTAGTCTTGGAGTTGGACTTTTAGACTCTGAGGATGGCAGCGTGGTTGTTCAGAATAGAGCCCTTTCCTCATTAGTGGTTGAAGTCAAAGAGAAATAGTTTAGTGATCCCTACTTGTTGCAGCTGAGAGAGGGGATTCACAAGCATAAGATGACGGCTTTTGAACAAGGGGGAGATGATGGTACCTTGAGGTACCGAGGCAGATTATGTGTTCTAGATGTATATGGGCTTAGAGAGCGAATCATGTCAGAAGCTCACAACTCCAGGTATTCCATTCACCCAGGTTCCACTAAGATGTACCATGATCTTAAGGAGATTTATTGGTGGAATGATATGAAGAAGAATGTAGCAGATTTTGTAGCTAAGTGTCCGAATTGTCAGCAAGTGAAAGCCGAACACCAAAGGCCTGGTGGCTGGGCTCAGAATATTGATATTCCCGTCTGGAAATGGGAAATGATCAATATGGACTCTGTATCAGGTCTACCTAGTTCAGCTAGGAGACATGACTCTATTTGGGTGATCGTTGATAGGCTTACTAAGTCGGCACACTTTTTACCAGTCAAAACCACAAATTCAGCAGAAGATTATGCCAAGCTATATGTTAATGAAATTGTCAGATTGCATGGGACCCCAGTATCCATTATTTCAGATCGTGGTGCTCAGTTCATGGCGAACTTCTGGAAATCCTTTTAGAAAGGATTGGGTACCAAGGTGAACCTCAGCACAACTTTTTATCCGCAGACAGATGGCCAGGCAGAGCGTACTATTCAGACTCTGGAGGATATGTTGAGAACATGCGTCTTGGATTTCAAAGGTAATTGGGATGATCACTTGCCTCTCATTGAGTTTTCTTATAATAACAGTTATCATGCTAGTATTGGGATGACACCATTTGAAGCTCTGTATGGGCGAAGGCGTAGGTCACCAATTGGTTGGTTCGAAGTTGGTGAAGCAGAGTTATTAGGGCCAGATTTGGTCTATCAGGCGATGGAGAAAGTCAAGTTGATTCAAGAACGTTTGAAAACGGCTCAGAGTCGCCAGAAGTCTTACACAGATATGAGGCGAAGGGACTTAGAATTTCAAGTTAATGATTGGGTATTCCTTAAAGTCACCTATGAAGGGTGTTATGAGATTTGGGAAGAAAGGGAAGCTTAGTCCCAGATATATTGGACCTTATAGAATTTCACGAAAGGTCGGTCTAGTAGATTATGAACTTGAGTTGAAACAAGAGTTGGCTGCTGTTCACCCAGTGTTTCATGTATCCATGTTGAGGAAGTGTGTAGGAGACCCGTCGTTGGTTGTTCCTAGTGATACTATAACAGTTAAGGATGGCCTCACCTATGAGGAGATCCCCGTAGCCATTCTTGATCGTCAAGTCCGCAAGTTGAGAACTAAGGAAGTAGCCTCAGTAAAGGTCTTATGAAGGAGCCAGAAAGTTGAAGAGGCTACATGGGAAGCCAAAAAAGACATGAAATCCAGATATCCTCACTTGTTTGAAGAGCAAGCAGATAGCCTTCAAGGTAACTACCTTTAGTATTCATGTCATGTCCCTTATGTATTCATGCCTCACGTTTCACGTTCAAGTTCATGTATTCTCTATTCATGTCTCATGTTTTAGCACTCATGTTTTCATGAAACTATGTCATGTCAGTTTTCCATGTTCCATGTCATGTTTCTTCACGTTGATATATTCAAGTTATGTCCGGCCACATTCTTAACCATGACCCATCATTCGAGGACGAATGATCCCAATGGGGAGATATTGTAACACCTCGTGCATGCGGGCTAAGATTTGACTCATAAGACGGGGGTATAATGAATCCAATTTGAGTAGTGTATAAATAGTGTTTGAAACCCAATCAAGACATGAGAAGAGTCCTTGAGCAAAGGAAAGTCGGAAGCTACCCTATGGAGCGTGTTTTCAAGTGAGTTTGCACCACGTCTCAATTAAAATGAGTATACGGAAAATTCTGTAAGGAAGTTGGGAAAATTTCCTTCTTGACAGTTGTAGATCTTTGAAATACCTTTCCAACGGTATATTATGGAGGTCAAACAGACATCTGTACAAAAAGTTATGCCTGTTTTACTAAAATAGTGTTCTGTCGATTTACGGTGGAATATACGGGCTGTGAAAATTATACGGGCCGTATATTTAGACCGTAAAATTGGTCCCGAAAGCCCAAATCACTGTAATTGATTTACGGGGGGATATATGGTCCGTAAAAATTTTATGGGCCGTAAAATAGAGCGTAAAATGGGTCCGACAGCAATTTTAAAACTTCGTTTTAAGGCTTTTTCACTTCATTCTTCACACCCCCAAGCCCTAGAACGACCTTCTATTCTCTCCCATCATCAAGAACACCAAGGTAAGCCCATTCCAATTATTCCAAGTCAATTCTAATATATATCCTTCTAATCTAAACAAGAAATCATCATTCCTAACCTAGGGTTTTCAAGAAAACCCATCCCAAGGTTCAAGATTCAAAATTTTGGAAATCTTCTTCAAAGTTAAAGTCTTTGATTCAAGTTTGGAGCATTACCAGGTATGTAGAGTTACTATCTACGTGTGGGAACATCATTGTTCTTCCCCACGCCTCATAATCCATAAATTATGATTCTCTACTAAAACTAGGGTTTCTATACCATACTAATGATAACCCTAGGTCTATGTCCATGATTATATTATGTATGAATTATTATAATTCCATCATTGAGTTCTTAATATTTCTTTATGATTGTTGAGAATCTGTCCGTAATCCATGAAAACCCATATCTTGTATTCCATTGGTTTTTGCATACATGTTTTTAAATAAAAATGTTTATTTCATGAATATCCTACATGTCTACAAGTTTTCATGCAATTGTATTATATAACTATCTTCATTCCATGACTCAAGATACATACATGCTAAATACAAGTTATTTCATGAAACCATGTTTACAAGTTATTTCATGAAACCATGTTTACAATTTATTTCGTGAAATCATGATTACAAGACAAGTACAAGTTAATTCACGAAAATCATGGGCTTCTTAGCCAATTATATCATGTTCATGTTTTTGGGAGTTGCACGAATTACCGAGAAGGCTCAGATAGCCTGAAACTACGTAGCCACCGTAGGACAAGGATCGCTCCGCCCAATTAGGACGATTTCCTTAATTTGACACTGAATGGATCCATCAGGAACATTACCACCTTATACCCTGGCAAGGTATGAGGGCTCTGCTGGTCCGATGAGGTACCAGACTCCACGTATCCACGTGGTGATATGATGTTGTCAGTTTATGAAATGCTCTCCCTACTTATCATGTTTTACTTATGTTATATATATATATACCCATGCTCATGTTCATGTCCAGGTTTTCAGTTTCAGTTCTTATTATGTTATTCCATGTCCCATGTTATTTCTTTCAGCTGCTTTACATCCCAGTACATTCAATGTGCTGACGTCCCCTTTTATTGCCCGGGGGCCTGCATTTCATGATACAGGTACGGATTTACAGGACGATGCCTCTGCTCATTAAGATCTGCACGTACCAGCTTATAGGTGAGCCCCATCTCATTCGGGGTTTAGGCATTGTCTTTCTTTATTTAGTTTTGCATCTAAAGGTATGCTGGGGGCCTTGTCCCAGCAAGTATGTTACGTGTTTCAGACTCATGTTAGAGGTTTCATAGATAAGACAAGTGTCATGTTAGGCTTCCAGAGTTGGTTAGCCGGTTTGGCTCATTTATGATATTGCCCGCATTCATGACTTAATCAAGTACTTATGTTTAATATAATGACTTACTATGTTTTATAAAAGCTCATCATGCACTTCACGTTATATTTCCGCTCATGTATGTCTCATGATGATTCAGCAAGCCATGTGGTTCGCTCGGTCACATGCAGTCAGGCACCGAGTGCCGTGTTACGCCTAGGCCATGGTTCGGGGCATGACATTTCATATGTAACACACAACTCTCCCTTGCCACCACCGATGTGGTACAAAGTTCTCTTCCAAAAGTAACTTTGCTCAAATTTTCAACTTTTCCCTCCATTTTTCATTCACACCAACTTATCTTTGCAGCTTAAGCTTAAAATTCCAACATTTTATAGCTGAGGAAAGAATATAGCTTATGCTTATCAACCTAGTAAAACTTTTGCTTCTTTATTCTGCTATTTGATCATGAAATGTAAGAGAAATTCTAGTTCATTAAGTAGGTGTTTGGTCATAGAAACTAAATATTTTTCACTTTGTTTAAATTTTTTGAGAAGTTGTGTTTGGTTATAGTTTTTGCAAAAATTATATGATTGTTTAAATATACGAAAGTGAAAATAGAATTTTAGGTGTTTTACTTCCAAATACTAAGTTGATTGTTTTAATCGATTAGTGATGCATGGCACCCAAGTAAAACCTAAATAGTTCATGTTGACTAAATTTGTACTATGAGTAATAAAACCAAAAAAAAAAAAAAAATGAGAGGGAGAGAGAGAGAGAGAGAGAAAGGAGAGTAATAAAACGACAGATGAAATAAGTTTGGTGATACTAAATAATTTAGAAGTCACCGCCTGCTGTTTTGTGTTTGTTCATGCTTATTGATTTTTTTTTTATTCTTTCATCTTTGTTTTAATAGGAAACATGCATAGTAACCGGCTCAACGGCAACCTGAAATATAGTCAAAATGAAAGGGTAAATGGCTCAACGGCAACCTGAAATATAGTCAAAATGAAAGGGTAAATGTGGATCTTTCTTGAAACATTTTGACTAGTAATATCCATCGAGTCAAGATTTTAACCTGGTTTAGAGCTCTAGTCCACAGTAAAGTTCCGTTAATATCCAAAACAAATAAGTATGAGATAATTTGCTACCATCTAGTTTGGTATGATGTATAATAACTAGAATACTTGCATAAAAATCAGCAGTATATTATACATTATCTGATTGTGTATTTCTTACCTGCACAAAATTCAGCAGTAGTTATATATACCACGTTTGGCTGCTTTATTTTTTGTTGGCTAGAAGTAAAGCAAGAGTTCTCATTTTCTTTATTTTGTTCTTCTATGGAAATGAAAATGTAAAAGAATACATCGATAAAAACTTAAATTTGTCAGTAAATTTCATTTAAACACTCAAATTATGACCTGTTTCGATTGAGCGCATGAACATATGAAAAAGTGTTCGTATTGGACACTTGAGACTCAATATTTCGAAAAGTTGCGCCAATTACGTAGACTAGTTAATTAACCACTTAGAATATGTGTCACCTCCTTTAAATATACACATTACCCTCAATAAGTCGTAAAACCTAATGCATAGTATGCTTATGTGTATAACTAGCTTCACTGTACGCGCTTTGCGCGTGACCAAAGCGCGTACCTTATTTGACGACAAACATTACAGAGAAAAATTGGACTTAGATAGAACTTCATTGTTAATCCGTTGCAAAATTGCTCGTACCTAAGAACTTTTTTAATAATTCGTTTCTAATTTGACACTAAATATATAGAATTAGGGACGAATTTTACTGTTTAATTTTCCATCCTTAATTCATGTTTATTTAGTAGTGAAATTAGTAATATAAAAAAATATTGAGAGTTCTCTTATGTTATAATAAGTATAAAAAAATAATGAAATTTATTTAGAATATATTTTATTTTCTTCTATTTCATCCTTAGCTTGTTACTTTAAAATTAGCATTTACCAATTTGACATTAAACATTATATTAATTAAACTTCGCCGTAGCAGCCAGAGTCAACCCCATAATCCGAATATTCAACAAACGATAATTTAACTTATATCGTAGCGACATGTTGCAACGTCCATTGGAGTTGCTTTTGGATTTTGGAACCACATGTTCTTAAGATGATACGGACTCCTATTCCGTATCAAAAGTTGATGAAAAATTAGTAATTAATAATTATAGTTGATGAAATATTAGTAATTAATAATTACAAACATAGGAAAAATAATCTTACATTAATAAGTTCATAAATTCTATGAATTAGAATACCTAACAAATTTTATGTGACGGAATGCAATGATCCAAACAACCTGTACGAAATTGTAAATAAGTCAATTTCAAATTATCAATTGTATATGAGACATTATAAACAAAAATCACAACTACAACTTTTCAATTAGAATTGTCTATCAAGAATACACCATCGTTTATTATCGTATAACTTTTTTGAAAACCTACCTCAAATCACAAGAAAATTTATTTCTGCAGTCATAAACACTATCAAGATTTCATGTTAAAGAATATGAAATAAAGAAACAAATATAAGACCTTTGCTAGATCAAGCAAATTTGTCTTACTCCCTTCATCTTATGAAAGCAATGAAATCTCACAGATTGTAAATTTACGGGAAAACTGTGATAATGAGCTCCAGGATTTTAATTTTATTTAAAAAAAATGAAACACTATTACAATTGCCAGCACGAAATAAATCTAATTCTAAACCTATCTAACGAAAAGACAACGTAATTAATAATAATTAGTATAAAGGAATTCTAATGGTAAAGTGAATCCTCAAACTAAATTAACAAAAGCCTGTCCAATAAGAAAACTAATTTAAACGGGCAAATTTTGGTTTCTCCTAAAAAAAAATGAGTGCAATTTCAATTTTATCTAACTTAAGGTACACCCAAAGTGAGATGACGACGTAAAGATGTATTCTTCAGTTTTATGTTGGATTTTAAGTTGGGCTCCACAAATTTTATTCTATAACAAAAACTATGCTAATATCCTATAATATACAGCAAATAAAAAGTATAGACGGAACAAACTTAAATTAATTAATTGTGAAGTAAAAAATTAAGGAAATAATTAAATAATAATTTGAGAAAATAGTAAATAACAATTTTGTCTATTGGAGAGTGTTTTAATGAAGGGCAAAAAGTTCAATCAACATTCTAAGGTCATTCATGCTTTTAATATAATACGAGCATATCGAAAGACTGAGCTAATTAAAAATATCTATGTTAATAAGATGAAATTGAATACCTGAATTTATCTATAATATTCTTTAATCTTTCGGATTGACGTTAGGTCTTGTCGGATTTCACATTCATGGCACAAGGAGTACTTAAAATCCCTACAATAAAAAAACGTCCTAGTTATAACTATTAATTTCCATCAAGCATAAAATTAAAAATACTTAATAAAAAAATACTTCAATATAATGTAACCAACAAAGAAATTAATTAATAATAATATTCAGTTATGTAACTCAAAATCAATACATGCATTATGTGATTAAAAACACTAACAAAAGCAATAAAGAAATCACCAAAGAAGAAAGATCACAATAAAAGCTAGAAAAAGGCTTGAATGACAATTGGAATGAAAAGTATAAAAAACGGCATGTTAGATTTATAGGGTTTGCTGTATGAAAAAGAGCGGTTTGATCATTAAAAGGTATTTACTTAAATAGAAGTTTAATGGTGATCAAATTACAAAATAGTTTCCTTTTCTAACGTGTTCTATTATAATTAATTTTGGTCCATATATTAAAATCTTAATTGAATTTGAAGTTTTAATAAAAAATTATAGAAGGTAAAATTTTAATAAATTTTAAAGTCCTTAATATTAGGAATCCAATGCATACTTCAAATAGGAAAAGACTTAATAAGAAAATTTTATTTGATCTCAAAGTCCTAATAATTATTATAAAGAAAATTAAATAAAATTTGAGGAAAATAGTAAATGACAATTTTGTCTATTGTAGAGTCTTTTAATGAAGGGCTAAAAGTTCAATCAATATTTCTAAGACCCTTCGTGCATTTAATATAGTATAGATTAAAAGAGGAGACATATTTTATATGACTAACTTATTTACGAAATGTGCGTTTGTGAACACGGCATAAACTTTTTTGAAAATATGGATCGAAAGTGTCCAATAAAAATATTTTATCATGTATTCAGGTTATTAATTGAGATCGGTAATAATTTGAGTATTTAAAGTAAAATAAATAGCAAGTTTAAGAGATTGTATTTCGTCTTTATTTTTTCTCTTAGTTTTAAGTTACATGAATGACCTTTGGTCTATTGCATGCTGCAAATGGAGCAGGCTAGGCTCCAAATAGTAAGAACGACAGTGACGACTCAGGGCGCAATGGCTGTCCTCTTTGGTCAAAGCCAGTCTATTCAGTCAAAGCTTCTCTGAAAGTTATGGGACCCGCTCTTGTCCTAATTGGCAGGTTAGATATAAAGTTGGAAAAAAAGAATCACTGACGTGGCATATGGTCTTTTAATTGCACCCCCCACTTCACCAACTATGATTTTCACCAAGGACATAATATTGTATCCATGGTCAAAACTATGTCGTTTGATAGGTAGTCATAATTATCTAGGGATTATAATTTCGGGACTAATTTATTCTATTTCTTGGGATTATTTTATACCATCTTTTAGATGATATAAAATAATCCCAGGATAAGTGGGATATCCCATCTTTTAAATTGGGATGTATTTTATACCTTGTTTGATACAAAGTATAAATTTATCCCAGGATAATCTCAGCTTATACCATGCACCAAACGACCCTTAGGTATAAATTAGATTTTGAAATCTAGGCACTAAGCCTGGTTGGTCATATAAATTTTGAAGTTAAAAATTTGAAACTTGAAAATTTGAATTTTTGAAGTTGTGATTTTTGGAAATTCAAATTGTGTCTAGATATGCATTTTGCTTGGAAAATATTTGAAGTTTTGTGAATGGAAGTGAAATTTATTCGAACACTAGTCTAAGCTAGTTTTTGGAACTTGAAAATAAATTTTCACAATTTGATCAAATTTCATGGCCAAACAGATATTTGAAGATAAATTTTCAAAATCTATAGCCACACGCTAGCTAATATTGTAGTAAAGATATTTACACAATAATACTTACTTATCAAATAATTACAGATAAATATTTATAGTTAATATTACTAATTGATGAGTTAATAAAATGAGTACTGGGCTACTATTGCAGATTATACTATACTGTAGTGTAAGCAAATTTTGTATTTTATTTGATTGTTATTTACTACCTCCATTTAAATTTATGTTATATTATTTGATTGGATACGAAATCAAAGAGAGAAATAAATATTTTTAGTGTTTGTTCATCCAAAAGATAAACATTTTTAAATTGTGATTTAAAACTAGTCTTAATTTAGATATTTATGTGACAAAAAATATTTCATTAAATGTTAACTAAAAAGTTTAAAGTTAATTATTTTTTAATATAAAAGAAAATATTATTATGGGACGCATTTTAAAAAAGAAAAATGTGTCATCTAAGTTGTGTACGAAGTAAATACCTATAAATTAATGGATGGGTACAACAGAGACACATTGTCAACATTAATTTCCTACTTTTTGCATGGTGAGAAAGATTTAGTAAACCCTAACCTGATGTTTAGGGTGTCTAACTACGGGAAGAAAACCCCACTAAGGTACCTTGTAATTGCATTGTTTTATATTTGTACTTTATTTGCTGTCTTTTTTCTAGGAAGTCAATTGGTCAAATCATACTATTTTTAATTTTGTTTTTAACGTAATAAAAGTGAATTTAATTTGTCATTCTTCTATTTATCGAATTCAGTTGTTCTTAATGTTAAATTTTCTGAGTTAAAAATGCATTTTCTTTCACCTATTAGATCTTAATTGCTCTTAATATCAATTTTTGGGTTAATAATGTGCATGTTTTTAACTGAATTATGAGATGACACATGTAAAACCTTTAATTAAATAAGTGATACTAATTATTAGTCTACAAGCCTCAAGCACAATAACCCAACATATCCAGGTTAATCAAACAACTAAACATCAATTGAATTCAGCAATGATGGAGTCGACTTCACTGAGCACAAGATCATCAAGTTTCAGCAACCACCAAACTTCAACCGGAAACATCTCAAGAGTTCTAACTAGTATATATAACAATTAAAAAGTTTAGCAAAACTCGATTGTTATAATTCGAATTCCTTGTACAATTATGTTTTAAAATAAAAAATACCTCAAAACCCAAATTCGAAAACACCCAATAATTTCCCAATAAATTTTAGAATTTAAAATTCAACTCCAGTTCTGATGACCATTCAACAACAACGATCTACAATTTTTTTGTTTTTGGCACAAATTCAATTCCAGCAACAAGTATTAACATAAATCAGTTTAATAATGACTTCTCAGCCAAGAAATGAACAAAGTTCAAAAACTTTTCTGAACTTCGAATTTGTTCGTATTGGTTCCTTCGATGCGTCATGTGTTTGTGACTAAATGGATTAAAAATGGGATTCCGTTTGAATTAGACTATTTTTTTTTTTTGTGATAATGAATTAGACCATTAATATTAGATGATAAACAGTAAGTGTCGAAAAATACTTTTAGGTGCTAAAACTGGTTTCATAAATAAGCAGTTATGTGTTTGGATAGCGAAGTGCTGACAGTAATAAAGAGTTAGTGTGTTTGGTAAAAAGTACTCCTTTTTAAATGACCCGAATGTCCTTATAGCTATCAGAAAAAATGTATATTTAAAATATTTTTTTATTGACGGAAATGTAATAGAGAAATAATTAAAAAGTTATGTTTCAGGCTGAGTATTTCAATTTTCAAAAATTATAGAAGATATTATGGATAAGAATAAATCAAATTCTGAAGTAATGTCAAACAAAAGTCACCTAATAAAATTCCCTATAAGCTATATATATGCCTGTACAGATCTTGGTGTTATGATGACTGTTGGCTTAGCCTCATGTGTGATTATGCTCATCAAATTCTTTCTTCCATGCAGCAAATGACTATTAAGCCCTTTTCCCTCAAATCCCATCTCACTCACCTCCCTCTGCAAGAAATTTTTTTGGGGTTGTAAATATGTCAGTTTGAATGGATTTGTTTGGCCTTTTCTTATAATTTATCAAATTGTTTCTTGCTTTATCTCTCCCAAAATAAAAGAAAAAATGACCACATCATCTCCTACTTCTTTCATTTTGTTCTGAACAACTTATATTAGTGGTAGAAATAAGTAGTTTTAGATTTGAACTTTTACTTTTCAAGATCTTTTGACAATTTTTAGGGGATCTAGCTAGGAGCTTTCAATAAAGACAGCTAATTTTTAAGAAAAGGTAGAAGAAAAGATTATGGTGATTACTGCAGCTGCCACTTCACTTTTACTACTACTTGCTTCTCATCATTCCCATTTGCAAATTTCAAAACCATCCACATGATTTAAACCTTAGAACCATGTAAATAAAACCTTCATTTGACCCTGTCCTTTTCTTGAAGCACCAACTTAAAAATTCCTCCACAAAAAGCCAAAGGAAAAGACCTTTTTTTTTCCTTTTTGCCTAAAGTTGATTTTTTTGCATGGATAGTGGAGGAAGTAGTAACATTATGTTGAGGGACTATAGGAAAGGGAATTGGACAGTGCAAGAAACAATGGTTCTTATAGAAGCAAAAAAGATGGATGATGAAAGGAGAATGAAAAGACAAGATAGTGAAAGAGGGAATAAACCAGGAGAATTAAGATGGAAATGGGTGGAAGATTATTGTTGGAGAAATGGTTGTTTAAGGAGCCAAAATCAGTGTAATGACAAGTGGGATAATCTCATGAGAGATTTCAAGAAAGTGAGGGAATACGAAAGAAGAGTGGCTGAAAAATTAGCTGAAGGGGATGGAAGTAATAATATGCAGTCTTATTGGAAGATTGAGAGGAATGAAAGGAAAGAAAAGAACTTGCCTACTAATATGTTGCCTGAGATTTACGAGGCATTAGTTGAAGTTGTGGACAAAAGAGGTCAAAAAGTGCTTATTGGTGGTAGTGGTACTTCTTACAATCCAAGCACAACTTCTTTGTCTCCAACATTGCAACAACAACCCCCCATTCAACTTCAAATTGCAGCTTTGCCACTTCCACCACCACCACAACTATTATCACCACCAGCAATAGCACAACAACAACCACCTCAGCCACCTAATCTTCCTTACACTCAACCTTTACCCACAGTAGGTATTCTTTCTCTCGCATTTTTTATTATATGGGAAAGTAAATTAATAAGAATCAAACACATTTATTAGTACATTGATTGTATAGTCACTATTCACCAACTAGTAGTACTATTGGGAAGTCCATTCTCATTTGCATCTAATAGCATTCAAGTCCTACTTGGATGTACTGTCTATATTGGTAACTTAACTGTGATCACTTGATATCTTCAATGAAGGTAAGTTAGTTTCCCTCATCTGTATTGCATTAGAATCTTGCTTTCTAGACTTCCGTTATAATTTGGACGTCCTTTTCCTCCTTTCTACATGGAATAATCATAAATTTTATTTTGTTGAGCAATAAATTAGTAGTGTACTCCCCAAAAGCATAAATAAACTCTTTGTTTTTAGGTATATTTAAGCTAATAAAAGTATGTTATCCATCCATGCCAATGAATTTTTCAAGACTCGTCATTTATCCTAGTACTAGTATAGTGTTCTGAACAGCCTGCATATCATTCTTGTTTATTGCCCTCCTTTGTATATTGAATTCATTTTCTAGCTCTCTTCTCTTTGTATCTATCTCTCTTGGCCTCTTGGGTGCGGTTGGCAGGGTTTAGTGCCTTGTAGAACTAGACCTTAAATTACATTTCACTAAAAATGCAGAAAACTTTATTTTTGTACTTCTTAAATTTTATTAGGAGTTTGAATTGAGCGAAATAAGCCGTGAAAATTCATACAGCTAATCTCAACTTGCTTGGAATTAAGGTGTTTTTTTTTTTTTAAATTGTTTCCGATGAATTCAACCTATAATTAAGGTATTAGTTGTTGTTGTTTGGAGTTGGACCTTGCATTTATGACAAATCTTACACCAGGAAAAAAGTTGACTATTTGACTGTTTAATTTTAACCACTCAAGATTAGTGGACACCTAATATATATACATTTAATTAGTGTTGATATATGGTTTGGTTTACATGTGTTTATGTTTTGGAGATGTGTGATAGCTCAGAACGTGATAGAAGTGAGCATTCAGATTCACCAGCCAAGAGAAGAAGAAAAGGAGATCAAGGAGAAGCTGGAACAAGTAGTGGTAATAACAACTTGCAAGAAGTTGGGTCTGCAATCTTCAAAAGTGCTGCCATTATAGCAGAGACTATTCAGGCTTCTGAAGAAAGAGAAGAAAGAAGGCACAGAGAAATGTTGAGCTTACATGAAAGAAGGCTGCAAATTGAGGAATCCAAAGCTGAGATTAATCGACAAGGCATCAATAGTCTTGTTGATTCTGTTAATAGACTTGCCAATTCTATCCTTTCGTTAGCTGCTAACAACAACCACCAACCACCTCCACCTACATAGTAAAACACATATTGGTATAGCCAGAGAGAGACTAATTAATTACAATTGTTTGTATATATAGGTGATGAGCTGATTATCATTAATTAATGGCTTAATTAATTCATCATGTATCTTGTGTCATTTTGTGGATAATATTCCACGTAAGATGTGTGTCTGTCTCTCTCTCTCTCATGTAATATCAAATTAAAGGCTTGTTTGTAAAACTATTCATTAATCCATTTACTCTTTTGTTGTACACTTTCTCTATGGTCTCTAACTTCATTTCGTTGATACTTACTAAAATATTTGGTCTTACTGTCTTCAATAATTGGATGTTTGTGCCAAATGGTATTTGGCAGCAAATAATGCCAAATACCTGTTTCCCACCCTTGGCAAAGAGCTATATTTCACATGATGTCGGAAGCCAGCTTGTAAGCACATTGATTATTTCATTGA
Organism: Lycium barbarum; assembly: GCF_019175385.1. Lineage (NCBI taxonomy): Eukaryota > Viridiplantae > Streptophyta > Magnoliopsida > Solanales > Solanaceae > Lycium > Lycium barbarum. The sequence continues at coordinate 85,639,920 of NC_083344.1, forward strand.
ATGCCTATTGTTATTTTCTAAGTATCAACGACTATTTTATTGAATACTTGTTATCTCTTATTAATACATTATACATGTATGGAGTTTACTCTGCCCATGAAGGTTTCGCCGTACAAATGGGAAGGAATAAACTAGTTTCTTTTATTTCTATTGAAATTTGAATTGTGATTTCCAAGTTTTGCACTAACTTTTACTGACCACTTGGTCATACTCTTGAGTCAGAGCAAATTAAAAGTTCCAATGTCTAAAAACCGCTACTAGTTTTATAGATGTACGATTGTATATGATTTTGTACACATGTGATTAGAGTAGAAGATTAATAGGTAGATGTTTAGTTCCTTATTAGTATTGTTATTATTACTCAGATCCCCTACTAGCTTATTCTTCGATTTTAGTATGATTTGTTGTTTTCTCTGCTTCGGTAATTATCATATTATTTGTTGTTGCTATTGTTCTCTTCTCCGTTGTTGTCAGTATGACTTCTTTACTAATGTATTTGCTTTACCTATTTGATTTTTGATATGAGTTACTTAAGCCGAGAGTCTATCAGAAATAACATCTTTACCTTCAAAAGGTATATATAAGGTTGCCTAAAACCACTCTCTCTGGACCCTACATATGAAATTATACAATATGTTGTGTTACACCTATTGCATCCAAGGGTGAAATGAGTACACACAATGGAGAACCAAAGTTCAAAACTCAATAGACAGAAAGATGTTAACTACTTTCTTTCCATATCAGTCTAAAGCTTGATGATAAGTAGATAGTATTTCTTATAATAGGCACACAAGACCATTATGAAATAATTACTCTTTCTTTGTAATTTTGATTTAGCTAGACTAGAAAATAGAGTAGTGAGGAAACATGTATGTGGGATATATGTGTAGGGTATAGCAAAAGGACTGGTCAAACGTGCCCCAGTCAAATGATCTCTGGAGCACTGGACTGGCATTTACAAAATGGCCATTTATGTGCTATTATTGGTGTCAGTCTTGTGAAGGCTGTGGTTATGGAATCGTTGGGCTTTCCCTTTCCCATCACAGGACTGAGGAGCTATTATTATTGGATACCCCTTGTTAGACTTTTCTGACATAAAGGGCGTACTCCCTTTGTTTTTTTAGGCAGAGATGGGTATTTCAGCTTTTTGCCTCTGTCCAAGTTAATTACTGTACTTCTTAATTTATACATATACATTTTTCGTGGTTATAATCGCAAGAAAGAATACAATTGTGGTGAAATTGTATCGGGCTAAATTCGTACAACACAGTTGGAACAATACCGATAAGCCACGTGGCTTAGAGGATAAGTTGAGGAACTGCTCAGTCCGGGAGACTGTTGGAATAGCTCCGGAAGAGAGCTCAACGGGCTGCCGCTACAAATTGGGTTAGACGTTATCTCCTGGTGTTGTTAGGCTTAATGGTCCTCTTTATTGCTCATGATTATTATTATCCAATTAATATTCATTATGGGTAGAGGCATGATACATGGAATATGTGCCCCTAGCTCTTACTATAAATAGGGATTGTCATTCCCGTTGTAAGGTCATGAAATTGAAGAGAATACATAACTCCCATATACAATTGCTCCATTTTAAAGTTCTTTTCTACTTTGCTAAGTTATCTGTCACAAGCTTGGTCGGAGGAACTAGTACCGGGTTCAATCGAGACTCAGGCTATTCCTAACCTTGCTTTGCTTTATTTCATTTTTGTCCAATTTAGTTGCATACTGTAGTAATTTATTGGTCATTTTGATCCATGTGTCCTTGACCACGAACACAAATTCAACTGAACAGTTTTTCAGGTAAACAGTTTGGCGCCCATTGTGGGGCCAGGACAGTTGTGTTTGTCACTGTGACCATCGTTTGTCTTACTTATTTTGCTTGAATTTTGTGGTTTCCTAAATATCCATTTCAGGTATGACAAGAGCAAACGACAACACGAATACCGGAAACAATCCGGACAACATTCCGCTAGGTCCGGACGGCGTGCCCCTCCAAGTACCATTGGATGGTTTACATGCTCAAGATCCAAACGAGGATGTAATAGGAGGGGGCAGGACCGCCGCACCACCGAAGACGACATTCCCATCGATGAGACTGGTGGTGAGGCAATGTAGATCCTAAGGGAGCGATATTACTCGATGATGGAGGAGATGGATCAGACGAGACAAGCCATCGCGTCTGGTTCGCAGGTCATATTCACGGTTCCCAGCGGAGTCCTCGCAATTCCTACCGGTGTAAACGCTGCCGCCGTAGATAGCAGACAAACCATAGAAAGGAACTGTCATGACCCAAACTGGAGGGCCATGACGGGCACCCGAGCCCTACTAGCCGAGCATCGCTAAAGCATGCTTCCATAACATAATCGTACACAAGGGTGGACCACGAGGGTCATCAGATGGTAACCTGCTAGATCATCAGCGAACTATACTGAAAAAGAGTGAGCCTAAAAGGACATACGTATATAGCCACGCTGGACAAACTGTACAAGCCGATGAGGCCATCATGAATACCTATACAACAAAATATAGGCCGAGAGGGCCATATAACGTCTACTGTACCACAACTGTCTACAAGCCTCTACTAGAGTGCATGACATGATAAGGTCGGGATCAGGCCCCGCCATACCCATATGTACAACAAAATATAACGTAAGAAAACACGATAGCAACTCCGGGACGAGTAGAGTGCTCCAATATCAGCTGGATGACAACCTACTCAGATGGGTCGTCAACCTGTCTACCTGGACTTGTGGGCATGAAACGCAGCATCCCCCAGGCGACAAGGGAATCAGTACAGACAAGGTACTGAGTATGTAAGGCAAGAAAGTAACATAAAGAAGACATGAAAGTACATAGGATAAAAGGGTTGCACATGTATCTCTGAACTGCCTTTGAGGGCCAATGATATGCATAAATACTATATATATGCGTATATATCTCCAGCTCATATATATATATATATATGAGTATATAACGCCTATCAAGCCTCTGTGGGCATCCCGTCGTATCATATCAGCCTCTGTGGGCATCATCATTAACATATGACTAGCTGATCAGGTGGTAGTGCGTATATAACGCCGTAGCCTTCCCCATAACCCATATAGATATAATATAAGTATACGCGTAGATAACGCTTGTGGGGTCATAGTATGTACATATATACGCAATGCATGAATACGATAAGAGTATATCCTGAATCGATCGAAGTGACGTAAGGTTGTTACACCTCCGAACATCGTTATGAGATGGCATTTTCATCAACATGTGACTCTATGAAGCATACTGAATCTGGAGAAAGACTTGCTAAGAATAGTATTAGTAGAACATGAATCAACACAGAACATCTCTACCTGCTAACAATGGAATTATTATGGAGTAGCGTTACGTTTACGTTTCATTCATAAGGATCAGGCCAAATGAAGGAAAGTTATCCTTAACATACCTCAAGTCGTCAACACAATCCCACAACGCATCCGTCGAACTAATGCTCCGATCCTATAAACAAGGAAGGCATTTTCAAGCTTAGATTGTATTAGTATATCAAACGATAAATCGATTGTAAAATGAAATAGGTAGCATTTCCCCTATTTCTTAACCATCGCAATACATCTAACAATCAACACAACAACCTCATATGATCCTCTTTATACTCATATCATCAATATTTAAAGATGTACAAGAAAATAGTCCGATATATGCTTCGCATACGACGCCTATATACTTCCTTCTTCCAAATACACCAAGTATAACAACCTCAACATCTACTACTATCCATCCAACAAGATTTTAGCTCAAAACACATTAACAACATGGCTCAAAGCAAATTACAACTCAACATACACTCAAGTTCATATTTGAACCTTCCCTCCAACTTCTTCCCCTCCAAACCTAGTATAACCATCACATAAACTCATAAACATGGAATAAGATGGAATCTTACCTCAAGAACTCAAGAACACTTCAATTCCAAGATTACTTCACCTTGAAGTATCCTCCAAAGCTACTACAAAGAGGAGAAACAAGCTTCAACAACACTTTGGAAACTTTAAACACTTGATTCTTCTATTTTAATCCTTGATTTTGCTTAGGGATTGATTAGCTATGTTGGAGAGGGTTTCTAGAGGTGTTAGAGGTCAAGGGAAATGAGGAAAATGAGATTACATGAGGAGAATACGAAATATATATATATATATATATATATATATATATATATATATATATATATATATAAAGACTACCACTAACATTGATCTGTGTTGGCATCTGCGGCTGAAGATGGCCTCGCAAACCATTTCCAGAAATTTCTAGAAACTTTTTATCCATGGGCTCTCATATGCGACCATGATCTGTGACGCAGATGGCCATCAACGATGTAGATTATGCCTTACACTTCTCGAACTTCGTCGAAACGTATCTTCTTCAACTCGCATGATCCCGAACCTTTAGGTACCCACTTATAACTCATTTATGACCATTCCCTAACCTTTTAGAAAATTCATAATACCTTCGACTCATTTTAGTTTACTTACGATGCAAACGACACGATATCTTACGAGGTGTACCATCCTCCCCCCCTTAGAAACATTCGTCCTCTAATGTTAGACTCTCAGAAGTCTATGGAAATTTTGACAGAGTCTCCTCTGTAATCATATTACGACCAACCTGCCACACAGCCCAACAACATAGTGCAATGCCACATAGGGCAATAACAATCAATAACAACAATAGCCTCACACGACCAATAAAATAATTGACAATATAATGCAAACTTGAAGATGATGGTATTGTAGCCTGAGCCTGCTCTGGGATCGGAAACAAATGAGGATATCTAGACTTCATATCTTTCTCGGCTTCCCAAGTCATCTCCTCTATATTCTTATTTCTCCAGAGTGCTTTTACGAAAGCTACATATTTGGTTCGCAACCTACAAGCCTGGCGATCTAGAATAGTAACAGGGACTTCCTCGTAGGATAACTGCTCTGTAACCTGGACATCATCCACGGGTAAAACTATGGAAGGATCTCCGATGCACTTACGGGGCATGGATACATGGAAGACTGGATGTACAGACCCCAAGTATGAAGGTAGATCTAACTCATAGGCTCCTCGGCCTACTCTACGTATAATCCTGTAAGGTCCGATATATCTAGGGCTAAGCTTTCCCTTTTTACCAAATCTCATGACACCTTTCATAGGCGACACCTTCAGGAACACCCAATCATCTATCTGTAACTCCATGTATCGTCATTTATTATCTGCATAAGACTTCTGGCGACTCTGAGCTACTAGTAACCTCTCCTAAATGAGCTTAACCTTATCCACTGCCTGTTGGACCAATTCAGGTCCTATCAACCTTGATTCTCTGATTTCGAACCACCCGATAGGAGATCTACACTTCCGCCCATATAGGGCTTCATACGGGGCCATCTGGATACTGGAATAGTAGCTATTATTATACGCGAACTCAATACGCGACAAATGATCATCCTAGCTACCCCCGAAGTCTATCACACATGCTCGTAACATATCCTAAAACGTCTTAATAGTACGCTTATCCTGCCCGTCTGTCTGGGGATGAAATGCTATACTAAGGTTTACCTGAGTCCCCAATTCTTTCTAGAAGGTTTTCTAGAAGTTAGCTGTAAATTGTGCACCTATGTCTCCAATAATAGATACTAGAACACCATGAAGTCATACTATCTCCTTAATTTACAACCTCACGTAATCCTCAATGGAATAAGTAGTCCTGACAGGTAGAAAATGTGTTGACTTTGTAAGTCTATCAACAATCACCCATATCGAATCAAACCTACACTGGGAACGAGGTAAGCCTGTAATGAAATTTATATTAATTGCCTCCCATTTCCAACTTGGAATCTCTATATCCTGCAACAATCCACCAGGCTTCTGATGCTCAACTTTTAACTGCTGACAATTAGGGCATTGGGCCATAAACTCTGCTATATCCTTCTTCATACCATTCCACCAGTAAATCTCTCTGATATCATGGTACATCTTCATCGACCCTGGATGCATGGAGTAGCGGGAATAATGAGCTTCTACCAAAATCTGCTGACGTAACCTTGCAACATTCGAAAAACACAATCTGCCTCGATACCTCAGAACTCCGTCTCCGAAAATCTCAAAGGGTGACTTCTTTTTCTATGAGGATATATTCCTGTACTGAATCAAAGAAGAATCCTCATACTGGCGTTCCTCAACCTCAGCTACCAAGGATGATGTCTGTATCCTGAACTGTAACTCTTGCATCACCTGAGTCCAATAATCAAACTCCTAGGTTGGCTAACTGATGAAGCTGGTGAGCTAACTCCCTTTTATCTGCTCGCAAGTAAGACAAACTACCTATAGATCTGCGGCTAATGGCATCAACTACTACATTTGCCTTTACTGGATGGTATAGGATATAAACAACATAATCCTTCAACAACTCCAACCATCGCCTCTGACGTAAATTCAACTCTTTATGCTTAAAGATATACTGAAGGCTCTTATGATTTGTGCAAACATCAACATGGACACCATATAAATAATGTCTCCAAATCTTAAGTGCATGAATCACTTGAGCTAACTCCAAGTCATAGGTCGGATAGTTCTTCTCATGCTTCCTCAGCTGCCTCGAAGCATAAACAATAACCTTACTGTGCTGCATCAACACATAACCCAACCCGACGCTCGAGGCGTCACAATAGATAGCATTACCCTCTGATCCCTCTGGAAGTGCTAAAACTGGCGCTGAAGTCAGTCTGTTCTTCAACTTTTGAAAATTCTGCTCATAAGCATCTGTCCACTGAAACTTGGCTGCCTTCTGAGTCAACTTCGTCAGTGGTGCTGAAAGAGAGGAGAATCTCTTCTACAAATCTCCTATAATATCCTGCCAACCCCAGAAAACTCCGAACCTTATGGTATTGGCCAAGTCTTCACGACCTCTATCTTCTGAGTGTTACAGTTCACTTTTACGCGGGTGCATAAAAGCTACTAAGAACTTGTGGACCCTATTTGTATTTTATGTTTTTAGAGGCACCACCTAATTTTATTAAGGGAAATTAGGAAAATCAGATAAAAATGGTTTATCAAACAAGAGAAACATCCTTTTAAACCATAGTTCGAGGTAAGGGTTCTGGTGATCCCCTAGGGAAGGTTTTAAACACTCTATTATTAAGGATCCGTAGACTACCATTGACCTACAAGCTTCAATGTGTGATTAATGTGATTATTTGCTAAAATATTTTCTTTCCTGTAGAATTGTCATGCTAATCATAAAATTCCATTGTTTTGGCAAAAAATACCCTTCAAGGAAAGAGACTTGGTTTTAAAATATTATAAGGGGAAACCACTTCATTTCCGACCAAAACATACTCAAGATTCCTCTCAAGTAGAGTTGCTACTAACTTGGTCCAAATGTTATGATTTTAGTCCTTATAAGTTTTATTATATATATAGAAAAATAAATGGAGTATAGCCCTCTTATAAAATGGTATAGGTTTTAATGGATATAAGTAAAAAACTTCACTTGTTTTTTATTTGGTTTCATTAAAGCTCAATTAAGTCAACATCATCTAACCAAAGCTAATTTAGTCCCAAATTAAGGTTCAAGTAGAGTCTGTTTAAAACTTGTTCTTTCTGCTATAAGCCGTACCAAATAGGTCCAATTTTATTAGCCCAGAAAATCATCATTTTTTGCCATTTAAGGTCCAACAGGGGCAAAACGAGATGCAGTTTCAATCCATTTATTATGGTCTTAAGGCCCCAAATCATATCCCAATTTTATTAAGTACAAATGGTCTGGACGTTTTTCAGTTTAAAAGAGGCATATGGCCCAAGTCAATCACTTAATCCAAATCTTTATTGTATTTATCTACTCATATTTAAAACAGGTTTTGTGAAGTCCCAATTTTATCAAGTTGCATGTGATTAATCATATTGTACCGTGATCTTATCATTTTGAAAAAAAAAAACCTTTCTTTTTTGAGAAAAAATACTAACTCCTACGTGAATTCCCTAAGTTCTAATCACATTGGGGTTTTAATATTTACAAATGTTGTTTACAATATACAACTAATATACAAAAAATGAAAATAGATAAAACAAAGAAAGGTTAGGCTGGTGGGCCTACCTAAGCCTACCAGTTGGCCATTTTCACCGATAGCTGGGCCTTCAATCATTTCGACTATCTAGACTCGATCAAGAAAAGAAGAGTTGGGCCTCTGGCCCAACGAGTTTATCGACAGGAATGGCCTAAATGGCCCGTATGAAATTCCCATGCAAACAAAGAGTGGAAAAAGGGAAATATGGTTGGAAGGCACCTGGACTTAGTACATAATGTAACAAGAATCTTAAAAGAGGCACAACTATAATAGCATACATATACTCATCATATATAACTTAGTGCATGAATAAATTAATGAAGACAAAAGTCAGGCCCATACATACAAATGTACAAATTCAGATAAAAGGCAGGCCCAAATTAGAGAGAAATTGTACAAGAAACAAGCCTAAATGCGTACCAGTACACAACATATTAGGAAAAAGGCCCAAGAAGGAAAACAAGTGGGAAACAGGCCCAAACCATTATAATAAAAAAGTCGCAGGATGAAATTTCCAAGTTCAGATGAGTGATATACCAAGTTTATACTTGATATACAAACCCATATATATATATATATATATATATATATATATATATACCAGAGGTGTATGTATATAGAATGTATATCTCTGTATATCTTGATATACACCCTATGCATAACAGCTTAACAAGACAGAATTCAAAGCTCAAATTTAGAGCATATTGCACCTTGTTCAAATTTAGATTTCCATACACATCTTTTATATTGAAAAGGCTTAAGTCATCAACAGACCTTTGAACTTGTCCAGAAATTCCACTTGGACACCCCAACTGAGCCCAGTACCATCTAAACACTTAACTTCTACCCAAAATGTGTCATTTAGACACCCCTAGCTTAAACAAAAGTAAGACACGATGCGTGTAGTTCACACTCTGCTAATGTGGTAAAAAAAGCCAATGAAAAAGAGACATGTGGTGTCTAATTCCACATAATACAAATATAAAAACAAATACAAAGATATTTGTTTTTTCAACATTGAAATTAAAAAACAAAAACAGAAAGGCAATTATCTCTCTCCTCATTCATGTTCCCAATCCCTTTTTCTCTCGTCTTCACACTTTCATCTGCCATTGATGACCAAGGTTCCCAATTTCTTCTCCCTTTTCAATCCTCTATCTTTACTGATATATATATATATGTATATTCACTTTTTTAATCTCTTTCATGTCTATCCACAAATCCCTCTCCTTTCTCCATTTTAATTCATTAGAAATTTCATTGTTTTTCTTCAATCATGAGATACTAACATAATTCAAGTATTTCTGGTTCTTCTTCGTCCTCGTTCGGTGAGGGTTGTGGAAATGGAGTGTCGAGGTGGTGTGTATGGTGTATGACTTGATGTTTTAGAGGTTTTATATTTGAAAAAAATTGAACAAAGTTATTTTTTGAGAAAAAATGGAATATATATATATATAGTGATAACAGGGCGGTATGATTTTTGACAGACGAATATTGACTAATTTTAAATGAATGTTGGCGGAGATGATGGTGGTTTGGTGGAGGCAGTTATGGCGGCGGTGGATCTCTGACACCCAATTTCTTATTTTGGTGATATTAAGCTATGTTTATAGATGGGCTATCTAACTTTTTTTTGCTCGTGATGTTTAATTTTGATTATGTGGTTGTAAGGTGTTAGTGGAGCAATCAAGAAGTGAAATATCGGTGGCTTCAAAATTTTTGAAGAGAAAAAATATTATGGAGATAGGTGGGCTTGGTGCTGGAGGAAAACCATGATGGTTTGGTGCTAAATCCGGTGGTTATGTGTCACGACCCAACCCCGTGGGCCGCGACCAGTGCCCGAGCTGGGCACCTATACGTACCCGATACCCAGATTAACATATTAACAGAATAATAGTATAATAATAATACTAGGGGACGCTACAGAATTTAGCAGAAAAGCAGACTTGGCACACAGAAGCCGATAAGGCTGTCATAAAACAAAACATCCCAAACATATGTACAGAACCCACACAGATGTATCCACAGACCTCTACGGAACATATCATAATCATAAGACGGGACAGGGCCCCGTCATACCCTGAACAAAGTACATATCCAGATAGCAGTGACAGACTGTACCAAAAGATGGGCTCTGTAGAAGAGAGCGCCCCAAATAGCAGAAATGGGATCCTAAACGTGCGGATCAGCAAACCTGTCGTCTGTACCTGCGCGGCATGAAAACGCAGCCCCCGAAGAAAGGGGGTCAGTACGAAATATGTACTGAATATGTAAAGCGAAATCACAGAAATCAAATCATAATGGTTACAGAAAATGAGTACAAAATCCGGAGTGTCAAATGCATATTTCCAAAACAGACAGAATGTGTACAGAAACATATGTCATATCATATCCGGCCCCTGCCACGGGACTCGGCAGACAGAACGTGGTCACCCTCCCGACACTGGTGCCACAATACAGAGGAATCAGAAAAAGGGGCGTGGCCCCGTATCATAAAATGTCATATCAGAATGGCCATAACAGATCAGATCAGAATAGGCGGACATGGCACATCATACTCCACAGACCCATGTACGCGTATACCTGCCCCCTCACATCGGGGCGCGGCGAACAATGCAGAGAATTACGCTTGACAACATATCCTGGCCCGGGCTCAGTGTGGGGAACATTGGGACATCCACGAATGGAGTAGTGAGAAACTAATGCAATTTAAAAATATCATAAATGTTTTCAAAGACTCGATGAAGCGTAGCAAAGACAAACAAATCAAATGGAGTCGGACGAAATCAGAATTAATACAATTCGGATATCATAATAATTTACAGAAATATAACCTCCCTGAAGTCATTCCGAGTGTCAAAATAATTTATAAGATTTAATAGAATATTTAAAAAAATATTCTTTAAGCGATTAGTAGGGTAATCAAAACATTTCTTTCAAAAATCGCTTAAAAAGTAAGCTTTAGCAAATTAGGGGCAAACCCGGAAATAGTGGGCCCGCCTCGGGACAAATAAGGCGGCGGGATCAAATTTTGCCCTCTAAGCATATAGTATCACCTAAAAAGGTTATACAGACATTCTATGACTTTCTGAGTAATTTAGAGCAAAATTGCATAATTCCAGAAAAAAACGTATCAAAAATGATTCAATTCTACTGAAGGAAAAACTGAAATTTTGTCTTGCGGATTCCGAGGGCCAAGAGGTCCTTCGAGGCCCGGATCCGACCCTAACTCACTAAGGGCATGCCAAGGGAAGAAATAGGGTTGCTTTACATACCTTTCACGCTCCTTAAGCCTTTCCAAATTCACTTCCCGTTTCGTCGAAAAACTGCAATTGGTCAAGTTTACCAATTATAAGCTATGAATACCAAAGTTCCAATTTAATGCATATTTGGCTACCGAAATTTCGGCAGCACTTCCCCTATACATATAGCACCCCGAGAATTCAACTCGGCTATAAATCATCAACAACAACCCAAACGACAACAACAATATCAACAATGAACATTAAAAACATAAATATCCTTCAACTAGTCATTTTTCTCACAAGTTGACATAATCTTCAATTCAACCCAACTTTCAACTAAGATCAATAATTTCACATTCAACAACAATCATGATCATCACCATATAGTTCTAGAAACATTTCATATCGTTTTCCTCAAGATATACACTCGATATACATAATATACAACTTTCCGCCAAAGTCATAACTTATGCAAAACATCAAATCTTTGGCATACAACTTCATAACAAGTTTCCAACTTCCAAATTCATCAATGATCATCACTATTAGCAACCAAACAACTTCATTTCCTTAATGTCGGAAAATCATACTAAAACGACATAAGTTTCTACATTCCAATTCAATACAAACTTATATCATTCTAACTTCATTTACTTATCAAGCATTACAACAACACTCCAATACACTAAACAACTTAATTCATTTCTATTCCAAATCCAATATACCACGCGGCCATATGCTTATTTTTCCATATCAACTAAATTCATCCAACTTTCAATTCCCATATGCATTTCATCACAATCACAACTAGAATACAACATGAATTCAAATCTTCATTAGCATATAAGGCATGTATATACACGGCTATACCCATATACAACCTACCCATTTTGCAAAATTCCATTTCTTCATACAATCAACACATTTCCATATACTATAACACAAACAAAGCTTAATAACACAAAGACAAGGGATGAATTCTCACCTTCTCCTCAAGTCTCCTTCACTTGAATATATGATCACTTTGGAGATTCTAATGCTCCCCACTCCAAACCAACTACACCAAGATACAAAGGAACCTTGACCTAGTAGGAAATCAACAAGAAATGAATTTTTGAAGCAATATTTTTGGTACCTAAATTTCCAAGGCAAACCCGAAACCTCTTGCTCTTTTTTTTTTCTTTGTTGTTCTTATCTTCTAATTCCTTAAGTCTTCTATGATATATGTAATTGAAGGGCTTGGTCACATGACCAAGCACATGACCAACTAAAATTGGGCTTGGATCAAGGCCTTGTATGGCCGGCCATGACCCCTATTTTGGGCCTCAACTCCAATTAAATTTTTGAGCCCAATAACTTATAAATCACATTTTGTAATTCCCGAAACTAATTTCCAAAATTTCAAAATTACCCTTAGCCTTGTCCCACACTTTCATGATTCTATTCTTTCATGCATAACTCCTATGTTCAACAAAATATCAAATTGACCTTATATCTCAAGAATCCAATATAATTCAAGTTTCTCCAAACGTGTGAAAACACGGGATATAACATTATGGCGGTGGAGCCAGTCAATGATGGCGGGTGAAGTGATGATGAAACAAGGGAGAAATAGAGATTTGTGTTTTATTTTAATTGTTTTTGCTCTCGTTGACACTTGTCATTGGGGCCCATGTCAACAACATTATTAACGTAGTTCACGCTCTCATGAGCAGTGTGTAACACGCACAGTGCCAAGCTGGCCCGACGTGTCCAAGCGACACAGTAAAAGTAATTTTGAAGGGTTTAAATGGTAGGATTCTCAGTTGGTGGGTCTAAATGGATTTTATGGACAAGTACGAGGGTTTGTTGATGACTTAAGCCTATTGAAAACACTATATCCTCAGACACCATTTTGACAAGAAAATGTAGAACATGTTTTTGTTCAGAAAAATGCAACTATGTAAACATTTGAAGAGACAGGGCCGACAAGGTAAACATGACATTCAAATATTCAGAGACAAACAACTATCCAACTAGCACTCTTATGGAACTGATCCCAGTATTACCAAATTACTTCACAACAGATAAGACATGCTTTCATTTTTCAGATAATACGCAAATACTAAGGCAAGATTTCATGGTTTTCTGATGCTTAATGTGGACATATATACAGAAATGCCATCCAGATGTGTATATGAACTTCAGAGTACTATTAGCATGCATTCTTACACATAATCTTAATACTATCATGCTTTAAAAAAGAAGAACAAATACCAATACAACTAACAGAGCTGAAAACAAACTGCAGGACCAGATGCTAACTTTGAAGATATCCAAGTCTCTTAGTTTGTCTTAAGCTTTGTTTTATTTTTACTTAAATTATAAACCTACTCCTCTTGTTTGAGAAGCTGCTTATATGCATTTAAAAGTCTCAAAGTCAGCTTGCTGGAAGTGTGTTTCCGCAAGCCTTTGAGTGGTACACTAGGCTAAAGTTAGTCTAGGGGTATTAGTGGTCCTTGGCTAGAGTTAGTCCAGTGAAGGTGCTTGCAATCGGAGTATTACAAGTGTGGAAGGACTACGGGGGTTAGTTCCTACGTTGCATAAGCGTTATTGTAAGGGTGAAGGATTATGTGAGTTAGTTCCTAGCTTATGATAGAGTTGTAACCTGAAGTTGGTCATGTAGTGGAGTTGAAATCCTATTGGGATAGGTCATGATTTTTTATCCCTTGAGTAAGGAATTTTTCATGGTAAAATCTTGTGTCCTTTACATAGTGCAAGGGACCTGGTTCAACTGGTACACAACCAGGTCCCTCCATATTTTATGGTGAACGCACAACTTATAACAATTGGTATCAGAGAAGGCCCTTTCTAAAAGGCTAACACCTAGAAAGGATCCTCAGTCTAATGGGTGCTCCACTAAACTCAGAAGAAGGATACTCGATGACAACACCACCACGGGCAAATGATGGGTCCGACATGGAACATTTCACCCGCAAGTTTCAAATGATGATTAGAAGGGACAGAGATCCAGCAAAACGAATTTGATTCCCAAGAAAGCATATAATGAATACGAGTCAATAGTGTCACTCATGGCCAAGTCAGATCCAGATGGTATAGATGAGAAAGTCAAGAATGAAACAGATTGAGGGGGTAAAAAATGGTACATGGATAGCGGCTGCTCAAAGCACATGATCGGTGAAAAGGACAACTTTCTCTCACTCTAAACTTTTCAAGGTGGGAGTATATCCTTTGGAAACGATAAGAAGGGGTACATTCTTGGAGTAGGCAAATTCAGGAGAACACTTGCTCATGCCATAGAAAATGTATACTTCATAAATGGTATGAAATATAGCCGGTTAAGCGTGTCTCAAATTTGTCACAGAGGAAATGAAGTCAAGTTGCTGTCTTGCTCTTGCACAGTCACAAGTCTCAAAACTGGTGAAGTGGTTTTGGTTGCCATGAGATTAAAAAATGTGTATGTCACAGACTTTGGCTCCCAAGACGGAAGTGATTTGACCTGTCTGAGTGCGATTGAGGAAGATCCTGAGCTCTGGCATAGACGACTGGGGCATGCGAGCTTTTCGTTATTAAACAAACTTTCTGTGAAAGACCTGGTTCGTGGATTACCAAAGTCAAAGTTTAAGGATCACAATACTTGCGATGCTTGCATAAGAAGGAATCAGGTGAGATCTCCTTTAAACCCAAGAAAGAAGCAAGTACCTCGAGGCCCTTTGAACTTCTTCATATGGACTTCTGCGGACTAATAAGAATACCCAGCAGAGGAGGAAAGAAATATATGTTTGTAATAGTTGATGACTACTCTAGGTTCACCTGGACCTTGTTCTTAAAAAGTAAAAATGAGACATTTCCTGTGTTTCACGCCTTTGTTAAGAAGATCCAAGTAAATCTTGGGACCTTTATCACGAGCATTAGATCTGATCATGGGACTGAATTCGATAATGCTTAGTTTGATAATTTTTGTACTGACAATGGCATCAGTCACAATTTTCTGCCCCTAGAACACCTCAACAAAATGGTGTTGTGGAGCGAAAAAATAGAACTCTTGAAGATATGGCAAGAACAATGTTAATAGCCAGTAGGGTGTCCAATATTTTCTGGGCGGAAGCCGTGAACACTGCGTGTCATGTAATAAATAGATGTATGATCATGTATCTACTTGAAAAAACTCCATACGAGCTGTTAAATGGAAGAAATCCCAAGTTGACTTACTTAAGAGCTTTTGGCTACAAATGCTTTGTACTCAATAACAGCAAGGAAGCTCTGGGAAAATTTGATGCCAAAAGTGATGAGGGTATCTTCCTCGGGTACTCTTCTTATAGCAAAACATACAAAGTCTACAACAAAAGAGCAAACAATGAGGTGGAAAGTGTGCATGTAATTTTCGACGAGTCTAGCTTTCAAGGGGATGTCAGGGTTCCACATGATGAAGAGGAAGATGGAGTTGTTCCAAAAGTTCCAGATGAAGATATTGAAATCTCCAATGGGAAGATTGAGCTGATGAATCAAATCAAACTAGTCGATGAAGAAAATGTTGATAATTCTCCAGAGGAAGCAGAGGAACTTGTCTCTCAGATCACTACCTAGAGGCTGTGCATAGAATGACAGTTGATGTATTAGGAACTCCGAAAGTCGATCAAGGAAGTGGTGGAAATGGATCAATGGATGCTAACAACGGATCCAACAATGAAGAAGCTGGTCTATCTATTCCTGCAGTTCGAACATCCACCTGGAAGCTCAGAGGATCTTAACCTCTTCACAATGTAATTACTCCTGTAAACTCAGGCATTCAAACCAGATCTAAGGCAAGAAGAGCTTCTATGCAAGAAGAGCTTCATCAATTTGAAAGAAACAAGGTATGGTACCTGGTTCCTCGACCATCTGATAGAACTGTGATAGGCACCAGATGGGTGTTCCGTAACAAGCTTCACGAGCTTGGGAATACCACCACAAACAAGGCAAGACTGGTAGTTCAAGGCTACAATCAAGAAAAATGAATAGACTATGATGGGACGTTTGCTCCTGTGGCCAGAATGGAGGCAATCAGGATTCTAATAGCTTTTGCATCCTATATGGAATTCAAGCTGTTCCAAATGGATGTCAAGAGTGCCTTTCTAAATGGGTATTTAAAGGAAGAAGTATTTGTCAAGTAATCTCCTGGTTTCAAAAATAATGAACATCCAGAACATGTGTTCAAAATTGACAAAGCTTTATATGGTCTGAAACAAGCCCCTCGAGCTTGGTATGAAAGATCGTCAAAATTGTTTCTTGAAAATAGTTTCACCAGAGGAAAGATTGGCAACACTCTATTCTTGAAGAAGAGAGGAAGAAGTCTGTTGATTGTACAAGTGTATGTCGATGACATTATCTTTAGAGCCACAAGTGATTCACTGTGTAAGGACTTTGCAAAGCTTATGGGAAGTGAACTCGAGATGAGCATGATGGGTGAGCTGAACTTCTTTCTTGATTTACAAGTAAATCAGACCCCAAAAAGTTCTATGATCGGTCAACAGAAGTACATCAAGGAGTTGCTCAAACGTTTTGAAATGGAGAATGCCAAGACTATCGACACTCCGATAGCTACTGCCACTTGACTTGATATGGATGAATATGGTGATCCAATAAATGAGACAATGTACAGGGGTATCGTAGGATCTTCTGTATCTAACAGCTAGCAGGCCTGATATAGTATTTAGTGTCAGATTATGTGCTAGATTTCATGTCAAGTCCCAAGGAATATCTCTTGAAGGTTGCCAAAAGAATTTTGAGATATCTCAAGGGAACACCAGGCCTTGTCCTTTATTATCCCACAAGAGACAGCTTTGAATTGGTTGGATATACAGGTGCTGACTATGCTAGTTAATTGGTCGATAGAAAAAACATAACCGGAATGGCTCATTTTCTAGGATCGTGTCTGATATCTTGGGGTACGAAGAAATAGAACTCATTTTCTCTCTCAACTGCCAAAGCCGATTATGTTGCTGATGCCTCTTGTTGTGCTCAATTGCTGTGGATCAAGCAACAACTTGAAGACTTCGGTCTTCTCACTGACTGTGTTCCTTTACTATGTGACAATACAAGTGCACTGAACATGGCCAAGAATTCAGTTCACCATAAACAAACCAAACACATCGATGTTAGACATCACTTTCTAAGTGATAATGTTGAAAAGGTTTTGATACGTATGGAGTTCTGCAAGATAGAGGACCAAGTTGCTGAAATCTTCACAAAAGCGTTGAGTAGGGAGCATTTGGAAAGAAATTGTTTGGAGCTGGGATTGATCAAGCCTAACTAAGCCTCCAAAATATTTTTGGCTATGTAGAGGGGAGAGCTGCAATGCAGTAAAGTGTTTTTCAGCAAGCATCTAACTCATTTTTACACTGTTACAGTTGTACATGCATAGCAGTCTTGGAAGGCAAAGTTGGCATACGAGACAGTGCACATTTCAGAGTTTCTGCCAAAATCTATCATGAAACAGCCCAGAGACCTGGTCTTTGAGGCTCAGGCTAGCAGTATACTCAATTATTGTATAAATCTTGAAATTGTTACAAATTCCAAGTCATCGACGTACCATCCTACTCAACTGCCAAAATATTCCCATTAATACGTGTCTCTCGTTTCTTTCTCCTCCCACTAATCTGAAACCTTGCTGAATTTCTCCTTGTCTCTCCCTCACTAGAATTCGTCCCTAACAACTTCTAGGGATCAATCCTCAAATCTCACCAACAATAATCTGTCTACACTCTCCTCAAAGCCTCAAATCTCCGGCTCCTCCCGAATTCGCAAAAGTCACACTTCCAAAAAATTCATAGCTTCCCTGACTGCCTCTAGCTCAATCAACCCAAATACCAAAACGATAGATCGAACTGCATGTCAAAGTAATTCACTCTCCAACAAAGACATTGACAACTCGTCTGCACAGTCAGATGGGTGTTTCTCTAAACAAGGGATGAGTGAATTAGATCTACTACAAAGTGAAGCTGAAGTTCTGGTTATCATGGAAAAAACCTTACGAGCTATGATAAATGATAAAAGTGCTATTATGCTATGGAGTATAAGGTTTCCATCTTATCGCAGGTTTCAAATGAAGGACTCAGTCTATCTGCAAGGGAATCTAAATCTTCACCTGCTATCGTGCAGAATGCAGCGATTGACGCCTGATGTGCCATGAAATTATGACACATCTAATGCTTTTTAACTCTAAGTTTACTTGTTTTCGAGTAAGTTTGTGTTAGTTTGATGTGTTTTGTGTGTTGTGCAGGTATTTCAAAGTTAGAATGCTCGACAAGTTAAAACAAGGAAATCAAGGTATTCTGTACTGGTGTGCACTAAGTACGGACCGTCGTCATGTCGACGGTCCGTCATTTTGTTCGTAGAAATGCATGGAGAGTTCTTGCAGCTAAGGAAGATCGACGCTATGCAGAGCTGGTAGATTGACGGGCCGTTAACATGTTCGACAGTCCGACGAGTTGCATCGTCGACATACATCCTACAAAGTGAAAAGTGTCATCAGACCGTCGAGTTGCATCGTCGACATGATCGACGGTCGTCGAAGTGCAAACATGGTTGAGGTTCTGCAAAGTGAAATTTTGTCATCAGATCGTCGTCATGCACCGTCAACAATTCGACGACCGTCAAAATCGAAAGAAGACCCGTAGGGTTGCAAACCGACCTGGAACTGGATTAGGATTAATTATTTAGAGTTTAACTTGTATAAATACCAGTTTAGGTTTTATTTTACAGACATCAGGAGTTTTAGACTTGTAGGAATTACTTTTGGGTTTTTAGTACAATTGAAGATTTTCCAGACAATTACATTTGTTTACTTTCAAGTTTTATTCGTAAGTTCAATACAAAATCCAATTATGCAATATTCAATCTTTTATTGTTTTCTTGTTGCCATGAGTAGCTAAACACCTTTACTAAGGTTGTGAACCCAAGGATAGGTGTTTTGTGATTGGGATTCTAATTGTTACATGCATAATGGATTGTTAGGATTTATTTGTTCTTCGTTTTCTTCATATAGTTAGTGGTTGCAAACATTAGCTAACGCCATAAACTTTGGTTTATTTGGGAAAATAACTAGGGTTTGGTAAGAACAATAACGAGAACTCAAGGCTTTAAACCTTGTTTCATAAATTCACTTAGGAATAAGAGAAATTTACTTGACATAATTAACCGTTCTTCATGCATACTTTCTTATCTTTTGAAAAAGCATAGAAAGAAATAATATTTTTTTATTGG
The DNA here is from genome assembly GCF_019175385.1 of Lycium barbarum. NCBI lineage: Eukaryota > Viridiplantae > Streptophyta > Magnoliopsida > Solanales > Solanaceae > Lycium > Lycium barbarum. Next base: position 85,659,517 of record NC_083344.1, read on the forward strand.
GAAATAGTCTAGATTCACATAGAGGTTAAGTGCATCCATACAAACGATTCATTAGAAGTATATCAAGATCAAGACCCATGATCATACACTTTATCTGACGGGGGCACAACCTTGGTTCTTTTTACCCATATATTTACAACTTTAAATTTTAGTCGCTTTAAATTAGTCCACAAACCAAAACTCTCATAAAACCTTTTTTATAGAATACACCAGGACCGCAAGATTAGTATAATACTTGTTTAGTAAACTTTTCACACCATATTCTTTGTGGGATTCGACCCCAACCTTATTGAGTTACTATATTTGACATCATCCGCTTTACGCTATTAAAAGGTGTAATTTGAGCGTATCAAATTTTAGCGCTGTTGCCGGGGAATACGGTTTTGAAATTAATAAATAGTGTTTACTTTTCTTAAAGTCTTTGTCCTATTCCAACACACCTTATTTGCTACCTTGTAAACCAGGTGATCATGGTCAACAACGAACTTCCAGTCGACAACGTTTTGGCTGATGAATCAGAAGCAGATGAAAACTTTGCATTTGCAATAATTCATCCAAGGGTGACTGCTACTACTGTTAAGTTTGACCAATACCTTAATCATATGCTTAAACAAGAGGGATACTTTTGGAATGCAGTCGATGATGATCCTTAGCTACATATAACAAACATTCTGGAGGTATGTTCTTATCATATCCAAAGGCGTGTGACTCAAAAAGCTGTTCGGCTGAAACTTTTCAAAACATCTTTAGCCGGAGAAGCGAGAAAATGGTTCACAAAGCTTCCCCGAAACTCTATTTTTTCATGGGAAGAGATGGTCAAAGTTCTTCTCAGGAAGTGGTATCTCCCGAGTAAAAGAGCTGAAATTCGTAATTAGATTTACGAGTTCAAACATAGTCATGGGGAGAAACTTTTTAAATCTTGGGAGAGGTACAAAGAATAATTGGATAGGAGTCCGAACCATGGTTTCCCAAATCACATTCTGAAGGAGAAGTTCTACAGAGGGTTGGATCCTATGACCCATGTAATAGCCAATAATGCTGCTGGCGGGTGTTTTATGAATAAGTCCTATGCTAATATTACTGATATACTTGACCGACTGACTACACATAGTCAAGTATGGCATTCGAGTAATTCTGATGGGTTATCACTTGGGACACCATTGATCCAAAATATTGTGAAGGATAGCCAGGAGACGCAGCAAACATTGACATAGCTTGCCACTAATATCTCTTTACTGATGAATAGATTGGATGATAGAGAGGCGAAGAAGGTGAACGTTTATGAAGATATCTCAGGCATGCTGCCTGGAATGTACCAATGCCATGAGGGTACATATCAAGAGGGTCCCCCTTAGCAAAACCTTGGACAGTAAATGCGTGATCTTTCTAGAGAACAACATCTTGCTAAGAAAGGAGGACTTCCTAGTGATATTATTCCAAACCCGAAGAATGGTGGTGGTGTGGAACATATTTTTTCTATTAGCACGAGGAGAAATAAAATATTTCAAAGTGCTGACAAGAAGGTGGTTGATCAAGATCCAATTAATGAGGAAAAAAAGGTGCAGCCTGATGTGCCTATTGTGGATAATAAGGTTCGTGGTGAAGAAAAAGTTGTTGATATTCCATAGGTTGCTGCTGATACAAAGAAACAGACGATAAAAGGGGATCTTCGCCATTTGACTAAGATGTACAAAGCAAAACCTCCCTTTCCTCAGAGGTTGGCCAAGAAGAATGATGATGCTAAGTGTCAAAAGTTCTATGATCAGTTGAAGTAGTTAAAGGTGAATTTTTCATTCTTAGATGTTGTGAAAGAGATGACCGGATTTGCTAAATTTGTGAAAGACCTGCTTACGACGAAAAGGTTTGTTCAACAAGAGACAGTGAATTTAACTCACCGCATGAGTTCAATTATTGCTTCCACCACAGTTCAGAAGAAGGGAGATCTAGAGGAATTTACCATTCCGTGTGATATTTATCTTCATGTATTCGCTGGTGCTCTGTGTGATAATGGGGCGAGTATCAATCTAATGCCCCATGCTATTTTCAAGCAATTTGGATTGAGAATGCCTAGACCGACTTCTATGCGATTACAAATGGCGGACAGATCCATCAAGAAGCCAGCTGGGGTTATAGATGCTGTGTTAGTACAAGTGGGTAAGTTCATGTTGCCTGCTGATTTCATTATTCCGGATTGTGCGGTTGACAAATATATTTCCATCATCTTGGGAAGACATTCCTTGCCACGGGCAGAGCGCTTATGGACTCTGAAAAGAATGAAATTAAGTTCCGAGTAAATGGTGAAGAGGCGACTTTCCAAGCAAGTAAGGGGATGAAGTTGCCAAGTGCTTATGAGAGTATCTCGGTTATTGATTCGTTTGACGGGATTAATGATGCCGTCGAACATAAAATGGAAGAAGAAAGTTTAGGAAAATCTCTTGCTGCTATTCTGGAAATTTTAGGAGAAGCTCTTGCTGTTATTCTGGTAAACTTTGATGCTTATGATATGAAGGGCTACGTGGAAACTATAAATGCGCTTGAGGGTCTGGGTTCTACCTCCCAAGAAAGCTTGATATTCACCTTACAAATAGAAATACTCCACCAGCTAAGCCTTTTATTGTTTAGCCACCAAAGCTTGAGCTTAAGCAGCTCCCAGCATACTTGAGGTATGCGTTCCTTAGTCCGAACAAGACATTTCCAATGATTGTTTCAGTATTACTGACTGAGGAACAGATTGAGTGATTAGTGGAGATTTTGCACGAGTATAGGCGTGCTATTGGTTGGACCATAACCGATATTCGGGGTATTCCTTTTGGTATTTGTGAGAATAAAATTCAACTATAGGAGGACAACAAGCCGAGTGTTGAACATCAGCGGAGATTGAACCAAAACATGCAAGAGGTCGTGAAAAAGGAGATCATAAAGTGGTTAGATGCTGGGGTAGTGTACTCGATTGCAGACACCAAGTGGGTGAGTCTTGTTCAATGTGTTCCAAAGAAAGGAGGTATCACTGTGGTGCCTAATGCAAAGAATGAGTTGATTCCCACTCGTACAGTTACTGGATGGCGTGTTTGCATAGATTATAAGAAGTTGAATTCAGCCACGTGTAAAGAACACTTTCCCATGCCTTTCATTGATCAGATGCTTGATAGGCTAGCTGGGAGGTCTTACTATTGTTTCTTAGATGGGTACTCTGGCTACAATCAGATTAACATTGCCTCGGATGATCAAGAGAAGATGACTTTCACTTGTCCTTATGGGACGTTTGCGTTCGGCCGAATGCCCTTTGGGTTGTGTAGTGCACCAACAACTTTTCAGAGTTGCATGATGTCAATCTTTTCTGACATGGTAGAATATTTCTTGGAGTTGTTCATGGATGATTTCTTTATTGTGGGTGATTCGTTTGACGATTGTCTCGACCATCTGGGTCAAGTGCGGAAAAGATGTGAAGAGACAAATCTTGTGCTAAATTGGGAGAAGTGCCACTTTATGGTGAAGGAAGGGATTGACCTCGGTCACAAAATCTCTGAAAAGGGAATTGAGGTCGATCGAGCAAAGATAGATGTAATTGCAAAACTTCCTCCACCCATCTCAGTCAAAGGGGTCCGGAGTTTCTTGGGATATGCTAGGTTCTATAGGTGCTTCATCAAAGATTTCTCCAAGATTGCAAACTCAATGTGCAAGCTCTTGAAAAAGAGGCTAAGTTAAGGTATTTTGATGAATTGAAGGAGTCTTACTTCTGCTCCTGTTATTGTTACTCCTGATTGGTCCCTGCCTTTTGAGTTGATGTGTGATGCGAGTGGTTTTGTGATTGGTGCTGTGCTTGGCCAGAGGCATAATAAAATTATGCACCCGATCTACTATACTAGTAGGACTCCTAATGCGGCGCAGATGAACTACACAGTGACTGAGCAAGAGCTGCTTGCTATAGTATATGCTTTTGAGAATTTTAGATCTTTTTTGTTGGGGTCCAAGGTTGGAAAATAAAGAAGCTAAGACACAATTGTTTCATTGGGCTCTTTTGTTGCAAGAGTTCATTTTGAGGTGAAAGATCGAAAAGGGTTCAAAAATCAGGTTGCTGATCATCTCTCTAGGCTTGAGGAAACTGGGGTTCGCAGAAGAACTTGTTATTGATTATGCTTTTCCGGATGAGCAAGTTCTAGCCATGTCTATGCAAGTGGCACCTTGTTATGTGGATTTGGTTAATTGCTTGGTAACTGGTGTTATTCCTGACGAGATCAAATCTTACCAGAAAAAGAAGTTTTTGGAGATTCTGAAGGCTTGCGTTGATACTATTGGGATGAACCATACTTTTTCAGAACTTACGCTGATAACATTATTCGGCGTTATGTTCCAGAGAGTGAGGTGTTGGAGATTCTGAAGGCTTGCCACGACTCTCCCGTTGGGGGACATCACAGTGGTACGAGGACTGGTGCGAAGGTCCTCGAATGTGTTTACTATTGGCCTACTCTCTTTCATGATGCTAATTTGATGGTACAGTTGTGTAATCAGTGCCAACGACAGGGGAATATTGGTAAGAGGCAAGAGTTTCCTATGAACTTTGTGATGGAAGTTGATGTGTTCGATGTCTAGGGGATTGATTTTATGGGGCCCTTTGTGAGCTCTTGTGGCATGAAGTACATCTTGCTGGCTATTTACTATGTTTCTAAATGGGTAGAAGCGGTGGCTTTATCTAATAATGAAGCCAAGAGTGTCATGGGATTCTTGAAAAAAGGACAGTTACTCGTTTTGGTACCCCACGGGCGATAATCAGTGATGGTGGTTCTCACTTTTGCAATAGAGCCTTTGCGGGATAGATGGAGAAGTATGGAGTCAAGCATAGGGTGGCAACCCCGTATCATCCTCATACAAGTGGGCAAGTTGAAGTCTCTAATCGGGAGATTAAGTGTATTTTGGCTAAATTGGTGAATGCAAACAGAAGTGACTGAGCTCGCAAGCTCGATGATGCTCTATGGGCTTACCAGATTGCTTTCAAGACTCCGATTAGGACTATGCCTTTCAAGCTAGTTTTTGGTAAAGCATGTCACCTGCCAGTTAACTTGAATATAAGGCCATGTGGGCATTGATGAAATTGAACATGAATTAGGAAGAAACGACCAAACTCAGGTTGTTTTAACTCAATGAGATGGATGAGTTCAGCTGTCAGGCTTACGAAAGTGCAGCATTATACAATGAGAGGATAAAGTAGTATCATGACAAGAAAATCCTGAAGCGGGAATTTTACAAGGGTGATCCTGTCCTGCTATTTAATTCTAGATTGAAGCTGCTGCCAGGCAAATTAAAATCCAGGTGGTCAGGTCCTTTTAAAGTGGTAAGTGTTTCACCTCATGGAACGATTGAATTAAAGTCCGAAGATGGAACTCGGAAGCAATACCATGGTTGCATTGAGGGGGATAGAATTATCGATCGATACCGATTAAAGCATATGGGAACCAATCCTGACCCAGAGTAAAAATGGGCACCATTGTTGTGCTGCGACGTTAAATCAGGCGTTTCTTGGGAGGCAACCCAAGTTTAAATTTCTTTACTTTTGTTTTTTTATAGGTCTAGTCTTCGAACTGTTTAAAGGGTACTAAGTGCGCAGGAACTGAAACTCAGAAAACTAGCAAAGTGACAATAGAGCACAAAGACGGACCGTCGACATATCGACGGACCGTCAGTGTTTAAAGACGGTTTGTAGAGTTGGTAATCTTAGAGTTAGCAGTTGCTACTCTACAGGTATGTCAGTCGACGAGTAAGTCGACGGACCGTCGACACGTTGACGACACCGTCAATGTGCAAAGACGGTCTGCCTTTTTACTCATCAACAGGTGAATTTTTCTTTTTTAATTTTTACAGTCGTTTTTACGCAAAGACGAGTCATCGACATGTCGACGACTCGCCCAAAAAAAAAGGTTTAGCAGAAGTTGCGTCTTTTATAAAACTAACGGGTAGAATTCTATTTTTTTTAAAACACCCAACAGTCCGCCTTTCACTCTGCCTCAACTTCTCCACTTTTCCATAATTCCCTCCTATTAATTCTTCCATAATCCTTCACCCATTAAAATCCCCAAAACCCTTCCTTCACTACCACTGCAATCCCCAACACCAAATGATTTTTTCTCTCAAATATTTTGGTAGTTTTACTCAAGTATTCTTCTAGTCCTTCTCGTAATCAGGTATGTAAAGTAGAATTCGACCTTTTTCTTAGTTTTGATTGGTGAAATCTGTTCGAAAATTGCAAAAACAAAACACACCTAGGGTTCCTAACTTGATGTATATATAGAATGGGAGCTAGGTTTGTGCATATACCATGATTAATTAAGTTGGGTTGTGTTAATTGGGTTGGGGGTATGATATATGTGATGTTGAATGCAAAGGGTAGAAATCATGACCTAGGGTGTGTACTTGTTGAATGAAATTCATGCTTAAACTTGAAATATTTTGAAATTGTTGGATGGGGGAAGGGAATTTGGTATGTCTGCTATTAGTAGGACTCGTGGGGAAGAGAATATTGTACCCGTATTGAGTCAGCGGGCATTTTGATCCACAATTTGTGTTGATTCATTATGCCCTCCAATGGCTCGTAAAAGTGAGAATTCTGATAAACATGCAATTTGAGGAGTGAAGTCTGAGTAGCTCTAACGGGTTAGAGGGTATTTCGATTAAATTTTTTAGTTTGATATTGTTATACCCACCAAACAAAACCCGAGAAATTACTAAAGGTCAAAATGGTAAAAAATGAGGGTGAAGTCTGAATAACCCGAAGCCCCAAAACCCCAAAACCCCAATTTTGCAAAATAAATGAATAAGTGTTCTATGAATGATTGGCTTTAAATTGCATGAAAAACGAACCTGCAAACTTATAGTTTCTACTGCTAGGGCCGTGAACATGTCGACGGCACCGTCGAGCTGTTCGACGGTCCGTCGAAGCACATCGACGGTCCGTCGAAGCACATCGACGGTCTGTAGGTCCAAACTTCATAGAACTGAGTATACTTTTTTTTTTTCTCTTTTGAGTTTGATTTCACTTGTACAAGTTGACTAGGTTTTCGTTTTGATAATTACAGGCATGGCGCACCCAAGTTGACTACTATATGAGGGGGTGTTTCAAGGCAATCTCAAAGAACAACGAGAAGAAAGAGGCCAGTGGTGAGCCCACACTGCGAGATGAAGCCTCGGATGATGAGCTCGAGGTTATACCCGAGAGGAAGAATAGGGCTGCCGTTCCCGTTTGGAATAGGCAGGTCACTGTTGTTACACCTTGGAAAATCCCCCGTACATGTACAGTGAATAGGCTAACAGAGGACATAGCATATGCGATGTTTTGACGAGTAAGAAAGAGTATTAGATGACCCTAAACGAGAACTCAAAAAAAAAAAAAAACATAAGAGGCAGGGAGAGAAAGTTGTTAAGGAAAGCAAAGCCACATATTGTGTATTGGATAAGAATTTTGAGCAACAAGTTTATGATGGCATAATGATGTCTTAGAGACGAGTAATAACGCCCCTAAGATTGATATTGAGATGTTAAACAAGTGCCAAGAAGATTCCATAAGGATGTCAGATCAAACGAGACGACGAGAACGAAAACGGAATCACTGGGCATTATACGGCCCAACCTACGGACCGTATAAATTGTACCAGCCGTATGTTGAACCGCATAATTGGCCAAGAAGGCCACCAGCTACTGGACCAAACATACGGCCATATATACGGTTCGTATAAATAGTACGAACCGTATGTTTGGTCCGTATAACATGGTCGTCCAGCTTTTTAATTTAAGGGACCTCTTTCATTTCATTTTCATTTCACTCTCACTCAACACTTCAAGAAACATCTAGAACCCTCTCTACTCTTCAACTACAAGAGAAATCAAAGGAAAACCAAGATCAACAACATCAAATTCATGAAAACAAAAGTGTGAAACCTAACTAAAGTTCATCTTCCTCAAAGAAAACCAAAAGAGGTGAGATAGGGTTTTGGTGCTAGAGGAGAAACTCCACTCAAGACTTGTTCAACCATCATCTAAGGTAAGTTTCATGATCATCTCATGTTGTTTAAGGTATTGGAAGGTTAAGATACCTGAATTGTAGAAAAGCATAGCAAATGGGTCATAAATGAGTAAATAGTGCCATGGGTGAATGGTAGTTGTATTGAATCATGAATGTTAATGAGTTATAAGTATAAATGTGGAGAAATTGGAGAGAAATGGTGAATTGTGGTTAATGTATATGAATGACGATTGTTGATTGCGATATTGTGAATGTTGTTGTGAATGCTTGAGAGTTGATATAGAAGGTGGGAAAAGTAGTATAAACAAAGGAAACGCTGCCCAAATTTCTCTAGAATTAGTAACGCGTTCTTATAGTCGATTAACTAACGTTAGTACGAATTCTCTCTTGAAGGTAGAGGCGTGATATCGAAGGAGAGCAAGTGAACCCTAGATTTGTTAGACGATAAAGGTATGTAAGGTTTATCTTTTCTTTCAAAAGGCATGAATCCTTCAAGTCTTATATAACCCTTCTCAAAACGAAGCTTACGAGTCCTTCTATATATATTGAACTACATATGAATATGATGGTAATGATAATGAGCTAGAGTATAGCGATTCAAGAAGTTGTGGTATGATGTTATCTTTGTTAACACTCGCGTTATGCTCTATTTCCTTCAAGGCGAGGCACGATATTCATAAACGTTCATAATGTAATCGGGGGTTTACGACCTTACGTCACCCCGATATAGTGTGATTGCTCTTAAAGCCTAACGTATGCTCTTAATGCTAATGTATGATATGTCCATAGGATAATGCTATGTAATGAGATGTTTAAGAGTGATGTGTTATGATTGATTTCCTGATGATATAATTCCACCGCGCCACGATGGCCGGGCATGTCACTGCTAGGGTGGGCTGCATATGATTCCACCGTGCTTAGATGGCCGGGTATGTCACCGCTAAGGCGGGCTGCGATGTTACACCGAGCTTATAGGGCCGGGCATGATCACCACTAGTGGGCGGCATATGATGGTTACCCGAACGCGGGTTAACGACGAGGACTATGATGAGATGATTTATGTGATGTGAAGACATGTATACTATGATTATGTAAAATGTGATATATGTAAGTAATGTGATTGCCTATGATACTTGTGCAGGTTATATCTTTGTCTCATGACTCATGATATTCCTATTATGTTTATCTCCTTCTTGCCTTACATACTCAGTACAATGTTCGTACTGACATCCGTTTTCTTTGGACGCTGTGTTCATGCCCACAGGTAGATAGGGAGGCGAGCTTGAGCCAGACCCGTAGGAGCTGTTAGCCGATTGAAAGCACTCCTTTGTTCCGGAGGTGCTTAATTAGTATTTTGTGTATATTTGTATATATTGGGCTTGACGGGGTCCTATCCCGTCTATGGGTTTTGTATTCCAGTAGAGGCTCGTAGATACACGATGCGAGTTATGTGGTCTCACAAGGTTACTATGATGTATATGTATAAAACCTTTATTTTGATAGCCTAAAGGCTTATGCATATAAAGGTATTATGTTTTGACTTGAATGGTGATTTTCTTATAACTTGAGGATAAAATTGGTAAAAGAGTATAAAATGACATGATAAGGAATAAAACGAGCTGTGCTTGGTGGTTAGCTCCGGGTACCCGTCGCGGCCCTAGTTGGGTCATGAAAACTGTACCGGCTCCTATACCACCTAGTTCCTCCTAGTCTAACGAGGAGGGATTTTCTGCGTCTGGGTCCGGTGATGGAACCGAGGATGAGGGTTCGTTGGCTGCTTCTGGAGATGCCCCACCTGCCTTGCAACCACAGTCTCCCGAGGATGCTGCTCTGTCCGCCTAAGAACCTTCTAAATTCTCGACCCGTCGGAACTCACAGCCTGATGATGGTGATGATGATGATGATGATGATGAGGCTAGGGCTTTGGAAATCATAAGTAAGAGACTTGAGGACCGTTTTATAGTTGAGGGTTCCAGGGAGCCTTTTGAGTATGGCTTTGCCCTAAAAGATGACGACAACCAGCTTGAAAACCGCGCATTAAATGAACAGCGACAAATCAGTTTTGAGGGGCTCGAGATATTACCCAGGGCCAGAGGGCTTATTCGCCATTATCATCTTGGGTTTATGTAGAAGATGCCTGGGGATTATTGTCTGGTTTTGGTGCGTGAGGTCTATGTTGCATATGGTGCCTTGATAAAGAAAGTCAAAAAGAGGCACCAGAAGCTGTATGAGTTGGAGCCACTGAGAGAGGTCGAGATCCGAGAAGTGAGTGTTGATATATCTGTCCAGGCCATCAACAAAGTATATTTCGGCTATAATTATATCGCTTCGAGGCAGACAATTGAGTTGGCTGACAAGTTAAAGAGAATCAAGGAACAGTCCGTCAGAGACTGGGTGGCGACAGTTATTAGTCATCCGAGCATGAGGGTTAAGTGTACTAACTTGGCAAATCGGATAGTGAAGAGGTGGTTGAATTTAGAGGAATCATTTTGGTGGAGCATGGTGCAGTTGCGGCTTCTCCCGGTTGATGTCGCGGTACCCGATTGATTTCAGAGCATTAGCAAGTGCTGAGATCCAGTTGAGGGCTTCCCAGCCCAACATTTCACTAGTATATCCGTGCCTGATTACAGAGCTGATTCGAAGAGCACGTGTTCGTTTTATACCTGACATCGACCATCGAATTATAGCCTCGTCGACCTATTCTGTGGAGAAGAGCAAGAAAGAGGCCGTCGGAGATGGCCAGGGAGAAGAGGACGGGTTCCCAGTTGCACTTGGAGGGGTGACTATGCCTGAGGAGTTAATTTATTCAAGAGCCATGGGTGACTCTATGGTGGAGTTACCCGCCACTACTGCCCTTATTACTGAGACTATCCAGACTGCAGATCTTGAGACTCCAGCTACTGATACTGTTGATGCTTTAGTTGAGACTCTGACTGTTGTTACTGAGCTACAAACTTCGGCTCCCCTAGGCCAGCGGGTCCCACAGCACAGCCTCAGGGTACAACCAGAGTTGTTGACCCTTATGCCTTCTCGATAGAGAACTTCAGAAAATTTGCGAAGCAGGCGGCTACAGCGGATCAAAAGTCGAAGGTTATAGTGGCCCAGCTCGATGAGTTTGTGTGTGAGAGAGTGAGTGCTATTATAGAGCCCGTGAGGTCGACACTGTGTCAACTCGACTGGACGGTTTTGAGATGAGATTGATAGAATTAGAGATGGCCCGCCCGACCACTTCCCCTGATGCTTTGAGGGAAAAGTTAGAGCAGCTTAAGGCTGATGTTTTGTTGTTGAAGGCTCGTGACCCGAGCCTAGTAGCATCCCCACAATATGCTGCGGTAGAGATAGACGAGGAGCTTCCAGTAGTGCAGTTAGTTACGCCTACTGCTGCGGCTGGTCGGGGAAAGAGGAAGAGAGTAGCTTTTGATGAGGAGGCAGAGATAGAGGAGGGGAAAGTTAGTACTCGCCCGAGGGGTCCGAGTATAGAGGAGCAGTAGGTGGAGGAGGCCATTAGGAAATTTCTTAGGGAGAATATTTTTTTTGGGACTGCGGGGTGGAGTGCCATTGCTACCGCCCCTTCCTACTCCGATGCCAGTGCTTACTGGTACTACTATTGCTGCTGCTGCCTGATGCCTCGCAGACCGATGCGTTGCGAGATAGGCGGCGCGCTTAGTGCGCCGCAGGTATTCCTACTCCCTTGTTTTACTTTTACTACATTAGGGACATGCAGATTTTTGTAGTTGAGGGTGGGAGTATTTGGCTTGATTATAGTGTATATATGTGTTTAGGACCCCCTTGGCTTTTCTTTACCATGGTTCTTTTCCCGAGGGGTTTATTTTTTGTTGAACCTGGAATGTTTAGGTCGTGTTTAGATAAAATAGAGTAATTTTGACTTATGTGGTGGTGGTTTGATTAGCTTAAGGCAATCTTATGATGATTTGGTTAAAAGAACTCACCTCCGATTTTTTTTTGAAAACGGGGACTTGGTTGTTTAATTGACATGCATGCTTCTTTGGGTGACATTTAGATTATTGAGTTACCTTGTGTGCTGAATTTTACCGGGAAGACTAGTGTGTTGACAATTCTGATGCTATTTGTGTTGTGAGATCCTGTATATGTTTACACTAGTTATGTATGTAATCTAGAACTTGCCTAGTTAGTCGTGCCTGTATTCTTAAGAAAGGGAAGCTGTGAAATGATCTTAGGCTGTGAAAAGTGAATTGCATAGTTAAAAGACATTGGTGTGGTAAGTAGAAACAAAAATAAGAAAAAAAGAAAGAGAAGAAAAAAAAAAGAGAAAAAAAAGTAGCAATAAAACCACACCGAGGCAATGAAAAAGCAAAAGGGAAGAAAACAAAAAAGGGCGAAAAAGGTGAATAGAAAGACAAGTGTAGTGTTCAAGGAGGGTGAGTCACAGTTATCCAAATATACATCCTACCCATCCCCGAGCCTACATTACAACCCTGAAAAAGTCCTAGTGTGATCACAGCCGAACTGTCTAAAGTCTAGGGTACTGAAAATAAGGGTAAGCCTATGGTATTTGCATGCATCGCTAGAGAATTTATTTGTGAGTGTGAGTGTTTCTCTTCTCCTTAGTCTTCTGTCCCATTTTGTGTGTACATATATGGTGGGACAGTCTTTGGTCTTTGTGAGGGCATGAGAATTTGTTAATTGACTGGTTTCCCGTAAGTCTTGGTTCATGTGTGCAATGGTTGCTGTGATAACTAGATGTCATTAGTTGAAGCCTTATTGTTAGTTGCAACGAGTCCTTGATTGGTTTGGACTTTGTGGAGGGGAAAGTCATTGTGATACAAGTGATATGCCGGTAGTTAGTTGCCACAACCACTGTAGACAGTTTTACTTTGTGATATCGAGACATTTGTAGATTGAGTCTGTCGGTTGACTTGCTTGAGGACAAGCAAAGGCTCTAAGTTGGGGGTGTTGATGTGCTGTGAAATTATGGCACATCTAATGCCTTTTAACCCTAAATTTTACTTATTTTCGAGTAAGTTTGTGTTAATTTGATGTGTTTTGTGTGTTGTGTAGGTATTTCGAAGTTAGAATTCTCGCCAAGTTAAAACAAGCAAATCAAGGTGTTCTGTATTAGTATGCACTAAGTACGGACCGTCGTCATGTCGACGGTCCGTCGTTTTGGTCGTAGAAATGCATGGAGAGTTCCTGCAGCTAAGGAAGATCAACGCTATGCAGAGCTGGTAGATTGACGGGCCGTCAATATGTTCAATGGTCCGTCGAGTTGCATCGTTGACATACATCTTGCAATGTGAAAGGTGTCATCAGACCGTCGAGTTGCACCGTCGACATGATCGACAATCATCGAAGTGCAAAGACGGTTGAGGTTATGCAAAGTGAAATTTTGTCATCAGATCGTCGTCATGCACCGTCAACATGTCGACGACCGTCAAAACACAAAGACGACCCGTAGAGTTGTAAACCGACCTGGAACTGGATTAGGATTAATTATTTCGAGTTTAACTTGTATAAATACATGTATAGGTTTTATTTCATAGACATCAGGAGTTTTAGACTTGTAGTAATTACTTTTGGGTTTTAGTACAATTGAAGATTTTCCAGACAATTAAGTTCGTTTACTTTTAAGTTTTATTCGTAAGTGTCACGACCCGACTAGGGGCCGCGACGGGTACCCGGGGCTCACCACCGAGCACCGCTCGTTCTATTACTCATCATACTCAATTAATGCTCTTTTATCAAATTTATACTCAAATCACAAGAAATCATTTTACATTTGAGACCATAAATACTTTTATATACATAAGCCTCTTGGCTACCAAAATGATACTACACACATATACAGTAGTGACCTTGTGAGACCATATAACCCACACTGCGTATCTACGAGCCTCTGCTGCAGTGCTAGACATAAGGACGGGACAAGACCCCGTTATGCCCAAAATATACATGTACACAAAAGAATAATCATAAGCACCTCCGAACAATGGAGTGCTCTCAAATTAGCTGTTAGCTCCTATGAGTCTGGATCAAGCTCACCTCCCTGTCTACCTGTGGGCATGAACACAGCGTCCAAAGAAAACGGACGTTAGTACGAACATTGTACTGAGTATGAGAGGCATAACAATGAAAATACGTCAATGATATAAAGAAAGCATCAACAAGGAGCAACTGCATATGACTGTAACTTATAGAAGAAATAGCACATGTTGACTTACTCATAATCATCATCATCCCATGTATGCAATAATGTATGTGCTTCCCGCCCATATAGGTACGGTATGATAATGTATAAGTGTACAAGTATAAGCTGCCCGTCCATATAGGTATGGTGTGAATATATATATAACCTGCGTCCAGGCCTCCCGCGTCCGGGATGTAAGCTGTCCACTATAGTGGTGTGTATGTCTGCCCGTCCATATAGGCACGGTGTACTATCATATCATCATATACTCATCGTAATTCAACATTTTCATACATAGCATAGGCATATTACAACTTACTTTATTGATCATTTTATGGACTTATCTTGACTTAGCATCATTAGACACTTATCATTAAACCATACATTAAAACTTGAAAGCAACTATGGCTATGTCAGGGTGACATGAGGTCGTGAACCCTCGATTCCATTATGGAGCATTTATAAGTATTCTGCCTCACCTTGAAGGAAATAGTATATAAGGTGAGTGTCTACAATGAATGGCTTCATTAGCCTTATGGTATTCTGCCTCACCTTGAAGGGAATAATGTATGAGGTGAGTGTATACAACGTATGACATCATTAGCATTATAGGAGCATCATATCATGAACTATAGAATCTTTATACTTATCTCATCATCATCCTCATCGAACTCATAACACATCTCTTATCTCATTTTGCTATTCATGATCATAGACTCTTGGCTTTCCGGGATATAGAGAATTCATAGAGAAGAAGGAAAATCATACCATAGGATTCATGCCATAGAAAGAAAGGAATAGCCTCACATACCTTTGTCGTTTAACTAATATATTACTTGCTTGTTCTCCTTTGATGGCCACGTTTCTACCTTCAAGAGAAGTCGCATGCACGTTAGCCAATCGATTACTTAAACGTGCTTACTATTTCTAGGAAGATTTGGGCAGCGTTTCCTTTGTTTATACAACTTTTTCCCATATTCTATATCAACTCCCAAACATTCCTAACAACGTTCACAATATAGTAGACAAAAATCGTCAATTATCTATATTATCCACATTTCACAATTTCACTTTAATTTCCCCATAATCATGGTCATACTTCACTATTACGTTCTTTCACGTATAACACGCATTCCATTTTCTAAATGTCATTCATAATCTACTTACAATTACAACATATTCATATTCATGATTCATTCCAAACTACTATTCAACAATAGCACTATTCCCACATTTATGACCCATTTTTATATATTCTTCAACAATCCAAGTGTTTCAACTCCTCAATATCTTAAACATCATGAGAATGTCATAAAACTTACCTTAGATAGTGTAGGAATAAGCCTTGAGTTGAAATACTTCACTTGAACAAAACCCTAGTTCCACCTTCCATGGAATTTCTTGACTTGAATGAACTTTGATGTGTTTCTCAGACTTAGTTTTGTTGATTTAATGAGGTTGATCATCAATTTCTCATAATTTCTTGTACATGAAATGTGTGGAAGCTTCTAGAGAAGTCTTGAGTTGTGGAGAATGAAAAATGGAAATGAAATAAATGAACTTGGGTCTCTTATTTAAAACTTGAAATCTATCCCGACGTCATTATATGGTCCATTATACGGTCCGTATAATTGACCATAAAAATGCTCCAGTGACCATCCATTCTGTGTCAATTTGACGACAGATTATACGGGCCGTATAATTTTAAACGGTCCGTACAATTGACCGTGAAATCACCACCTCAACAACTTCATTCTGTGACACTCCTACAGTCCATTATACGGGCCGTATAACATTATACGGTCCGTATAATCGACCGTATAACCTATCTTTTCACTAATCTTTTTCTTGCCACTTCGTTTAATCTCCGATCCTTATGGAACCTTCTTAACACTTATTTAGCACTTCATTAACAATCTAAGGGTCGTTATAGCTCTTCCCCAAAGCACCATTTAGTTATCATTAACTCGTTACTCGTAATTTCTTCCGATACACATCATATGCCTTGCCTTCTCTAGGCAAACTTCCTTCTCTTATCTCAAATGCCTTTGAAAGCTTAATTAGGGTCATCAAACTTCATTCCTTTCTTCTTAAAATATCGTATACTCGTATTCTTCGTTAGTCTACTCTCTGTACGTAAATGGGAAATTTTCCAAGGTGTAACAGTAAGTTCAATACAAAATTCAATTATGCAATCTTCAATCTTTTATTATTTTCTTATTGCCATGAGTAGCTAAACACCTTTACTAAGGTTGGGAACCCAAGCATGGGTGTTTTGTGATTGGGGATTCTGATTGTTACATGCATAATAGATTATTAGGGTTTATTTGTTCTTTGTTTTCATCACATTGTTAGTGGTTGCAAACATTAGTTAACGCCATAAACTTTGGTTTATTTGGGAAAATAACTAGGGTTTGGTAAGAACAAATAACGAGAACTCAAGGCTTTCAACCTCGTTTAATAAATTCTCTTAGGAATAAGAGGAATTTACTTGGCATAATTAACTGTTCTTCATGCATACTTTCTTATATTTGGAAAAAGCATAGAAAGAACTAATCTTTTTTTATTGGGAAATAGTCTAGATTCACATATAGGTTAATTGCATCCATACAAACGATCCATTAGAAGTATATCAAGATCAAGACCCATGATCATACACTTTATCAGACGGGGACACAACCTTGGTTATTTTTACCCATATATTTACAACTTTAAATTTTAGTCATTTTAAATTAGTCCACAAACCAAAACTCTCATAAAACCCTTTTTCTGGAATACGCCACGACCGCAAGATTAGTATAATACTTGTTTAGTAAAATTTTCACACCATATTCTCTGTGGGATTCCACCCCAATCTTGTTGTGTTACTATATTTGACATTGTCCACTTTACGCTATTAAAAGGTGTAATTTGAGGGTATCAAATTTTGGCGCTGTTGCCAAGGAATACGATTTTGAAATTACTAAATAGTGTTTACTTTTCTTAAAGTCTTTATCCTATTCCAACACACCTTGTTTGCTACCTTGTAAACCAGGTGATCATGGCCAAACAACGAATTTCCAGTCGACAACGTTTTTGTTGATGAGTCAGAAGCAGAGGAAGGCTTTGCATCTGCAATAATTCATCCGAGAGTGACTGCTGGTACTGTTAAGTTTGACCAATCCCTCTATCATATGCTCAAACAAGAGGGATACTTTCAGAATGCAGTCGATGATGATCCTCAGCTACATATAACAAACTTTCTGGAGTTATGCTCTCATCACATCCAAAGGGGTGTGACTCAAGAAGCTGTTTGGCTGAAACACTTCAAATACTCTTTAGCAGGAGAAGTGAGAAAATGATTCACAAAGCTTCCCCGAAACTCTATTTCTACATGGGAAGAGATGGTCAAAGTGTTTCACAGGAAGTGGTATCCCCCGAGTAAAAGAGCTTAAATTTGTGATTAGATTTACGAGTTCAAACAACGTCATGGGGAGCAACTTTTTGAAGCTTGGGAGAGGTACAAAGAATATTTGGATAGGAGTCCAAACCATGGTTTCCAAGATCATATTTTGAAGGAGAAGTTCTACAGAGGGTTGGATCCAATGACGTAAGCAATAGCCAATAATGCTGCTAGCGGGAGTTACATGAATAAATCCTATGCTAATATTACTGATATACTTGACCGATTGGCTACACATAGTCAAGTATGACATTTGAGTAATTCTGAAGGGTTATCACTTGGGACACCATTGATCTAAAATATTGTAAAGGATAGCCAGGAGACGCAGTAAACATTGACACAACTTGCCACTAATATCTCTTTATTGGCGAAGAGATTGGATGATAGAGAGGCGGAGAAGGTGAACGTTTGTGAAGATATCTCAGGCATGCCGCCTGGAATGTACCAATGCCACGGGGGTCCATATCAAGAGGTTCCTCCTCAGCCAGTTGAGAATGTTCAATATGCAGGCTACGTAGCAAAAGGGGATGCTCCTGGGCCAAATCAGAGATACTAGAGACCTCAACAAGTGTAGGGTGCATACAACAACAACCCAGGGAACTACAATAACAACTATAGTGGAGCGAACCAAGGCATATACAACAACAATGGTAACTTCGGAAACAGAAGTTCCAACCTTTACATTCCACCAAAAGGGCAATCTAATGATCAAACTAGTTCGAGGTTGGAGTCAATGCTTGAAAAAGTGTTGGCAAGTCATAAAAATACTGAAAATACATTATCTGGGTATCCGAGACAGTGGTTTCTAGAGAACAGTATCCTGCTAAGAAATGAGGACTTCCTTGTGATACTATTCCAAACTCGAAGAATGGTGGTGGTGTGGAACTTACTTTTTCTATTAGCATGAGGAGCGGTAAAATACTTCAAAGTGCTGAAAAGAAGGTGGTTGATTTAGATCCAATTAATGAGGAAGAAGAGGTGCAGTATGATGTGTCTATTATGGATGATGAGGTTCGCAGTGAAGAAAAGTTGCTGATATTCCAGAGGTTGCTGTTGATATAAGGAAACAGACGATAAAAGGGGCTCTTCGCCATTTTACTCAGATGTACAAAGCAAAACTTCCCTTTCCTCAGAGGTTGGCCAAGAAGAATGATGATGCTAAGTGTCAAATGTTCTATGAGCAGTTGGGTTATATCCCGTATTTTGCGTATTCGGGAAATTCAACATAATTGCGATTTATAAGAACTAAGGCCGTATTTTGATTCTCATTTAATATATATGTAAGTTGTTCATGGACAAATGTTGATGCGGTAGTATGGAGGGAGACCAAGGGTAAAATTTTAATTTTGGAAATTAGCTTCGTGAATTACCGAGTGTGATCCCTCACTAGTTTGGGCTAAAAAAAAAAAGAATAATAGAGGCCCAATTCAAGTGGTGTGGCCGGCCATGGCATAGGAAATAATGGCCCAAGCCCATATATTAATTAAATTCAAGGCCATCAAATAAATAAAGGGGCATTCCTCACATTCACTAGAAGCTTCAAGAAAACAAAAGCAAGAGCAAAGAAAAGAAAGCATTTCGGCCACAAGGAGAAAAAGAAAAAAAAATTCCAAGCCTTTCAACTTTGATCCAAAAAATTAAAATTTTCTTGTATTCCTACGAAGCTCAAAATCCTCTTCAACGTGGTACAATTAGTTAAGCGAGAAAACAACGTTTGCGGCAAGTTGAAGTTTGAAGAAAAAGGTAAGAATTCTATTCTTTTATGTTATAGAAAAGGTGTATATGTTGTAATGATTGGAATTTGATGAGAATTTTGGAATTGTGATGTGTGTGTGCATGGCCGTGTGGGTGTGCAAGTGTGTGTGTGGCCTTGTGGCACAGTGTAGAGAAGGGAAGGTGAATTAAATTCCATTTAATTTGTTAGTTGTGTTGTTGTGATGTTTATGATGTAAATAAGGGTTTAGTGAACCGAGTCGGCATTAAAAATTGGTTGTATGTTGTTATGAGAAATTATATGTTTGAATATAGTTTTTACGTAACTATGGAAGTAGAATTCAAAAATGTGGAATATGGTTGTCGTTAATGAACTTGGAAGAGAACAATGCGATTTTGTTGTTTCGTTGCATTTGTAGTAGTTTCGGATGGAATATGGAATTGGCGGGATGGTTTGAATTCTTGAATAATCTTAAGTTAGTTAATGAATATGGAAAATGTTGATATTAGTTTGATAGTGTGAAGTTGGATTGGAAGTGTTGCATCATGTAGAAAAGAGGAATAATTATGTTGAGTGTGTTTTATTGTGGTTGTTGTGGTTGTTGGTATTGTTGTGGGTGTTGATTGTTGATATTAAGGCCGAGTAAATTCTTGGGGATGCTATATGTATAGGGGAAATGCTGCCGAAATTTCGGTAGATAAACATGAATTCAAGTTGAACTCTTAGAAGCTATAACTCACAATTGGTAAACATGACCATTTGTAGATTCTGGTGGAAACGGGACTTGAGTTTGGACGAACGTAAAGCGCAAATAAGGTGTGTAAAGCTGTCCCTTTCCTTTCTTTGGCATGTCCTAGGTGTACTAGGTTCGGATTTGAGCCTCGTAGGTTATTCTGCTCATAGAAATGCGAGTCTGAATTTTGGTACTATTCATTCAGTACAATTGAATGATAATCCTTACAATTTGTTGGGAAAACTTTTCAAACATCCATAAATTGCACAAATGTGAGAAAATCGCTTTGCAACTTCCACGGATGACCCCACAGAGTCAAATGTCTGTAAGACATGTACGCTACCTTGACTTGACCCGAGGTGGGCCCACAATGCTCGAGACCTTTTGTATTGCTCCATTTGACTTATTTTGTACGATAGTTAAAGGAAACTTTCTTGGCTGTTGTCCCGACTACCAAAGGACAGTTGTGTGACTACCTCATTATGTTCTATAATATATTTTGTAGTGTAATAACATTTCTAATATAATTGTAGCTTTGGTTTTCTATAAATGGCTTCTGAAACGCGGTTGTGGTTCACTAATGATTTTAACAGAACTAGTTTTGTATAAAGAAATATAAAAATTGATTTTCAAAACCACTCCGACGGGGGTGTGAGATCTTAATATTTAGACTTTTAAATACCACTCCGAAAGGGGTGCGAGGTTTTACTATCTCATTTCATTTACTACTTATGTTTACATTATCATTATTATGCCGGAAGCGGCATGCCCGAAGGGGCCATGATTATCACTATGCCGGAAGCGGCATGCCCGAAGGGGCCATGATTATAACTATGCCAGAAGAGGCATGCCCGAAGGGGCCATGATCATTATCATGCCGGAAGCGGCCGTCCGAAGGGACTGTTATGCTACTACGCCGGAAGCGGCTGCCCGAAGGGGCTACTATTGATATTGTGCCGGAAGCGGCACGTGTGTTGTGTTGTATTATTTATTTCAAGAAAGTGTGTTAGTGTGCATTATTTTGGAAGGTTGGTTGGATTGCATTATTTACTTAAAGACTGTTGTGAGACCTTGTGTACACATTTATGTTTCTTCTAGCGAAGGCTGCAGGTATTAGGTTTGCTTATGACCTTTTCCCTCCTACAGTATGCGATGCTTACCATTTATTCTCGCTTTACATATTCCGTACTGACCCCCTTTCTTCGGGGGATGCGTTTCATGCCCGCAGGTTCAGGGACGCGATCCGGCGATCCAGCTACGTAGGGGGAGTCAGCGCTAGGAGTCAGACAGCTCCACTTGCTTCGGAGGCTGTTCCTGTTTTGGTATAATTTTGTGTACATATCTTGCAGGTCGTACTCTTTAGAAGTCTGCGAACAACGTGGGTGTTATGGGTACGATTTGGTTTTGTTGGTCACTACGTTGTTGTACAAAAGTGGTGGTAGCCAGTTCAGCTAGCTTTGTCTTATGTCATATATATATGTATATATGTGTGTGTGTGTATATATGTAACACGCTTTGAGATGTTTTGAGTTACGTATTTACTTTAGCATTTGGATTTAAAATTTTCAGGCATAGTTACAAAAAAAAAAGAAGCTATTGAACGCCATATTTGAGTATAAGTAGTATACATTGAGCCATCGGGCAAGGTAAGCTCGGTCACTTGTCATGGTCCTAGGTTGGGTCGTGACAAGTTGAAGCAATTAACGGTGAATTTTCTATTCTTAGATGCTGTGAAATAGATGCCCGGATTTGTTAAATTTGTGTAAGACCTGCTTACGAAGAAAAGGTCTGTTCAACATGAGACAGTAAATTTAACTCATCACGTAAGTTCAATTATTATTTCCACTACAGTTCTGAAGAAGGGAGATCCAGGGGCGTTTACCATTCCGTGTAATATTGGGCTTCATGCATTTGCTCTTGCTCTGTGTGATAATGAGGCAAGTATCAATCTAATGCCCCATGCTATTTTCAAGAAATTTGGATTGAGAATGCCTAGACCGACTTCTATGCGATTACAAATGGCGGACAGATCCATCAAGAAGCCAACTGGGGTTATAGATGATGTGTTGGTACAAGTGGGTGAGTTCATGTTGCCTATTGATTTCGTTATTTTGGATTGTGTGGTTTACAAAGATATTCCCATCATCTTAGGAAGACCCTTCCTTGCCACGGGCAGAGCGCTATGGACCCTGAAAAGAATGAAATCAAGTTCCGAGTAAATGATGAAGAGTTGACTTTCCAAGCAAGTACTTATGAGAGTATCTCGGTTACTGATTTGTTTGACGAGATTGATAATGTTGTCGAACATAAAATGGAAGAAGAAAGTTTGGGAGAAGCTCTTGCTGCTATTCTGGTGAACTTTGATGCTTATGATATGGAGGGCTACGTGGAAACTATAAATGCACTTGAGGGTCTGGGCTCTTACACTTAGCACCCAAAA
Organism: Lycium barbarum; assembly: GCF_019175385.1. NCBI lineage: Eukaryota > Viridiplantae > Streptophyta > Magnoliopsida > Solanales > Solanaceae > Lycium > Lycium barbarum. Next base: position 85,682,023 of record NC_083344.1, read on the forward strand.
ATGCTTGATCTTGACCTTGCAAATAGAAATACTCCACCAGCTAAGCCTTCTATTATTGAGGCACCAAACCTTGAGCTGAAGCAGCTCCCAGCACACTTGAGGTATGAGTTCCTTGGTCCGAACAAGACATTGCCAATGATTGTTTCAGCATTACTGACTGAGGAATAGATTGGGCGATTAGTGGAGATTTTGCGCGAGTATAATCATGCTATTGGTTGGACCATCGCAGACATTCGGGGTATTCCTTCTGGTTTTTATGAGCATAGAATTTAACTAGAGGAGGACAACAAGCCGAGTGTTGAACATCAGCGGAGATTGAAACAAAACATGCAAGAGGTCGTGAAAAAGGAGATCATAAAGTGGTTAGATGCTGGGGTAGTGTACCCGATTGCAGACAGCAAGTGGGTAAGTCCTGTTCAATGTGTTCCAAAGAAAGGAGGTATCACAGTGGTGCCTAATGCAAAGAATGTGCTGATTCCCGCTCGTACAGTTACTGGATGGCGTGTTTACATGGACTATAGGAAGTTGAATTCAGCCACGTGTAAAGACCACTTTCCCATGCCTTTCATTGATCAGATGCTTGATAGGCTGGTTGGGAGGTCTTATTATTGCTTGTTAGATGGTTACTCTGGCTACAATCAGATCAATATTGCCTTGGAATATCAAGAGAATACGACTTTCACTTGTCCTTATGGGACGTTTGCGTTCAGCCGAATGCCCTTTGGGTTGTGTAGTGCACCAGCAACTTTTCAGAGGTGTATGATGTCGATCTTTCTGACATGGTAAAATATTTCTTGGAGTGGTTCATGGATGATTTCTCTTTTGTGGGAGATTCGTTTGATGGTTGTCTCGACCATCTGGGTTAAGTGCTAAAAAGATGTGAAGAGATAAGTCTTGTACTAAATTGAGAGAAGTGTCATTTTATGGTGAAGGAAGGGATTGTCCTCGGTCACAAAATCTCTAAAAAGGGAGTTGAGGTCAATCAAGCAAAGATAGATTTGATTGTAAAACTTCCTCCACCCATCTCAGTCAAAGAGGTCCGGAGTTTCTTGGGACTTGCTGGGTTCTACAGGTACTTCATCAAAGATTTCTCCAAGATAGTTGACCTGATGTGCAAGCTTCATGAAAAAGAGGGTAAGTTTGTGTTCGATAACAAGTGCCAAAAGGCATTTGATAAATTGAAGGAGCGTCTCACTTATGCTCATGTTATTATTACTCTTGATTGGTAGGGCCTTTTGAGTTGATGTGTGGTGCAAGTAGTGTCACGACCCAAACCCCGTGGGCCGCGACTGGTACCCTAACTGGGCACCCATACGTACCTACCTGATCGAACTCGAACCATACAGATTTTTTTTTCAAAACAGAAGTACAGAAGTAGGCCGATACAAATACGGCGTGCGCGTAACATACATATATATATATATATACATATACCTGAACACACAAACATTTACAGATAAGCCGATAGGGCTAACATACGGACGGAACCCGTAACCCACACATCTATCTACAGGCCTCTACATACAGACTCGATCAAACTGAAGGGGTGCCAAACGGCGAGCCAAAATCAGAATATCCAGATAATATGCATAGTACGCACCTATATCCTAGTTGGGAAGGCACGACAAATTATCATCAGAATGGGATTCTCGGATGTCCAGAAATCATATTGTATAAACTACACAAAAATAGCCATAATATACATAAAATAATAGTTCAGAAATTTTTGGAGAAAATCGGACCAAAACAGATGTATTTTAAAATCGTACCGGAAGTATCGGGCCTTGTGGGCCCACCTCGGACCAATCCGAGGCTACATGCGTAAATTATGGATAATTGACCTTATGAGGTCACCCATACTCATGCGGAAGTGTTCCGACTCCGTTTGGGGAAATTTTGTACAAAATCTCCCTTTAAGGGCTATTTGTAAGAAAATAGGTTCAATTGAATTGAAGGAATTGGAGCGGTTTTCCGTCTCGAATTCCGGGGAACAGAGTCGGACTTAAGGCTCGCGGCCGAGCCTACCACATCCAGAACATGCCTAGGAACGTAAAGAAGTGCTTAACATACCTCGATGGCGCCTTAAGCTCGCTTGGCGTCACTCCAAATTTCGTCCAAAATCTGGAAATGGTCAAGTTTACCATTTGGTTAGTTTCATTCTTTCAATATTCCAACTTTACACATACTTGCCTACCGAAATTTCGGCAGCATTTCCTCTGTATATACGACATCCCCGAGACTTAGCTCGGCTTACTTTATCAACACAACAACCCAGAGGAGACATCCAAACAACAACAAACATCAATAAACACTAAATCATACGCTATGGCATTATTAGCCATCTTTCGACACAACGAATCATCTTTCGTTTCAAACTTACATTTCCAACCAAAACTTATTATTTTCATATCCATCATCCATCAAAATCATTACGACACACATCGGAGGCATCCATACCATGTTCACATAATATTCACAAGATACGCAAACGTTCAACTTTCTATCAAATCACTATCTTTCCAATCTTTCCTAACTTTCAACATACGAGTTCATAAACACACTTTCATATTCCGAGTTCATTATCATCAATCTACTTCACAAAGCCATAACACAATTAACATACAACAAAAATCAAATTCACATTCCATACTACACATAGTACCACACGGCCAACATACTATATTTTCCAACTCTCACTAATTCATCCCACTTTCCTTTCTAATACAATTTCCACCATACAACAACTAAATTACAACATGAACTCAAATCATTCAAAACATGTAACTCATACCCACCTATTCGGCCAACACCCCTTTGATCCCACACACAAAATTTCCATATTTTTCATTCATTCACACATACTACAACATACATACATCATTTTTAACACAACAAAAGCATGAAATCCTTACCTTTCTTCAAGTTCTTCACTTGGAGGATGAAATTGTTTTCTTGCCACAATCTTTATATCAACTTGTAGAGAATCTTGTGCTTAGCAATAATCTCTCAAGAGATGAACCCTTTAAACCAAAGGATTGGCTTCAAAAAAAATTTCTTTCTTTTCTTTCCTTTTTTTCTCCAAAACCCGAACCCTCTCCTTTTTTTTTTTTTTTTGTTTTGATCTTGCTTCTTGAATGATCTTGTGATAAGGATGTATATATATTTATCACATGGTAATTATATAACAACCATGGGCTTGGGCTATGCCTTGTGGCCGGTTGGGCCATTCCCAATTGGGTCTCTTTTCTTATTTTTTTTTTTGAGCCCACTTGGCTAATTTTTTTTTTGTAATTCATGGAACAAGTTTCCAAAATTCCAATTTTGCCCTTGGCCACCTTTCGTAATTCCATCCCATTGAATTCATAACTCACACATTCATACCAAGTAATGTCCAATAGTGGCCTTATTCATCACAAGTCAATTTATCTTGAACTTTCCGAATGAACAAAAATGTCGGATGTAACAAGTAGTTTCGTGATTAGTACTGTGCTTGGCCAGAGGCACAATAAAATTATGCACCCGATCAACTATACTAGTAGGACTCTTAATGCGGCGCAGATGAACTACGCAGTGACTGTGTAAGAGCTGCGTGCTATGGTATATGCTTTTGAGAAGTTTAGATCTTATTTGTTGGGGTCCAAGGTTGTGGTATACACTTATCATGTTGCATTGAGGTATCTTATGACAATGAAAGAAGCTAAGCCGCGACTGATTCGTTGGGCCTTTTTGTTTAAGCGTTCGATTTCGAGGTAAAAGATCGAAAAGGGTCCAAAAATCGGGTTGCTGACCATCTCTCCAGGCTTGAGGAAACTGGGGTGCTAGCAGAAGAACTTGATATTGATGATGCTTTTCCGGATGAGCAAGTTCTAGCGATGTATATGCAAGTGGCACCTTGGTATGCAGATTTGGCTAATTACTTGGTGACTGGTGTCATTCCTGACGAGATCAAATCTTACCAGAAAAAGTAGTTTTTACGCGATTCTCATCAGTACTATTAGGATGAACCATACTTATTCAGAACTTGCACTGATAACATTATTCGGCGTTGTGTTTCGGAGAGTAAGGTGTTGGAGATTCTGAAGGCTTGCCACGACTCTCCCGTTAGAAGACATCATAGTGGTATGAGGACTGCTGCAAAGGTCCTCAAATGTGGTTACTATTAGCCTACTCTCTTTCATGATGCTAATTTGATGGTGTGGTCATGTGATCAGTGCCAACGGCAGGGGAATATTGGTAGGAGGCAATAGATGCCTATGAACTTTGTGATGGAAGTTGAGGGGTTCGATGTTTGGGGGATTGATTTTATGAATAGCCCTCGCGGTAGTTTCATACGAATGGCCCTCACGGCATGTTTGATATAAATAGCGCTCACGACATGTTTGATATGAATGGTCCTCACGACATATTTGTATGAATGGCCCTCACGACAGTTTGTATGAATGGTCCTCACGACAGTTTCATATGAATGACCGTCACGGCATGTTTGATATGAATGGCCCTCACAGTATGTTTGTATGAATGGCCCTCACGACATGCTTGTATGAATGGCACTCACGGCAATTTGTATGAATGGCCCTCATGACAGTTTGATTTGAAAGACCCTCAAGACAGTTTGATATGAATGGCCCTCACGACAGTGTTTATGAATGGCCCTCGCGGCATGTTTGTAAATGACAGATATGGCCCCTTTGGCTAAATGGTCTTTCTTTATTTCTTTCTTTATATCTCCTGTGACCCCCGCTGTCAGATGTGCCATTTATTCTCTTGTGACCCTCTTGGCCTGATATTTCCCCTCGTGGCATTTGGTCATTTTATAGCCCGTGTGGCTAGATGTTTGCCCTTGTGACATGTTGATACTTTTATAGCCCTCGTGGCTAGATATTCACCATTGTGGCATATTGATCATTTTATAGCCCTCGTGGCTAGGTATTCGCTCTTGTGGCATTTTTGATCCTTTTTTAGCCCTCGTGGCTAGATATTCGCCTTTGTGGCGTTTGATCCTTTCGTAGCCCTCGTGGGTAGATATTTGCCCTTGTGGAATTTTCATACTTTTGTAGCCTTTTTCTATTAGTTACGGCTCCGATCTTGTTCAGTGAATTTATCTTTTACCTGCTGCGAATAAGACAGGGTTAGCAAAAAAACAAAGGGCGTCCTCCTGACGACATTGGGGACCTGCATCAAAAAAATGTCAGTTTCCTATAAAGTTGATCCATGTTGGTATCTCCAGCTGCGTCTTGGCCTTTCCAGCTTGGTTTACTCTTTTGAGTCCGATCCTTTTGGATTTGGTACTGAAAGATGAATTTATCTTATCATAGAAGAAAAAATCATTTTCAAAATTTTTGATCATGAGTTGTTTATTTATAAAAGAAATATATATTTTTTCAAAGATTACTTAAGTTGATTGTCATGAAATGTGCTTCTGAATGAGAATCCTTTCCTTCTTTGCTGCGTTTGACAATTGGAGCCTCAGCTTTCTTGTGTGAAATTTTTGAGACCCTCTAAAAAATTCTTCCCTAGTTTACCTATTGCTCTGGGGAACTCTCGTGCTGAATCTTGATGTAGGAAATTTTGAGGTCCTCTCAAAATTTTCTGTTACACCTTGTAGTTTTCTACATTAAGATTCGTCGTACGTTAGCTATCTTAAATTTGGACCCCGGGATTTGTTTCAAGGATATATGAGGTTGGACATGTTTAACTTATATTTATGAGTGTTTAAATTATGCTTAGTGAGTTATGGGAGGGTTGGAGAGAAAGTGAATTAAGGAAAGTAAGTTTGTTCGAGCTTTGGAGAAAGGATGGGCAAAGTTTCGTACGATAATTTTGGTCTAACTTTAGAAAGGAGTATATCCTAGTATATTAGGAATTTTGAGGTGGAACAAAGCCTATATTGAAGTTGAGGAAGTCTAGTTTCCAATGCAACAAACCGCTCGTCGATACGGCATCGGATTAAAGAGTTATGGACGTTACAAGTCTGGCTGGTAGGCCAAGGATTTGGCCTGCGCGAACGCGCCACCACTGGGTGTGAAAGCGAATAAGGGTGCCAGACGACCCATCACAAACGTGACACCCCCAGCGCGAACGCGAAGGGTAATTTCTAAGTCGGTGAAACCGACTTTGGCAAGTATAAATGGACCCTATTGGTCATATTTTTGGCCATTTCCCAACTCTAGACCCTTCCACAGCATACATGCATGTTCCTACAAGTCCATATGCCAATGTTTGTCATAAAGTGTTGAAGTTAGCCATCAATGAGGCTCGGGAAGCATATAGGGTTTTGTAGTTCTTGTTCTAAACATCAAATCTTGATGGGATGAAGGAATCCATTAAAGATAAACAATATTTCAAGCTCTTCCAACCTTGATTGAGGTAAGGATATTCTTTACTATTGATATTGTGAATGGTATTATGGAGATTTAGTTGGTAAAGTTTCGTAAAGTCGATTGATTGGTTGAGAAATTGGATAAACATCGTGTGGGATGTTTTGTGGAATATATTGGTATTGATGATAATGTTTTTGACATTAGTATTGCTATTGTTGTTGTTTTGTTGGTATTGTGATTTCGGGCTAGGGATATAAATAGAGGAGATGCTGCCTGAATTTCGGTAGATTCTAAGAGGATTTAATTTAAGGCTTAAGATAAGCATATGACGATAAGTATAACAAGTAGTATGAATTCTCTTGACTGTAGATTTACGAGCTTTGGAGGATAAGCGTTAAGTAGTATGGGACCAAAAAGGTATGTTAAGGCTAGTTCCTTTCTTTCTAAAGGCATGATTCTTTTCTTATGAATCAACACATGTTTTCCATAACGTCCTTATTCCCAAAAAGCTAGAAGTTCATGATTCTCAAGTTCTTGTGATGCTAAAGATAGATGTTTTCTATGATGATATTAATCATGATGATGATTCCATCCTAGAGATTCTAAAACTTATGGTTTTGATGTTGTTATGAGATTATTGAGCTTATTTCATGATTTTTCTTGATTTCATTCATTGTTGTTAATCTCACCTTATGATAATTGTTCTTTGAAGGTGAGATGTAGCGATGATGATTATTCCATAATATAAATCGGAGGTTACCGACCTTACGTCACTCCGATAAAGTAGTAGCTCTTATTTAGGCTTTCAGGCTTGCAATTTATATTATATATGTATATAGCTATTTTATGATACCGAGCCTTATTACGACCGGGTATAGATATTACCGAGTCCTACTAAGGCTGGGTACAGATGTTACCGAGTCCTACTATGGTCGAGTGCAGATATTATCGAGTCCTACTATGGCCGGTTACAGATAATACCGTCCTATTATGGCCGGGTACAGATACTACCGAACCTTACTATGGTCGGGTACGGATAACACCGAGTCTATATGGCCGGGTACGGTATTGTATTGCATGGGTATGTATGTGGATATATGAAATGTTTATGCTAGAAAAAGGTTAAGTAAGCATGCCAATGTCTTAAGAGGTATCATGAGGTATAAACACAGTTCTTTTATCTTAATCTATTCTTCATGCTTTTATCATGTTACTACTCATGCCTTATATATTCAGTACATTATTCGTACTGACGTCCTTTCTTGTGTACGCTGCGTTCATGCTCGCAGGTAGATAGAGGGATGGATCAGATCCTTAGTGTTACACCTCGAAAATTTTTCCGTTCATACACAGTGAATAGACTGACGAAGAGTACGACTTATGCGATATTTTGATAAGTAAGAAATAGCGTTTGACGATCCTAATCGAAATTTTAAAGACATTGGAGGTGAGGGAAGAAAGTTGTCAAGGAAGGCAAGGCATACATTGTGTATCGGAATGAATTATGAGTAACGAGTCAATGATGACTTAAGGATGCTTTGGAGAAGAGTAATAACATCCCTTAGATTTTTATTGAAGTGTTAAACAAGTGTTAAGAAGGTTCCATAAGGATTGGAGATCAAACGACTCGACGAGAACGAAATCGGAACAGCTGGGCATTATACGGCCCAACATACTGGCCGTATAAATTATACTGGCCATATGTTAGGCCGTATATTTAGCCAAGAGGGGAAAAGTTCACTGGACCAAACATACGGCCATACATACGGCCGGTATAAAAGATACAGACCGTATGTTGGTCCGTATATCCTTGACGGGTCAGATTTTTGTGTATTAATAAAGGACCCAAGTTCATTTCATTTCCTATTTCACTCCCCTTCTCTCTAGAACACTCTAGAATTCTCTCCACTCTTCAACTACGAGAATCCAACAGAAAACCATGATCAACTACATCAAACCCACAAAATCAAGTGTATGAAACCTATCAAAGTTCATCTACACCAAGAAATCTCAAGAGAAGTGAGCTAGGGTTTTGGTGCAAGAAGAGAAGTTCCACTCAAGTCTTATTCTCCCAAAATCTAAGGTGAGTTTTATGATCATTCCATGTTGTTTAAGGTATTGGAAGGCTAAGACACTTGAATTGTAGAAAGATATAGAAAATGGATCATGAATGTGTCAATAGTTTCATTGTTGAGTAGTAGTTTAGGGTGAATTACGAATATTGGTATGTTGTGATTGTAAGTATGTTGTGAACGACATTTAGAACATGGAATAAGTATTATATGTGAGATAATGCAATAATGAATTATGACCATGACTATGGAGAAATTGGAGTGAAATTACGAAATGTGGGTAATATAGACGAATGATGATTGTTGTTTACGATATTGTGAATGTTGTTATGACTGTTTGGGAGTTGATATAGAATATGGAAAAATTTGTATAAACAAAGGAAATGCTGCCCAATTTTCTTTAGCTTTAGTAGACACGTTTAAGTAATCGATTAGCTAATGTTCATGCGACTTCTCTTGAAGGTAGAAACGTGGGCATCGAAGGAGAACAAGCAAGCGATAGGTTAGTTAAACGTAAAAGGTATGTGAGGCTAGTCCTTTCTTTCTATTGCATGAATCCGATGGCATGATTTTTCCTTCTTCTCCATGAATTCTCTATATCCTGGAAAACTAAGAGTCTATGTTGATGAATAGCTATATGAGATAAGAGATATGTTACGAGCCCAATAATGATGATGACGACGATGAGTTAAGTATAAAGATTCTAGAGTTCATGATATGATGTTCCTATAAAGTTAATGATACTATTTGTTGTATACACTCACCTTATATACAATTTCCTTCAAGGTGAGGCAGAATACTTATAAACGTTCCATAATGGAATCGGGGGTTCACGACCTTATGTCATCTCGATAAAGTATAGCTATCTTTGAGTTATTATACATGCATTATGATGAGTACATGGTGATGATATTACATCGTGCCTATATAGCACGGGCAGACACACCACTGCAGCGGGCAGCTTATACCCCGGACACGGGAGGCCTGGACGCAGGTTATTGATTATCACACCGTACCTATATGGACGGGCAGCTTATACATTTATGCATACATGATATGACGACGATTATGAAGTAAGCCAGCATGCATTATTTCTTTTATAATTTACAGTCAGTTACAGTTGCTCCTTATTTAATGCTTCCTTTATCTCATTGACGTATTGTTATTATCTATGCCTCTCATACTCAGTACAATGTTCGTACTGACGTCTGTTTTCTTTGGACGCTGTGTTCATGCCCACAGGCAGACAGGGAGGTGATCTTGATCCAGACTCGTAGGAGCTATTAGCTGACGTTAGAGCACTCCATTGTTCCGAAGGTGCCGTGATTATTCTTTTGTGTATATATATATTTATGTATATTTTAGGCACGACGGGGTCCCATCCCATCCCTATGTCTAGCACTCTAGTAGAGGCTCGTAGATATGCAGGTGTGGGTTATATGGTCTCACGAAGTTGCTATTGTATATCTATATAAATATTATCATTTTGATAGCCGAAAGGCTTATGTATATAAAAGTATTTATGTTTCAAAATGAAAAATGATTTTCTTATAATACGGGTATGATGAGTAGTAGAACGAGTGGTGCTCAGTGGTTAGCCCCGGGTACCCGTCATGGCCCCTAGTCAGGTCCTGACAAAAGTGGTATCAGAGCAGTTCAGTCCTAGGAAGTGTCTACAAGCCGTATCTATTAGAGTCTTGTTATGGTGTGTTGCGCGCCACACTAATAAACAGGAGGCTACAGGGCATTTAGGAAATATAACCATCTTTCATCTTAAGAGATCGTGTGATAGAGCTGTATTATAAGATTATCCCCTCCCTAATTGTGCGTTACAATTTCAGCAAAGCTGATGAAAGGAAAAGCTATGACAGCCCGCCCGAGAGCCGTCTATAGACATGGAGGAGGGCGAACCCCAGAATAAGGCCCCACCTCGGTTTTCCCATACTTCGCCCACTTTCGAGGATCAGAGGGGAGCCTCAACTTTAGCTCCAGCACCCCCCGTTCCTCCACCAGACGCCTCGGGCCAAGAGATGAGATAGGCCATTCTTCTACTGACTCAATTGGTAGCCGCTCAAGCTCAGCGATAGGACGTGGGTCACGGTAACAGGGGTTGGAGAAAGAGAGTTAGTTCTTCAAGGTTTGATCATGAGTTTAGGGGTGCTCCGAGGCAACAATTCTCTAGTTACTCAGTTCATTCAACAAGTGGTGCTCCTCCGTAGTTTCCTAGAACCAGATTTGATGGACCTACTTATTCTAGGTCACCGCAGAATCTCAGAGTTTCCAGTTCTCGAATTCGGAGTGGTTCTAGTCAGACGAGATCCCCGGTACCACGATGTACTCGGTGTCGCAGGTTACATTGGGGACCGTGCCGCTTGGGATCGGATGTTTATTATACCTGTGCTTGGGCAGGTCATCTCATGCGCGACTGCCCATGGCGGCGTGGTAAAGGTAAGGTTCGGGCTACGGGAGTGATTGCTGGCTCTTCGTCGTCGGTACGCCCCCCAAGGCCAAGGCCATAGATGTTAGTAGGTGGTGATAGAAACCAAAGAGGAACGACCAGTCCAAGTGGATCCCAGCATCATATCCATGCGTTAGCTGAGCGACAGGATCCTGAGTCTTCCCCTGATATTGTTCCAGCTATATTGTTAGTATCCTCTTATGATATGTGTGCATCGATTGATTTGGATCCTACGCTGTCTTGTATCACCCCCGTTGTGATGATTGTGTTGAGGTGAAAAATCTGAGCCAATCCGACAATTTGAGATGACTATATTCGTTAGTAACCTAGTGATAGCCAAAATCGTGATTTACGAGTAAGTTGATTGACAGTGAGTGAATATAAATAATATGTGTATGTATACAGATATTAGAATTCTAGACCAAGTGTGCTGGCACAACTTATGAGACAAGCCCTATTATTTATACCCTTTAATGGTAAGTGATCTTGTGTTGTTCAGTTACGTATTATGTGTGTTCCGATATATGTCCTATTGAGACATCGGACGTGTTTTTTGGGCTATATGCAGGTTTGGGATTGTTATGGTTACAAGAGAAACTCTGCCGAAATTTTACTAGAATTTAAAGGAGATAAGATATAAGCTTGTGACATGTTCTAACGAGAAGAGATGTTGTGCAACAAGGTAATGGCAGGACGAGATTAGGTTAGGAGTATCATTAACAACTACACGAGATGAGTTAAATACTATTGAATTGATAGTAACAGTAGTTATAAAAGCGACATTGATATGGTAAAGAGAAATGCTTGGTAGTACTAAAACATGACATGGAAGAGAAAGGGTAACTCCAATAGAGTGTGGTACTGGAGTATTGATTGGACGGATAAGTGCGAGTAAGATACGATAAGTTTACTAGCAAATAAAGTAACAGTACCCGGAGATAGAGGTACAAATACGAAGGGTTATAATGAATGAGAATACGTTGGTAATACAATTTATATGGTAAGTGTAATAGAACTGATTAGAAAGAATAATAGGTTGAGTATGCTTACTTTGCAAGATTTATTCTATTTTAGGAGCAGGTTTGCGAACGAGGTAAAGAAGTGTCACTCTATAGCGTTGATTATGATCAAGGTATAATGAGAGCATGACAAGAACTGTAATACAAAGTATAGCGAGGAAACGACTAAGGATGTGACATGTTCTATATGAATAAAAAGTGAATACAAGGGTGAAACCAGCAAGCGAGCCATGGGGCAGTAGATGAGAAAGCTTAAAAGACCTTGTTAGGGGAAAGTCCAGCATAGGGATTCCTCAATGACAAAAATGATAGCCAGCAAAAAGGGGGAAGTCAACTTGAAAAAGAAATCAGAGAAAAGTGATATGGAAAAGTAGCAGTAGTTTGTGATTGGTATAATCAAGAGTATGAGTGATATCGTTAGTTGGATGTAAAATACCAAGACTACAGAAAGATGAATAATGAAATTGGACGATTATTAGGAAGAGGATCAACACAATAAGGGTGAGAGGGGATGATCAGAATGGACAGAATAAGTTTTGGAAGAAAAGAATGGATTGTACAAAGGTAGTATATTCTAAAGGACAAAGCGGTACTCAGTTAGGGATAGGGCTCCTCATACGAATAATGAAGGATTGATTATACAACGGGAGAAAACAAGATAAATTGAGAAGGAAGGAATGTAAAGGAATAAGAATGAGAATAGAGAGAAAAGGAAATATACGAAGTACGCGTGCTTAAGAAGTAGTCGTGTTATGATTAAAGGAAGGTGCATCTCCTACGAATATCCTATACCAAGTTAGAACGAGTAAAGTATATATAGTAAAGAGTTGAAAAGAAAAAGATGATCACGAGTTATGAGTTTACCGTACGACGATAAAGCGATAGAGTAAAGCTATCATCAACGACAAATATAATGCGATTATGATTGGTCTTGAAATCAGTGTTGAGTGCAAAACAAGAGTAAAAGAATATGAGGCATGAGGGTTATTAGTGGCGTATGAGACTCAGGCCCTGGAAAACAAAGATGACGTTACAAGTGACATTATATGGATGGTATGGATAACTAGACCTACTACTATTGTGAGCATCCCTATGGGACAGAAGTTGTTAATTGGAGCGGATTTAGACATTGACTCATAACTACGAGGTGAGTTAAGTAAAGCTACATCCTTGTTCGGATTGCTATATCGGCTGTATTATTTGGTTACAAGACTGCAAGGTGAGTATGCTAAGACTTCACACATGAATTATTGTAGCTATAGATTATGGGAAACTGTATGAATAAGATGTAGTATAGTGAGGGGTATATGAATTCAAGATTTGAAGTTGAGGCAACAGATTTGAGAATGGTAGAAGTAAAACCTTTAAAGGGGGGAAGCGAATAAAGAGAATACAAGTGTGGAGATTGAAATGATGGACCCTAAGATGTGACGGATATAGACTCTAAAATAAAGAGTGAGAGTTATGCAGAAATGAGTCTAATGACTAGTAAATAAACGAACACGAATTGAACAGGCATCTGAAACTGTAATGGAGACCATTCCCAAAGACCTTGAACAAACGTGACTTTGAGAGCAGATAACTCAAGGGATATTGTAAAAGATAGCGATGCTATACTAGAATGGAGACAAAGGCACTAATGGTAGAATCGTTGTTAATGATATTGCCATTTATGAGTGACAATTAAGAAAGGGACCTAAGGTTTTCCACAGTAGAATATAAGATATGATAATCAAGGAAAAAATAAAGGAAGGAAGAGAGCATGACGAGATGAGTCACTACAAATAGACAAAAGAGTTTAGGTATATATATAATCACCGAGCCTAGCCATGGTCGGGTACGCGAAACACCGAACCTTCGTGGTCGGGCATGCTATGTAAATGATATGTATATGAATATGACCATGGATATGATATGTAAATGAGTACGATTATGGATACATGTATATGTATAGATGTGTATGTACACGAATCACTCAAGAACGATTATGTAACTTGCAGATATTTATGCGTCGCCAATGAAACCAAATGGGTACTTAAAAGAGGAGTACGAGGTAAAACGAGGATAATGTAGTCATGATACTCCGGGTCAGTCAAAGGAAAATGTATGGTAAATTGAGTTGAAATGTTGAGTTGGGATTATTGTTAGGGATAAATAGGACAATTACTTGGAATATGACATAAGTACATGCTATACGCTTACTACAGTAGCCCTGGGGTATGACAACTTACGAATGCAATAAGATCACTGAATGAAAGGGAAGCTTAGTCCCTGATGCATTAGGCCTTATGAGATTGTGTGCAGAATAGGCAAGGTGGCTTATGAATTAGATCTACCTCCTGATTTGGAGTCAGTTCACCCAGTTTTCCATGTCTCGATGCTTCGTAAATAGGTTGGAAATCCTACTAGGATCATGCCAGTAAATGATGTTCAAGTAACAGAAAGGTTGATCTATGAAAAGGTACCCATTGCCACATTAGATAGGCAAGTACGAAGACTTCGAAATAAAGAAGTGGCCTCAGTTAAGGTCTTATGGCAGAATAACAACCGAGAAGAATGACTCGAGAGGCGAAAGAAAATATGAAATCCAAGTGTCCGCACTTGCTTCAGCCTCAGAAGACATTCGAGACGAAACATCAAGATTATGAGGTATGTATGATTTCTTTTTATGTATATGGGTCGCATGTGGCCAATTTATATTGCTATTGCGTTGTGGCCCTGTGAGGCAATATTATTGTGGGGATTCTGTGACAGGATGGTACTGCCATATTACAGGGGAAACTCTGGCAAAATTTTCGTAGAATTCCCGGATAGTTTAACATTCGACGACGAATGTTCCCAAGGGGGGAAGAATGTTACACCTCGAAATTTTTTTCGTTCATACACAGTGAATAGACTGACGAAGAGTATGACTTATGCGATATTTTGATAAGTAAGAAATAGCGTTTGATGATCCTAATCGGAATTTTAAAGACATTGGAGGTGAGGGAAGAAAGTTGTCAAGGAAGGCAAGGCATACGTTGTGTATCGGAAAGAATTATGAGTAACAAGTCAATGATGACTTAATGATGCTTTGGAGAAGAGTAATAACATCCCTTAGATTGGTATTGAAGTATTAAACAAGTGTTAAGAAGGTTCCATAAGGATTGGAGATCAAACGAGTCGACGAGAACGAAATCGGAACAGCTGGGCATTATACGGCCCAACATACTGGCCGTATGTTAGGCTGTATATTTAGCCAAGAGGGGAAAAGTTCACTGGACCAAACATACGGCCATACATACGGCCTGTATAAAAGATACAAATCGTATGTTGGTCCGTATATCCTTGACGGGTCAGATTTTTGTGTATTAATAAAGGACCCAAGTTCATTTCATTTCATTTGCCATTTCACTCCCCTTCCCTCTAGAACACTCTAGAATTCTCTCCACTCTTCAAATACAAGAATCCAAGAGAAAACCATGATCAACTACATCAAACCCACAAAATCAAGTGTATGAAACCTATCAAAGTTCATCTACACCAAGAAACCTCAAGGGAAGTGATCTAGGGTTTTGGTGCAAGAAGAGAAGTTCCACTCAAGGCTTATTCTCCCATCATCTAAGGTGAGTTTTATGATCATTCCATGTTGTTTAAGGTATTGGAAGGCTAAGACACTTGAATTGTAGAAAGATATAGAAAATGGATCATGAATGTGTGAATAGTGTCATTGTTGAGTAGTAGTTTGGGGTGAATTACGAATATTGGTATGTTGTGATTGTAAGTATGTTGTGAATGACATTTATAACATGGAATAAATATTATATGTGAGATAATCTAATAATGAATTATGACCATGATTATGGAGAAATTGGAGTGAAATTACGAAATGTGGGTAATATAGACGAATGATGATTGGTTTTTACGATATTGTGAATGTTGTTATGAATGTTTGGGAGTTGATATAGAATATGGAAAAAGTTTTATAAACAAAGGAAATGCTGCCCAATTTTCTTTAGCTTTAGTAGGCACGTTCAACTAATCGATTAGCTAATGTTCATGCGACTTCTCTTGGAAGTAGAAACGTGGGCATCGAAGGAGAACAAGCAAGCGATAGGTTAGTTAAATGTACAAGGTATGTGAGGCTAGTCCATTATTTCTATGGCATGAATTCGATGGCATGATTTTTCCTTCTTCTCCATGAATTCTCTATAACCCGGAAATCTAAGAGTCTATGTTCATGAATAGCTATATCAGATAAGAGATATGTTACAAGCCCAATAATGATGATGATGATGCGTTAAGTATAAGGATTCTAGAGTTCATGATATTATGTTCCTATAAAGTTAATGATGTTATTTGTTGTATACACTCACCTTATATACTATTTCCTTCAAGGTGAGGCAGAATACTTATAAACGTTCCATAATGAAATCGGGGGTTCACGAGTTTATGTCAGCTCGATAAAGTATAGCTATCTTTGAGTTATTATACATGCATTATGATGAGTACATTTTGATGATATTACATCATGCCTATATGGCACGGGCAGACACACCACTGCAGTGGGCAACTTATACCCCGGACGCGGGAGGCCTGGACGCAGGTTATTGATTATCACACCGTACCTATATGAACGGGCAGCTTATACATTTATGCATGCATGATATGACGACGATTATGAAGTAAGCCAGCATGCATTATTTCTTTTATAATTGACAGTAAGTTATAGTTGCTCCTTATTTGATACTTCTTTTATCTCATTGACGTATTGTTATTATTTATGCCTCTCATACTCAGTACAATGTTCGTACTGACGTCCTTTTTCTTTGGGCGCTGTGTTCATGCCCATAGGTAGACAGGGAGGTGATCTTGAGCTAGACTCATAGAAGCTATTAGCTGACTTGAGAGCACTCCATTGTTCCGGAGGTGCCGTGATTATTCTTTTGTGTATATATATATATGTATATTTTGGGCACGACGGGGTCCTGTCCCGTCCCTATGTCTAGCACTCTAGTAGAGGCTCATAGATACGCAGGTGTGGGTTATATGGTCTCATGTAGTTGCTATTGTATATCTATATAAATATTATCATTTTGATAGCCGAAAGGCTTATGTATATAAAAGTATTTATGTTTCCAAATGAAAAATGATTTTCTTATAGTACGAGTGGTGCTCGGTGGTTAGCTCCGGGTACCCGTCACGGCCCCTTGTCGGGTTGGGACACTTAGGAGGTTCATCAGCGGAGTTTCAGGAGCGCTCTATTTGCTTCGGAGCTGTAGTCTATTGGTATTGCTCTTTTGTATATATACTTGGGCATGACGGAGTATGGTCCCATCTTATGGATTCTTGTATTCTATATAGAGGCTCGTAGACAGACGTATGTAGTTAGATAATCCATAACTTTATCAGTTCATATTGTTGTATAATATTTTGGCAGCTTGATCGGCTTGCGAAGCTGGGCATAGTTGTTGATAGTTATATAGAGATATGTCATTCCTGTTATATATGAACTTACAGAGTACGACGCCCATGAGCTTTCTTTGTGGTCCACCTAAAAATGATTATGAGATGTATGATCAGAGGTGATCGGTAGGTTAGTACCGGGTGCCCGTCATGGCCCTCCGGTTGGGTCGTGACATTTTTTGCCCCAGTTGAGGGTGTTGAATTGATTAACTCTTAATCTGATTTGTTGAAAGCAGAAATTTTGAGATCCTCTGAAAATTTCTGCCCCAGTTTGAAACCTAGATCGGCTGACTCTCGGGCGAGACTTGTTAAAGGAATTTTGGAGATCCTCTAAAACATTTTGCCCCATTTGGGCATGTGTGGCAATCTCTTCATGACCACTCCAAAATCTCCTTGAAATCTTATCTCTGAAGCTTCCTACGGGCTTCTTAGTTTTTTCTCCTGGTGCGACTGAGCTCAAAGAGCACCTTTGTATCTTGTTGCAGCAAGAATCAGGTCGAACGTAGTTCGGAATAAAATAATTGAGTTTTGATTTTTACTAATAATGCGACTGGGACTCAAACGGATTGCCTACGTATCCTATTGTGGGGAAGTCAGGTCATTGTGTAGTTCATATTACAAAGGAAATCATTTGGTTTTCCTAATCTATTACAAATGATTACAAGTAAAGAAATAACTATTACAAGTAAATAAATAGATAGTACAACTGAAAAGCGTGTCTTCACGCGTAGTATCGCTTTATTGCATTTGAGTTGATCGGTTTGAGCAACTCTTGGCCATCTATATCTGCTAGTACTACTGTTCCTTTAGAGAGTACCTTGCGGACCACATATGGGCCTTGCCAGTTGGGAGCGAATTTCCCTTTGTACTCGTCTTGATATGGGAACACTCTCTGAAATACCATATTCCCTATTTGAAAAACTCAAGCTCTGACTCATTTGTTGAAAGCACGTACCATCCTTTGTTGGTATAGTTTGCCATGACATACGACAACCATCCTCTTTTCGTCGATCAGAGCCAACTGCTCGTATTGGGTCCGGACCCATTCTGCATCGTCCAGCTCTGCTTATTGAATGATTCTTAGTGACGATATTTCGACCTCAGCAGGTATGACTGCTTCAGTATAATAAACAAGCATGTATGGAATTGCCCCTGTTGAAGTTCGGGCCGTTGTACGGTATCCCAATAAGGCATATGGAAATTTCTCATGCCAACACTTGTAATTTTCAGTCATTTTCCTTAATATCCTTTTGATATTCTTGTTGGCTGCTTCTACAGCTCCGATCATTTGTGGCCGGTAGGCAGTTGAATTTCGACGAGTGATTCGGAACTGCTCACAGATGTCCTTCATCAGGTGACTATTCAGATTTGCTCCATTATCCGTTATGATGGACTCGGGTATGCCAAAGCGGCATATGATGTTGTTTCGCACGAAATCAGCTACTACTTTCTTTGTTTCTGATCTGTACGATATGGCTTCCACCCATTTGCGTAAGTAGTCTATGGCAAGTAAAATGAATCGATGCCCATTCGAGGCGGCAATATTGATAGGTCCAATGACATCCATGCCCCAAGCGACAAAAAGCAAAGGTGAGCTCATGATGTTGAGTTAACTTGGTGGGACCTTGATGAGATATCTGTCAATCTGACACTGATGGCATCTTTGCATAAATTTGCAGTAGTCACCTTCCATTGTCATCCAGTAATAACCTTCTCGAAGGATTTTCTTGGCTAGTATGAAACCATTCATATTGGGTCCATAGGTCCCAGCATGTACCTTTTCTAAGAGATTCGTGGCTTTAGCAGCGTCCACACATTGGAGCAGACCCAGATCCAGCATCCGTTTGTGTCACGACCCAACCCCGTAGGCCGTGACTAGTGCCCGACCTGGGCACTCGTATACATATCTGTTAGCTATAATCAATACACAACTAAACATAATCTGGAACTTAAAGAAATAGAATGTCATCTCAAAACTGTCACATATTTATATATCAACGCAACCTGTCTCCTAAGGAGTGACAACATCAATAGATAACATGGTATATAAGCCGACAAGGCTGCCACTACACACGCATCCCAAACATATATATATACGCAAGCCGACGAGGCTGCCACTACGAGTGGGAACGTCCCAAAACATAAGTCATACTAACACCGCTGGACAACATATATACATATAACCCACACACATGTCTACAGACCTCTAAGAGTAACAACAGTAGCATATGACGGGACAGGGCCCCGCCGTACCCCTGGACAAAACACATATATACAACAAAAGGTTCTGTATCAAAAATCTGGGCTCCGGAACAACGGAGCTCTCCCAAAACAGCTGAGTAGGGGTCCTACGCTGAGGGGTCACCAACCGGCTATCTGTACCTGCGGGCATGAAATGCAGCCCTCCGAGGAAAGGGGGTCAGTACGAAATATGTACTGAGTATATAAAGCATGAAATACAGTAAAAAGGATCATAACTGAAATAGAGATTCCAGGAGACGAGTATGATAATCAAGAAATCACTGTACCTGTGCCTTACGAAACCAAATCATACATATCATTATCATATACCGTACCCGGCCCATTATGGGACTCGGTGCCATAATCATATCATCATATCATCATATACATATATATATCGTACCCGGCCCTCTAGTGAGGGACTCGGTGAATAAAGTCGTGTACACGTATACCGTACCAGGCCCATCATGGGACTCGGTGCCATAATCATATATCACATCATCATATCATCATATCATCATATACCGTACCCGGCCCTTTAGTAAGGGACTCGGTGAATAATGCAGTGACGCTGTGCACGATAACATACCCGGCCCGGGACTCAGTGAAGGATGTAACAACAGTATGCACGAGCAGAGTAGTGAGTAACCATATACTTACAAATCATCTTTTGAGACTCAATAGATAAGTTGACTATTCAGCTCTCGAGTATCAGGATAATAGCCATATTAAGTTATCTCTAAATGTCATTAAGAACTACATTAAGGAAAGTCTCAGGGATCGTAGACATGTATCAAATCAATACGAGATAGCTTATGAAAGTCAAGGACACCACTCATTATAGGAACTTTAATACATCATATACTAGCCAATCATATAAAAGACTCGAGGGCAATAGCTCGACTATCCTGAGAGTTCTGACATCAAGAAATGAATAAGAATCATAAGTCATGCTCGGAACTAGTGAATAGAATTACTCTAAAGTTCATATCATATCTTACTTGCAGCTAGGACATGCCAAAAGAAAGAAGGGATAGGCTTTACATACCTTTAACGTTTATTCGCAACACAACACGTATACGCTGCCCAATAGCACTTCAACCTATATTAAGACGTCAAGAACTACAGTTATGCTACGGGAAGATTCAAAACGTATTCTAACGTTAATAACCCCTTTCTAAACAATTAGACGACGTTTCGTTCATATTCAAACTAACTAATACAAACAAGCCAACATCAATAATCATACGTTCAAGTACCAAACCGAGACTATTCAAACAAGACTCGAGAACACTCCGGACCGCCCGTACAATATTCCAAACAACCCATATTCACAATATTTGACAACAATCCACATACGACTACTACATATTCAAATTACTCTTAATAATTCATAATCATAACACTTTCATCTAAACAACCTTACAATATCCCAACCAACACACAATACAACATATAATCTTAATTACCATTAATCTTCCAAGCTTAATAAGAACAACAACAACATATTCTTTTCATCCAAATTCCTGAACTATACCAACAACCACACGTTACAACATTATTCGTTTAAATGCAAGAACTATACTAACAACATACTAACTTCTACAACAGCCCACAAACAATTACAACTCCAACTTGAACCATAAAATACCCTTATTCTCATCATAGAATCTATAACAACAACGACCAAAACATCAATCAAAATCAATTCACCATTTCCTTGCAAAACAGCCTCCTACGGCTTCAACAATGATTCCACACCAACACACATAATTCCATGTAGTCAATTCATATTTACTAAGTTACAACAAGCCCCAAATCCTTACTAAAATATGTAGAACATGATCAGCCCTTACCTTAGCAACTTGACTTCTCAACTTGGCTAGAATTTGTGATTGAATTAATACTTGTTCTTGCTGCCCTATGGACTGCTTTCACATCACAATCTTCCCTTCCAATTCAGTTAGAGCACCTTTAAAAATCAATTTGAATCAAGGTTGGAAGCTTTCCAAAAATCAGCCATGGTCGAGAGCCTACAAGAGCATTCATGGCATGTTTGTGGTTTCTCTTTCAATTGAAACTTGAAGACAATTATGTAGAACACTTTAGGGATTGATTTTACATGGAAACATCATCTCTCAAGGCCAGCCATGGCCGTGAGCTGCCATGGCTGATCTCCTTTCTCTTGAATTTCATTTTTGTGAATGAAAAATGAACATCTTAGTCATCGTTTTGGTATATATACGCCCTCCATAGTGGTGACACATGTCCAACCCTTCACATGTGTCCCATTATCCTCCATGAACCAATCATAGTCATCCATATGGTGTGGGGCCCACTTAGTGGTCTAATTAGGCTAATTAATCATAATTAATCACTAATCCCTACTTAATAATTTAATCACAATTTATTAATGCCTAATCTCCAATAGTAATATTTTTACACTACATAAAATCTATAACAATTAATTCTAATTTAGAAACTAAAAATTAGGGGTTTCTATTTCGTGTCCGAGAAGGGTTCCGTCTTTAACTCGCATCGATCCTTTGCGAATAACTTGACGTATAAAAATACTGGGTGTAACAGTTTGTAAAGTATTTCCTTGTACAGTAAGAAACCATTGGCCATTCTTCGAATGGTCTTCCTTTGATTGCTCATGGTGCCTTTGGGGTACTCTCCCTTCTCCAAATACATCTTAATGTAAGTGTACCATGGTTTGCCGTCTGGCTCCGCTTCCACATGGGAATGGTAGTTGTGCTCTTCTCTCAGACTTATTTCTAGCGGGTCAATATGACTGCTTTCAGGATGCTGAATCATTAATGCTATGGTGTCCAAAGCATCGGCAAACTCGTTTTGAGCCATCGGCGTATGCTTGAATTCGATCTTTTTGAACTTCTTGCACAACCTCTGTGCAAGGTTTACGTAAGGTAAGATCTTATAAGTTTTTTTTCCCCCATTTGTCATGTACTCGATGGATCAACAGATCGGAGTCTCCTATGACCAGTAACTCACTTATGTCCATGTCCAACGCCATCCTGAGGCCTAAGATACAGTCCTCATACTCTGCAATGTTGTTGGTGCATCGAAATTTGAGTTTTGCGGCCATCGGGTAATATTGCTCAGTTTCTGATATCAAGTCCGCTCTGATTCCTGAACCTTTGTAATTAATGGCACCATCGAAGAATAATCTCTATCTTGCCTATGGCTCAACGACTTCCTCTTCTATGGTCAGTATTCCCCCATCCAGGAAATGGGTTCGAATTGGTTAGAGATCCTCATTCACGGGACTTTCAGCCAGTAAGTTTGCTAATGCTTGTCCTTTGACGTTTTTTTGCTATGTACTCAGTATCGAATTCACTTAATAGCATTTGTCACTTGGCCAGTTTTTCGATGGGCATGGGCTAGCGAACGATATATCTCAAAGGATCCGTCTTGGATAAGAGGTGGGTGGTATATGACGACAAATAGTGTCTCAACTTTTGGGCCACCCTGGTTAAGGCACAACAGGCCTTTTCCACCAATTTATACCTTGCCTCACATGCAGTGAATTTCTTACTTAAGTAGTAGATTGCACGCTACTTTTTTCCTGTCTTGTCGTGTTGTCCTAGCATGCACCCAAAGGCGTTCTCGGAGACTAATAGTTATAGAAAAAGTGGGCTCCCTGGTTTGGGAGGTACCAAAACTGGTGGATTGGACAAATACTTGATGGTGTCGAAGGCTTTATTGCACTCCTCAGTCCATTTTATGGGTGCTTCCTTCTTTAGGAGCTTGAGTATGGGCTCTACAATGATGGTGGACTGGGCTATGAACTGTCCAATGTAATTCAATCTTTCCAAGTTCTTAGTCTTTGGAGGGGATAGCTCTTGGATTGCTTTAATCATTGCTGGGTCTAGCTCTATGCAGCTCCGGTTGACTATGAATCCCAGTAATTTTTCAGCGGGCTCTCTGAACGTGCACATAGCTGGATTTAATTTCAAAGTTTGTCGAAGAACTTCCACAAGTGTGTGGTGTGCTCTGAGCTTTATCTTGACCTAATATGATGTCATCCACGTATAATTCAATTTCCTTATGGATTATGCCATGAAAGATGGTGGTTATACCCTTCATGTAAGTGGCGCCGGTATTCTTGAGGCCGAACAACATACTTTATAGTGATACACCCCCCATGGAGTGATGAAGGTTGTCTTTTCCGCATCCTTTTTGTCCATCAGAATTTGATGGTATCCTGCGAAGGAATCCACAAACGATTGTAGCTCGTGTTTGGCAAAATTGTCTATGAGTATGTGGATGTTCGGGAGTGAAAGGTCATCTTTGGGACTGGCTCGATTGAGATCTTGATAATCCACGCATATTCGTATTTTACCATCCTTCTTAGACACCGACACTATGTTGGCCAACCATGTGGGGTACGAAGTCACTTCCATCACTCCTGATTTAATTTGTTTTTCCCCCTCGTCTTTGATGCGAATACTGCGATCCGGCTTGAACTGCCCGATTTGTTATTTTACGGGGTGAAACCCGCATTGATGGGTAGTGTGTGGGACACTCCAGTTGTGCTCAACCATGGCATGTCAGCATATGACCATGCAAAAATGTCCACATATAATCTTAGTAGACTTATCAATTCTTCCTTTTGGGGTGCTTCTAGGTGTGCGCTTATCCTATTTTTCTTGATACTTTCTGCATCTCCTAAATTGATGACTTCTGTTTCATCCATGTTCGGCTTTTGCTCATTTTTCAGTTGTTCTACCTCTTCTACGAGACCCTCAGGTAGTAGCATTGTTTCCTCGTCGTACTCTTCATACTCTTCTTCTTCTATACACTTGACTCATTCGTTTCGCAACATGTCATGACATTTAGGGTTGTTGTTTTTATCGTTTTTATTACTGAAAATCAAGGCAAAGTGAGGTTAGTATAAAACACATGCGTAAAAATAAAAGAAAAGTCATTTTTGTCCATAGTTTGAGGCTTCATTAATTTGATCAAAATGAAAGTACAAAGTATGGTCTTGACGCGGATCAACATCGAGTCATTTCCGTATTTGTAAATATCATGAGGTAAATAAAAGTATAAAAGGTGAGTAATTGGGTCTCGACAGATTCTCACCGTTTTCAAAGCATAAATTCATCATTTCTCAACCGAAGAACCAAGAGCGGGGTAGAGATCCATTTGGGTAGTTGTTAGCCCGTATCAACATCGCGAATGGTGGGTGCCTCAGTGAATTCTTCCAACACCACTAGGCAATCTTCTTCGAGGAATAGCATCCCTAACCCTTCTTCCGCGTTTCCATCATTTGGCATGGGCATTCTGATCGGGAATGATTGGTACAAATCATAAATAGGCTTGCATAGCTTTGCAACGCCTTTCTTCTTGCTACTAGCTGCTGATACCTCGTCATCAGTTGGGACATACCCCAACCCGAAATGGAAATTGTTTTGGGGAATAGGGATCGATTCTGTGATGCCATGTAAATCCCTTCCTAGGCCTTGTCTAGGTTCAAACCCGTTCTGGAGCATAGTCGAGGCAATCATTTTATAAACTACAAGCATAGGAACCTCTATAGAGTCCATTCTTTGGGCGGCCCCTAATAGTTCCACTATGTGGAAATCTGTACCCTTGGGAACTGCTTCTGTTATACCCCGTATTCCTTATGCTGAGTTTCGCCGTAAGATAGTTGACGTGAAGTTAGCAAGTGAGGTTGCTGTCAAGGTTGTCACAGATTCTACATGATTATTCCACATATGTGGGAGTTTAAGTTGTGTATAGCAAGTATCGGAAGATTGGTAGCGAAATAAACCAAAACAAATTGAGTATCGCAGCAGAGCAACTCGACGGTCAGGTCGACGGACCGTCAACTGGTTGACGAACCATCGAACCAACCGTCGAAAAAACTCTGCCCGATTTTGAGGCTGCCGTAGTTCGACGATGCAAGTCGACGAACCGTCAACTCGGTCGTCGAACTGCACGCGGTGAAAAGTTTTCTCTCTCCTATAAATATAAGGACCACGACTTGGATCATTTATTTTCATAAAAAATCAGACCTTTCTAGATCCTTCAGGTTATCTCTACACTTTCCACTCATCCATACACTTCCTAAGCCAAATCCAAGTGAAAATCAAGCTTTGGAGCCCTAAGTTAGCTCATGAGTGATGATGATCTTTGTTTTTTAATTAAATTTTATAGTGGTTTTGGTTCAAAACAAGGTTGTGGGAATTAGGGTTCTTCAAGATTAAGGTATGTTCTCTCTTTATTTCTTATATTGAGTTGATTTGGAGATTAGTAAGTTATAAAGTGAAGGAAATTGTGGTAAGAAAGGGTATGGGACATCGTGTTGTAGTTGTTGGTTGTAAATGAAATTTGGAAGGAAGTCTTGGATTGTTGTAGGCATAAATTGTATACATCTTCCTAGTTATGGAGTTGTTGTTGAGAGTTGATTTGGAATTTGGTGGAAGTCAATAATTAGGGGAAGTGCTACCCAAATACCGCTAGCCCATTAGCTAATTTAGTTTGAATCTATGAATGTTACCAAGACTTAACCTTAGTGTAAATCCTCTTGATTGTACATTTGCGAAGCTTGGTGTCACACCCCGACTTTACTAGGGTGTGATGGGCACCCGACCCCATATCTGGAGCCGAGCGAACCCGCTGACTCTTATTACATAGATAAACTCTCTAATTTTTTTTTCATAAGTAATGTCTATCATCATATGGGACCCGCGACATGAAACGTAATAACATTGTGACAGGTGAAGCCGTCTACCAAGCTGACACTCTATACTCATGACTCTGTCTGCAAAGTCTCTAACTTTGAACAAGACATCATGGCATAGCACGCTGACTCGGCTACACTCCAGGGCCAAATGGAGTTTACCAACTTCGCTGGAACATCTTCTATAATGACTTCGGCTCATCTGGGTGTACCTGCGCGGCATGAAACGCAGCCCCCGAAGAAGAGGGGTCAGTACGAACATGGTACTGAGTATGTAAGGCATGAACGTCAACACAATAAGAGGTACCAGTGGGGATAGTCACAAGGAATCATATGGCATCTCATAGGGTACATATTATGTCATGTCATATCGTGTCATATCATATCATATCATATCTTGTCAGATCATATCGAGTCATATCATATCATATCATATCATGTCAGATCATATCGAGTCATATCATATCATATCATATCATAAGGAGACATATAGCATATCATAGGCTGACTGAGATACTTGTACATATGAATGCCTCTTAGGGCGGAAACCATGCATGCTTATTTGGTCATATTATATCATTGCGCCGAACATGTCGGCTCGCCCACATTGCGCCGAAATATGTCGGCTCGCCCATATATCCCGCGTCCGGGATGATAATGCCAGCTGACCAGGTGGCGATGAAACATGTTTCCCTTTCCCATATCCCCATATACATGTATCCCTTCCCCCCTCCCATATACATATATAGCATGCATGAGAGCCCAAGAAAAGTCATGTGTCTATCAGAGTGACGTAAGGTCGGTAACCTCCGATTGTATTATGGAATCATCATGGTCGTCATGTCACGCCTTGAAGGAACAATTATAAGGCGAGACTATCAATGAAGAACATTATCTCGGGAAAACATAAAACAGGATCATAACATATTACTTCGTGTACTTTAAAACCTTTAAACTAGTCATTATCCAAAAGTAGCTTAACATTTCATATCGTCGTACTCATGGTAAGAACATATCCTTTGCATATTCGTCATAGACACTTTCTCATGTCTGGCTTCATTATTGTCAGCATAACTTCGTAGTCGTTGTTTTAGTTATAAAAACTTTCAAAATCATAAAACTTGGATTTTTGGAGAAAAATGTATATTTTGGAAAACATTTATAACTTTTGGAAAGGAAATCATGTTTTGAATTCATAACTTCTAGCTTTTGAAAACAAGGACGTTATGGGGAACATTTATGAGACTACATCATAGGATTCATGCCATAGAAAGAAAGGGCTTAGCCTTAACATACCTGCGCCGCGCCTTACTAGCTACGCTTATTCGTCCAACTTGTTAATCTACAGTCAAAGGAGTTCACACATTCATTAGATCCTTTGTCATATACTTGCCTTGACCTTTCAAGCACATTCATTTATATTCTGTCAAAATTTCGGCAGCATCTCCCCTGTAAATACACCACCCTCGAGATTCTAACTCGGCCAAATTTAGCAACAACAATCCGAGAATGGAACTCGGCCAAACCAACAACAATATTAGCAATTCATTCTAGCAACATTCCAACATTTAATTCAATTCGATTCAATTCAATTCACATAATCTTTCAACGACTCAATCTACATATTACTTTGCCTGAAACCTTCCAATTCAACAACAACCATGCATGTCATCATTATTCATGTATGCTAACTTCAACAACGACCTCCATTCCTCATCACATAATCCATAACAACGACAACTAGAATGTCAAATAACATCAATTTACCTTAAATTACCAAAACGCCTATTATTTGACCATAACCACTTCTTACATATTTTCATGCATTTTCATCCATCTTTTCTATACATTACAACAACAAACAACATACTTCATATAATTAATTCAATCCTCTCACACAACACAACACATATACACGGCCAACACTACTCCATACGGCTACCATTCCAACATATTATATTCATGGTTTTTCATTCATTTTACATTATGGATTTCACCATACCACAATTAAACTTCTAAATAAAATCATTTCATCTTGTCTACACAATACTACACATATTCGGCCACACAATAACATTATACACATCTTTATGAATTCCACCCATTTCTTGACATTACAATCACAACCAACATACTAAATACTCTTAATCCATTCTTCCTACACAACACACCACATGCACCACACGGCCACATCTCTATATGCATGTTTTCATGTTTTTCATCCATTTTCACACATTATAATACTCATAAACCATCTATAACATACACAAAGAAGATGAAACCTTACCTTTCTCCTTTGATTCTTCACTTGGCTAAAGTTATGAATTCGTGCAAATGAATGATGTTCTTGTTCCAACAACCCTTCCATGTTGTAGAGGACCTTCCGTTAGGTAGGAAAACTAGGAGAAAATAGTTTTTCTTCATCAATTTTCCATGGCTAAATTTTGAAGCCATGGCCGAAACCCACTCTCCTCTTTTTTTTTTTTTTTTTTTTTGTTCTTTCTTCTTCCAAATTTGTTGAATTAAAGATGACTTCATATATATATATATACATCCTCCACCACCTTTATATATTTGCACTTAGGTCCCTCTCTAGAATTTTCTTCTTTTTCCTTGATTTTTCTCTTCCTTTCTTGAATCCTCTTACTTGGTCAAAGAAGACCAAGTGTCTTTTTTTTTTGTACACTTTAATCCCCACTTAATATGAAATAACCACATGCCTCCCTTTCTTTCTTTGTCTAGAGTTTTCCTCCATTTTCTTGAAATTTTTTTAAATAAAAGATGACCACTTAGCTTATCTCATAAGCTTTATCCATATGTCTTCTTTTTATTTTGTCCACCATTTACCTATGTATATACACTTAAGCCCCTCGACTTTCCTCAATATTACCATTTACCATTTTGCAATTTCTCTTTTTTGCCCTTAACCTTTCTCAATACTTATGTCCAATAATATTGATAAATAATATTCATAACCGACTTGTATACCAAAAATAAGTTTTGAAAATGGTCTCGCCCTTAACTTTCCACGACGACCTTGAACTATCCAAACGTACAAAGTACGGGCTATAACATCCTCCCCCCCTTTAGAACATTCGTCCTCGAATGTTCAATTGATCTTATGGGGTGTCATAATACTTCAGGAGGGGGTTCCTTTATAGTTGCCCTTTTCTGCATGTCCATTCCATATCCTTTACCTTATTTTCCTTATAATCGAACTTCTTGGTTCTTACATGAATCTTCTTCCCGTGTCATGGGTTTTCTAATTTGTCGGGTCAACGTATTATCCTTGTCTTTCTCATATCATCTCTTTTCCGTTACTGTTTTCTGACCATATCTTAACAAAAGCCACACCTTTAGATTCTTACTACAATTCTTCTTCAGTCTCCTTTCGTATCTTCTTGATACAGGTATACTTGTCTTTGACTTCATGTGTTGGTGCTCATTTCGTTCATCGTTATTCCTTGTAAGCCTGATATGGCCTCCCCCCCTTTAAGGGGTTCCTTATATGCTGATAGTCCTTTATGAAGTCTTCGCTTATACCTTATTCCTCACCTCCTTTTCCAACTTTGTGCCTACATATCGAAAACTTCTTATCTTAAGCTCTTCTTTTACTTCCTGTCTAGGTCCTCATTTGTCCACATTTTCATGCCTTTCTATCCTTTATTCGTCCTTTCACTTGCTCAGCTCTCTTGCTCGTAATTCTTTCTTAACTACGTGTTCGTATTGTAGCTGTGCGTCCATATTTCTTAAGCGTTCCGTTACTTTCTTAAACCTCTAAGCATATTATTATAGCTACATACTTGTCCTTTTATAGATCTGTCACCTCAACACCATCACCATCCTGAGCATTCTTTCTCTTACTTCACATTCCTTTACCCTGATCACCACTCTCTTAGACCTACTTGTTGAAATCAACTCTCAACCTCTCCACATTTCTCCTTGTTCCCTTTTACCTCACTCTATCTCGTCTCACATGCCTACTTGAATTTTCATCCTAGTGGTCTTGTACTTTTACCATTAATTTCTCGCGGGGGTTTCACTTACTAAGGTTTTCTTAACTTTTCCCTTTTTCCGACATTTAAGCTTCCTATCTTCCATTTACTCACACTCTCTTTCTTTTCCGAGTATCGTTATACTGGAATTCCCGACCTCAACCTATAGTAAAATAATAACAGTTCACTCGCCGCACTTGTACCATTTACTCTTGTTGTCACTCGTACTTCGGCACCTTTGCGTGATCAATACCTTTCTCCCCGTAGTTTCGGTTGCTGGGGCTCGCACGCCACTGATACAATCATATGCGGGATATCTTACACATTCATATATACATACATATTTACTATCAACTAGTTCACAAAATACTTCCAAACGTTATTCAAGCTTATCCTAATTCCAGGGCTATGATGCATCTTCTGTCTCTTTACCGAGCTAGTCTGCCTTGTTTCACGCATCTTCTTATGGTCTCCCGTCAGCTCATATACCGTAGTTTCACTTAGGCTATTCTAGTTTTCCATTTGTCTTTTATGTCAGAATATGTAAAATTCCTTATAAAGTTCCCAGGGGGTCACCCATCCTAGGATTGCTCCTATCTGAGCACGCTTAACCTTGAAACTTTGCTGGAATCCGGTGCCTTAATGCAGATATTTTCGCGTCCACTTCCACGCATGACCTTTATTACATAATTTGAGACTAGTCGAAGTCTTACAAATCCCGGGACACCCTCGCGACACGTTCTTTCTTGTGTAATTACTATTTTGCCCTTCTTGGTTTCCAACACTCACCTTATGGCTAACTCCTATCCTGGACTTCCAGATTCCCAATGGGAGCGACCTCACCTTCGTCGCCACGCCCAAATCCATAACCTTTCGGAACCAACGCATTTCACTTATTGCCTATTTACCATATCTCTTTTCCATATTTATTCCTGTGGGGCGTACCCGTTCTGGCAGAACCTCCTTTACCGTTCCTATTATTCAAAATTTGTATGCGGCCAATGTCATCAATGCCTTACAGAACGTACGACTATATGGCACATCCCCGCCATCCAGTACTTCCAGTTCAGGTAACAGAACAGATATCCAGACTTACCTCTGTCACTTGCCATATCGTCATTCGCCTTTTCCCGTCACTACTGGACGTCTGCGAAAATCAACGATTAGTATCAGGAATCTTATTTCCTATGACTTGGCTCTATCGCACGATCTAAGACAGAAAGAAGGTCAACATTTCCTAGATGCCCCGCAGCCTCCTGTTTATAAATGTGGCCGGCTTCACACCCATAAACAGGACTCTACCGGACACGACTTTGCAGACAACCCTTAGACCGACCTGCTCTAATACCACTTTGTCACACCCCGACTTTACTAGGGTGTGATGGGCACCCGACCCCATATCTAGAGCCGAGCGAACCCGCTGACTCTTATTACATAGATAAACTCTCCAATTTTTTTTTCATAAGTAATGTCTATCATCATATGGGACCCGCGACATGAAACGTAATAACATTGTGACGGGTGAAGCCGTCTACCAAGCTGACACTCTATACTCATGACTCTGTCTGCAAAGTCTCTAACTTTGAACAAGACATCATGGCATTAGCACGCTGACTCGGCTACACTCCAGGGCCAAATGGAGTTTACCAACTTCGCTGGAACATCTTCTATAATGACTTCGGCTCATCTGGGTGTACCTGCGCGGCATGAAACGCAGCCCCCGAAGAAGAGGGGTCAGTACGAACATGGTACTGAGTATGTAAGGCATGAACGACAACACAATAAGAGGTAGCAGTGGGGATAGTCACAAGGAATCATATGGCATCTCATAGGGTACATATCATGTCATATCATATCGTGTCACATCATATCATATCATATCATGTTAGATCATATCGAGTCATATCATATCATATCATATCATGTCAGATCATATCGAGTCATATCATATCATATCATATCATAAGGAGACATATAACATATCATAGGCTGACTGAGATACCTGTACATATGAATGCCTCTTAAGGCAGAAACCATGCATGCTTATTTGGTCATATTATATCATTGCGCCGAACAAGTCGGCTCGCCCACATTGCGCCGAAATATGTCGGCTCGCCCATATATCCCGCGTCCGGGATGATAATGCCAGCTGACCAGGTGGCGATGAAACATGTTTCCCTTTCCCATGTCCCCATATACATGTATCCCTTCCCCCCTCCCATATACATATATAGCATGCATGAGAGCCCAAGGAAAGTCATGTGTCTATCGGAGTGACGTAAGGTCGGTAACCTCCGATTGTATTATGGAATCATCATGGTCGTCATGTCACGCCTTGAAGGAACAATTATAAGGCGAGACTATCAATGAAGAACATTATCTCGGGAAAACATAAAACAGGATCATAACATATTACTTCGTGTACTTTAAAACCTTTAAACTAGTCATTATCCAAAAGTAGCTTAACATTTCATATCGTCGTATTCATTTTAAAAACATATCCTTTGCATATTCGTCATAGACACTTTCTCATGTCTGGCTTCATTATTGTCATCATAACTTCGTAGTCGTTGTTTTAGTTATAAAAACTTTCAAAATCATAAAACTTGGATTTTTGGAGAAAAATGTATATTTTGGAAAACATTTATAACTTTTGGAAAGGAAATCATGTTTTGAATTCATAACTTCTAGCTTTTGAAAACAAGGACGTTATGGGGAACATTTATGAGACTACATCATAGGATTCATGCCATAGAAAGAAAGGGCTTAGCCTTAACATACCTGCGCCGCGCCTTACTAGCTACGCTTATTCGTCCAACTTGTTAATCTACAATCAAAGGAGTTCACACATTCATTAGATCCTTTGTCATATACTTGCCTTGACCTTTCAAGCACATTCATTTATATTCTGCCAAAATTTCGGCAGCATCTCCCATGTAAATACACCACCCCCGAGATTCTAACTCGGCCAAATTTAGCAACAACAATCCGAGAATGGAACTCGGCCAAACCAACAACAATATTAGCAATTCATTCTAGCAACATTCCAACATTTAATTCAATTCGATTCAATTTAATTCAATTCAATTCACATAATCTTTCAACGACTCAATCTACATATTACTTTGCCCGAAACCTTCCAATTCAACAACAACCATGCATGTCAGCATTATTCATGTATGCTAACTTCAACAACGACCTCCATTCTTAATCACATAATCCATAACAACGACAACTAGAATGTCAAATAACATCAATTTACCTTAACTTACCAAAACGCCTATTATTTGACCATAACCACTTCTTACATATTTTCATGCATTTTCATCCATCTTTTCTATACATTACAACAACAAACAACATACTTCATATAATTAATTCAATCCTCTCACACAACACAACACATATACACGGCCAACACTACTCCATACGACTACCATTCCAACATATTATATTCATGGTTTTTCATTCATTTTACCTTATGGATTTCACCATACCACAATTAAACTTCTAAATAAAATCATTTCATCTTGTCTACACAATACTACACATATTCGGCCACACAACAACATTATACACATCTTTATGAATTCCACCCATTTCTTGACATTACAATCACAACCAACATACTAAATACTCTTAATCCATTCTTCCTACACAACACACGACATGCACCACACGACCACATCTCTATATGCGTGTTTTCATGTTTTTCATCCATTTTCAAACATTATAATACTCATAAACCATCCGTAACATACACAAAGAAGATGAAACCTTACCTTTCTCCTTTGATTCTTCACTTGGCTAAAGTTATGAATTCGTGCAAATGAATGATGTTCTTGTTCCAACAACCCTTCCATGTTTTAGAGGACCTTCCGTTAGGTAGGAAAACTAGGAGAAAATAGTTTTTCTTCATCAATTTTCCATGGCTAAATTTTGAAGCCATGGCCGAAACCCACTCTCCTCTTTTTTTTTTTTTTTTTTTGTTCTTTCTTCCTCCAAATTTGTTGAATTAAAGATGACTTCATATATATATATACATCCTCCACCACCTTTATATATTTGCACTTAGGTCCCTCTCTAGAATTTTCTTCTTTTTCCTTGATTTTTCTCTTCCTTTCTTGAATCCTCTTACTTGGTCAAAGAAGACCAAGTGTCTTTTTTTTTTTTGTACACTTTAATCCCCACTTAATATGAAATAACCACATGCCTCCCTTTCTTTCTTTGTCTAGAGGTTTCCTCCATTTTCTTGAAATTTTCTTAAATAAAAGATGACCACTTAGCTTATCTCATAAGCTTTATCCATATGTCTTCTTTTTATTTTGTCCACCATTTACCTATGTATATACACTTAAGCCCCTCGACTTTCCTCAATATTACCATTTACCATTTTGTAATTTCTCCTTTTTGCCCTTAACCTTTCTCAATACTTCTGTCCAATAATATTGATAAATAATATTCATAACCGACTTGTATACCAAAAATAAGTTTTGAAAATGGTCTCGCCCTTAACTTTCCACGACGACCTTGAACTATCCAAACGTACAAAGTACGGGCTATAACACTTGGAAAGAGAACGCTAAGTAGTCAAGGAGACGTAAAGGTATGTGAAGACTAACCCTTTCTTTCCAAAGGCATGATTTCTTTATGGTGAATTCATCTAAGATATCCATAATGTCCCATTCCTAGAAAATGCTAGAAGCTCATGACTTTCAAGATTCTCATGGTATTATTGATAAAAGTTCTTCATGATTTGTGATGATAATGATGATGATTCCACAATGGAACCCGGGAGTTCACCGACTTCATGTCACCCCGATAGAGTTATAATGCTTCTTTTGGATACTCATGTGTGTCATATATGTATATAGCTATTTTCTGACACCGAGCTTATGTGGTCGGGTATGATATCTATTGCGCGCACACCACCACAGTTGGGTACGGACAACACTGAGTCTTGTTATGGTCGGGTACGGACAATACCGAGCCTTGCTACGGCCGGGTATAGGTAACACCCAACCTACATAGTTGGGTATGGTATCGTATATGTATATGTATGAAATGTTTCCTTCAGAGAAGGGTTAAGTACACATGATAATCGTCTTAAGAGGTATAAATTGCTCTCTTTATCTTATGTTATGTTTATCCTTTCATTATCTTGCTATTCATGCCTTACATACTCTGTACATTGTCCGTACTGACATGCTTTTGTTTGTGGACGCTGCGTTCATGTTCGCAGGTAGACAAGGAGACAGACCAAACCCTTAGGTAGCTTCATTAGTGATTGCATAAAACTGCTCCATTTGATCCGGAGCTGCAGTTTAGTTGGTATTACTCTTTTGTGCACATATTTGGGCATGGCGGGGTCCTGTCCTGTCTTTATGATATTACATACTCTATGTAGAGGCTTGTAGACAGATGTGTATAGCTAGATATCCCATTTCTTTATCGGTTCATATTTGTATATTATTTTTGGTGGCCTTGTCGGCTTGTATATATGGGCATAATTAATGATGTTTATATAGATGTGCCCATGTTCGATGGAACTTGTGCCTTTTTGGTTTGTGGTAATTATGAGTTAGCCATGTTGCACACCTAGATATGATTATGGGAGTATTTTAAGAGGTGCTCGGTAGGTTAGCTCCGGGTGCCAGTCATGGCCGATTGGGTCGTGACAGCTTCGATGACTGGAACCGCATTGTCTGGGTAGTTGTAGATACTACTTTCCCATGGATCACAACTTCGTGGCCATTCTATACAAACTTCTCTGATTGATAGAGTGAAGATGGCATAGGTCCTGCCATGTGGATCCATGGCTTCCTAGCAATAAATTATAGTTAGCGGCTATTTTCATGACCTGAAAAATTCGGTGATGAATTTTGCATGCCCCATCTGCATGCGCAGGTCAACTTCTACGGCGGGGTCACACTGAGTCCCATCAAACGCTCTTATATTCGTACGAATTTGGTGAAACTTCGCGAGGTCATAGCCCAACTGGCTAAGAGTGGATTTGAGGCAAATGTTGAGACCGACCCCATTGTCAACCAGAACTCGCATTTCCACTTTGTTTCAGCACATGACAGTGATGTGTAGTGCTTGTTGTGAGTTGTGCCTTCTTTGGGAAGTTCTTTGCTGGTGAAGGCAATTTAATGTTCCTCCATGACATTGGCGACCATCTCGGCCAGGTTTTCACTACTTTTCCCGGCGGGGACGTGGGCTTCTTCCAGCATCTTCATCAGAGTTAAACAGTGTTGCGGTGAACCTAGAAAAAGTGCCAATACAGATATTTGAGCTGGGATTTCTTCAAATGCTCCACAATGGAGTATTCCTTTGATTGCATCCGGTGCCAAAAATCTTCAGTTTCACCCTTGGTAATGGGCCGCTTTGAATTTCCTTCTCTTCGGGGTGCCCTTTGGACTAAATCTTAGGAGTGTAACACCTCCCAGACCTTGTCATTTCATGGGCTGTGACTACTTGTACGACGAACTCCTTTCTAGGTGCCACGATCATCTTGTGAGTTACCATGATTGGTGCAGGGACCAGTATTTTAAACTGTGGGAACTCTTGTAGTGTGAGCAATACCACTGTTTGTTCAAGTGCTTGAATTGGATCTCGAATCATAGGCTTTCGTACAACCCAATCCTCTTCTCTCTCTGTCATATGAATCGTGTTGTTGCCATGATTAGGAAAGGGATTGGTGTTCACATTTGGCGCAGCGGTCTGGCGAATGATCTCGTTTTTGTTAATCATATCTTGTATTTTATACTTCAGATTGATACAATCCTCAGTGCCGTGTTCGTTTCAACCGGAATGGTAAGCACATGTTTGGTTTGCCCGATAGAACTTATTCCCGGGATTGACAATATTTGGACGAGCCATTTGGATCATTCATGCGGTGCTCAACCTCTTGAACAGTTCAGTTCGAGTCTCCATCAATGGGGTGAACGTACGAGCGGGTTTCTTTACTAAGTTATGATGTGGCACACTATAAGCATTTTGTGGATGGTTGATTTTGGTAATTTGCTAGCGGGTTATATTGTGGAGGCTTGTAAGCAAGTGCGGGAGTTTGATAATTTGGCCGTGGAGCTTGGTAATTTGATGGTGGTGATTGGAAGGTAGTTTTTGGAGCTTGGTAGCTTTGGGGTGGTGACCGGTATATTTCCATTGGAGACTGGAATTCCTCTTTCCTTTTAGGCCGTGGGCTAGAGGTATGGGAAACATTTGCCACGTCTTATTTTTTCTTCCTAACGAATCCCGTAGTACTTTGTCCGGTAGCCTTGCCGGCTACGCTTATGATCCTTTTTGATTTGAGGCCATCTTCTACGGCTTCCTCCATTTTTCAAATTCGGAGAATGGCCTTCCCGCTATTGACAACATCCAATCATAAAAGTCCATTTCTTGAGAACGGATGAAAACTGAGACTAGTTCTTCCTCGCTTAGAGGCGGTTTCACTCGAGTGTATTTAGCTCTCCACCTACTCGCATATTCACGGTAGTTCTCGGTGGACCTTTTCTTTACTTTCTCTAAGTAGTAACGATCTGGTACTGTTTTCACATTAAAACGGAACCTTTCCATGAAGGTTTCTTCCATATCTTCCTATGTAGTCCATCGGCGTATGTCTTGTGCTGTGAACCATTCGGAGGCCTCTCCGATCAAGCTTCGGCTAAATAGCCTCATGATAAGCGTCGGGTTGTCTCTGACACCGACTAGTTGGTCATAATAAGCTCGATAATGGGCCTTGGGGTTTCCTGTTCCATTGAACATTTTGAACTTAGGCACTTTGAAACCTTCCAGCAAATCCAAACCCGGATGCATGCAGATATCATCATAGCTCAAACCCGTAGCCTTACAAGTAGCTCTCGTGGATTATTCCAACATTTTGACCATCTTGCACTCTATCTCCTTGTCGCGCCTATCTTGCTCGGCTCTCCACTCCTTTTCTATCTCCTCATAGTGAACGAGCTCTTGGTGAATTCGGGGTGACAGGTGCGTGGAGAGAAACTATTGGATATGCAGGGAGTTTTTAGATGTCTGGGTAGCCTTTGTTATTGGTAAGCAAATGGTGGATCTGGGGTTGGTGTGTTGCGGTGCTCGGTAGGATGGAACTGAGTGAATTATTCCAGGGATTTTGATGGTGTTGAGAGGTGGTGGGGTGTAGTATGACGTACCAATGTGAGTTGGTTCAAAAGTGGTTGGGTTCGGGGTAAACGGCATTGTCGTCCTAGCAGGATAAGTGGGGAAGTGATCGGGTAGCGGCGAACTCAAAGATTGGAAAGGCGGTGGAGGTCTCCTTGCCTCAGTGGGTGCTTGTTTGGCAGCACTGGCCATTTATGCTTTCGTAACGTTCTCTTGAAGTTTAGCAACCTTTTCGAACAGCATTTTGATGACATCTTCAGAATGCGGGGATTCTTGCAAGTTGGGTGGGGGCGAGTCCCCAATGACGAGTTCAGTCCGATTGTGTTTGTTTTCCAAAGTACCGGCAATCGTTGTTTTGCCTTTGTCTTGTTGCGAAAGGGATGCTATTGCAGCTTTAGATCTGGTGAAGTATACCAGTGTGGAACGAACATGAATCAACTTTCACTTTGTATAAGAAAAGAACAACTCAAAGACAAGTGTCGTTAGTCTGTTAGGCAATAATAAATTAGGCAAGATATCACATAGTGTTGGCATATAAAGCACGTAGCACATAAAAGTCATATGTTTGTTTCGAATCTTTGATTGTTCTTTTGTACCGAAGTTTCGGGTTTTTTGGCTCTCTCGGGTCATATGAATCTTGGTTTAAGTAAAGAAAAGAGGAGGGGGGGGGGGGGGGAGAGTATATATTTTATTTAATATAGGGACCGACTCTTATGTAGACTAACTACGTATCCCTCCACAGGAAATCAAGTCCTTCCGTAGTTCGGATTACATAAAAATATCACTCTTACCTTAGTTCTACCCAAAACCTCCTAGACCAGGCCTGATAAGGGCTTCCTACGTATCCCTCTTTAGGACATCATGTGAGACGTAGTTTCTTTTACATATAGATGGGGGTTGGGGGGGGGGGGGAACAAATCTTTTCGAAACACAAAAAGAGAACCCCTAAATCTACCCAAAAGATGACCTTTCTTTGACATCGGAACGGGTTGTTTGTCTTTACAACCACGTGTTCGGCCGAAGGCCTTACTTCTTAATCTTGGGACGGGAGTACTACCCAAATCTCTTTCGCGTGGACTAAATGCTCCAGCTCAAATTTGAAAGCCTCGCATTCTTCAATGCCATGCCCCGATGCTCCAGAATGGAACAAAACTATTCTCATCTTTCTTGTTCCCCCAGACGAGGCCTTCCGAGCGTCCTTAATTGGGCAGACCTTTCCTGTACTTGCCAGCTTCTGAAAAATACTTGCGTTCGAATCCTTGAAGATGGTGAAGTCATAACAGCAAACGTGGGTGTCCAATATGATCCCTTCGTTTGGGGAGACTGTGTCGTGGACGAAAAATGATTGGGGTCCCCATAGTTTATGGATCGTCTTATCATGGATCAATCTTATGATCCTTCTCCTAAAAGAAATGCATTCATCTGCGGTGTGGCCGGGTAGATTTTTTTGGAACTGGCACCTCTTAAATTGGAGCACAGGGCGGCAGCCTCACATGGCTAGTAAAGGTGGCCCCCACACTCTTCAGCCTCTCAAAGATTTCTTTGTATCACACATGTTTTGGTGTGACGCGGTAAGGTAAAGCAACAGCCTTGAGTGCGATTGCCCACCAAGCTGGTGATGCCGGGCAGACGAACTTTATCTGTACTTGAGGTCTTCCTCTTAGTTTGTGGAGGCGACAAAGGTGGCCTCCCTAGATGGCCAAGTGGGTTCTTACAGGTCGGACTTCGCTTTTTAGTTTTCGGCTTCTTGCCCCTTTAGTAGGGGTATGTACCGGTGTAGTGTTTCTTTGACCTCGTTCGAGAGGTCTTCTTGATGATGCCCTGTCCTAGTGGGCTCTTTTGGTGGACTCTTTGATTTTTGCCTTGACTTCTCGGATTTTCCTTTCCAAATCTTAAATCTTCTTGCGAAGCGATCCTTCGCTTTCCTTCTTGATGGCTACATGCTCTGGGGCGTTCATGGTGTCAAGTCAACCTTTTTGGAATAATGACAGAGGTTAGTTCCATTCTACGGGTTTTTGAGTTATTTGGTATTTTCTTTAATTTTTCTTTGGGATAGTGGTCGGCACACGAGATCAGTCAATCATTCAAATGAAGCATAAGAAACATAAAGCACATATTCACATAGAAATATATCAATAAGCGTAAATATACTACTCGCGTTCCTAACCCTTTTTGAACCAAGGTTTTCTAATCGTTTGAAACATAATTATGCCATTTATACCAAACCATTGCCCCATAATCATAAATTTCATTAATAATATTCTTTCTCGAAGGGGTATAAAAGATGAAAAAAAGTAAATCAGCAGAAGGGCCCTCCTGAAGCTGATGATGAAGCCCGATCAGTCCTCGCCCTCTTGACCTTTTGAAGGGTAGTCTAGATGTGGAGGTAAGTCGACGTCAGCATGGAGTCCATAAGAAACCCTTTCTCTATGAAGCTCATCGGGGAAATATCATCCAAAGTCTTCTTCATCTGATTATCAAGCTCTATCAAGCAACCGTGTCTGAATTCCAACTCATGGGTCAAGCTTTCTATGGTAGCTCGATCCTGATCTATCTTCTCCAAATACTTAGCATCTCTATCATCAGCCCTTTTTTGGATCAAGCGGTCTTTGGAGGCCTTGTCTAGCACACAATTGTAGAGAATGGGCTTAGGAGTGAGGGTGCTTTGCAGGTCATCCCTTAACCAATCTCCATATTCTTCTTCACAGCCAGGGTGAAACCTATCAGAAGCTAAAGTGTCTGGACCCCAAGATATGCAAACATTCCACTCTCGATCACAATCCCCACCCCGCTGAATCTTATCATCATCATAGTCAATGATAAACTCACCCATATTCCCGACTTGGGTTCTACCAAATTGTCTCAAAACCCTAGCAGCTGCTTAAGGGATAATCCTTCGAATCACCATGAGCGGTAAGAACGGGCACTTTCTTCCCTTGACTACAACAGTGTTAGTTATGATTTCTTTGAACATCCATTGTATGCTATTCTCTCTGAATCTGGAAAAGATGAAGGCCCAATCTTGCTTGGTTTGGTTTCCAAAATTTGGGAAATGGGTATAAAGGTCATCCTTTTCTGCCAGCCTTCTCAAATACTGGGTACTTCTGACTTTGTTCATGTGCTTGACGATCCACCATTGTAGGAGTAGGTTACATCCTTGGAAGTACCTAAAGTGGTTTCTACACAGGCTCAGGGCTCGGTACATATCAATAAGGATAAAAGGGATTAGGTCAAAGTATTTGGTTTCTTCATTTCTGGTTATGCCATAAAAGATAGCATGGGTGGCATAGATGATTCGGGTGTCTATGTCTAAGGTTCCATCTTTGGGAAACACCATGAGTCCCAAAAAGCAAATGGCAAAGGCTAAGGGTCGGTTGCTTCCCATTCGGCAAAGGTTTTGAATTTGGCGGGGTGTTCCACAAATCCATTTGTGTTACCGAATCTTTTCTATAACTCTCTAAAAGATATGGTTGGGCCGAATATCCAATTGGCATGGGATAGGGATAACATTTTCAACATTTTGACGAGGGTGGGATTTTGTGGGATTATGACATGGTTGTCGGGTTTCTTTCTCCTTTTCAAACAAGTCCCCACACTGTCTATGAAATATCTCAATTCCTCCAAAGTCGGGGCCATTTCAACATTATCCCCAAATCTGAACATCATCCTATCTTGGTCCTAAAACTCAGTGATCACCTCAATAAACTCTGTCACGACCCAAATTACGAGGTCATGATGGCGCCTATCTTTGCCCACTGATAGGAAACCTGACCCTAAAGAAAGCTAAATCCATATGAAAACCAGTGAAAAAAATAATCATTTCTTATTAAAACAATTCAATTTGATACAATTTATACAACATAGCAGAATTTTAAAAAAGAAACTAAGTATTTCCCCCCAAACTTGGTCATAAGTGTACATGAGCGCTAAAGAATTTCGTAACTATATAACAACACAAAAACCCAACTGTCCGATTAAGAAGTAGACAGAATAACTCAAGAGGAGAAATCCGGGGGCCATATACAATATCATAAGCTCACCCTAAAGCTCTCTAACGGACTCTAATCACATCCGAACATCGGATACAAACACTAATCAAACCTTCATCATAAAAAGATGCAACAAGTGTAGCGTGAGTACAAAAACAATGGTACTCATTATCATCGCCGACCGTCCCTAAATGACACAGAGATGAGGGGTGGCCGACAATCACTTACCAATTCACTTATCAATGATTAATACAAGAGACATCAGAAAGAGAGGTTACAAATATCGAGTTCAACATAATTTCACTTATCCTTTCCAACATTACAAATCACCATTTAGACTTAGGTTAAAGCTATCACACACTAGGTGCATTCCATCTGTTTCTACTAGTTATCTTAACCAATTATGAGGTTTGCAATCCCATAAGCCTAATAGGGCTTCTATCCCAAAGTTTCATCAAGTCTCTAGACATGGTTTATGGACAATCCAGAAGATTAAATCAATTAAGCACACCCATACTCATTACTGTTAACTCACGTAGAGGATAACTTCATCCTAGACTATTTAACTCACATAACAGATAAATACCAAATTACGATAAGTCAATACTAATAATTCACCACAAAACAAAATGAATAAGGAATAAATGCAATGCAAGTGTAATGTAATGCAATGCAAGGCCTTTGTTTCCACTTCCGGATATTCTTTGTTTCCACTTCCCGGTATACACACGTTCGAATGTCAATGAATCCTGACCCATGGGGGGCTCATGAGGCCCATATATCACCGCTTCGGTAAATCCTCGAA
Organism: Lycium barbarum; assembly: GCF_019175385.1. Taxonomy (NCBI): domain Eukaryota; kingdom Viridiplantae; phylum Streptophyta; class Magnoliopsida; order Solanales; family Solanaceae; genus Lycium; species Lycium barbarum. The sequence continues at coordinate 85,725,215 of NC_083344.1, forward strand.
TCACAGTCTCAAAACATCATATCTCAATAACCTGTCTCTTAGCCCACCGGGCTCAAATGCCAACAAAACGTGCCACAACATCATCATTCGTCTAGAACAAAATCCCCTTGGACTCATAATCATATCCTCAAAAGTATGCATGAAATATATGTAAAGTATGAATTTGGCATGCTTCAAGTCAAGAACAAGTATACAAGCATGAAATCCATCTTTAAGGTCTCAACAACCTAAAGACTTCACCTTTTTACTTTCTTTTCATTTCAACAAGGATTTATGAGTGATATCCAAACAAACAGATAAGACAAGCAATAATAATAAGAGGCATAAAGTACCGGAATCATACCCCAATCACAGATCCAAAGGATCGTACTAATCTATCAGCTAGGGCCTAAAGCATGGCATTCAGGCGAACCCTACAATTGAAATTGCGCAAATACCCATAACATGATGATCGGTATTCGATACCGGTGCTCGTCACCTCATAAGTATCGAAACCCTCTTTAATTTCCCTGTGACCCTCTTATTAGATTCTTTTTAGAACAACACACGTACAAATAGGGTTTACAGTCTCAACGTGCATGGAATTGAAGCTTAGCATCCCGAAGTCTCCCCATTTCTTTGTCAAATCTCCGAATGATTTCCAATCTATTCAACATGCATTATATACGCAAAATATGAGTAATAAATACTCACATTCAGTTGTTAAGGGTTTGATCTCTAGACTACCCAACCTCTCCAATTTGGGACTTTTGGGCATAGAAGGGTAAAATGGGGATTTCAAAATAATAAACTAGTTTACCCAATCTTTATGGAACCCATTTTATGAAGAACCAATCAGATTTTAACCACCCACAAGGCTCATTTAGGAAGATTATGAGAAAGGGCTTAGGTTCCATGGAGTATGTAGTCATACCCGCCTTCCCAAACAAAGAAACTACCATTAAAGCCCTCTAGTGGAGAATATAAGACCAAATGAGAGAGTTAAAGACTTACCATAGCTAGGGTCTTGGTCTCTACCCTCCATTGCTGCCCTAGGTCGAGCTTCCCACTCCAAAGTGTCCAAATGGGATACGCTAAGACGAAGTGAGATATTTATTTCTAGGTCTGTTCAGCGATTCGCGCTTCTGCACTGTTATTCTCGCAGGTGCGGACTCGCCGTGTGGGCAGTTCACTCGCTGCTGCGAGCTTAATCCTGTGGCACAGGTTCCGTATGGGCGGGAACCTCATTCGCTGCAGTGGGCGCGCCGATGTGAGACTAGTCTCGCCTTTATGAGGCTTGGCTACTAAACCTTGGGAGATCTAACCTCCCAGTTACTGACATCCACGACATAAAAGAGACCTTCCTGACTTAATTCGATGAGGGACATTATTCCAAGGACACGTTACGAACTTACCCGATCACGTGGAATTTCTGACGGAAGTACGAAATTAACCAAGCAACTTGAACGTATAAGAAATTCGAACTGAAACTCGTAACTAGAATCTTACCAAACGCATCGAATGACTCAACATTCACTTCTCACATGTTAACTGCATTTAATAAAAGTTGGGAGAAAACCAACAAAGACAAAAGGTGCCAAAAAACATCACAACGACGGAATGGGTCGTTAAATCATCCCGCATTTAAACACATGTTCATCCTCAAAGATGACCAAAATAAAGAACTTGCGCCATTGGAAAATTAGATTATCTACCCACGAAATCTTCATAGCCCTTTCCACAATATGCCTTAAAATTTTCGTAACCATTCACTCAGCATTATAAGCTTGGCAATCTCTTAAATGCATATCCAGTAGGGTGTTAAGAACCGAACAACTCGTGTTTCACGTCTCGTAATTATATGACTCCTTGAAAAATGCTAACCTACCTAACTGTTGATGATGGGTATAGTACTAAACCTCGACCAGGATAACGTATGTATGTGTTTCGACTGCGGGTTAAATAATCAATACTCCCTACCTCGTGAGTCGATGGAAGGCTCGTGGCCTTATCTGGGATCACAAGAGGCTGATCCGCATGGAAATATAGGGTGACAGAAATGAAGTTTTGGGGTTTTTCGCGAGGATTATAGTTACTTGAAGGTTGCTAGTAAATCTAACACATCTTCTATCATGATTCCGCTGCGCTGCTCTGAAACGTGAGTACTGATTGGTGATCTATGAATGGAATAGAATAGGTTACTTCACGCATCTCTCGCTCTCTTCAATAGTACCCCATCCCCTACTTAGGGTACACCCACGAATAACTTCAATGTTCGGTTGTGATCCTTATGTTTCTTCATGCTCTACTTAACTCAAAATGGGAATTCTCTCACAGTGGTTACATAATTAACGATGCCTCAAACTCTTTCATTCATGTTGACAATGCGTCGAAAACCAAGGCATTCACTAGTGCCAAGAGCAGGAATCAAACTATCCAGCGTCAATATTTCTACTAAGATTTTCTCCAATGTTCGCAACAGTGTAAGAGGATTCGCAGGGGCAGGCACGCTAATGTGTGAATAAGTGTGTAAGGGCGCACCTTACATGAATGGATAGGTTCGCTACAGCGAGATAAGACTCACTGGGGCAGGTTCACCGCGGCGCAGGAAGATTGGGGTGATAATTACTTGAATATTGTTGGTTTTTGGGAGTTTCATGGGGATTGCATTAGGAATTGGTTTTTGTTGTGTTTGGCTTTAGATATCTTGCTTTTTGTAGTTGCTACACGTTTGTGACTTAATTCATGATCGATTTCAGGTGATTGATGTCTTTGGTGGGTATTTTCATGGTGGGTTTTGTGGATTGGTGGTGTGGGAATTTGGTTTGCTTAAACCCTTGTGAAATCATGTTCCCCAGCCATGCATGCTCATAATAAACCATAATTTAGAAGTAGAATGGACAGGTTAGGGTCGAATCCATGGTTAGAATTTTGAAATTCTCAACAGTTAGGGTTTTTGGGAAGAAGACGATAGTTCACCCCTGCGCATGAGGACGCGCAAGTGCGGCCTCACTGCTACGTGGATGCTGAGCAGGCGTGTGCTCGCCTCTGCGCAAAATCTTTGTTTGGGTGGACTTTACAATTTTGGTAAACCTTCACTGGGGCGTGAGATTTTTTGCCAGTGTACATCCGCACCTGCGAGAAGGGTCTGGCAGGGGCGAGGAACTGAAAGTTTTTCTGCAGATAGAGAGCAGGTTCAGGCCTGCTCCGGGGCCTATTTCGCTGATTTCTTTGGGAGGATTGCGGTGTTATGAATTGATGAATACCCTTATAATGTCGAACTAATTTAATTCGTGATTCTTGCAGGTCTTGGATCAATATCATGGCCGAGCATGTAGATAAGACTGTGGCTAGCCACCAAGAAATTGAAGAGGAAGATGATGATTATGACATTGAGAGGTTTATGTCGTTGGAGTGCCAATCACGATACCTCTCTAACCTACTAGCTAAGAAGTTGTTGCATGAGAGAGGGATACGTATTGATGGAGTTCCCCAGCGTCTCCCAGGTTTCTATAATCGTTTGGTGGCTATTAGTTGGAATTGCTTTCTTACTCCTCCATATCAAGCCAATGAGCAATGGATCCGTGAGTTTTATGCAAATTTGAGGGCGTTGGGGCGGCTCCGCTCCTGCAGATGAATTCACTCAGATATGAGCTTAGCCCACTCAACCGAAACACTGTACCTGTGGCCCACCTTGCGCAGGTACGATCAAAATCTAGCAGAAGCAAGACACCAGAAACTAGAAAATCCAACTTATGCTCAAACTTCGATCTAACACTCGAAACTCTTCCGGAACCTCCCGGACATAAACCAATTATGCAAACCATTCCTAAAACATGCTACGAACTCACTCGCACACTCATAATTGCCAAAAGAGGTTATCTTGACCCGGTGTTAACCGAGATCAACTCCAAATTTCATAAAACTAAATTTCCAACCAAAAGATCAAAATACCCGGAGTCCCTCGGGAACCGAACCAACGACTCAACCAAGTTATAATCTACATTCCAGACCTAATGGAATCGACAAAACTTTTAAAAAGACTCATTTATCCCCAATGTTGACTTTGGTCAACCCAACACTTATAAGCTTCTCAAATTCCTTTTTTTCACCCAAATCTCATCTGAATACCTCGAGAATCGCGCCTCCCATCCCCACAAGTCAAATATACCACAAAGAAACTATGGGAAGGATTAATAACAGTAAAATAGGCAAAACAATCAAAATGACCTAATAGGTCGTTACATCTTCGCAATCACTAAGGTGGGACCCCGATCTCGCCCAATATCCCTTAAGTATTTATAAATTATATATTCCCAAATAAGAGTCTAAAGAATAAACTGTAACCTACCTCAAAGTCGAATAGGATCCACCAACCCTCACGCTGGAGCCTTTCCTTTTCGAAGCACTTCTGATCAATCAAAGGATATCACATATGAACTCTACGTTAAAATATGAATCTACGAACACCCATATTGCCATACATTTATCGGGAACCCAAAAGTGGACCCAAAATAATCAAACTCGAGTCCCAAGGGTAACACTGAAATTTTAGTGTGGAAATAGATTACCCATAGTCTAAACAGTCATAATCCTAAGATTCACGGAAATCTAATCATCGATAAGCCTTCAATTCACTATTTAGTCAAACCCAATTTATGGAAAAACCCTTATTCTCATACCTAAAATCCTAGATTGAATTGGAAAATAATGGATGAAATCATGAATTAAAGCCTAAATGAAGGTTAGAAACTTAGCCCAACGACGAATCTTGAAAGTATGACTCGAAAACACCCAAAATCGAGCTCTAGTAGTCCAAATATTTGAAAATGAAGGGTTATAATTGATTTTCGGAATAAATCACTGTTCAGTGAAAATTCTTTCATCATGATCGCGGCGACACGCGACCCGACCTAGCAATTTTGTCCTTCGCAATCACGAACAGATTCACGAGAACGCGATGCTTCTGACCTGGGCTGGCCCAACCTGTTTCCTCTTCGCCAATGCGAGACGGCCTACACGAACGCGACCCCCACTATTGCTGTAGCTTCCTCGCGAAGAAGGAAACCAGATCTGGACACCAGAAATTACTAGTGTCCCCCGAACTTGGAATGGATACCTGAAACTCACACGAAACCTCCCGGACACAAATCAAATATGCAAACTGAGAATAAACGACAGTACGAACTTGCTCACACGCTAGGAATTTCCAAAATAGATCATCTTAACTCCAAAACATCAAAATCTCATAGTTCCACCCAACGACCCAAATCACACCCGAACGCCTCAGTTCTTGAACCAAAGGCTTAACTAAGTCATAAATGACCTTTCTGACCGAGTGGAATTGACGAAACTTCAAAAATGACAAAAATATTCTCAATGTTAACTTTTGTCTACCCTTTTCACTCCTTTAACTTAGAAACCTCAAAAATTAGCAAAACCAATCGTAAACCCGCCTGATTATCTCAGGAACTGTGCCACCCATCCCTGCAAGTCATAAAAACTGAAAATAAGTTACGGGAAGGGTGATTCAGGGAAAAAGAGGTAAAAGCCCAAAATGACCAAACGGGTCATTACGTGTGCTTACTATTTTCTATATGGGAGTATACACATCATACAAGAAATAATACTTGTTTTACTTCGATTTCATTATTTTTCTTGAAATATTTCATGTATGGTAAACTTCATAGTTCAACGATGCGGACTCAACTGAGCCGAACTTCTAATAGATGGGAACAAATTTGAACCTTTTCCTAATGCAAAAAACATGTTGTAAGAAAATTATCCTTATACCGGGTTCTTGCAATTAATCAAGGTTATATGTCATTATAATGCATTATTGGTAACTTCATAAATTGTAATTAAAAAAATTCTAAAGTGGGATTTTAACACAAAGTGTAGCATATTTAAATTGAGTAAGCAAATTTTAAAGAACTAATGAGACACAAACTATCTCTTAATTATATCAAACCGTAAAGTTTAGGAAACAAACAAAATCATAACCTTTACATTCAGATCCAAAATTGAGATATCTCGTCGGTGTTAGTGTGGACCTCGCCAGATTCTGGCAGCTTCATCGGAGAAGAGGCATCGTGAGAGATGAAGGGAGCCTTTGGCTCTTTAGATAAAGACTGACAAGAAAAAAGGGGTTGAGCCCTTAAGAAACCTGATGCCTTATTCTTTGTAATAAACGGGCTACAACTTAATTTTCTTCTGAGCCTAAGGTATATTTCGGGTCAATAGCTTAAAGTTGGGTTATTTCTTTTTGCTTGTGCCATACCATGTCCATTTTCCGAAAAATAAATAATAGTCCATAAGGCTTGGACCATTAATTCAAAAATTTTCCAACCTATAACTTTGGTGTACCAATAGCCGTTTAACTATGAAAAGAAAAAAGGGGATTTTATGGCACGAAGAGTTTGATAATTTCAAAGCTTCTTCTTTTAGAGATTCTCATGTGAGCTTGTCACGGCCCAAATCATGGTCATTAGGGCACCCACACTATCCCCCATGGTGGGCGAACCCTTCCCTTAAACACATTAACTTAAGAAATACATGTGGAACGAAAAGAGAAATTATACCAAGTCATAACAGATATATAAATAACATAAGTGTGGAAGTACTATCAATTACAACCCCTTAAACCTGGTCTGAAATCGTGCAAGAGCACTAATACAAATAAGACATCCAAAAACTGAATATAAGTCTCAAAATACAGAGATAGTAACTATCTGTGGAATTAAAATAGACAGATAGCAAAGGAGGGGATTCAGGGCTGCAGATCCGGCAAGTGGCTCACCCTAAAATCTCCTTAAGGAAGGCCTCGGACTCACTCTTGAGGTCGTTAACTGGATCCTGGCTCAAACTCTACACTCAACAAAAAGTACAGCAAGAGTAGTATGAGAACAACACTAGTAGTCGTCGGACACTTGAATATGCTTTCATGACTGTACTTGATTGTCGAATTGCTCTACTTGTTGATTTCTTTGTATTATATTCATTATCAGTTTATTGTCGGCCTATGAATAAATACAGATTGAGTACATAAATGCCAAGGAAACAGTCATGAGAAAACGAGTGGATGTAATGCAATACAATGTAATGCTATGCAATTCCCCCCCAGGACACCTCTCCGATCCTATACACACATGTTAAGGGCAATGCCTCAAAGTCATGACCCATGGGGTACCCACGAAGTCCATGTATGAAATACCACACAGTCTCATTCGCCACACAAGCTGTCATCATTTTCTCATCATCGTAACCAATTATGCATGAAAATGAATAGTATATCATGGCATAGAAATCAATTCAACAACATCACAAATCAGGGAACCAATAGATGTATATCATGAATACCAATGTTACACCCCGTATCTTCGAAGAAGCACTTATCAAATTTGAAACATAAGTACGTTGAGTTATGGTTAAGTAAAACCACTTCAAAATATAAGCAAGAATTATTAAGTATATTTAATAAGTGAAGGATGTATATAAGGTATACCAGAAGGTTTTATAAGGAAATGAACTAAAGAAATGGAGTAGTACGACTTTGGAGAAAGGATGGGTAAAATTTCGTGTGAAAATTTTGGTCCAATTTGAGGGAAGATTATCTCTTAGAATATGAAGTGTTTTGAAGTGAAACAAAAGCCTAAAATGAAGTTCACCGAGTCTAGCACCAAACCGCTCATCGATAGGACATCGGAGTAGAAAATTATGGACGTTACAAGTTCGGCTGACAAAACAGAAACGCGTGCTACAGTAACAGCTAAGTAACCGACCTGCTACAGTGACCCGACCCGAATTTGGACCTTATAAAAGGGGAAAAACCCCATTTTTTTCACCAAAAAATCAGTCCTTAAAGCTCAGCAAACATAGAGGGACATTTGTGTCATAAAAGGTTAAGGGATTGAAGTGATTTTGCTTAATCAAGGCTTGGGGAGCGCATAGTTGTGATTATAGTATTATTTTGCATTGGATTTTTCTTGGATTCAAGGTGAAACCTTGAAGATATTATCGTTTTGACAAGAATAAGGTATAAATCTATTTCTATTTACGTTAATACCAATTTATTCTCAGAGACAAGGTCGTTAAATAATTGTATAGTAAGTTGGTTAGTTATGGAAGTTGGAAAACAGCGTGTGAGCGGTTTTATGGCACATGTTGGGGGTTGAAATTGATGTTGTTAATGTTGGTATTGATTTTGTTGTTGTTGGTTGCTGAATTACAATTTTTGGCTAGGTATATAAACAGAGGAGATGCTGCCTAAATTTCGGCAGATTCTAGAAAGATTTATTTGGAGGCTTAGGATAAGTATATAACAATGGACCTAATTATAGCATGAATGGTCTTATATGTAGATTGCGAAACCGGAAATCGGTGGAAGAGCCGAGACGTGAATTTGGAGGTATGTTAAGGCTAATCCCTTTCTTCTAAAGGCATGATTTCTTTCTTATGAATCCAATAGATGTTTTCCAAATGTCCCATGATCCATTTTTGTGAATCCATAAATGTTTTCCAAGAATGTTCTTATTCTTTAAAGCTAGAGATTCATGAATCATAGAGTTCTTATGATGCTAAAGATAAGCATGTTTTATGATGACGATGATTCAATTTCTAGAAATTCCTATGTTATTATTCCCTACATATTTTCATAACCTCCTTATTCCACAAGTTAGAAGTTCATGATTCAAAGGCATGACTCCTTTCCTGATAATCCATAAATGCTTTCTAAAGTGTCCGTATTTTCCAAATAAGAGACTTATGATTCCGTAAGCTCTTATGGCAACAACGATGGACATGTTTTTAAAATAACAACGATGATGTCAAAGATGAGAATATTTCCATAACCTTCTTACGTCCCAAGAGTTGAAAGCTCAAGATTATTAAGTGTTCCGTATGAGATAGAGACGAGATGTGTTTTATGACAATAATGATGATGATGACTCTATTTCTAAAGATTCCAAGTTTATGAATTGATGTTTTATGAGATTATTGAGCTTATTTCATGATTTCTTTGATTTTATTCATTATTGTTGATCTCACCTTATGATAATTGTTCCTTCAAGGAGAGATATAGAGATGATGATTATTCCATAATTACGGAGGTTACCGACCTGACGTCTCTCCGATAGAGTTACAGTTTTTACTTGAAATCCTATGCATGTTTCATGTTAAGTATATGATGATGATTAAACCCTGCCTAGATGGCCGGGCAGCACCGCTAAGGCAGGCGGGTTATACACCGTGTCTATATGGCACGGGCAGCACCACTAGTGGGCGGCGTGAGATGGTTACCCCGGACGCAAGAGGCCCAGACGCGGGCTAATGATTATGCTACATATATGTATATGAGAAATGTTTTCTTTAAAGTTAAAAATGCATGGTATCTGCCTTAAGAGGCAATCATATGTACAGGTTATTTCCTTACCTCATATTATGCTTTATATTTCTCATTATGTTATTTTTCATGTTCGATATCTCTTACTATATTATTAGTCATGCCTTATATACTCGGTTCATTACTCATACTATCGTCATTTCTTGTGGACGTTGCGTTCATGCCCGCAGATTCAGATAGCCAGCCGAGTGAGCCAGACCAGTAGGACCTCTTTCCAGTTCCAGCCAACAAGCTCCATTTGGACCGAAGCTCTAGCCCTTTGGTATGCCTTTTGACATGTACATATATGGGTAGGGCAGGGCCTTGTCCTGTCCTTTTTGTAGTCTATATTCCATAGAGGTCTCTAGACAGTGTATCTATAGTGGGGGTCGTCATGTGCTTTCAGTTGTCCCTTAATTTTGTGAACAGTATATACGGTGACCAAGTTGGTCTGCGTTGTCATCCTCAGCTAGTATACTTACATATACATATCCATATGCATGTTTCATGGAATTCTGAGATAAGATCTATCGTATAAATGCTACCGCGAACGGTATCAGGGGAATATCAGTCAAAGTGGGCTACCAAGTTGTTTAGTACGGAGTGAGAGCGAGTTTAGGGGTGCTGAATCAGTAGTGATCGGGTGCTCACGACTCATCGGTTTGGGTTGTGATAAAAGTGGTATCAGAGCAATTCGTCCTGGGGATTGTCTACAGACCATGTCCGGTAGAGTCCTATTTATGGGTGTGAAGCCATCCACACTTATAAACAGGAGGCTACAGGGCCTTTAGGAATCATTGAACTTTCTTTCTATCTTAGATCATGCGATAGTGCCAGAGTCTGCAGACTAACAAAAGATGAAGAGATCATCCTCGGACAGTAGGGGTGCTAAAAAGGCCCCCAGAGTAGATTCAGGAGCACAGGCTCCGAGACCGAGCAGAAGGAGCTTGAGCTATTCCATTGGGACTGATCCCTCTGAGGACTCAGCGACGATTCCTCTAGAGTTTCTGACTTCCATAGAGGAGGATCCGTCGGAGGTTAGTTATGACACGGACTCGTATGAGGGTTCGTATGGGACGGAGGAGGAGATTCTCGAGGCCGTACCAGCTGCTCCTATGGTAGAGCACTACGTCAGACCAGCTACCCCGATGAGTGTTACTGATTACTCTAGCCCTCTATCCTGGCCGTCAGTAAAATAGGAGCTATTGGATTATCCGTATCCTTCTGATTCGGATGAGGGAGATGATGAAGGCCAGACTAGCAGATGGTCGGAAGACAATGATGAAGAGCACACTTCACTTTATAGCCCACCAGATCAGGCTAAGGACCGATCGGCTACGGGTATATGAGTCTTTTATTGGAATTTCCTATGTGTGTGCATTTACTGTAGGTTATTACTTAATAGCGGCGAGCGGAAATCCTAAAGGGACCAGTAACCAAAGTATTTATAAGTAACTACGATCAAGGTGCTTTCGCCACCATTGGGAATCTTGAAATTTGGGATGAAAAGTAGTTATACATGTAGATTGAAGGTGATTATTGAGGATATCAAAGGCCAAATTAGCATTTGCTTAGTCGGAAGAGTAAGAGATCCCTTTTAATCTGGAGGGAGATGCATTACGAGAATTTACTAGAATTCGTTAGAACTTCAACCTGTTATAGGTCATGCAATAAAGGTCATGCAATAAAGGTCACGCAATAGGGTGGATGCGATCGTACTAGCACTAACACACCGGATCCCATTAGCACTCCAAGGTTAAGCGTGCTGGGTGAGAGTAATACTAGGATGGGTGACCTCCTGGGAAGTATACTAAGAGTCCTAAAAATTCTGACATAAGAGACAGATGAGAAGCTAGAGTAACCTAAGGGAAATTGGAGTATGCAGAGTGGTTGGAAACCCTAAAAGATCGCGAAGGATGAGGCGGACTAGACCGGCAAAGTGAAAGAAAGTGCATCATAACTCTAGAATTAGGATGAGTTTGAATAGTATTTGGAGATACTTTGTAAGCGAGGCATTAGTAAATATATATATGTATGTGTATGACATCCCATATGTGGCTGCGCCAACCGATATGTGTGTCCCAGTAAACCAACGTTACTATATACTGAAGGCATTAATCAAACAGGGTAATGAAGTTCAAGTGACAAAAGTGGTCCAAATGTTACAAGGTAAGTTGATGTTATTTTCACTACAGGTTAGAGTTGGAAAGTCCTAATGCAATAACATCAAGGAAAGGAAGAAAGTGAGTATATAGAAAGTAAAGAGATTAGAATGTCTTGAGAAAAAGGAAAAAAAAAAGTGTAAGAAACGAGGGTGAGTAAAGCTTCCGAGAGAGACGACGGGCATGGCAAGGGACTATTTGGATAAAATTCCAAGGTAGGCATGCAAAAGGGATAAAGTATGGTAGTATGGAACAAAAGATGAATGTGTGGGGTCAGAGAACAGACTTCGATAAGTGGGACTAAAGGATAGTAACCACAAATAGGGATGTGAAGTAAGAGAGAGAATGATCAGGCCTTGCAATGATACTAAGAGATTTCCAGCTCTCGAGAGGTATATAAAGGGATAAGTGTGTAGTCATACTGACACGGTTGCCTCGGAAATGGAGAACCTTTCCTAAAAGATAATTTAAAAATAGAACAGATTTGCACGTTTAAAGGAATATTTCATGAACTTCAAGGTCGATACTATAAAATAACAAGTGAAAAAGGGTGCTCAGGGAGGAAGGAACTCAAGGAAGGTTTGAGAATTAAAGTAAGAAAGGTACACTAATGGGCTGGTCAAAAGGAGAGAAGAAAAGAAGAAGGGAAGAAAAGAAAAATTGAGCAATCACCAAGGACAAGCGAGAGGATAATGAACTAACAAAGCTAACCGGGAGGTAGTACATCAATGACGTGGGATGAGGATAGGGAAAATCGAGATTTAATTATAAAGGAAATAGAAGGATGAAATATTCATAAGTATGGATTAGCCTTGGATGCAGGAAGGAGAAGAAAGAAGAGAGTATATTTGCAAGGATTTCACGACACGAACAAGAAGTGGCAAAACACTGGAAGAACTACAACGCATAGGTGGGATGCAAATAAGTAGTCAAGGAAAATTTTGGATAAGTGAGCTAAGTGAATAAAAGGATTGATAGTGGAAATGGAAAAGTGTAGCATATTAACTCTCAATGATATATTGTAGACGTAAAGTGAAACCGGAAACTCAGAGTAAGAAGAATTTCAGTGATAATAGTTGTGGAGGAAGACGAGGGATAAAAAGAGCAAAGTGTGACCAAACGCTCCATAGAATGTTTTGATGGATTCAAATGTCCCCATTAACCCGTTGATTCGGGAAATGTTTAGTCGTAATATGTAGAAGTCGAAGGGCCATAAAAAAAAGGCAGCAAGAATGGATCTGTAATGCATAAGAGCTTCGTTCAAATGCAAAGCCCTCGACTAGCAGAAAGGAAAAATAAGTCAAGCTATATGATGAGATAATTCCAGTATTATAAGAGACCGAGGGAGCGGAAACGAATTAAAGATAAGCATACCACAAAGCAGTTATGAAAAGGAATTAAAATGGATCAAGAGAATACTTCATGCGGGTGTGAGATATGATATTTCTAGACCAGGGAAATTTGTGTCGCACCTAAATAGGAAGCGACGTATCCTAAAGAGTAATAAGGAGAGTAAGAAAGGTCTGCAAGCTAACTACAAAGAGAATGACGAAATAGATGATGAGTACAAAGGACACTTTGGGTTACAACAGAAGAAAATATTGATATTAAAGGAAAAATATAAGAATCTTAACAAAAAGAGTAATGATAAGTGGTGTGGCGATCTCTAAAGAGAGGAAGAACGATGTGGGTGCAAATAGAAAGGCAACAACATCACCAGAAATTAGAAAGTTTATCACGAGTCCCTAACCTTACTGAGTATAAGGGTATGTATTATAGAATTATATGAACCATTAGCGTAAGGTTATGCCCCGCAGATGGGAATGGACATACCGAAAATCCAACAAGGAATGACAGCTAACTAAGTGATCACTGGAATAAGGAAGTCAAGGGTAAGCATACCATACTGATGTTAGAAAAGAAGCTGTGGTAAAGTGAGAATTGCCCTAACTTTATAATTATAAGTTATACTGCAAGATTTGAGGCAAAAGAATTAAAGGGAGAGTTTTGACAAGAACTCGAAGATATTGTAAGCTATAGACCAGTTCGAACTATGATTATTGGTTCATCGCAATATATAATCCTGCTACGAGGAATAATAAAGATGGTGATGGAACATTAGGAACCGTTAAGAGATTATATTAATGATACAATTATAACTGATCATGGAAAGGAATTAAGACGGATGGTTGAAGAAACGTAACCATTAAAAGTAAGAATTTGTCAGTAGCAGAGTACCGCTGAACTAGCAACTGGACGTTAGTATAAGAAAATTTACGATGAATCAGAGAGCTTGGCCGATGAATTACGAGGGGATAATCTAACACGTATCTAAGCTCAACGAGTACAAGTAGGGATAGCCAAGATAGTGTTGGAGGAGTCAACAAAAGAAAGTGTTGTATTAGAGCAAGGGAGTTATCCGTTAATAAAGAAATGAGGAACGAAGAGGAAGGACGCTCGCCGGACGGCGAGTAGCCGTGGCATGGCCAGTTAAACCATAGGAATGGAGACAGAATGAGAACGGAATACTAGTTGACTTGTGATTATATATATGAGGATTGAGGACTGTACGACTCACAATTGAGGATCAACGCACTACAACATTCGAGGACGAATGTTTTTAAGGGAGGAAGGATGTTACACCCCGTATCTTCGAAGAAGCACTTATGAAATTTGAAACATAAGTACGTTGAGATATGGTTAAGTAAAACCACTTTGGAATATAAGCAAGCATTATTAAGTATATTAATGAGTGAAGGATGTATATATGGTATACCGGAAGGTTTTATAAGGAAATGAGTGAAAGAAACGGACTAGTACGACTTTGGAGAAAGGATCGGTAAAATTCCGTGTGAAAATTTTGGTCCAACTTGAGGGAAGAATATCTCTTAGAATACGACGTGTTTTAAAGTGAAACAAAAGCCTAAAATTAAGTTCTCCGAGTCTAGTATCTAACGCACCAAACCTCTCATCGATAAGACATCTGAGTAGAAAATTATGGACGTTACAAGTTCGGCTGACAAAGCAGAAATGCGTGCTACAGTAACTGGTAAGTAACCAACCTGCTACAGTGACCTGACCCGAATTTGGACCATATAAAAGGGGCAAAGTCCCACTTTTTTCACCAAAAAATCAGTCCTTAAAGCTCAGCAAACATAGAGGGGCATTTGTGTCAAAAAAAGTTAAGGGATTGAAAGTGATTTTGCTTAATCGAGGCTCGGGGAGCGCATAGTTGTGATTATAGTATTAGTTGGCATTGGATTTTGGTTGGATTCAAGGTGGCATCTTGAAGATATTATCGTTTTTACAAGAACTCTTTCTATTTACGTTAATACCTGTTTATTCTCGGAGACAAATTCGTTAAATAATTGTATAGTAAGTTGGTTAGTTATGGAAGTTGGAAAACAGCGTGTGGGCTGTTTTATGGCACATGTTGGTGTTGAAATTGGTGTTGTTAATGTTGGTATTGATGTTGTTGTTGTTGGTTGCTGAATTACGATTTTGGGCGAGGCATATAAACAGAGAAGATGCGGCCGAAATTTTGACAGATTCTAGAAAGATTTATTTGGAGGCTTAGGATAAGTATATAACAATGGACCTAATTATATCATGAATGGTCTTATATGTAGATTGCGAGACCGAAAATAGGTGGAAGAGCCGAGACGTGAATTTTGAGGTATGTTAAGCCTAGTCCCTTTCTTCTAAAGGCATGATTCCTTTCTTATGAATCCAATAGATGTTTTCCAAATGTCCCATGATCCCTTTCGGTAAATCCATAAATGTTTTCCAAGAATGTTCTTATTCTCAAAATCTAGAGATTCATGAATCATAGAGTTCTTATGATGCTAAAGATAAGCATGTTTTATGATGACGATGATTCTATTTCTAGAAATTCCTATGTTATAATTCCCTACATATTTTCATAACCTCCTTACTTCCAAAAGTTAGAAGTTCATGATTCAAAGGCACGACTCCTTTCCTGATAATCCATAAATGCTTTCTAAAGTGTCCGTATTTTCCAAATAAGAGATTTATGATTCCGTAAGCTCTTATGACAACAACGATGGACATGTTCTTACGATGACAACGATGATGTCAAAGATGAGAATATTTCCATGACCTTATTACGTCCCAAGAGTTGAAAGCTTAAGATTATTAAGAGCTCCGTATGAGATAGAGACGAGATGTGTTTATGATAATAATAATGATGATGATGACTCTATTTCTAAAGATTCCAAGTTTATGAATTGACGCTTTATGAGATTATTGAGCTTATTTCATGATTTCTTTGATTTTATTCATTATTTTTTATCTCACTTTATGATAATTGTTCCTCCAAGGTGAGACATAGCGATGATGATTATTCCATAATATAATCGGTGGTTACCGACCTTACGTCACTCCGATAGAGTTACAGTTTTAACTTGAGCTCCTATGCATGCTTCATGTTAAGTATATGATGATGATTACACCCTGCCTAGATGGCCGGGTAGCACCGCTAAGGCGGGCGGCTTATACACCGTGTCTATATGGCACGGGCAGCACCACTAGTGGGCGGCATGAGATGGTTACCTCGGACGCGGGCTAATGATTATGCTACATATATGTATACGAGAAATGTTTTCTTTAAAGTTAAGCATTCATGGAATCTGCCTTAAGAGGTAATCAAATGTACAGGTTATTTCCTTACCTCATGTTATGCTCTATATTTCTCATTATGTTATTTTTCATGTTCGGTATCTCTTACTATATTATTATTCATGCCTTACATACTCAGTACATTAATCGTTCTGACGTCCTTTCTTATGAACGCTGTGCTCATGCCCGCAGGTTTAGATAGCCAGCCGAGTGAGCCAGACCAGTAGGATCTCTTTCCAGTTCCAGCCAACAAGCTCCATTTGGACCGGAGCTCTAGCCCTTTGGTATGCCTTTTGACATGTACATATATCGGTATGGCAGGGCCTTATCCTGTCTTTTTTGTAGTCTATATTCCATAGAGGTTTGTTGACAGTGTATATATAGTGGGGGTCGTCATGTGCTTTCAGTTGTCCCTTAATTTTGTGAACAGTATATACGGGGACCAAGTTGGTTTGCGTTGTCATCCTCTGCTAGTATGCTTACATATACATATCCATATGCATGTTTCGTGGAATTCTGAGATAAGATCTAACGTATAAATGCTACCGCGAACGGTATCAGCGGAATATCAGTCAAAGTGGGCCACCAAGTTGTTTAGTACGGAGTGGGAGTGAGTTTAGGGGTGCTCGATCAGTAGTGGTCGGGTGCTCGTCGCAACTCATTGGTTTGTGTTGTGACAACCGAACACAACTCAATTCATTATTTCGTAATACTTTCCTTTTCATGAGATAAGTGAGATATCAAGTAACTAGGTAAATTAATCAACAACCACAACTTACCAACAAACATAGCGACAAGCCCACATAAACACATCCATACCAAGCTAGTGGATTTATATCCACAACCTTGCTCAAAGGCCTGTTATGCTTTCCCCATCAATATCTACCATTATATACAATTCTCTAATTAGAGTCTAACAAGGGTAAGCCATAACCTACCTAGAAGGCCGAGCGAGAGTCACGAAAAATCAAGCCAAAGCCTTCCCTTTACGAAAAGCCTCTGAACGATCGAAGTCTATCAAATAAGTACTTTATGTTAGATTACGAATCTAAGGATACCCATAATGCTATACTTCTAATTTGAACTAAAAAACGACCTTAAAAGGTGATCCCGGGCCCACAAGGGAAAAATTGGAATTTTATGGTAAGAACATGCTACCCATAATTTAAATAGTCAAAATCCTTTGTTTTATGAAAATCTAAACCCTATTGAGCCTCCCATTCCATTTATTATCAAAACCTCTTAATTTCATACCAAGAATCTTTTGTTTTAATAGGAAATTCAAGTATAGGAATAGTTTACCCATTGATTTAAATAGTCAGAATCTAGGAAATTACTCAACACAAACCATGATAGATTAGAGAAAACTCAAAATTCCACTTAGGGTTCATAACCCATAAACCCCCATCCTAAAACATGATTTCTAACATGGATTCTCTAAGTAATCAAAGATATAAACATAAAAGGATGATAAGAAGCTTACCCAATTGAAGAATCTCGAAAAACCTCTCAAAATCACCCTTAACCGAGTTATCTAAGTCTCAATTTGTGAATGAATGAACTAAATAGGAATTGGGGAATTAAATACCCAGTAATAGCGTTTTCCGCTTCTGCGGACCCTTACCTTGCAGGTGCAGACTCGCACCTGCGGAGAAAAGGCCTCAGTTGCGGTCGACACTTATGAGCCCCAAATGTGCAGGGGCGGTCCCGCTCTTGCGGAGAATCCACCATAGGTGCGGACCAACCCATTCCCCCCTCAGCTTGCACCAGTAGGTCAAGTTTCGCAAAAGCGAACCCGCAGGTACAGCAAGGCTAACGTGTGCGATTGCACTAGAAAATCAGAAGATTTGGTTTTCACAGGATCCAATCCAACACTAAAAACCCATCCAAGACCTTCCGGATACAAACCGAACATGCATATCTATCGTAAAACAAGCTACGAACTCGCTCGCGCACTGCATTTTCCAAAGAGGTCTCTTTGACTCGATGCTGACCCAAGTCAACTCCAACCATACAAAAACTAACCTTCCAACTAATGAGCCAAAACGTAACTGGTCGCCTCGAAACCCAAACCAAGGTACGAAAAAAGTCAAAACTCACATTTCGGACCTAAAGGAACTATTAAAATTTGATTCCGAATGCAATAACCTATAAGTCAACTACTAGTCAAATGTTTTTCGCTTATTCAAAATAGAAAACTCTAGAGTCCTCAAAATCAACCAAGACTCACCCGATAGCCTCGGGAACTGCGCCACCCAATCTCCGCAAGTCATAAGTACATAAAAGATACTACGAAAAAGGCATTTTGGGGAAAAAAGTAAAATGCTCTAAATGACCAAACGGGGTCGTTACATCAGATACCAATTAAACAAACGTTTATCCTCGAACGGAGAGAAACAAAGGGAAGGTACCTGAATCGGTAAAGATCTGGGGATATCTACTAGTATTTCAGCCTCGGTCGCCCACGTGGCCTCCTTAACCGGACGGTGCTTCCACTGCACCTTTACTGAGGCTATCTCCTTTGACCTCAACTTCCTAAATTGTCTATCCAAGATTACAACCATTTCTTCTTCAAAGGATAGATTTTGATCAAATAGCACCGAGTCCCAATGGATGATATAAGACCTGTCTGAATGGTATTTGTTCAACATGGAAACATGAAAAATCGGGTAAACACCCGCTAAACCTAGTGGAAATGCCAACTCTTAGGCTCCCTTACCCACAAGGCGAAGGATTTCAAAAGGACTAATGAACCTTAGGCTTAGCTTACCATTCTTGACAAATCTCATCACACCCTTAATAGGCGAAACCTTCAATAGAACCTGGTCACCAACCATGAACTCCATATCACAAACCTTTTCACCCGCATACTCTTTTTGTCTACTTTGAGCCAAGGAGCTTTTCCTAAATCAACTTCACTTTATCCAAAGACTCTCCCAGCAAATCAGTACCCCAAGGCCTCACATTAAATGCATCGAACCAACCAATCGGAGAATGACATCTCCTACCATACAAAGCCCCAAACGGAGCCATGTCAATGCTTGAGTGAAAACTGTTGTAAGTAAACTCCGCCAAGGGAAAGAACTAGTCCCAATGACCACCAAAATCAATCACACAAGCCCGCAACATATCCTCAATCACCTGTATAGTCCTCTGGAACTGACCATCCATCTGCAGGATGATAGCGGTACTAAGATCCAACTGAGTTTCCAATTCCTTCTATAAAGTCCTCCAGAAATGGGAATTGAATTGAGTGCCTCTGTATGAAATGGGAGAAATGGGCAACCCATGCAATCAGACCATCTGTCTATTGTAGATCCTTTCCAAATTCTCTTAATTGTAGGTAGACTGAATTGGAAGGAAGTGCGTAGACTTGGTCAACCTATCCACGATAGCCCAAATAGCATCAAACTTTCCCAAAGTCTTCGGTAAACCTACCACGAAGTCCATATCAATCCTCTCCCACTTTCACTCTGGAATGGGCATCTTCTGAGTCATACAACCTAATCTCTGATGCTCATACTTAACCTGCTGGAAATTTAAACACTGGGACATAAACTCCACTATATCATTCTTACTCATACCCCATCAATAATGTTATCTCAAGTCACGGTACATCTTTGTAGCACCAGGATGGATGGAATATCCGGAACTGTGAGCTTCCTCCAAAATCAACCTAATCAAACCACCAACATAACGAATGTAAATGCATCCCTTAATCCTGAACACCCCCTCTCCATCGAGAATTGCCTCCTTGGCCTACCCACTCAACCCCTTATCTCGAATCTGGCACAATTTAAAATCTTCAACTGTTGTGCCTTAATTTTCTCTAAAAGGGATGACCTCGCCTCAACACAAGCCAGAACCTTGCCCGATTTTGAAATATCAAGCCTCACCATGCTATTAGCCAAAGACTGAACCTCTATAGCCAAGGGACACTCCTTAACAATGAAACATGCCAAGTTACCCATACTCACCGTCTTTCGGCTCAACACATCCGCTACCACATTAGCCTTGCATGATTGATAAAGAATGGTAATGTCATAATCCTTAGGCAAATCCATCCACCTAAGTTGTCTCGAATTTAGATCTTGCTGATTGAACACATCCTAAAGACTACGATGATCTGTGAATACCTCGTAATGAACTCCATATAGGTAATGTATCCAAATCTTCAAAGCAAAGACTACCGCCGCTAACTCTAAGTCATGAGTGGGGTAGTTTTTCTCATTGACCTTCAACTGCCTCGAAACATATGCAATCACCTTAGCTTCCTGCATCAACACACAACCCAACCCAATCCGAGAAGTATCACAATAAATGGTAAAGTCCTTCCATTCCAAAGGTAATGCCAAAATCAGGGCTGAAGTCAATAAAGCCTTAAGCTTTTGAAAACTCTCCTCACACTCATCGGACCACTGAAAAGCTACATTCTTCTAAGTCAACTGAGTCAAATGGGAAGCAATACATGAGAACCCCTTAACGAAACAATGATAATAACTCGCTAAGCCTACAAAAATTTGAATCTCAATCACTGAAGTAAGCCTAGCCCAATCTCTAACTGTCTCAATCTTCTTTGGATCCACCATGATGCCATCCTTCGACACTACATGTCCCAAGGATGCATCCGAACTAATCCAAAACTCGCACTTCAAAAATTTAGCATGCAACTTTTTCTCCTTCAATAACCCAAGTATTATCCTCAAATACTTCTCATGATCTTCCTTGCTACGAGAGTATACCAAGCTGTTGTTAGACCTCGCCCTCCTAGGAGCTAAGGATGTTCCATACTCATGGCGTATTTTCGAAGAAGGAGCTTATGGTAGGTTAACATCATGAGCATACGCAGGATATAAGTCATGACAAACGAGTGTTACACCATGGAAGAATTTCGTATCATTAGTACCGTTACTAAACGAACGTGAGCCCAGAGAGGCCATGAAACTCTTGTAAGGCTAAGAAAGACTCTAACAAGTAATAAGAGGATAACTAAAGGTTTCGAGGTCAAGCTGGTTGAAGAATTTCAGACAAGATTTTTGGTCCGAATTGAGCGAGTATTATCTCCTAGCATATGAGAAGTTATGGAGTGAATAAACTATCCAAATTGAATTTCATCGAGTCTAGTTGCCAACCCAACAATCCGTTTGTCGACACGACATCGGAGTAGGGAGATATGGGCATTTTAAAACGGACTTCCAAAAGCCCACGAACCTGCACGAAAATCCTAAAAGCCCACTTATAGGCCCATTAAGTGACCTGACCAACAACCCTATAAATAGCCCCAAACCTCAATTTTGTTTCATCATTTTCACCTCGTTGCTTCACCCAAACCTCTCTAGAACACTCTATAACCTTAACCCCAAGTCCATATACCAACCATAAGTGAAATTAGAGGTTTCCCACATCAAGTTTGGCTCGAAAATGACGGTTTTCCTTGTAACTCTCGATATTCGTTATCGTATTATCGTGGATAGGGGCGAAGACATCAACACGGGTGGTGTTACGTGCATGCAAGGCTAAATTAAGGTAAATTCCTTTCTATCTACTCATAATCAAAGTTAAACCATAGTAAATTCCGTTAGATTTAACTCGTATTAAGTCGAATTGATGAAAATATGATATAACCCTATAATGGGTATTGTTGATGGATTATTATGAATATTGTTGAGGTGTTAGCATAAATATGGAGTTGGATGTTGATTTTTGGTGTTGGGTTGTTGTTATTATAGTCCTAGGATCGGAGTATACACAAAGGAAATACAGCCCGAATATTCACAACTTCGGACTGATTCGGGAATAAGCACCTAAATGTTGGCATGCAAGTAAAATAAGGACTAACCCAGGATTCGTATGCCCTCATATAGTTTCAGGTGAAAGGGTGAGCATCAGAATACAGAACTCATTCGAATTACAACTTGGCAGTGCAGGTATGTAAGGTTTTCATCCCTGTTATTGTCACAACCCAATCGGAGGGTCATGATGGGCACCCGGAGCTAACCCACCGGGCACCTCTCATCATACATTCACATTCATATCTAGGTGAGCCACATGGCCTATCAAAAATTCTATGCCTCGATAATACCATTTCCAACAACTAAAACACTTTTATATATCAACGTCAACAACTATGCCCATACACATATACACAAGCCGACGAGGCTAACAAAATAATATTCCAAAACATGAGCCAACAAGGCAAAAGACATCTACTATAAATGACTGTCTACGAACCTCTAAGAAGATTATGAAACATCATCATAAGGATGGGACAGGGCCTCGCCATGGCCATATATACACAAAAGAATAGTACCCACAGCTGCGGCTCCGGATCAAATGGATCTCCTCTAAGTAATCCCTGGGTAAGCAGCCTAAGGATCAAGTCTATCTCCCTGTCCACCTGCGGGCATGATGCAACATCCATAAACAAAAAGGACTTCAGTACGAATAATGTACTGAGTATGTAAAGCACAATCAATAGAATAATGGAAGCATGAGAAATAACATAAAGTAGCAAAGTCATGGGATGAAAGAGCCATTTATACCTCTAATGACGTTCATCATGTTTACTTACCCTCTTTCTAATGGGAAACTTCCCTTTCATACATTTATACATATAGTAGTATCATACTCGACTATAGAGGTTCGGTGTCTTACGTTCCCGACCATAACAAAGTTCGGTGTTATACGTACCTGGCCCTACCAAGGCTCAGTGTTATCCGTACCCAACCGCAGTGGTGCGTGCTCGATAGATATCAAACCCGGCCATTTAAGCTCGGTGTTCTTAATAGTAATACTTAGATATATACATGCATATACATAGGAGTACATAAGTATCATCAACATCATCATCGTCATCGTCATTTTCATTATACCTTTCCTTAGAAGATCAATTATCATAGGATGGGACTAATAGTGTCATGGGAATATCAAGAACTATGAGCCTTAATGATTCTAGGAAATGAAGTCATCATGGAAGACGTTATGGAATTCATGTGAAGGTATACAACAAATGGGAACATGCCTTAAGAAGAAGGGTTAGCCTTACATACCTCTTTGTCTTCTTAACTACTTAACGTTCACCGCCTAAGCTTGAGAAATCTACATTTAAAAGGATTCATCTCATGGTTAAGTCTTAGAGACATTCTTAAATTCAAACTAGAACAACTCATGAACTAACAAAAATTTGGCAGCATTTCCCCTATTTCATCGACTTCCACCATTTTGCAAAATAACTCCCAAACAACTATAACAACCTCGACAATGTCATAATCAAGTAGTCATATTCCATTAAGTCTCAAAATTCATTCTTGTGTTCAACTTATCTTAACAACTTCACACCAAACTTTTGCACATTTTCATACAATGCTTCCTCATCACCATTACTAACTTACATAACAACATTATATCCATATCATAGTAAGAATCATGACTCAAGTTAGCTTACTGCTCAAAAACATCATGAAAACTACATTTAGACCTCCTTTTCTACTTTCACCTTTTACCCAAGTTGTTCAACAACTAAGCATTCTTGATAACATGAAATAAGCATGAAAACTAACCTTGTATCTCATAAGAATGAGCTTTGGAGAAAGATATCAACTTATATGGAAACCCTAGCTTTAATACCCAAGAATTTTTTGTATTCTACTAACCCTAGCAAGTCTTCCAACACATGGATATCTTGATTCTTGCCTCTTGATCTTTGATTTCTCTTGTCGATATGGTGTGTGGAATATTCTAGAGCTCTCAAGAGTTGTGGAGAAGGTGGAAAATGAAAAATAGAACTTGAGTCATCTATTTAAAACAAGAAAATAAAGTTTCCCTACGGGATTTATACGGACACTTATACGGTCCGTATAACTTTATACGGTCCGTATAAGTGACCGTATAATACCACCAGGGATTGACCCTTCTCTGTAATGTTATACGGACCGTATAAGTGGTCGTGTAACCCACTATTTTTCCGAACTTTCTTTCGTTGTTTCGTTTGACCTCCAATCCTTGTGGAACCTTCTTGGCACTTATATAACGCTTCATTAACCTTACAATAGGCCCTATAACAGGCCCTTGAGACATTACTAAATAAGTATTAGCTCAATTATAGCGAAAACATTTCCAAACATGACTTACACTTCACTTCCTTCAACAAACTTAGTTTCACTTATTCATATAACTTCAAAATCTTGTGGTATGCACTTAAGGCTATCAAATAATCTCATTAATCTTATAGGGAATTCATGTTCATCTTAAGCTCGCATCAGTCTATTCACAACGCAATAACTCAAAACTTCTGAGATGTAACAGTTATTCTTGGCACGAATATTAGAGCCCAGTAGCATGCATAATATATTCACTCATGTTTATCCATAATTTCCTATAATTTATGAGAAATATATATATTTTTATGAAAAATACATATTTTATGAGACTCCCATTTTTCTACGGATTTCTCTAACATATTATGTATATAACTATACGCCTGTGGTTACGACATTTATTGACTCCTAGTTATAACGTCTGTGTACTACTCGAAAGATTCCTATAATGTTATTATGATTATTGTCACTTGAGTCATTTCTTGGCCTCGTTATGAGTCCCATAATAAATTCGGAGGTATAACGACCTTACATCACTTTGAAAGGCCCGATGTTATTTCTTTGACTCCTCATGCATTTATATATATATATATATATATATATATATATATATGTATGTATGTATGCACTATTTTACTACAACGAGTTGCACTATAATCGGCCGGGTACGGCATGTAGATGTGCAACCACTGATCAGTTGGGTATTCACATCGAGTCCCGTAAGGGCCGGGTACGTTTCATACCGAGTCCCATTAGGGTCGGGTACGTTATGATATAATGATGTTTTCCCGGATGCGGGAAACCCCAGATACGGGGAGGATGATGATATACACACTGATTCCTAAAAAGGCCAGGTACCTTTCACACCAATTCTCGAGAGGGTCGAGTACGCTTCACGCCGAGTCCCACTAGGGTCGGGTACGTTATATATATTATATATGTATGTATATGTTGCAAATGAAAAATGATTTTCTCATGCATGGCATATTGTATGGTTTCAAATGTCATAGGTAACCTGTTATCGCTATTCTCCCATGTTTACATTTATATTTTACTGATGTCATTACTTCTCTACCTTACATACACAGTACTTTTCTCCGTACTGACCGTCCCACTTCCTGGGGCGCTGCATTTTGTGCTGTAGGTCCTGACAGGTAGAGCAAAAGAACCCTCTCAGTAGGATCGCCAGTTTCAGCGAGTCGTCAACGAGTATCATTATACCAGGCTTGCTAGTTGGGTATTTATTGAGTCTGCATGTTATGTAAATGACAGATGTACGTACTCCTAGAGTCTAATAGACAGTGTAGTGGGTGTCAGAGTCATGCATGATTTCAAAATACTTATGATGCACATGTTGTAGCCTAGTCGGCTATATGACATTTTCACGATGTTTATGTTGAGGCTTCATCAGCTAGCGTATATACACGATTATACACAAAGATGGATATGTAATGTCTATGTTGGGCCATTTCTGTATGCAGGTGCTCTTGTGTGTATATGAAATAATTACATTCGTAACAGTTATACTAAGACTATATTACGTCACGTCAGGTTGTATCCGGCGTAAGGGTCGGGTGCTCGTCATGCCTCTCGTCGGGGTGTGACAAAGTGGTATCAGAGTAGGTCAGTCCTAGGGATGTCTATGAGCCGTGTCTAGTAGAGTCTTATTTAGGGGTATGAAGCGCGCCATACTCTTAAACAGGAGGCTATGGGTCATTTTGGAAATACTTCTTTTCTTCATAATCTACATCGTGCGATAGAGCCAACAACGTAGGAAAGTTCATTCCCAATTCTATCTTCTCGTTAGAAATTGCGATTTTGCCAACGAAAATAAGGGTTTTAGCTAAACAGGAATGTGGCCTTAGTGTCATGCCCCAAATCTGGAGGGCCGTGACCGGCGCCCGGTGCCTACCTGGACCAGGCGAACCAACATTTAAACTTACATTTAGCTAAGAACGTGGATAGGCCTAAAGTGGCCACCTGCACTCAGAAAAATCCCAACACAGATATATACATATCACTCTCTGCGGTCTGGCCGCCTCCTCAAGAAATAAAATGTAACTGTATGCATCCGACCGCCTCATGGAATATATGCGAAATCGCTCAAACCACTGTACGAGTCGAAACGACTATCATAAGTAACTATGCATCAAAGGATGGCAGGGCCACGGACTGACTGAATGTACTGTATATGTGTCTACAAGCCTCTAAAGAAGCATAATTGATTCATGGGCTGGACAGGGCTCCGGCTCACCAGTCATCCATAAACATAAAAGAAAGACTCCACATAGACCTGGCAACTCCGAACAAAAGGGAGCTCACGACCAGCGGATGTCAAGTACTGTCTACTGAGGAGTTCTATCAATCTGTCGATCTATACCTGCAGGCATGAATGCAGTGCCCCCCCCCCCCCCCCCAGCAAAAGGGACGTCAGTACGCCAATTGTACCGAGTATGTAGGGTAGAAGAGTAACATACACATAGGAGTCATGAATGAAATCTGAAAATCATAAGCTAAACTGACTGACTGAATACATCTGTATGTCTGACTGTCTGAATATATCTATATGAATGCATCTATATGTCTGACTATCTGAACATACCTATATGAATACATCTGCTTACTGAAAATGCCTTTGAGGGCGTATGATATGCATAGGTCATATTGCTGAGGAATGTACAGCCCGATCCCTATCCTATACAGGCCTCTTCGGGCATAATAACATAATGGCCCCTTCGGGCATAATAGCATAATGGCCCCTTTGGGCATCATAATCATCATCACTGTGCACCAGCTGATTAGGTGGTAATTCATATATAACGCCTCACCTATTTCCCCATACCCCATATATATAAATATATACATAATATACGCGTATATAACGCCTTCTGGTCACGGAACAATATGCATATATGTAAATGAATGCAATGCATGAATGTGAACTAACATAATCATGATATAAAACTCAGGACCCATGAACAGAAGGAACAATCATAACAAGGGGTATAGGATTATCAACAACTGAGATACTCCTAGTACTTCTAAGAGTAGAGTAATATGGAGACTCGATTACTCGTTGTTCGCTCATGTCATAGGATCATGCCAAAATGAAAGAAAGGGAAAACCTTAACATACCTGGAAGCTTACTTCTCGACTTTTCCAACTTATTTTCTGTATTGCAATATACATAAGATCATTTGTAGTCTCGTAATCTACATATAAAACCATTCATACTATTGTTAGGCTCATTATCATATGCTTGTCTTAAGCCTTCAATTTAAATCCATTTAGAATCTACTGAAATTTGGGCAGCATCTCCCCTGTTTATATGCCTAGTCTGAAATCACAATTTAGCAACCAATCAACACAACAATATTATCAACACCAAAATATTCCATAAAGATCCCACATGATGTTTTATCCAATTTCTCAACCCATAAATTCATTATACGCTCATTTAGTAACTTTTCCTCCGTAAATAGGCTTATCAATACTAATAAGGAAAGATTCCTACCTTTCACCCGCTAGAATTGCAATATCTTCGATTATCACCTTGAATTCAAGCCGAGTTTCGCCGCAATTCGATACTATAATCGCAGTTATGTGTTGTCCTAACTTAAATTCGGGGATTTCACTTAATTTGCATTAACGTCTAGTGAACGGAAGTTGGGAGAATTTTCTAGAACATTTGGGAAATATTTGGAGTTTTTTTGGGCTGAAAAATGAGGTTTAGGACCGGGGTCACTGTAGCAGTTACTGTGGCAGTATTGTAGCAAGCCGGTTACTATAGCAGTACTGTAGCAGCCCCGTTACTGTGGTAGCGCTTCTGCTTTGTCAGCCTAACTTGTAACGTCCATAATTCTCTACTCCGATGTCGTATCGACGAGCGGTTTGTTGCATTGGAAACTAAACTCGACGAACTTCATTTTAGGCTTTTGGTTCACCTCAATACTCCTCATACTCTAAAAGATATTCCTTCCCCAAGTTGGACCAGAATTATCGTACGAAACCTTGCCCATCTTTTCTCCAAAGCCATACTACTCAATTTCGTCTACTCATTTCCTTATAGGATATTCCGGTATTCCTTATATACATCCTTTACTCATAAAATATACTTAATAATGCTTCGCTTGACATATTTCAAAGTTATTTTACTTAGCCATAGCTCGACATACTTACGCTTAAATTTAACAAGTGCTTCTTAAGAAATACGGGATGTAACAGTCAGCTCCGAGAGTGCATGTTACGCTAACGTCAACCGTCACTACAGGTTAGAAAGTAACAGAAGGGATAAGGAGGAATATAAGTATACAACTAAGTCAGACCCTCCCAAAATTATGACCTCTATCATGAAGAATCCGTCTAAGGACCCCTATGAGACAATCGTGAAGGCAGCTTTGAGTGTGACTCCACCTCAGACTCTAGCCCTACTAGCAGGGCCGATAAGAAGGATATGAGAAAAAGCATTATGAGAGTTGGCATATCTGATTTTTCATCTAGTCCAACATTATGATGGGACCACTACGGATGTTAGTACTGTAAAATATCGGACATTTTTAAGTTTTGGAAATTTGTTAATCAAGGATCGCTAGTGTATGTATGGGAGTTGTACAGAAGGAATAAGATGGTCAACCAAGGGGAGAAGAGTAACTAAGGAGAACAGAAAAGTTCCAATTTGAGCATACATCTGGTTAAGTTTCGCAGAAACAAGACCAATGTAGGATGATTATGAGCTTAATGACCCCTCCATTGAAACTGCTGGCACACGTTTTGGGAACCAGAATGCCATTTGCTACGCAACAGATGGAGAATGTAAGGATTCAAAGAGGATTAAGGTTAAAAATAAAAGCAACGAAACTGTGGCGCTATGCAGTAAGTGGATAATATGTAAGGTGTTGCTAGCCAGGGCAGTATAACACCCTACCACTATACCCTCTCCCTCAGGGATATGGAGTTAAGGGGCCCAGAGTTACGTCGTACCAAATTCCTAAATGAAAGAAAGTCAGAAGTAGGGCTTACTTACTTATGGTGAGATATATGGTGCATGTATGTGGATAAAGTCTTATTGAGTGAGAAACTTGACGATGGATGAGCACGAAGTTCGAAGCACGTAAGAAGATTTGGTTGAACTAACTATAAGTCAGGTAGAGAAGTCAGGATAGATTGGGACAAGAGAAGTGAGGAGCATTAGGAATACCTTGAGCTAGTTCCACAAATAATTATGAGGAAGAATGCTAACGAGTGAGTCAAGTTGCAACCAAGTCAAATAAGTATTAAAGCATAAAAGGACCTGGAGAAAAGAAGAATTAAAGCGTGACAATAACGAAAGATTATAACTGAAATTGACAGAATTTATCGAGGAAGACTACGCAAACACCGCTGCCCTACTTGCCTTACGAAAGGATGGCTATGTCAGTGGGTTGTGGTTTAGAACGGGCTTACGATAGATAATGAAGAAATCTGTTACGTGTGATGAACACTACAAGGAAATGTTCGTCTACAAAAGAAGGGAGAAGGACACTAGTTCTGAAGGATAAGTTGGGTTAGAATTCACACCAGAATGTGGATGCAAAGGAATCACTCTAAGGAAAAGAGATAGACGATTAGACACAGGGGAGACCCTCGTGAATCATTTGCAACAAACAATGTTATGAGTATTTATTATAGTACGAGTGATATCAAGTAGGGTTAATTACCACGAGAAGACACGTATATACCTCGTGAAGTACCAGAAGGAATTGCGGAACCCTATAATAGGAAGAATAATTCTAATGAACAATGAAAAGTTTAACGAACCAGCTCTCGCCAATAGCTTCAAGTATGTTAGGACATGTGGAAAAGGGTAAAGAGGCGTACATCTAAGAAAAATGAGGATACATGGCCATGCATAACAGTATCACCATAAACAGAAGATGGCGGAGAAACAAAAGTATGGCAACAAAAGTTGGGCAATGAGGCACTCAAAGAGCAGAGGCCGTGAAGGTATGGACATTGGGAAGGAAATGACTTAGGAAGTTCAGCACTAGAAAACATGGAAAAGGAACCACAAATCCAATGATACGCTAAGGAACACTTAGTATGAGCAGGAAGTCATACAAAGGATATCGTGAAAAGAAAGAAGTACACACCAACGTATGGGATCGTCGCATTCTTGAGGGAGGAGCCTAACCCCTCGTTGGCACGAAGAGACCACCAGGGGGAAGGATGACCACATTAATAAGAAGAACGGAGTTCTCGAAAGCGTCAGATAGCTACATCCCTATAAGGGGGAAGCTATGAGGTAGGAAGATGAGGAGGTTAAGAACCCAGATAAAGATAATAATCAGGTGTCGGAAGGAGCTAACGCAGAAAGGACTTAGTTAAGTAAACAAAGGGAGGTATTCGTCTGAGTGACTGAAGGAAGCATGCTGGCTAAACATCCAAATGAATGAAGCTGAGGAGGTACCTACGGCATAGCAACAAGACGATGCGTCGAAGTCATCGAAGGGACTGAGATTGTAATCCCAGTACACCCTAATGAGGGTATTGTGCAAGGTCAAAAGCAAGGAAAATTTTATAAAGATAAGGCATGAAGGAGTACAACTCTGTGACAAGCGAGGTATCAGGGGTAGATACAAGAAGCAAATAAAAGTATTGGGAAAAGTTATAATGGTGCAAGAGGACTTGGAGTTAAAAGAAGGAGCAAGGCAAGGAGAGACTGAAAAAAAATTATTATAAGTTAAGAAGTACGAGAAGTCACAAGATCATATCCTCATTACAGAAAGCGAGTAACCATTGTCAAGAAGAGATTGTTGGCCGAACGATTTAGCATTCCAGCTTGGGAGGTGCCACGGGATAACTAAATTAAGGGCGCGGAGGACACACCAGTACATGTTACATGGAAAGTACCAACTTCAACCCAAAAGAAAATAGATGACGATGGTTTAGCCAAGGTGGAATAGCTATGTAAGGGGACATAGACAAAGGAAAAACGGAAAGGACCAGAGTCGCTGAAGCAACAATATACCAAGCTTAAAAGGAAATGTGATGATGGTTAGTATCTATGGCCCTGTGTCCAATGAAAGGTATCACGCGAATAGAACAGGGCATTTGGAGCACAAAATAAGGATGTACGATAACGGCAACGCCTTTAGAAATCCAGTAATGTGTGAAAGTACTGAGACTGATATAACATGGTTAAGAAATGCAGTAACAGGAGACCATAGGTCTAGGTTCAAAGGGCGAACCGGAAGGTTGATGGAAAGGGAAAACTGTTTAAGGAAACCCAGCCCGTAAAATTTAAATCACTACTAGGATAATGCGACTAGGACCGGCATACAGTGAAAGAGGGTGAATGAAGGAATACAATAAGGATTTCACCCAAAGATCAAGTATCGCCTATATGAAGCACAAGGAATGGTAACTTTATAAGAGTAAGAGGCGAAAAGTAGTTATCTCTAAAAGCTTACAACATATTATCGCACTAGATAAGAACCCGGGGAAATATTGACAACTGACTGCATGCTTCGACCCTTGCTCTCACACTGACAATGCAACAAAAAGAAAATAAGGTACCTGGAATATCCCGACATCCAAGGAGAAGAGTCATCTGTGACCATAGGCACAAATAGTCCTAGACCCTCTTGGAAAGATTTCTAGAACTTGGCTGTAAATTGCGCTCCTCTGTCTGTGATAATGGATAGTGGAATACCATGAAGTCGCACAATTTCCTTGAGATACAACCTCGCATAATCTTCTGCTGAGTAGGTAGTCCTAATTGGAAGAAAATGAGCTGCTTTTGTTAATATGTCCACAATTACCCATATAGAATCATACTTACCTCGAGAATGAGGTAACCCCATAATAAAATCGATGTTGATCACTTCTCATTTCCAAGTAGGGATTTCCATCGCTTGCAACAATCATCCTGGCTTTTGATGTTCGATCTTTACTTGTTAGCAATTTGGACACTGAGCTACAAATTCTACTATGTCTCTCTTCATAATATCCCACCAATATATCAGCTTAAGATCGTGATACATCTTGGTTGCACCTGGGTGAATAGAATACCGAGAATAATGGGCCTCTTCTAGAATTCGCCGGTGCACTTCTGCGACATTCAGCACACATAGCCTGCCTCGGTATCTAAGAATTCCATCTGTGGAAACTTCAAATGGAGACTTCTCTTTATCATAAGATATGTCTCTGTAATGGCTCAACTGAGGATCTTCATATTGCCAGTCTTTCACTTCCATATCCAAGGACGAAACTGTGGGATCATCAATACTAATCCCTACATTACCCGAATCAATTACGCATACTCCAAGATTAGCTAGTTGATGGAGCTCATGAGTCATTTCTTTATTTTCCGGTGGAACTTCACATAGGCTACCCATGGATCTGCGGCTAAGCGCATCAACTACTACATTCGCTTTTCCGGGGTGGTACAAAATATTAACGTCGTAATATTTCAAAAGATCTAACCACCGCCTCTGCCGCAGATTTAACTCCTTCTGTTTGAAAATATACTGAAGACTCTTGTGATCTGTATATAGATATCGACATGCACTCCATACAAGTAATGTCACCATATTTTCAATGCATGAATAACCGCAGCTAGTTCAAGATCATGAGTTGGATAGTTCTTTTCATGTTTCCGCAGCTGCCTTGAAGCATAGGCAATAACTCTACCATGTTGCATCAATACACATCCTAATCCAACACCGGAAGCGTCACAATACACAACATAGCCATCTGACCCTTCTGGAAGTGTTAAGACCGGAGCTGAGGTTAATCTGTCTTTCAACTCTTGAAAGCTGCGTTCACAAGCATCATTCCATAGAAATTTGGCTGACTTCTGGGTTAGCTTCGTCAATGGGGCAGAAATAGATGATAATCCCTCTATGAATCTTCTATAATAACCCACCAATCCTAGAAAACTGCGAACTTCCGTAGGCTTTGTAGGCCTTGGCCAAGTCTTCACAGCTTCAGTTTTCTGAGTGTCGACTCGAATGCCATCATCTGAAATAACATGGCCCAGAAATGTTACAGAATTTAGCCAAAACTCGCACTTTGAAAATTTTGCATATAATTCCCGGGCTCGAAAGAATGCCAAGAACAATTCGCAAATGATCTGCATGCTCCGATTCTGTGCGAGAATACACTAGAATATCATCAATAAATACTATCACAAATAGATCCAAGAGAGGCCTGAATACATTATTCATCAAATTCATGAAGACTGCCGGAGCATTAGTCAACCCAAACGACATCACCCGGAATTCATAGTGGCCATATCTCGTTCTGAAAGCTTTTTTGGGAATATCTTCTTCTCTAACCCTCACTTGATGATAACCCGACCTCAAGTCTATTTTTGAAAACCACTTGGCACCCTGTAGTTGATCGAATAAATCATTAATCCTTGGGAGGGGATATTTGTTCTTTATCGTCACCTTGTTCAACTGCCTATAATCGATGCACATTCGTAGGGAACCGTGTTTATTTCTCATGAACAAGACTGGTGCTCCACACGGTGATGAACTGGGTCTAATAAACCCCTTCTCGAGCAAATCTTTCAACTGTGCTTTTAGCTCTTTCAATTCTGCCGGAGCCATTCGGTACAGAAGAATAGAAATAGGCTTGGTGTCCGGCAACACATCAATGGCGAAATCAATCTCTCTTTCTGGAGGAAGACCTTGGCTATCATCTTTCTTGCCTTAAGGTAGGAAATAAACCTACCTTTCGGAGAGGCTGCATTACCCTTCCATTCGAGCACGGGCTCTCCCGAAAATTGGAATCTAACTACTTTCAATTGGCAATCAACATTAGCATAGCACGAGGCCAACCAATCCAAACCCATAATTACATCGAAATCTAACATTTCCAGCTCAATTAAATCGGCTTTGGTCCAGCGATCACATATCACAAGTACACAGTTTTCATACACTTGTCTTGCTATCATGGGATCACCAACCGGAGTAGATACCTCAAAAGGTGTAATTGGCTCGGGTTTCACCCCAATACGACCAGCGACGTATGGAGTAATATAAGAGAAAGTAGAGCCCGGATCTATCAATGCATATACATCATGGGAGAATATGGACAATATACCTGTAACCACATCCGGGGAGGACTCGAGATCCTGCCGTCCGGCTAAAGCATATACACGGGGCTGAGTGGCACCTGAAGTAGATGCTCCCCCTCTGCCTCTACCTCTACCTGCTGAGATCTGAGGAGTCTGCCCTAGCGGGCGCACTGAAGAAGAACGGGCCGCTGATCCTGTGGGCTGAATCCCAACTCTAACACTCATCGACGGGTAATCTCTCATCATGTGCCCAACCCGGCCACAAGCATAGCAAGCTTCCGAACCCTGGCGACACCTTCCAGAATGCAATCTACCGCACTGGCTGCACTGCAGTATTGGGGGCCTCCTCTGGCTATAATCTCCCCCAAACTGAGAATCCGGGGCCCTCGAACTCTGACCCTGTCCTGAATGAAGGAGCGATCAAATCTCCTACCCGTAGATCGAGGAGGTGCACTGGTCACTAACTGGCCCGAATGTCGGGAAAAAGTCTGCCTTGATCCCCCTCTATAGTCGCCGCCTGCCCCCATAGATCTAGCCCTCTTGCTTTTCCTTCTATCAATATCACGATCACTTCTTTGTGGTTGCTGTCGTCCCTCTAAATTTTGGGCATGGGCTTGTATTCAAAAAATATCCATCCCGTCTTGCATCGAAGCCGTCAAACAATCCTTAAACAAATGTGGTCCCAAACCACTCACAAATCTATGTACCCGATCTCCCATGTCGGCCACCATAGTCGGGGCATATCTAGCCAAAGAATTAAATTTCATGTTATATTCCCGAGCACTCATGTTTCCTTGCTTCAAATTTAGAAATCTATCCACTCTAGCTCGGCGGACCTCGGGTGGCAAATAGTGACGGATAAAAGCATCTACAAATTCTTGCCACACGGGTGGAGGCGCATTCTCTTGCCTCGATGCTATCCAATTATTATACCACAATACCGCCACATCTCGAAGTCTATAAGATGCCAACTCCACGGATTCAGTCTCGGAGACATGAATAATTTTCAATGTCCTCAATATCTCATCTATGAAACCTTGCGGGTCTTCATCCGGTTCGACTCGAAAAACTCCGGAGGATTTAAACTCATAAAGTCACGGGCTCGGGTACTAGCTGACTGATCACTTGGGCCCGCATTCTGCCGCTGGTCCTGAGCGACAACCAACTGTGTCAATAGATGTATGGCCTCGGTCACTTGTTGACCCAAAGCAACCGATGGAGGAATTGGAGCTGAAGTTCCTCCTTGATCTTCTAAATTTGGCGGCGTGGAGGAAGTATTAGATAGGGCCTCATTATGTGATTCGCCCTCTTCTACATTTATCGGAGGCTCTCTTTCTACCCGCCTCTTTGCC
Source organism: Lycium barbarum (assembly GCF_019175385.1). NCBI lineage: Eukaryota > Viridiplantae > Streptophyta > Magnoliopsida > Solanales > Solanaceae > Lycium > Lycium barbarum. The sequence goes on from NC_083344.1 coordinate 85,760,884, forward strand.
GTAGTCTTGCCCTTCTGGGCGGCTGTAGCTTTTCCCTTTGGCGGCATTCTGAAATCACAACACATTATTAGGGAGGATAAAATCTTTTACACGGCTCTATCGCACGATCTCATAAGAAGAAAGATGGTCATTTTTCCTAAATGCCCTGTAGCCTCTTGTTTATTAGTGTGGCGCGCAACACACCATAAACAAGACTCTACTAGGACCGAACTGCTCTGATACCACTTTTGTCACGACCCGACTAGGGGCCGCGACGGGTACCCGGGGCTAACCACCGAGCACCGCTAGTTCTACTACTCCTCATACTCGTTTAACGCTCTTTCATTAAATTTATACTCAAATCATGAGACAGTCATATTTCATTTGAAAAAATAAGTACTTTTATATACATAAGCCTTTCGGCCATCAAAATACTATATATACATAGTAGCAATCTCGTGAGACCATATAACCCACACTGCGTAACTACGAGCCTCTACTGGAGTGCTAGACATAAAGACGGGACAAGACCCTGTCATGCCCAAAATACATATACATGAATATACACAAAAGAATAATCATAAGCACCTCCGAAAAAAATGGAGTGCTCTCTAATCAGCTACTGGCTCCTACGAGTCCAGATCAAGCTCACCTCCCTGTCTACCTGTGGGCATGAACACAGCGTCTAAAGAAAACGGATATCAGTACGAACATTGTACTGAGTATGAGAGGCATAAACAATAATGAAACATCAATGAAATGCGGAGGCATCAAATGAGGAGCAATCTGTAACTAACTGTGAATCATAAAATAAATAAATCATGCTGTCTTACTCATACTAGTCATCATATCATATATGCATAAATGTATAAGTATAAGCTGCCCGTCCATGTAGGTACGATGTAATAATAAGTAACCTGCGTCCAGGCCTCTCGCGTCCGGGGTATAAGCTGCCCACTATAGTGGTGTGTATATCTGCCCGACCACATAGGTACGGTGTAATATCATTATCATATGCTTATCATAATATACTCATCATAGTATGCTCATCATAATACATGCATGAAGACTCAAGGACAACTATACTTTATCGGGGTGACCTAAGGTCGTAATCCCCCGGTTTCATTATGGAGCATTCGCAAGCATTCTGCCTCACCCTGAAGGAAGTAGTATATAAGGTGAGTGTGTACAATGCCTAACATCATCGACTTTATGGTACTCTGCCTCACCTTGAAGGGGCAATACATAAGGTGAGTGTATACAAAACATGACATACTTGCCTTAATGGCATTCTGCCTCACCTCGAAGGGAATAATGTATGAGGTGAGTGTATACAACATACGACATCATTAGCGTTAGAGGGACGTTATATCATGAACTCTAGAATCTTTAGACTCAAGCGCATCATCATCATCATTGGACTCATAACATATCTCTTATCTCATATAACTATTCATGATCGTAGACTCTTGACTTTCCGGTATATATAGAGAATTCATGGAGAGAAAGGAGAATCATACCATTGGATTCATGCCATAGAAAGAAAGGACTATCCCCACATACCTTTTCTTCTAGTTACTCTATCGCTTGAACGTTCCTCTCCAATATGCATGTTTCTACCTTCAAGAGGATTCGCATTAACATTAGTTAATCGACTATAAGAACGTGTTACTATTTCTAAGGAAAATTGGGCAGCATTTCCTTTGTCTATATGACTTTCCCCATATTCCATATCAACTCCCAAACGTCCGTAATATCATTCATAATGTCATAAATAACAATCATCATTTATCTACATCATTCTCATTTCACAATTTCACTTCAATTTCCCCATAATCATGGTCATCATTTACTATTACGTTCTTTCATATATAATACTCATCCCATGTTCTAAATATCATTCATAACATATTTACCATCTCAACATATCTATATTCATGATTCATTCCAACTACTACTCAACAATGATACTATTCACACACTTATGACCCATTTTCTATATGCTTCCACAATCCAAGTGTTTCAACTTATCAATACTTCAAACATCATGAAAACATCATAAAGGTTACCTTAGATATTGTAGGAATAAGACTTGAGTGGTATTACTCTCCTTGCACCAAAACCCTAGTTCACTTCTTTTGAAATTTCTTGGCTTAAATGAACTTTAATGTGTTTCTCACACTTATTTTTGTTGATTTGATGAGGTTGATCATCAATTTTTCATGAATTCTTGTATATGAAATGTGTGGAAGCTTCTAGAGAAGTCTTGAGTTGTGGAGAATGAAAAATGGAAATGAAATAAATGAACTTGGGTCTCTTATTTAAAACTTGAAATCAGTCCCGACAGCATTATACAGTCCATTATACGGTCCGTATAATCGACCGTAAAACTGCTCCAGTGACCATCCCTCTCTGTGTCAATTTGATGGCACATTATACGGGCCGTATAATTTTATACGTTCCGTATAATAGACCGTGAAATCAACCCTTCAGCAACTTCATTCTGTGATACTTCTACGGTCCATTATACGGGCCGTATAACATTATACGGTCCGTATAATCGACCGTATGACCCGTCAAGTCTATTATACGGGCCGTATAACATTATACGGTCCGTATAATCGACCGTATGACCCGTCAACTCACTGAATCTTATTTTCGTCACTTCGTTTAATCTCCGATCCTTATGGAACCTTCTTAACACTTGTTTATTACCTCATTTACAATCTAAGGGTCGTTATAACTCGTCTCCAAAGCACCATTTAGTTATCATTAACTCGTTACTCGTAATTTCTTTCCGATACACATCGTATGCCTTGCCTTCTCTCGCCAAACTTTCTTCTCTTATCTCAAATACCTTTGAAATCTCGATTAGGGCCATCAAGTGCTATTTCTTACTTATCAAAACATTGTATGCGTCATACCCTTCGTTGGACTATTCACTGTACGCTGATGGGAAATTTTCCGAGGTGTAACAATATCTTTCTTCGATGTTATAATTCATAAATAATGCTGAGCCGACATCGATCAAGGATAGTTTAAATTGTTAAAAGTCCTATTCAGACGGGCGATGTGGTGAAATATAAATTTCGTGCTGACAATAAAGTACCCCTGGAAGGGTGGTATAAGAGAAATGATTTGAGGTTCGGTAAGAAGGAAAAACTCAGTTCGGGATCCATCAATACTTATGAGATACTTCAGGAGGTCAATCAAACTTACGAATTGGGACTTCTGTCGGGATTAAAAGAATTGCACAGGGCCGACTACTACCTTTAACAGACGAGAAAAAATGGACATCGTAAGTTAAGGCAGAAGTGAAATTCGGATCAGATTTAGGTTTCTCAAGGAGTGGTTGTATGGCAATTGCAAGGCGATATGTTATTGAGAACACTTCCTTGTATAACCATTCGGTTGAGTAATACAGATGTTTTTAGGGCCCGAATGGCCAGGGGGAACTCTAAGGAATTAGCATAATGAGTTTTCCCCATACAGTCTTTGAACATTCGAGGACGAATATTCTTAAAGGGGGAAGAATGTTACACCTTGCCTTCCCAGGAGCTAAGGACGTTCCATACTCATGGCATATTTTTGGAGAAGGATCTTATGGTAGGTTAACATCATGAGCATACACGGGATATAAGTCATGGCAAACGGGTGCTACAACTCGGAAGAATTTTGTATCGTTAGTATCGTTACTAAACGAACGTGAGCCCGGAGAGGCCATGGAACTTTATAAGGCTAAGAAAGACCTATAACAAGTAATAAGAGAATAACTAAAGGTTCCAGGGTCAAGCGGGTTGAAGAAAGTAAGTTGTCAAAGCTTTGGGAAAAACTGGGCAAATTTCGGATAGGAGTTTTGGTCCAAATTGAGCGAGTATTATCTCCTAGCATAGGAGAAGTTATGGAGTGAATAAGCTATCCAAATTGAAGTTCATCGCGTCTATGGAGTGAATAAGCTATATATGTATGCACTATTTTACTACACCGAGCCACGCTATAGTCGGCCGGGTACGGCATGTAGATGTGCAACCACTGATCAGTTGGGTATTCACACCGAGTCCCGTAAGGGCCGGGTACGTTTTACACTGAGTCCCATTAGGGCCGAGTACGTTATGATATAATGATGTTTTCCCGGATGCGAGAAACCCCGAATGCAGGGCGGATGATGATATGATAATGATAATATATACACCGAGTCCTGAAAAGGTCAGGTACATTTCACACGAGTCCCGAAAGAGCCGGGTACGCTTCACACCGAGTCCCACAAGGACCGGGTACATTATATATATTATATATGTATGGATATATTGCATATGAAAAATGATTTTCTCATGCATGGCATATTGTATGGTTTCAGATGTCACAGGTTACCAGTTATCACTATTATCCCATGTTTACATTTATATTTTACTGATGTCATTACTTCTCTACCTTACATACTCAATAATTTTATTCGTACTGACCGTCCCACTTCCTGGGGCACTGCATTTCGTGCAGCATGTCATGAAAGGAAGAGCAGAAGAACCCTCTCAGGTGTATCGCCAGTTTCAGTGACACGTCAGCGAGTACCATTATACCAGTCTTGCTAGTTGGGTATTTATTGAGTCTGCAGGTTATATAAATGAAAGATATATGTACTCCTAGAGGCTCATAGATAGTGTAGTGGGTGTCAGAGTCATGCATGATTTCAAAATACTTATGATGCACATGCTATAGCCTGGTCGACTATATGACATTTTCACGATGTTCATGTTGCGGCTTCTTCGGCTAGCGTATGTACACGATTATGCACAAAGATGTATATGTAATGTCTATGTTGGGTCATTTCTGTATGCAGGTGCTCTTGTATGTATATGAAATAATTATGTTCATAACAATTGTACTAAGACTATATTACGTCACGTCAGATGGTATCCGGCGTAAGGGTCGGGTGCCCGTCATGCCCCTCATCAGGGTGTGACAGCTGTCATCAATGAAGACAATAACAAATGAATCCAAGTAGGGCTTGAAGATCCCATTCATCAAATCCATGAAGGCTGCGTTGGCATTGGTAAGCCCGAAAGTCATCACCAAGAACTTATAGTGACCATAGAGGGTCCTAAAAGTTATCTTCAGTATATCCTCGGCCCTAATCTTCAACTAGTGATAGCCCGATCTCAATTCGATCTTAGAGAAGTCTGATGCACATTGAAGCTTATCAAACAAATCATCTATGTCGGGTATCGGATACTTGTTCAGGATAGAAACCTTGTTCAACTGTCGATCTTTGATACACATCCGTATGATATGATCTTTTTTCTTCACGAACAACACGGGAGCACCCCAAAGGGAAACACTAAGTGTAATGAACCCCTTACTCAACAAATCCGACAACTGCTCTTTCAACTCTAGTGGAGCAATATGATAGGGTGGAATAGAAATAGGGCGAGTGCCTAGCTCCAAATCAATGCAAAAATCAATATCCCGATCAGGTGGCATACCAGGTAAATCTGTGGGGAAGACCTCCAAAACCTCACTAACTACCGGTACCGACTCCAGGGATGGAGTATCTGCACTCGTATCCCAGATATGCATCAAGTAAGCCAAACACCACTTATCCACCAACTTCTTCGCCCGAAGGAACGATATAATCTTCTCGGGAGCAGGGCTAGGAGCACCCTTCCACTCTAATCTCGGAATACTTTGCATGGCTAATGTGATCATCTTGGAATGACAGTCTAGAATCACGTGATTAGGAGATAACCAATTCATGCCCAAGATAATATCAAAATCTACCATGCTAACGATCACAAAATCTACCCAAGTAACGCAACCCATGAATGTGACCATACAAGACCGATAGACTCGATCTACTACCACAAAATCTCTGACAGGAATAGAAACTCAAATAGGTACTTCAAGTAGATCACACATCATATCCAAACCTGTAGAGGAATATTTAGAAACATTACGAGAAAGTAAAGCCTAGATCAAATAATACCGAAGCTGCCTGGTGACATACCGAAGTAGTAATTATGATAACTACATCATAAGCCTCTGTCTCTGGCCTACCGAGAAAGGCATAGCAATGATCTGTCCACCCTCGGAATGTGTACCTCCTTAGCCACCATGGCCAGACTGAGCTCCACCTATCGCTGACTGTGAACTGTCTCTGTTAGGCTAATGACCACCTCTTCTAGACTGATAACTGCCTCTGCTAGGGTGTGAACCACCTCTACCGGAAGATCCACCTCTACTAATCGATGGCGAGCCCTGGGTGCCTGAAACCAAGAACCCTACTGAGCTCCTTCCTGTCTGGGTCCAGGGCACTGTCTCGCGAAATGCCTTAGTTCACCACACTCATAGCAATCCTTGACAATCCTGGGCTGTGAAACTGATACAGAAGAGCCAGAATACCCTCTACAATCTGAGTGTCAGGTGTAAGAACCTCGAGAAAGCTGTCCAGAACTGAACTCACTATACCCAGAAAGGGCCACCTACTGAAACATAAAGGGCTGACTAAATGGGGCCGCCAAAAAGGTACTGGTGACTCTTGCCAAAATGTCTGCCACCCTTAGAAGAAGAATCACTAAAGTTACCAAATCTGCGGATCCTCTTATCATCAACCCTACCATAAGCTTGAAGCCTCGCTGACTCAACCTCTATGGCATGATCTACCATGACCTGGAATAAAGCCCCAGAAGCTACTAGTTGTAAAGTCGCCAATTTCAACGGAAGTTTCAAACCCTTGACGTGTGTTGGTGGGGAGCAACTGTCCTGTATATCGAGCCAAGGCATGGAACCTAGACTCGTACTCCGCAATCGATAGCCTTATCTTCTCCAAAGCAGTGAACTCATCCCTCCTCCTGTCTTTCAATGTCTGGGGAACATAGTTTTCCAAAAAGACATGATAGAACTGAGTCCAAGTTAAGGGAGGCGATCTATATGGTCAGCAATCAATGTACAATCTCCACCGCATCTTCGCATCCCCACGCAACCGGAAAATAGAATAATCAACCCCATGTGATTCCACCACACCTAACTTATGAAGCCTCTCTTGACAATCAATGATGAACTCATACATATCCTCCTCAAGGGTACCATAGAAACTAGTAGGCTTCATCTTGGTAAACCTCCTGAACAAATCCTGCTCCTAATGAGTCATAACTGAACAAGCAATAGGCATCGGTATCTCATCGATATGGGGAGCCAAAGCAGCAGCAGGCTGTGCCCCTGGGGTCTGAAACTGCTCGGGAGTTAGACCCTAACTCTATTCTAATACCTATCCGGTGTAGCTGGAAGGACGCCCACCTGGGTCAGTCTCTCGAGAAGACTCAGGATGCGTACCATAGTATCCTCAAGTACTGGAGTAGCAATAACCTCTGGCTGAGCTTGGGATGGTCCCAGCTCCTCCTCCTTCATAGGCTTCTCCTCAAGCTCTAACTCTGGCTCAGGCGATAATGATATGGCTCGGGCCTGGCTAGCCATGGGTGCTCTGCCCCTGGCTGGTGCTGCTCCATGGGCCCTACCTCTACCACGGCCTCTATCTCATCTTCGACCTCGTGCCACAACCCTAGCAACCGGTACTGGAACCTCATTCCTAGCAACTCTTGCACGAATTCTCACCATCTGTGAGAGAACCGAAGTGAGTCAAATACCAATTTGAACAAACCTGATACCAATTTGACTAACGTAACACGAAAGGAGTGAAAGAATGAAAGTTTTCTAAATGTCTTATAGCCTTTAGAAGAAAGGTACGGAGCTCATCATACCGATCCGCAAGACTCTACTTAAAATTGCTCTTGTACTCGTAAGATTGGTGAACCTAGAGCTCTGATACTAACTTGTTACGGCCTAAATCACAATTATGAGGGCACCCACACTGTCACGACCCAACCCCGTGGGCCGTGACTAGTGCCCGATATGGGCACCCGTACAAACTTACCAACCGAATCACGCTTACACTTACATTTTTTTTCCTCGAACCTCGTGCGTACAAATTATAAACATATCCTTTAACCCGATACTTATAACATACACGTGACCCGATTATGTTAGCATAGTGCAGGGGAGAATCAAACAGAAACCAAGTACACATTTCCGAGCAAACATGACCCGTAACCCACATACATGTCTACAGGCCCCTAATACAGACAACAGAATTATATGGCGAGACAGGGCCCCGCCGTACCCCAGAATAATCATAAACACAATAATATGTACAACTGAAGGATCTGTACCAAAAAGGTGGGCTCCGGAACAAAGGAGCACTCCCAAAAGCCGACTGTGTACCTAGGCTGGCGGACCACCACAATAAGCGTCTGTACCTGCGTGGCATGAAGCGCAGCCCCCGAAGAAAGGGGGTCAGTACGGAATATGTACTGAGTATGTAAAGCATGGAATACAGAAAATAGAAACATGACCCGAGCAACGGTACCAAAACAAGTACGCTATCCAAAATACCAGAGCGCTTACCTTCCACACACAAGTCATCTATATATTCATATGTCGATGTCGGAGGCCAGAAGAAATACAATAAATACGTGAATCATCCTGTGTACCAAAAGCTTACCTACCAAACTCAGGGTGTGCATGACAGGATCGTATATTTTATATGTATATGTCAAATAACATGCTCCGGCCCATTGTGAGGGACGCGGTATATGGAATCATATATATTAACATCATATATCAAATATTCATGTATCGTGCCCCGGCCCTTGATGAGGGACGCGGTGAAATATATATCAAATATACCAATGTCATGTAACATATATGCAAGTAACGTACCCCGGCCCTCAGCGAGAGGCGCGGTGAATCATATTTCATGTATGTCAATGTCATGTATCATGCATGCAGGTAACGTGCCCCGACCCTCTTTTGCGGGACGCGGTGAATGTGCCATCCTGGCCACCACCCCGTCATCATATCATAATGTCATCATATCATACGTAACATGCCCCGGCCCGCAAGTGAGAGGGACGCGGTGAATAATGCAGAGAAATACACACGAGAACATGTCCTGGCCCGGGCTCAGTGAAATCCAAATCAACGCTTGCACGAACAGAGTAGTGCGAAACCACGTGCACTCAATCAAGACCCGAGATACAAACATACTTATATGCAAGCACAATATCGATGTCTGGAGGTCCAGAAACAAGTTTCGGGTCGATCGGAACTAGTATACGAAAGATACGAGCGTTCGAAGTACGGAACGCTCCATAAATGTTTCGGAAGTCAATCTTCGCAAAACCGAAGTATTAGTCATATCAGCTATCTTTCGGATGACGTATATAGCAAATTAAGTACAACTTAGATTCATACGCACACACACCACTACATATCAAGGTATTAATTATATCACTTGTTTTCTTTATTAACAACTAAGGAATATATCAAATAGGTCTTTAGGTATCGTGCCAACTTCATATGTATGAAATCAAATAAACTTTCGAAATCATGTGTACGTATCGTAATATATCAAGCTTCGGTGAAACCATCATTCGTGTTATCATTCTTACAAAAGTTTCTTTAAAACATGCATCACGAAAGTTGGGGACAATATGACTCATAACATTCTTTCCGACACAAATTCTTTATACTTATTTTGTTACTCGATCATGTCGTGAAATGGGTCATGTCAGGTATACTTCTATCATTTAGTAATCGGAACGATAGCCGAGAGTTTCCTTTAATTATAGTACGGAATTAAGCCAAATAGAACAATAGGGGAGATTCGGGAGTAGTGGGTCCACCTCGGATCAAGTTGAGGCGACGGACATGAATCATGGACATTAAGGGCTATAGAGTCATCCAAGGAAGTTTCGAGTCGACTTGATCACATTTACAAAAGTTTCGGACGTTTGATTTCCTTCCGACCAAAACGTGAGATTTATAGTTCAATTAGATTGAATGAATAGTGCTCAAATTCAATTTCGGATTTCTATGAACAGAATTGCCCCCGAGGCTCAAGTATCGACCTAGACTTCCTAGGACATACCAAAAGAAGAAATAGGGTAGCCTTACATACCTTTCTCGCGGCTTATGCTCGCGCAAAATCAAATCCCGTTTCGCTCAAAATCTACAAATGGTCAAAGTTACCAATTAGGAATTCCAAGACTTTTAAGAATTCATTTAACTTCATATTTGTCTACCGAAATTTCGGCAGCACTTCCCCTATATATATAACACCCCCGAGGCTTAGCTCGGCTCACAACATCAACAACAACAAGCCAACAATACCAAACGACGTGAAGTTCACAACGAAATAGGTTCTAACATCAATGACCTTCTTTCTACATAAGATGACAACTTTCATACAAACTTTACAATGTCAAACTAACATCAACATTATCATATTCATTTACCTATTCAAGATTATTCAAACACATTCCAACAATGTTCCAAACAATATAAATGAGTTCGAATGATTTGTCGCTTTCCATATTCCATCCGAAGCGTCTACGACCACGACGAACATACTAACTCACATCGTTTCCTTCCAAATTCACTAACAACAACATCAATTTACATCCTATGATCTTACTTTCACAATTATATAAAAACTATATAAAATCGCATAATTTCCCATAATGACATACAACCAATTTCAATGCCAATTCAACCCGTTAAACTTTCATTTACGTCATACATACCACAACGACGCAACTACTCAACTAAATGAACTTCATTTCGCCTCCCCTTCACTATCCATGGCTCACGGCCAAACACTACTTCACACACCTACACGGCTACATCCAAACACAACACAAATTCCGAAATCTTCATGCAACTCTAATCACTAACACATACATATCCATTTCATAACATAAAAACATGAAAATCTCACCTTTTTCTTAAAGTTCCGACTTGCCGCAAACGTCGCTCTTACGCCGAACTAATTGTATCACGTCGGAGAGCGTCTTGTATACATCATGAATACAAGAAGAACAGGATTTTTAAGTTGGAAACAAAGCTTGGAAAATTATTTTTCTCTTCCCCTTGATGCTCGGCCGAGAGCTCCTTCAATGGGGGTTCTTCAAATTTTTGTGCTTTAATTGATTTTCTTGAACCTTCTAAAGATAAGCTTGCATATATATAATATTGCCCCCTTAATATTTTGTCACATGTAAATCACATGACTTCTTAATTCAAGATTTGGGCCATTAAATTGGGCCATGGCCGGCCACCTTAGTGAGTTGGGCCTCAATTTCCTTTTATTTTTGTTGAGGCCAATTCGTTAAAATCTCGTTTAGTAATTCCCGAAACAAATTTCCAAAATCCCCAAATTGGCCCTTGGCCATCCTCCATACTCCCGCACCAATATTTTCCATGAGTTGCACACACATATTGGCTAGAACCAAGATATGGCCTCATTTCTCACAAGTCAAGTTTATTTCAAACCTTTACGACTACGCAAACGTACGGGATATAACACACACTATTCCCCCTAATGGGCGAACCCTTCCCTTAAACACATTAATTTAAGAAATACATGCGGAACAACATGAGAAATTATACCAAGTCATAACAAATATATAAATGCATAAGTGCGGAAGTACTATCAACTACAACCCCAAGACCTGTTCTGAACTCGTACAAGAGCACTAATACAAATACAACATTTGATAACTGAATATTAGTCTCAAAATCAAAGATAGTAACTGTCTGTGGAATCAAAATAGATAGATAGCAAAGGAGGGAATCCAGGGCTGCAGATCCGGGAAGTGGCTCCCCCTAAGATCTCTTGATGGAAGGCTTCAGACTCACTCTAGATGTAGCGAACTAGATCCTGGCACAAACTCTGTACTCAACAAAAAATGCAGTAAGAGTAGTATGATTACAACACTAGTACTCATAGGCATCATAGGCTAACAATGATTCGATAACACATATAATAGAAGGAAATCAACAAGCAGAGCAGATAAGACAACCAGGTACATTCATGAAAGCATATTCAAGTCTAAGTACAGATCGAGTACATAAGATACCAAGTAAACATTCATTAGAAAACAAATGGATGTAATGCAATGCCCCCTAGGCCACCTCTCCGATCATGTACACATATGCAAAGGGTTATGCCTCAAAGTCATGCCATATGGGGGACCCGCGAGGTTCAGTACCAAATGCCACATAGGCTATCATTGTTACCATTTGCCACGTAGGCTATCATTGTTACCATCAGGCTATCATTGTTACCACTTGCCACATAGGCTATCCTTGTTACCATTTGTCAGATAGGCTATCATTGTTTCTCATTCGCCATACAGGCTATCATCACTTTCTCATCATCGTAACAAATCATGCATGAAAATGAATAGTATATCAATGTATGGAAATCAATTCACCAACATCAGAAATCATGGAACCAATAGATGCACATCATGAATACCGAATACAACCCAATTCATTATTTCGTAATCCTTTCCTTTTCATGAGATAAGTTAGATATCAAGTAACTAGGTAAATCAATCAACAACCACAACTTACCAACAAACATGATGACGAGCCCACTTAATAATATCCATACAAAGCCAGTGGATTTATCACCACAACCATGCATGAAGGCCTATCATGCTTTGCCCATCAATATCTACCATTCCATACAATTCTCTAATCGAAGTCTAACAAGGGTAAGCCATAGCCTACCTCGAAGGTCGAGCGGAAGTCACAAAAAATCAAGCCAAATCCTATCCTTTGCAAAGAGCCTTTGAACGATCGAAGTCTATCAAATAAGTACTATACGTTAGATTACGAATCTAAGGATACCCATAATGCTATATTTCTAATTTGAACTAAAAAATGATCTTAAAAAGTGGCCCCGCGCCCACAAGGGAAAAACTAGAATTTTATGGTAGGAACATGCTACCCATAATTTAAATAGTTAAAATCCTAAGTTTCATGAAAATATAAACCCAATTGAGCCTCCAATTCCATTGATTATCATAACCCAAAATTATGGAAAATCCCTAGTTTCATACCAAGAATCATTGGTTTAAATAGTAAATTCAAGCTTAGGAATAGTTTACCCGTTGATTTAAGTAGTCAAAATCTAGGTAGTTACTCAACACAAACCACGATAGAATACAGAAAACTCAAAATTCCACTTAGAGTTCATAACCCATATACCCCCATCCTAAAACATGATTTTAAAATGGATTCTCTATTAATTGAAGATATAAACATAAAAGGACTATAAGAAGCTTACCCAATTGAAGAATCTCGAAAAACCTCTCAAAATCACCCTTACTCGAGCTCTCTAGATCTTAATTTGTGAATGAATGAACTAAACACGAACTGGGGAAAATAAACATTGACATTATTTTTTGCTTCTGCGGACCCTTTTCTCGCAGGTGCTAGCTCGCACCTACAAAGAAAAGGCCACAGATGCGATCGACACTTATGAGCCCCAAATGCGCAGGGGCGGAGGAAACGCTGCAGGGGTGGTCCCACGCTTACGGAGAATCCACCTAGGTGCAGACCAACCCATTCCCTCCGTAGCTCGCGCCTACTGGCCAAGTTCTGCAGAAGCGAACCCACAGGTGAGGTCAGGCTAATGCAGGTGTGATTGCACCAGAAAACCACCAAATCCAACCCAACACACGAAACTCATCCGAGACCTCCCGAACACAAACCAAACATGCATGTCTGTCATAAAACATGCTACGAACTCGCTCATGCACTCGGATTTCCCAAAAGAGGTCTCTTTGACCTGGTATAGACCCAAGCCAACTCTAACCAAACCAAAACTAACCTTCCAACCAATGACCTAAAACGTAACCGGTCACCTCGGAACCCGAACCAAGGGACCAAATAAGTAAAAAATCATGTTCCGGACCTAACGAAACTATAAGAATTTGATTCCAGATGCAATAACCAATAACTCAACTATTGGTCAACCCTTTTCACTTATTCAATTTAGAAAACTCTGGAATCCTCAAAATAAACCAAGCCTCATCTGATAGCCTCAAAAATTGTGCCACCCATATCATGCCCCGAACCATGGCGTAATAGTGCACTGGTGCCTTGCTGCATGTGACCGAGCGAACCACATGGCTTGCTGAATCAATATAGGACTTATACTGATGCGGAATATAAGTTAAACATGCATGATTCGAGTAAAACATGAGACCCCATAATCATAAGACTAAAAATATCGTTATATCATAAATGCGGAAATAGTTTGAAGGCATAGTAACGCAGCCAACAAGGCCAACTCAACGGAACATCTGACATGACATAGTTGAACTAGTCTATGAAACCTCTAAACATGAGTCTGACTGCTAAATTGTTTACCGAGACAAGGCCCCCAGTATACCTTGACTGCATAACTAAAATGAACATGAAATTTAAATAATGACAAAACCCTGAATGAGATGGGGCTCACCAAAAGCTAATACGAGTAATGTCCTAACGAGCAGATCCATTGTAATGTAAATCACAACCTGGAACATGAAATGCAGGCCCCCGAACAATAAAAGGGGACGTCAGTATATTTGAATTGTACTGGTATGTAAAGAAACTAAATGAAATAGACATAGCACATGAAATAATAGAACTAAAGCTGAAACTGTAAGCTGAACATCAACATGAGCATCATCTGACATGAATAAATTTATAACATGAGTAAAAGAATTTTAAGTACATATGTATATATGTATCTTGTGGGAGAGCGTAGTGTAATTGATTACATAGAGTTACCACGTGGGTACTCGGAGTATGGTGCCTGGCCCGACCAGCAGAGCAGCCCCACACCTTGCCAGGGTATGAGACATAAGTATGACATGAAAGGATCCAATTCGATTGTCTGAAGGTGTCATCCTAATCTAGGCAGATGGACCCTTACCCTCTGTTGGCATATGTAGTTTCAGGCCGTCTGAGCCTTCTCGGTATACCTATGCTACTCTTGCAAACATGAACTATAGGTGGCTTCTGAGCCCATGGTTTGTATAACATAACTTGTAATTATGACTTGTAGACATGATTCGTAAACGTGTCTTGTAAACATGATTCGTGAGTATAATATAGCATGAATATAAGTATGTAATATAACATGTATGAAAACACGGAAAGCATGCAGATTTTCATGAAAATAAGCATAATAGTTTGTATCTTGCATTTAAGAACCCATGGAATGCAAAGCATGGGTATTCATAGATTATGGACGGATACGGAATAACCAAAATTGAATATAAAGAATACAATAACGAATTATTGATATGAACATGGTATGTCATGGTACATGTAACTTAGGGTCATCATGATTTAGAGTAGAAACCCTTTATGGAACTTTGTATTTTCACGGATAAACGTAGAGTGGTGAAGAACGATGAAGTTACCACACGTGGATACAAACTCTACATATCTTAATCACTCCAAAAACTTGAGAATAGTTTGAATATTTGAAGAAGAATTCAAAAGGCTTGAATTTTGAAACTTGAGATGGGTTTTCTTGAAAACCCTAGGTTAGGAACAATGGATTTTCACTTAGAACTCATGTGTTGATGTTAGAAACACTTGGAAGAGGCTTAACTTGGTGTAAGAGGATGATGGGAAGAGAGAACAGTCGTTTTAGGGCTTGAGGATATGAAGAATGAAGTGAAAAATCCAAAAAAATGAAGTTTTAAAGTTGTTGTCGGACCTGTTTTACGCTCATTTTTAAGGCCAATTTTATGGCCCATAAAATGTTTTACGACCCATTTTTACGGAGCGACAAAACATTGTTTAGTAAATCCTACCTAACATTTTGGACATAGGTTATTTGACCTCCATAATATATCGTTGGGAACATATTTCAAAGTTCTACAACTTTCATGAAGGAATCTTTCCCAAATTCCATATAGATTTTTCCGTACTCACTTTAAGTGAGACCTGGTACAAACTCACTTGAAAACATTCTCCGTAGGGTAGCTTCCGACTTTACTTTGCACAAGGACTCTTCTTAATACTTGATTAGGTTTCAAACACCCTTTAAATACTACTCATATTGGTTTCATTATACCTCCCATCTTACGAGTCAAACCTTCGCCCAAATGCAACAGGTGTTTTAATATCTCCCCCTTGGGATCATCCGTCCTCAAATCATGGGTCATGATTAAGAATGCGACTGGACATGGCATGAGTACATGAATGTGAGGAAACATGACATGGAACATAGAGACTGAAATAACATGACCTTGTTTCATGGAAATATGAATGCTGGGACATGAGACATGAGTAGAGAATACATGAACGTGAGACGTGACGCATGAATAAGAAAGGGACATGACATGGATATGAAAGGTATTTACCTTGAATGCTTTCTACTTGTTCCTTAAACAAATGCGGATATCTGGATTTCATTTCTTCTTCGGCTTCCCAAGTAGCCTCTTTGATTTTCTGACTCCTCCATAGCACTTTTACTCAGGCTACTTCCTTATTTCTCAACTTGCGAACCTGGAGATCCAGAATAGCCACAGGGATCTCCTTATCGGTTAGGCCATTCTTAATCGTTATAGTGTCAGCAGGAACAACCGACGACGGGTCTCCCACGCACTTCCTCAACGTGGATATATGAAACACTGGGTGTACAAGTGCCAATTCTTGTGAAAATTCAAGCTCATAAGCCACTTGGACCAATATATCTGGGACGAAGTTTCCCTTTCTTGCCAAATCTCATCACACCTTTCATAGGTGAAACTTGTAAGAACACCCAATCATCAACTTGAAATTCTAGGTCTCATGGCAGCACATCTGTGTAGGACTTTTGGGGACTCTGAGCCATTCTCAAACGCTCTTGAATCAACTTGACTTTCTCTATATCCTGGTAGACCAAATCTGGTCCCAACAACTCTATTTCATCAACTTCAAACCAACCAATGGGTGATCTACACTTTCATCTATACAGAGCTTCAAACGGTGCCATCTTGATGCTAGCATGATAACTGTTATTATAAGTAAATTCAATGAGAGGCAAATGATCATCCCAATTACCTTTAAAATCTAAGACGTATGCTCTCAACATGTCCTCAAGAGTTTGAATAGTACGTTCTGTCTGGCCATCTGTCTGCAGATGAAAAGTTGTGCTGAGGTTTACCTTAGTACCTAATCCTCTCTGAAAAGATTTTGAAAAGTTCGCTGTGAACTGAGCACCACGATCTGAAATAATGGACACTAGATTCCCATGCAATCTGACAATTTCATGAATATACAACTTGGCGTAATCTTCTGCTGAATATGTGGTCTAGAATGGTAAAATGTGTGCTGACTTAGTAAGTCGGTCCATAATCACCCAAATCAAGTCATGTTTTTGTGATGAGAGAGGTACACCTGTTATAAAGTTCATATTTATCATCTCCTATTTTCAGACCAGAATATCGATATTCTGGGCCAAGCCACCAGGCCTCGAGTGCTCTGCTTTCACTTGTTGACAATTTGGACATTTAGCCACAAAATCTGCTACATTCTTTTTCATGTCGTTCCACCAATAAATCTCCTTGAGGTCATGATACAGTTTTATGGAACTTGGATGGATGGAATACCTGGAATTGTGACCTCCTGACATAATTCGCGCTCTAAGCTCATCTACATCTAGAACACATAATCTGCCTCGGTACCTCAAGGTACCATCATCTCCCCCTTGTTTGAAAGCCATTGTCTTATGCTTGTGAATCCCCTCCTTCAGCTACAGGAAGAAGGGATCACTAAACTTCTTCTCCTTCATCTCGGCTACTAAGGAGGAATAAGCCCTGTTTTGAACAACAACTCCACCATCTTCGGAGTCCAAAAATCGAACCCCAAGATTAGCTAAGTGGTGCACTTCCTTCACCATAGTTCTCTTGTCTGTCTCAACGTGAACTAAACTTCCCATAGAACATTGACTGAGAGCATCGGCTACCACATTCGCCTTCCCTGGATGATAGAGGATATCAACATCCTAATTCTTTAGCGACTCGAGCCACCTCCTCTGTCTACGATTCAACTCTCTCTGCTTGAAAATATATTAAAGGCTCTTATGATCAGTAAAAATATAAACATGCACCCCATACAAATAGTGACGCCATATATAAGTGCGAAGACCACAACTGCCAATTCCAAGTCACGAGTCGGACAATTCTTTTCGTGAGCCTTAAGTTGTCGGGATGCATAAGCTACAACCTTACCCTGATTCATTAAGACACATTCGAGGACAATTCTTGAAGCATCACAATATACCACGAACCCTGCGGTTCCTTCAAGTAGCGTTAGAACTGGAGCAGAAGTCAACTTCTTCTTCAACTCTTCAAAATTTTGCTCACATGCATTTGACCATTGAAATTTGACCTTTTCCTGAGTCATCTTAGTCAATGGAGCTAAGATAGAGGAAAATTCCTCTACGAAACGCCTATAATAGCCTGCCAGACCCAAGAAACTTCTTATTTAGGATGGGTCTGGGCCAATTCTTCAAGGCATCAAATTTCTTAAAATCAACTTTAATGCCTTCACCTGAAATTGCATGGCCTTAGAATTCCACTAATTTCAGCCAAAATTCGCACTTAGAAAATTTCGCATAGAGCTCACGATCCTGAAGTGTCTGCAATATTATTCTGAGATGTTCTGCATGATCAGTCTCACTACGGGAATACACCAAAATATAATCAATAAACACAATGACGAATAAATCAAGATAAGGCTTGAAGACCCTGTTCATAAGGTCCATGAAAGCAGCTAGTGCATTTGTCAACCCAAATGACATGACAAGAAATTCAAAATGGCCAACACGGGTTCTAAAAGCGGTCTTTGGAATATCAACTTCCTTAACCTTCAGTAGCGGTCTTTAGATATCAACTTCCTTAACCTTTAACTGATGGTATCCTGATCTCAGGTAAATCTTGGAATAACACTAGGCACTCTGAAGTTGGTCAAATAAATCATCAATTCTGGAGAGAGGATACTTGTTCTTAATGGTGACTTTGTTCAACTGGCGGTTGTCAATGCACATGTGTAAGGATCCATCTTTCTTTCGGACAAACAGGACTGGCATGGCCCAAGGTGAGACACTTGGCCTAATAAATCCCCTACTCTTTCAACTCTACTGGAGTCATTCTATATGAAGGAATAGATATCGGCTCAGTGCCGAGAAGTAGATCAATTCCAAAGTCTATCTCCCTGTCGGGAGGAACTCCGGAAAGATCTTTTGGGAGTACTTTTAGAAACTCATTAACGACTGGTACGGACTGGAGACCTGGGGTCTCGATATCTGTATCCCTGACTCGAACTAAGTGATAGATATACCCCTTGGAAATCATCTTTCTGTCTTTGGGATATGAAATAAACCTACCCCTGGGTACTACATTGCCCTTCCATTCTATGACTGGTTCATTAGGAAACTCAAATCTTACTATTTTGGTTCTACAACCTACTGTGGCATAACATGAAGCCAATCAATCCATACAAATTATTACATCAAAGTCTACCATCTCCAACTCTGCTAAGTCGGCTATGGTACTGCGGTGATACACTAAAATTGGGCAACCCCTATAAATAGGTCTAGCTATAACTGACTTTCCAATTGGGGTGGACAATTCAAAGGGTTCATGGAAATTTTCTGGTTCTAACCCAAATTTCTTAGCAATAAATGGGGTTACATAAGATAAGGTGGATACAAGGTCAATAAGGGCATAAATGTCAAAAGTGAAAACTGTTAATGTACCTGTGACAACATCTGCACGCGCTTCTATGTCTTGAGAACCTGCTAGCGCATACAAGCGGTTCCAACCTCCACCTGCATTGCCAGACTTAGCTGCACCATGCCCTGTCTGGGCTTGAGAATTTCGAGGAGCTACTAAATTCGTGGGTTGAGCCACGTTACCTCCAGTACCATATCTCACTAATGGACAAGCCCTTTGAAAATGGGCCTATTAGCCACACCCATAGCAAAAATGCATCCCCATGAGACATACCCTTGGGTGTCTCTTACTACACTTGCTGCAAATCAGAATGTCATAAGTCTTTTGACCCGTACTAGCCTGAGAATAGGAACCCGCTGGCTTGAAACTCTGTCTCTTCTGATCATGCTTGAACTTTGGAGCTGGGGCACTGGCTACAGATAGAGCGGGTCCTGATGACCTGTTCTTGAAGAATTTCCTGCCTCCACATCCCCCTTGATTGAAGTTACCTGCAGACTTAGCTCTTTTATTGAATTCCCTGTCCTTCTCTTTCTGGATGGCCTCTTCTTCCTTCATTCTGTCCTCATTACCCTGAACAAATCAACCATCTTGGTGATAGTTATTTCTCTATTCTGAGTAGCAATATTTGTATCACCATACAAGTCGGGTATAAGGCCAAACACAAATCGCCTAACTTTGGCCCTCATATCAGGGACCATATGCGGAGCATACTTGGCCAAAGAAACAAATTTGAGATAATAATCATTCACACTTATATCATTCTGCCTGAGTCTCTCAAATACGTAGGCCTTCGCCTCCCTGACCTCAAGCGGCTGGAAGTGGTCAATGAAAGCGTTTTTAAATTCATCCAAAGTTACAGGAGACGCTTCTTCCCATCGAGACTGTTCTCACGACTTATACCAGATATAAGCAATATCCTGCAATTGATAAGCTCTAAACTTTGTTGCCTCCTTCTCTGAAGTGCATAACACGAAAAACCTTCTTAAGCCCATCAATGAAATTTTGAGGATCTTCCCCATTAATAGTTCCTGTGAATACTGGAGGCTTCATATGCAGAAATTCTTTGTTCCTGGAACTGTACGACCCTCCACTAGTACTTGCGCTAGGAGTCGTTTCCTGACGTTGTGCTTGAGTAGCAATAATTTGGGTGAGCATCTGAATAGCTCCCGTAACATCCATGTCTGAGGCACTGGGTTGTGGAGTAACTGTGGGACAGACCTCCGCAAGCCTTTCGGTAGGTGAGGGTGAAGAATCTGATGCATCGCTCTGCTTCAGAGGCTCCACTTCTAGAGTAACATTAGTAGTAGCTCTCTGGCTAGTAGCTGAAGTCCTCTTGGTGTACTTTCTTTTCACGAGCATTTTCTGAAATATCCAATTCACATGAGTTAGAAGAATTCCTGAAAGACCTACTCTACTTTGCGATCTAGAGTATGAAAGAAGTGACACAATCCTAGATGTCTTGGTGAGTCACGGCCAAATTTTACTAAGTCATAAAGGCACCTACCATTCCCTACCTCGGTAGGAGAACCCTTTCCTTAACTAGCATGCAACTAGAAATGTGGAACAACAACGTAAATAACAATAAATTTCAATATCATTTAAAAAAAAAAAAAAGTGCGGAAGACATTACAATCCCCAAAGAACTGGTCTGACTCGTATAAGAGCAACTACAAGAATGTCTAATACACAAGTCTAAAAGTCAAATTAAAAGTTGTCTGAATGATGGATTATAAAGACAGGATAGATAAGCCTCCGAGTGGTGACTCGTCAGATGCTCACCCTAGATACTCGCAAGCCAGGCCTCAAAACTCAGCCTCGAGAAGTATGAGCGGAACATGTCTTAAACTCTACACCCTGAAAAGAAATGTCGCAAGGTAGCATCAGTACAAATAACATGCACTGAGTAGGCATCATAGGCCGACAACAGTTAGTGAACATATATAAGGAAAAAAACTGTAGAATAGACATGCTCGCAATCAGATATAAGACATAAACACATATCCAAGAATAACAGTTTAGGTATCAAAACATCCTAGAAGCCCTCAGTGAGTTATATCCAGATCAAGCCTACAGTGAAGCATCTAAACTCAGGTCTTGCCAAGTTTTCCACAATTTCTCAGAATAATCAAGCACTAGTACCACCTACAATATTATCCGAAACCTCTGGTCTTATCCTAGTAGAAAATCTCTACTCCTCGAATCCATTATTCCTTAAGTATTTACTAATCAGGCCCAAGATGATCTCATCCGGAACCAAACAGGAAATCAATGTTCATGAACACCACACAGTACAAATAATAATCACAATAGGAGATCAAGGGTATGAGTGGATGAAATATGAATGCAATGCTATGCAATGATACACACATGCTATGGGAGGACGATGTCCACCATCCGACCGTCATGACCCATGGGGAACCACTAAGTCCATGTATCGTCATTTCGTATCACACAGCTTAGAATGACTCCTCCACCAAGCTTCCCACTAGCCACTCCGTATCACATGACATAGAGATGGCTACGCGATATAATAATGTCATAAGAATCATAATTACGTCCCTTCTTATTTATCACCATCGCACACATATCAAGATCACAACAATATAGCATGGATATGAAAATGTATGTCATGCAAAAAGAATATTGAATGCAACATATTCATTTCAGTCGTGCCACACAAGGACACTTATCACAACAACGACATCAAAAATATCATATCTTTCTTTACCCTTCCAACGACATCAACATATGATAAAATACAGTCTCCAACTCAAAAGGTCAAGCACTAAGCATCCAGTCTAGAGTCACTCAATGTTCCATTCTCTTTTAACATCATTGGTACCAAGTTATGGTTCAATATCAATAACATATGAAATGAAGACGCATACCAAGTATGGAGTCATCGTCAACAGTAAGTCATAAGTCAAGTTTCCATCCAACTAGTCTCCCATGATACATAGAATCCTCCAAATACTATATAAAATGTTAAGCATGATTCTTAGAGTTTCTAACAAGCCACAAGCTCGAACACATTAAGCCATAATACAAATAGAACGTAACAAGGCGACAAGCCACAATCAATCTACAACAAACCTAGTAGAATTCCATCCCAACTCCACATCCGAGGGCGTACATGATGTCTGCGACAATCACTAACTCTACATATGCTTTACTAACCGAAGTCTAACTATAAGGTAAGTCGTATCCTACCTGGAAAGACAAACAACAATCTTGAACCGTCAAACTTGAGCTTAGCCCTTCCTTTGTGCCTCAAAGTAATGGAAGTCTAATCATATCCAAATACAGTATTAGAATCAAGAAGGACAACACCCATAAGCCTTACTTCTATTCAAGTCCCAAATCCTAACTCATGGAATGGGAAAAATTAACCCTTATGGGTAAAATGGTCAATTCGAAAGACAAATATAAAATTCATACTCTAGGTGATCAATTCCCATCAAACAGTGGCTAGATTAACTCATGGATTAGGCCAATTCAGATTCTAGGTGAAACCCCCAAATTTGGGTATACAACCTAACTTCCAATTCCACAAATTGGTCACTAATAATGGTATATTCATATTTATATAGCCACTACCCATCAATTCCATACTTAATAAAGCTTAATCCATCCACAATTCAAGGTTTGATAACCAAAAACTCATTCAAGAAAGAAACTCAAAAATCCTCTTTAATACTCATGCTATTAGAAGACTCTGGCTCGGATAGGGAGTTTTTAAGGTGAATTACGAATCATAAATGAAGAATGAGGATAGATGGACGTAACATAATGAAGAATCACCCCAAAGTCTCTTGAAATGCCCTCCTAGAAGCTTAGAACCGAATGGAAATGAATGTCGCACTTAAGGGTTTTATCATCTCATTAAATACTACACTGCCTCGTCACCCGCTACAGCGGTCGCGAGACCGCTACGGCAGTCCCGCTGCATCGGTGACATAATCGCTACGGAAGCCACCCCTAAATACACTAAGCTGCTATAGCGGAAGGGCCACCACTATGGCTGTACCGCTGCTATAGCGGTTCTGCTGTCGCCATACCGGTACACTAAACACCAGAAATTTCCCAACTTCCTTAAGTCTCAACCCCAAATCCGACTGTCACCTGAGGCCCCACACACACCAACCCAGATAAGTAGACATAAATAAAAACATGCTACGAACGTACTCGTCGCCTTGAAATTCCCAACGGGAGTCTCGTTGACCAAGTTAACCCCCAATAGCCTAAAACCAACTTTCCAACCCAAGTCCCAAATGCACCCGAGCGCATTGGGAACAAAACCAAACATACTCGCAAGTTACAAATGACCATCAAAACCTCTCAGAATCGATGAATTTATGATAAAAGTCCGTTTACCCAAAAGTCAATTTTGAGTCAAACATTTTTCCCGTTAAGGCTTATTTTCACAAAAACCTATCTAATACTCATCTGATGGCCTCGAGAATTGTATCACCTATCCTCGCAAGTCAAATATATACTAACAAAGCTCGGGGAAAGGTCAACAGGGTCAAAAGTATCGTAACGGTTAAACGGGTTGTTACATGGTGGTCAACTGTTTATATGTGTGGCGCGCACACACATATAAAGGTGACCCCACTAGTCATGATTTCATAGACTCCCTAAGACACTTGAAACTAGTCTCTGATAACAATCTTTGTCGCGCACACCTCGGACATTTCGTGTTGTTGTGCTGTGACTAGACTAACGCATGTTTAAGGTGAACATGAAGCCCATATGACCTTAAGGAGGGTATTTGTTAGTTTAAAACTGTATACTACAAGATCTTTGAGGTATTATGAGTCGGAGAAATTAAGTTCGTCGGAGGAAGTAAAGTAGAAGTTGTGTTTGGTAAGGCTTCACAATTATCAAGCTAATGATTGTTTAGTAATGTCTTGAGGAGAAGCTACAGGGCTCCTTAGATGGTTAATAAAGTATTAAAAAAGTGTTAAGAAGGTTTCATAAGGATTTGAGATCAAACGAATCGACGAGAATAAGTTCGGGAAAAAGTAAGTTATACGACCACTTATACGGTCCGTATAACTTTATACGGTCCGTATAAGGGTCCGTATAACAGTCACAGAATGGATCAGTTTCTAGTGGGATTATACGGTCACTTATACGGACCGTATAAGTGTCCGTATAAATCATGTCGGGTCACTTTTCCAGATTTTTCTATTTCTATATATATATGAACCATGACCATTTAATTAATTTCCCACACTCTCCATACCTCTTGAAACCTCTAGAATATTCCATACACCTTATTAACATAAATTCAAGAAAGATCAAAGATTTAACATCAAGAACCAAGAGAATCAAGTGTAGAGAAGATCACTAGGGTTTGTGAAAGTCAAGGTTTCCTTTGGAATTGAAGTTGGGGTTTTCTCAAGTGAATATCTTAATTCAAAGATCATTCCTATATAATAAAAGGTGAGTTTTACATCTATTTCATGTTATTAAAAGTATTGAGTGGTTGAAAGACTTGGATTAGAGAGAACGGAAAATATGAGCTCAAATATGGAAATACTGGTATTTGAGTAGTAAGTTAATTTGATTCATGATTCTTAGTATGAGATGACTATAATCTTGTTATGAATGATGCTAATGTCATTGAGGGAGTATTATGTGAAGAATGGGTATGGTGTTGTATTGTAGTCATGGTTATGGATGACCTTGAAAGTGAATTTGAGAAGTGAATAATGTTTAACTTGAGAAAGTCTATTGATTTATGATATTATGGGTGTTGCTATTGATGTTTAGGAGTTGTTTGTTATATGGAGAAAGCTGTCGAAACAAAGGAAATACTGCCCAATTTTCTTTAGCTCTTAGTCGCTTTAGTTTAGACTCAAGCATGTTTAAAATGATCTAATTTAGCACGAATTCTCTTGTATGTAGAATTGTGAGCTTGGAAGGAAAGCGTTTAGTCGATAAAGTTAAAGAGACGTAAAGGTATGTAAGGCTAGTCCCTTTTCTTTCAAAGGCATGACTCCTCTATTACGATTTCCTTTCTATATATTTCCACGAGCCTCTTACATCCTAAAAGATCAAAGTTAAAGGTTCTTAAGATATTCTTATGGGATAGAGATGAAATATGTTCTATGCTAATGATGATGATAATGATGCTATTTTAAGATATCCCAAAGCCTATGAGATGATGATATCATGAGCTTGATAATCCTATCTTTATGATTTCATTGACGTTATTTCCTGTTATTGTCTCACCTCATGATACTAGTTCCTTCAAGGTGAGACATAGCAATGATGATTATTTCATAATGTATTCGGAGGTTACCGACCTTACGTCACTCCCATAGAGTTACAGCTTTTACTTGGGCCCTCATGCATGCTTTATGTTATTTTTATGTATGGTTACACCATGCCTAGTTGGCCGGGCAGACACCACTGCGCTGGGCGTAAGTGGGCAGCTATGATGATGATCACACCGTACCTATATGGTCGGGCAGCTTACATATGCATACTTGATAGGATGTTGTTTATTATAAAAGTTAGCATGCATGACTTCGCCTCAAGAGGCAATCAGTTACAGGTTATATTTACATCTTATGTATTTTTATCTCTCTATTATGTTATTGTACATGCCTTGCATACTCAGTACATTGTTCGTATTGACGTCCTTTTTTCTTTTATGGACGTTGTGTTCATGCCCACACGTAGACATGGAGACGGACCGGACACCTAGGAGCCTTATCAGCAGTTGTACAGGAGCACCCCACTACTCCGGAGGGGCAGCCTATTGGTATATTCTTTTGTGTACATATTTGAGGCATGGTGGGGTCTTGTCCCGTCCTTATGATTTCAGTACTCCAGTTAAAGGCTCGTAGATGCATATGTGGGTAGAAGATGTTATTGATCTCTTTAGCATATGTCTTGCATATCATTTTGTAGCCTCGTAGGCTTATGTACATTTATGTTATAAGAGGCATTCGAAGATCATTTCATGATAAGCTTGTGTTGAGAGTGATATATGTTCAAGTCGAGTTTGATGATAAGTCTGAAAGGTGGTGCTCGGTGGGCTAGCTCCCGGTACCCGTCATGGCCCTCTAGTTGGATCGTGACACCCGAACCATGGCCTGTGCGTAACAAGGCACTCGGTGCCTTGCTGCATGTGACTGAGGGAACCACATGGCTTGCTGAATCAACATGGGACATGTACTGATGCGGAATATAAGTTAAACATGCATGATTTGAGTAAAACGTGGGACCCAATAATCAAAAGTCTGAAAATACTGTTATATCATAAATGCGGAAATAGTCTGAAAGTATAGTAACGTAGCCAACAAGGCCAACTCAACTGAATGTCTGACATGACATAACTGATCTAGTCTATGAAACCTTTAAACGTGAGTCTGACTGCTAAATTTTTTACCTGGACAAGGTCCCTAGAATAACTTGCCTGCATAACTAACATGAACATGAAATTTAAATAATGACAAAACCCCGAATAAGATGGGGCTTTCCAAAATCTTATATGAGCAATGTCCTAACGAGCAGATCCGCTGTTCTGTAAATCACAACCTGCATCTTGAAATGCAGGCCCCCGGGCAATAAAAGGGGACGTGAGTACATTTGAATTGTACTGGTATGTAAAGAAACTGAATGAAATAAACATGACACATGAAATAATAAAACTGAAACTGAAACTGTAAGCTGAACATGAACATGAGCATCATCTAATATGAATAAATTTTTAACAGGAGTAAAAGCATTTTAAGTACATATGTATATCTGTATCTTGTGGGAGAGTCATAGTGTAACCGACAACATGGAATCACCACGTGCGTACGTGGATTCTGGTACCTGGCCTGACCTGTAGAGCAGCCCACACCTTGCCACGGTATGAGACATAAGTATGACATGAAAGGATCCAACTCAATTGTCTGAAGGTGTCATCCTAATCTGGGCGGATCGACCCTTACCCTACATTGGCATACGTAGTTTTAGGCTGTCTGAGCCTTCTCGTTAAACCAATGCTACTCCAAAACACATGAACATGGATATAGGTGGCATCTGAGCCCATGATTTTTATAACATAACTTGTAAGTATGACTTGTAGACATGATTCGTAAACATGGCTTGTAAACATGATTCGTGAGTGTAATATAGCATGAATATAAGTATATAGTATAACTTGTATGAAAACATGGAAAGCATGTAGATTTTCATGAAAATAAGCATACTAGTTCATATCTTGCATTTAAGAACCTATGGAATGCAATGCATGGATAGTCATGGATTACGGACGGATTCCGAATAACCAAAATGAAATATCAATAATACAATAATGAATTATTAATACAAACATGGTATGTCATAGTACATGTAACTTAGGGTCATCATGAATTAGAGTAGAAACCCTAAGTTTGTGGAACTTCGTATTTTTATGGACGAACGTAGAGTGGGGAAGAACAATGATGTTCCCACGCGTGGATAGAAACCCTACATACCTTAATCGCTCCAAAAACTTGAGAAAAGTCTGAATCTTTGAAGAAGAATTCCAAAAGCTTGAATCTCGAACATTGAGATGGGTTTTCTTGAAAACCCTAGGTTAGGAACAATGAATATTTACTTTGAATTCATGTATTGATGTTAGAAACACTTGGAATCACTTGGAAGAGGCTTACCTTGGTGTAGGAGGATGATGGGAAGAGATAATGGTCATTCTAGGGCTTGAGAATGTAAAGAATAAAGTGAAAAGGCCAAAAAAATGAAGTTTAAAAGTTTCTGTCGAACCCATTTTATGCTCATTTTTTATGGCCAAATATTTTATGGCCCGTTTTTATGAAGCAGCAAAATACGTTTTAGTAAATCGTACATAACCTTTTGTACAGATGTTCGTTTGATCTCCTTAATATATCGTTGGATAGGAGTTTCAATGATATATAACTTTCATGAAGGAAGTTTTCCCAAATTCCTTATAGATTTTTTCGTATACTCACTTTAAATGAGACCTGGTGCAAACTCACTTGAAAACATGCTCTGTAGGGAAGCTTCCGACTTTACTTTGCCCAAGGACTCTTCTTATGACTTGATTAGATTTCGAACACCCTTTTTACACTACTCGTATTGGGTTCATTATACCCTTGTCTTACAGGTCAAATCTTAGCCCGAATGCACGAGATGTTACAACCACCCCCGCAAGTCATAAGCACATAAAAGAAACTACAAAAAGGGTATTTTGGGAAAAAAAAAAGTAAAATGCTCTAAATAAACGACCAAACGGGTCGTTACAGAGCTTTTTTTCAAAAATTGGTCTTTAAGATATAATGACTCTTTATTGAAGGCGGGATGTAGAGCTTAATTACGGGTATATCTGAATCCAGTAATTTTAGATCAAACACTTCATACATACAAAAAACAATTAAAATAACTATAAATAAATTATTTTCATAGTAAATCAATGGATTGCAGTAAATATTTTAACTCAAGTCATAATGTTCGAATTTGGATTCTGCATACGCTCTTGACGCTTGAAAAATTAGTGGAGTCTCAAAAGGGAATGTTCATCACTGGCTTGGAATAGTTTTTGAAATATTATTTTTAATAACTACTTATTATTTAGTAAATTGTTTTATCTTACCTTGAATGGAGTCAAACTAGCTTTCTAATTAGCCATTGGAGCAACACCTATATATACATGACACTCTAGTGAACAATATATAGGAATTTTCTAGCTCCATTTTTGTTTTTCTCCTTCTCCTAAAATCGGGCTTTTCCTTTTTAAAGATGTTGTTTTTTATTCCCTAGTTTTTACTTAAAGAGCTTATTGAATCCTAATGATGTGCGGCTAACTATATTTGTTCGAGCAATTTACCACCGCCATCTTTCTCTTTTGCTCCCGCAAAACCAATTGGCTTAGATCCGAACGAAAAGGTTATATTTCACTACGACGATTTAACTTGGTCCAATTCACCATATGAAAACTTGCATTTTGTTGCTTTGAGCACCAATTCATTGCAATCCATCGTCAAAACAATACATATCATTATTGTAGAAAATCAATTGGACTTGGATCCTTTGTCACCCTTTTGATACTTCCAATCCCAACTTCTTTCACCTTCTTTGAAAAATAGTTTCTTGAATTTTCAATAAATCTTAGAGCTTTGGTGTATTGAGAATACAAGAAATCTTTTTTTAAACAACAGGATGTGGGAGTTGATAGTAGTAAAAGAATGACAAAGTATCCAAGTCCAATAGTTTTCTACAATAATGAATTATTTTGATGATGAATTTCAACGAATTGATGTTTTACAAGCATTCAGATGTAAGTTTTCATGTGGAGAAATTTGACAAGTTAGATTATTGTGGTGAAATATTTCCTTTTCGTTTGGATCAGAGCCAAGTGGTTTTTCAGGAGCAAAAGAAAGATGGAAGCAGTAAATTGCTTGAAGAAATATAGGTCATTTTGAGAACGAAATATCCTTAAAAATAATTTCATTAATATCCTTCAAGCTAAATAATATTCTCCATTATTTCCAACACTCTTAAAAACATTCAACACTTTGTTCTTAAGGAGAATCCAATTAACCTATTTAAATTAATGTAGTTTCCAGCATAACCTATTTGAATTTAATAACAACCTCTTCCCCTATTCATATTAGATTTATATATATAGTTACTTAAGAGTTAAGAGGAATATTATAATCATCTAAAAGGTAAGTAGCAATTATTAATCTTGATTTTTTTATTTAACATTCATCAACACGTCTTTCTTTGCTTGAATTAATATCTTTAGGGGCTTTGTTGACACATTTTCTAGAATTTTAAAATTTGTGATGCTTTTTGTTTCTGATAAGATGTGATTTATATTTCAGAATGTGATAGAATATGTTTGTTTTACCATGAGCAGTGCAAAATAGAAGCGATATATTTTAACGAGTGTCACACAGAAAAAATGGATGGACTAGTTGTGACCATCTTCTGATTCTTCAAAATTATTTTTGTATGTTTAGTTGCTTTTAAATGAAAAAGAATGTAGTAGAGTTAAAAGTTGATAAGAGATATTGTAAATACGTCAGGTTGAAGAGACTTTTGAAATCAGTTTTTTCTGAATTACTATTTATTACTACTCTTAACATAAGCATTTAAGCAAAATATCTTTTAACTTCGTTCATGATATTTTTTCCTTTTTCTTTTCTGTTTTTAAGTGGTTCATGATACTCGATTGTGACAAGATTTAAAAGTTGTTTCCATAATATTATTGCAGATTGGCAGTGATGTCGTTTCACCGATTAAAATATTGATTCAAGCTGCATATACCTATTAATCAATTAAACCTTTATAAACGAAAATTTAAGCTTAATGGTATAACGCTGGGTGGATTTAATTTATGTTAGTGAATATACCACAAATTATTACAGTTGAAAATAAAAATAAAAATAAAAATGAACAAAATATAAATGAGGCGTGGATATCTCGCTCTCTTTAAGGAGATTCAGGCTCACTGTAGCATAATCTTCACCGGTCCAGCAATACAACTCTGACTTGTCCCCTCTAGGATACAACAGCCCGTCAACGTCGTGTGACTCAACCAACTCCGGACTAGTTGAAAAGTCCAAAGCTCCACCATAAAAACACCTTTCTTCAACTAAATAAAACTTTCTTTTATCCTCACTTTTTTCAAGAACTCTCCAATATTTTTCACACAACACAAGGTTAGGATGACTAACTATTTATAGTAAACAACATCATCCTTGAATTGAATAGGATGAGAGTGGGATAGTAATGGGAATAAATAATGGCAGAATTATTGCTTAGAGGTTATATGAGTTACAAGACTAAAGAGGATGAATGTGGGTAAATAAATGAGTTAGTGCAAAGATGAAAGTAAGGCCACATTCAGCCGTATTAAACGTGAGAATGAAATTCATTTCTATCACTTTTATGGCCACTAACGTATAGGAGTAAATAGACACAATAAGGCACTTTAATAATATTATAATGTAATTCTAAAATGTTAACAACCCAAAAATCCCCCGCTCATTTTAATATTAAAACAAGAGAGTTATCACCAACTTAGTTGAAGGGAGAATACTATGCATAATAAAGGTGTGCTCTGCATTGAACCTCCACTTAGTAAAACGACGATCTCTATTCCAGAGTCAGTATTATGCTTTGCATTGACCTATGAATACTTAAGGAAAATTAGTATCACTGCTTACACATAATAATCAAGGTGTTGACATAAGCTTTAATATCCAGCACATTACGACATTCTGCTATCCTGATTTTCATTAGTGCTTTTGAGAACGACCCAATTCTCATAGGAAGCGGCCTACCTCCACACTCACATATGTGAAATTCTGTCAAGGATGCTTCTGTAACTTTAACACCCCACTCATACGAGCTACAAAATTTCATTAAGAGTTTATAAACTGAACCTCCACAAACGTTACAGACTAATGCACTCACATCATAGAGAGGGAATTAAAAATATTAGTGCATTTTTCTCAAAAAATCATCATATGATTCATTTTTCCCATTGAACCTGGTTATAGGATCTCTAGTCCCCAGGTTGGGTTTCCTCATATATGACTTAGGAACTTTCGGGCTTCAATTCCATCCCCCTCGATGTGCTCCAGGCGCTTTCTCTTGCAAAGGCCTTTGTCTATAAATCTGCAAGATTATCACAAGATGTAATGCAATCAATATTTATGGTATACCACTTTTCACAAATAATCTTGCAGTGTTATATTTTCTCCTCACGGGTCTGAATTTACCGTTGTGATAACGGTATTGAACTCTACCAATAATCTTAGTGCTATTATTGAATAAATTTCTCAACCAATCTCTTCTTTAGTAGCTGAAACTAAAGCAATTACTTCAGCCTGCATGGTAGAGTTAACAATAACAATTTTTTTTATTCCAACAAACAACACCAAATATTCTCATCTGCATCAAAAAAGCCTTTGAGTACAGCAGGATATTTTTTATATAACAAGCCACCAACTTTCTTACCAAGTAAATATACCTTATTTGCTTGTACCTGCTAAGTACTTCTATTGCATACGCAATATCAGGCCATGTGCAGTCAGTCACATATTTAATACTTAGGCTAGCATACTCCTTTTTTATTTATCACAATTTTTCACTTTGAATTGGAAATAAATAAACACTTAATCAAAAGGAGTTGCAACACATGTACAATTGACAAAATTGTACTTCGCAATTTCCTCAACATAATGTGACTGATAAGAAAAGTTTTATCACATGTTTTTTATATTTTTCATTCCAAGAATGATATTTGCCCCATTTAAATTTCTTACGTCAAAATGGTTGCTACACGTATTTTCAATTTAATTTAACAACACTAATGTTAGACCCAAAGATCAACAAATGATCAAACATTGAGGCAAAAATACCATGTGAATTTTTCAAGATTATTACATGCACTTGCCACACTTTTTGAAACATTCTCAAAGATGCAGAAATCACTTTTCATGATAAATATTTGTCTCATTTCTTTAACCCCACTATTTTAAGAATTTAAATAACAATTTATACTCTTGAAAAGTAGTATCACTTTATTCATAAAAATATAACGTAAAAGGTTTTTTACTTTTTCTCCACTTGAGTTGAGCAAGTACAGAAAAAAATACTTTACCCTTCCATCTCTTAAAGAGATCTAGCGACGTCGAAGCGGAATGATGTTGACATCTCCAATCTTGATATCCGCTATTTTTTCAAACTGTAGCAAACATGAATCTCTTTAAAATTGTTAGTGAATATATCACAAATTATTACAGTATAAAATAAAAATAAAAATGAACAAAATATAAATAAATATTCTTCAGGCTGAGGAGCGGATATCTCGCTCTGTTTAAGGAGATTCAAGCCCACTGCGGGATAATCTTCACCGGTCCAGCAGTACAATTCTAACTTATCCCCACCAGGATACAATAGTCCGTCAACGTCGTGTGACTCAACTAACTCCGGACTAGTTGAAAAGTCCAAAGCTCCACCATAAGAACATCTTCTTTCAACTAAATAAAACTCTCTTTTATCCCCACTTTTTCAAGAACTCTCCAATATTTTTCACACAACACAAGGTTAGGATGACTTTATTCTTGAATTGAATAGGATAAGAGTGGGGTAGTAATGAGAATAAATAATGACAGAATTATGGCTTAGAGGTTACATGAGTTACAAGACTAAAGAGGATGAATGTGAGTAAATAAATGAGTTAATGGGAAGATGAAAGTAAGGCCACATTCAGCCATATTAAACGTGAGAATGAAAGTAATTTCCATCACTTTTATGGCCACTAACGTATAGGAGTAAATAGACACAATAAGGCACTTTAATAATATTATAATGTAATTCTAAAATGTTAACAACCCAAAAATCCCCCGCTCATTTTAATATTAAAATAAGAGAGTTATCACCAACTTAGTTGAAGGGAGAATACTATGCATAATAAAGGTGTGCTCTGCATTGAACCTCCACTTAGTAAAACAGCGATCTCTATTCCAGAGTCAGTATTATGCTCTGCATTGACCTATGAATACTTAAGGAAAATTAGTATCACTGCTTACACATAATAATCAAGGTGTTGACATAAGCTTTAATATCCAGCACATTACGACATTCTGCTATCCTGATTTTCATTAGTGCTTTTGAGAACGACCCAATTCTCATAGGAAGCGGCCTACCTCCACACTCACATATGTGAAATTCTGTCAAGGATGCTTCTGTAACTTTAACACCCCACTCATACGAGCTACAAAATGTCATTAAGAGTTTATAAACTGAACCTCCACCAACGTTATAGACTAATGCACTCACATCATAGGGAGGGAATTAAAAATATTAGTGCATTTTTCTCAAAAAATCGTCATATGATTCATTTTTCCCATTGAACCTGGTTATAGGATCTCTAGTCCCCAGGTTGGGTTTCCCCATTTATGACTTGGGAATTTTCGGGCTTCAATTCCATCCCCCTCGATGTGCTCCAGACCCTTTCTCTTGCAAAGGCCTTTGTCTATAAATCTGCAAGATTATCACAAGATTTAATGCAATCAATATTTATGGTATACCACTTTTCACAAATAATCTTGCAGTGTTATATTTTCTCCTCACGAGTCTGAATTTACCGTTGTGATAACGGTATTGAACTCTACCAATAATCTTAGTGCTATTATTGAATAAATTTCTCAACCAATCTATTCTTTATTAGCTGAAACTAAAGCAATTACTTCAGCCTACATGGTAGAGTTAACAACAACAACTTTTTTTATTCCAACAAACAACACCAAATCTTCTCATCTGCATCAAAAATGCCTTTGAGTACAGCAAGATATTTTTTATATAACAAGCCAACAACTTTCTTACCAAGTAAATATACCTGATTTGTTTGTACCTGCTAAGTACTTCTACTGCATACACAATATCAGGCCATGTGCAGTCAGTCACATATTTAATATTTAGGCTACCATACTACTTTTTTATTTATCACAATGTTTCACTTTGAATTGGAAATAAATAAACACTTAATCAAAAGGAGTTGCAACACATGTACAATCCACAAAATTGTACTTCACAATTTTCTCAACATAATGTGACTGATAAGAAAAGTTTTATCACATGTTTTTTATATTTTTCATTCCAAGAATGATATTTGCCCCATTTAAATTTCTTACGTCAAAATGGTTGCTACACGTATATTCAATTTAATTTAACAACACCATGTTAGACCCAAAGATCAACAAATGATCAAACATTGTGGCAAAAATACCATGTGAATTTTTCAAGATTATTACATGCACTTGCCACACTTTTTGAAACATTCTCACAGATGCAGAAATCACTTTTCATGATAAATATTTGTCTCATTTCTTTAACCCCCACTATTTTAAGAATTTAAATAACAATTTATACTCTTGAAAAGTAGTATCACTTTATTCATAAAAATATAACGTAAAAGGTTTTTTACCTTTTCTTCACTTGAGTTGAGCAAGTACGGAAAAAAAATACTTTATCCTTCCATCTCTTAAAGAGATCTAGCGACGTCGAAGCGGAATGATGTTGACATCTCCAATCTTGATATCCGCAATTTTTTCAAACTTTAACAAACATGAATCTCCTTAAAATTGTTAGTGAATATACCACAAATTATTACAGTTGAAAATAAAAATAAAAATGAACAAAATATAAATAAATATTCTTCAGGCTGAGGAGCGGATATCTCGCTCTCTTTAAGGTGATTCAAGCCCACTGCAGCATAATCTTCACCGGTCCAGCAGTACAATTCTGACTTGTCCCCACCAGGATACAATAGTCCGTCAACGTCGTGTGACTCAACCAACTCCGGACTAGTTGAAAAGTCCAAAGCTCCACCATAAGAACATCTTCTTTCAACTAAATAAAACTATCTTTTATCGTCACTTTTTCAAGAACTCTCCAATATTTTTTTTCACACAACACAAGGTTAGGATGACTAACTATTTATAGTTAACAACATCATCTTTGAATTGAATATATAGGATGAGAGTGGGGTAGTAATGAGAATAAATAATGGAGAATTATGGCTTAGAGGTTACCTGAGCTACAAGACTAAAGATGATGAATGTGGGTAAATAAATGAGTTAGTGGGAAGATGAAAGTAAGGCCACATTTAACCATATTAAACGTGAGAATGAAAGTCATTTCTATCACTTTTATGGCCATTAACGTATAGGAGTAATTAGACACAATAAGGCACTTTAATTATATTATTATGTAATATTAAAATGCTAATAACCCAACAATTTATGTCCTTACTATTTTCGATTTGGGAATGTACACAACATGCATGAAATGACTTTTATTTTACTTCGATTTCATTTTTTGATGAAATATTTCATGTATGATAAACTTCATAGTTCAACGACAAGGACTCAACTGAGCCGAACTATTAATAGATGGCTATAAATTTGAACATTTTCCTAAATCAAAATACATGTTGTAAGAATTATACCGAGTCCTTGCAATTAATCAAGGTTCTATGTCATTATATTGTATTACTACTAACTTCATAAATTGTAAAAAAAAAATATATTCTAAAGTGGGATTTTAGCACAAAGTATAGTATATTTTAATTGAGTAAGCAAATTCTAAAGAGCTGAATGGGATACAAACTATCTCTTAAGTTACATAAAACTGCAAAGTTTAGAAAACAAACAGAATCATAGCCTTTACATTATTTGGAAATTTTTAAAATTTGAAAATATACCATTTCTTAGTAACATAGCTTCTTCCGATCATGTATAAAGTTGAAAGCACAACACAGGAAAATGATAACGATATTGGAAATGAATGAAATTTCTAAAAGGTCAAGAATTTCGATAAAGTAATTAATAAGGTCATATGACCATACTAATTTATAGTCGTTCTCTCTGGTCTCTGAACTTGGAGAGGAGGTAATGATGATAAATATTACCACATATTCCAACTAAGAATATTAGTAAATCAATATATTGTAGATCAATTTCTGGCTCTGTACGTAGAGTCGTCAAAATGGGCTTGGCTCTTGAGGTTAGCCCAGCCCAGCCCAGCTCTCTGCTAGGTAAGGTTTGGTTAAGATTTTTCAAGCCCATTTAAAACAAAGGCATATAAGCTCAGTCCAAGTCAGCTCGCTGGCCCTTGAGGCTTGATCAAAGTTGGGCCGAGGCTAGCCCATGGGCCAAAAGACTATTTAATCTAAATTATAAATTAATAAATAACTGTGAAAAAAGAAGTAAAAATTAGGAATAGTGATTAGCGAATAAATCTTAGTATCTTACCCAATACTTTATTCATTATTAAATCCTAATTACCAAGTATAGAAGTTGCATTCATGATTGCAATTAATTTGAAATTCAAAATTTAAAAGAAAATTGTGAAAAAAGAAGTAAAACCTAGGAATATTATAATCGAATAAGTTTTAGTATCTTACACAATACACTACTTATTTTTAAATCCCTACTGCCAAAATACCTAATCACGAAGTATAAAAGCTGCATCCATCATGAAAATATTTACCCTTGTTGGATTTTGCTACTAGAAATCGGTTGCACGATGTTACCCAAATTCATATAGGTAATATTTTTTAACTGAATTTAAATATTATTGGTCTTTGAAATGTTATTATTTGACAATATTTAACTAATTAATATTCATATGAATATAGATGAAGATGAGATTTTATTAAGACAATTTTATCACAAACGAATCTAAATGTGCTTGATGATGTGTTGGTGTTGAATAAGCTATAAGTTGCTGTAGAATTATGTACTTTCATATAATCATATGTTAGAAATGTTAACAATAAACATACTTATAGGATTGAATATTAGACTGAAAAGAAAAGTTTTTATTAAAAAAAAAAAAATGAAAGAAATGAAGGACTAGCCCGCCCTAACCCATAGCCCTTCTGGGCCTGGGTTGGGTTGGCCATTTTAACAACCTTGAAAATGAAGGATCTGCCCGCCCTAGGCTATCAAACTCCTTGACCCATGAGGCTTGGCTGACCCATTTTGACATCACTATCTTTATGGATATAGATTAAGACTACAACCAACGTAAACTAGGAAGATGAAATAATGAGGACCGAACCAAGAACCACCCCACCATTGTATTTGTGAACAAATAGAACCTACAAAGAAGTAAAACCTAGGAATATTGATAACCGAATAAGTTTTAGTATCTTACACAATACGCTACTCATTTCTAAATCCTTACTACCAAAATACCTAATCACAAAGCATAAAAGTTGCATCCATCATGAAAATGTTTACACTTGTTGGATGTTGCTACTCGAAATTGGTTGCACGGCATTACCCAAATTCATAGAGGTAATATTTTTTAAGTGAATTTAGATATTGTTGGTCTTTCAATTGTTATTACTTGATAATATTTTACTAATTAAATTTGCATATAAATATAGATGAAGATGAGATCTTAATTAAGACAACTTTATCACAAACGAATCGAAATGTGCTTGATGATGTGTTGGTTGAATAAGCTATATGTTGTCATAGAATTATGTACTTTCATATAAGAGAAAATTGCATAGTAAGTCACGGTATTAGAATTAAGCACATAAATAGCATAGCTTTTCAAATTCTTCAAAGAACATTGGTTATTACATTTATAATATATTAAAAAAAGTATGTTACAGAAAGGAATATCCCCTAAATTAGGGATTCAATGATATCTTTTTTTCTTTTTTTTTTTTAATTTATCTCTCATTATAAGGATAAACCCATCATTTATCACTGTTCTTTAACAATAAACATCCATATTCAATATATTTCAAGTCTATTAATCTTGCTTCATTCCTGCACTTGTCCTTGATATTATTCAAAAAGGTTCAATGTAGCATCCCTTTTTTGAAAATAATTTTTCTTAGTTTCCGCATATGTGAATATTGCTAAACTCCTTCACCTTGAATATATTTGATACACGAAAGCATTCACGATTTGAGGTTCCAACCATAGTGATCTTGTCCAAAAAGAAAAAAAAACGCAGTTCTCATTCACGCATATAAGATAATACCTGCAATATACATAATATAATAATTATATGAAGTGTATAAAATTTATAAACCATATAATTAAACTATACAACTTATATCTAATTTATTATAGTTGGTATAATAAATTATACGAATATTATTCGTATATAACATTTTTATTATGCTTACTACATATAGCAATATTTATGTAAGTAATATACAGAATATAATTGGCTTATAACAAAATAAACGTGGATGGACACATTCAATAGAGAAAATAAAAAAAAAAATTGCACTTTACCTTGACTAATTGCTCACCTTATTTCGTGCAAAATTATTCCCTCACATCTTGGTGAAACTGTAAAAAACAGTTGCAAACATATCTATGAACCGAAAAAATAGGGATTGAAGTTATTCGATTGGTTTCCTTTTACATAGCAATTTGATTAATGTAAATTGCATTTACTTGCTAAGAATATGTAAATATAAATATAAATATAAATATAATAGAGCTTTAAGGGTTTTATTATTACGGGGAAGGATCAATTCTCTATTAGCCGGCGGAAGAAAGCACAGCGCCACCACCCACGTCGGTTGCCAACAATTTGATTCCAATGCCAGTATCAAGGAAGAAGAAGGTGGGTGGGTCCAGGCTATGGATGAGATTTGATAGGTCAGGTCAATTAGAGTTGCATGATTGGGATAAGAATGCTATCATCAAGCTTGCTGGTATTCATGCTAGGGACTTTAGGATTCTTGGCCCCATATTGTCTCGCTCTTCCACCGTTATTCTTGCAAGAGAGAAGGCCATTGTTGTAAATTTGGAGTTTATAAGAGACCTAATTAAACCTCAAGAGGTTTTGTTGCTTGATCCTCTATGTCAAGAGGTTCTTCCATTTGTGAATCAACTGAGGCAACAACTTCCTCATCATAAAAGTAGTCTTTCAAAGGTTGATGCTACTAGTTCTGAGCTACCATTTGAGTTTCAGGTGCTTGAGATTGCATTGTAAGTTGTTTGCACATTCTTAGAATGTAGTGTAGCTGATCTGTAGATGCTTACCTAGTTTTGGATGAACGGGCCATGAATGTTAGAACGAAGAATCTTGAGCAAGCAAGAAGTTTAAAAAGTAATCGTACCCGATTACTTGCAAGAGTGCAGAAGGTTGGAGATGAAATATAGCACCTTTTAGATGACAGTGAAGACATGGCACAGTTGTACTTGAATATGAAATGGATTCAGAATCAGCAAACTGAGACTCTTTTGGGAACTATTGTTTCAAACAGTGTTGTTCCGGTAGCACCGAATCTTCGTAGAATTAATTCAGCTCGAAGAAGAAGTGGAAGTTTGGTGAGCAACCCTTTTAATTACTTTGATGTGGTGATGTTGCTTGAGGCCTACTTCATGCAGTTGGAAGGCACCCGTAACAAGATATTATCTGTAAGTGAGTACATGATGACACAGAAGATTACGTCAAAATCTAACTCCACGATTAGCGTAATGAACTTTATCAGGCGCAGTTGACACTGGCGATTGCATCATTTTCTATAGCTATGGAAACGCTGATCGCTGGGTAGTTTCGTATGAATATACCTTGTACCCTATACCATAAGGACATGTTATTTTGGCCTTTTGTTGCGGGCATCACAGCAGGTTGTATATTACTATTCCCTGTTACTCAAGGATATGCTAGGTGGAAGAACTTGCTTGGATCATGAATTCATCTATTATCAAGGTTTACAAATTTCTACTGTATAGAAGCGTGAGTTTCAGATTCGGGTCGACATGCCTGTTTTACGTCCATAAAATTCAAAGTGAGGGCATATTTGACTTTTGACAGAATTACCTGAGCAAGCACATTTCCGCCGCTATTGTTTCTTCCGTCTTCTTCCACTTTCTCTCTTTTCTCAGTTACAATCACACAATCACATACAAGTTCAAGAGTTCCTATTTTGTTTTTGGGTTTTGATTGAGAGAAAAAAAAAAAGGATGATGGTAAAGTGTAGACTAAGAACATGAATAACAGATAAGTCATGTTGTCGAAGAGTTGTTTCTCCGATAGCTTCCCCACTCTATTGGGTATTAACTCTTTGCTCTCATTTCTTTGTTTTGTTTTTTTTCTCTTTAATTTCTTCTCTACAATTTCTCTGTTGCTACTGCTGTTTCTTTCTCTCCCCCGTTTCTATAATTAGTATTTCCACCTCTTTTCCGTACATGTTTTTTTGTTGTCTTTTGGAAATACAAAGATGTATGATTTAGAGAAAGTGACTTTTCATTTTGTCTTCCTGCTTTTTCTTGTTTTGCTCTTCTTGCCAGAATGCTATTGCCAATCAAACATTGTCTAATATAAGGTCATGTGATTTCTGGTTTGTATATAAGGTGGACTGTGGTGGGTGTATTATTGGATGCTCTCACTTGAAGCTTCCATTTGTTTTACTCCTATTTTTTTTGCGTTCAAGATTTAGTCGGACAAGAACTGGGTATTTTAACTCCTCGGGAAACTAATCGGATTTTCCATTGAAATTCTAGATTCTTAGTTTCGGAGGCTTGAGTTTTTTAATTGGTTTCATTAGCGTAATATAGCTCTGAGAAAATGTTAGCTGAAGGAAAAAAGATGGCAAAAGCTAGGTTGTACAAATTAATGATATTAGAGGGTATTTTCACCTAAATATCCAGTTTAAGAGAAAATCACAATGGAACTCTAAATGTCTGAATGACTCGAAATCAACGAGAGTTCTTTTTTCAGGAGGGTGTGTGCGGGGAAAAGAACCTCCAGAATACAACTGAAAAGTACTTCTCAATAGTGGAGTATTTGACAAGCTACAATCTTATAAGGTCAAAAGGAAGGTTTGGAGCTAAATTTTTTAGCAGATAAATGTCCATCTGAGTAATGTGGTAGTTGGATCTTTCTTTTTGTTTCAGCTCTTATTTTTTCCCCAATAATATTTAACTTATGTAGAAAGTTGTCAACCCTATCTAATATGACTAATAAACGCTCACTTACAAATACTCCTTGTGATAGCCATAGGGTTTTGTCTACAACGATGCGTAGAAACTTGCTCCGAATGCGAACTCTATTGTCATTCTAAAAGCTCTATTTTTCTTTTTGAGATCATACTAGTCCTTTGATTAATGGTGGTTAAAAGGGTGTTCGAGGCCGTCAGGTAGCATTTTGGGTTTCTGGATGTGAAATGGAAGTGAGATTATATTTAACTGTGGGTTGATTTTTTTCCAGTCTGGGCTATGTTATAAAGGCCGTTAGGTAGCATTTTGGATTACATTTTGTTCTTTCATCTTCTTCCAGACAACAAATTTGTAACTTTTGGTGTTTGAAATCGACTTTATGATCTTGTGATATACATATTTGCAGTTTAGTCTCTTCGGGAAAAAAAGTTCAAGCCTTTCCATCCTCAAAGGCATTCCCATCTGTCTATTTTTGTTATAATAGATTGTTTTCCACTATGAGATGGATGTAATATTATGTGATGCTACATTGAGCAAAAGAGAAATCATATCAAGTGTCTGCTACCTACCAATCTAAATTCTGCATTCTAAGTCATTTGCTATATCACTTTGTGGCATGACTTACTTTAAGCACAACAAAAGGGGATCCACACTTTTTGCTTGCTTTTAGAGCTGATACAAAGCTTAATTTGAGGGTGACAAGGTGATCTTATTAGACATAGCAGCACTCTCTGTAACCAGAATTCCATCATAAACGGTCTGATTGCAAACATCAAGTGATTCGCTGATCTATTATATGTGTACATTTTGGTTTTTCTAGGAACTCAGTGAAATCGTTCTTTTGTTTGTCGAGCACTTAAGGTGCTAGCAGTTCTATTTTTATTGTGGCTCTCCAATATTTAACCTGTTACATATTTAACTTCTTGATAAAGTTGTAGCTTGGAATGCTATGTGGTGGTTTCTGATTATCTTTATGGTGATCTATGTTGAAAATGCTGCTTTCTCTCTCCTCTGCTTTTTCTCTCCTCTGATCTCCAACTCTCCAATGGGGTGGGCATTTTAGTAGATAGTGAATTAAGGGATCAGGTGGTAGAGGTTAGGAGAGTCACTGATAGGATGATGTCGATTAAGGTGGTCGTTGAAGGACTCACTTTGAAAATTATTAGTGTATATGCGCCGCAAGCGGGCTTAGGCGACGAGGAGAAGAGGCGCTTTTGGGAGGATTTGGACGAATTAGTGGGAGGCATATCGCCTACTGAGAAGCTAGTCGTGGGAGGTGATTTCAATGGACACATCGGACCTATTTCGGGAGGTTATGATGATGTGCATGGAGGCTTTAGCTTCGGGGACAGAAATGGATGAGGAGTCTCACTTTTGGATTTTGCAAGAGCTTTTGGGTTGGTGATAGCCAATTCGAGTTTTCCAAAGAAGGAGGAACACTTGGTAACCTTCCGTAGTTCGGTGGCTAAGACTCAAATAGACTTTTTACTCCTTAGGAAGGATGATAAAGGTCTATGCAAGGATTGTAAGGTCATTCCGAGGGAATATCTTACAACCCGACATAAGCTCTTGGTGATGGATTTAGCGATCAAGAT
The DNA here is from genome assembly GCF_019175385.1 of Lycium barbarum. Lineage (NCBI taxonomy): Eukaryota > Viridiplantae > Streptophyta > Magnoliopsida > Solanales > Solanaceae > Lycium > Lycium barbarum. The sequence goes on from NC_083344.1 coordinate 85,804,552, forward strand.
GATGAGGAAGAAGAGGGTCGTGGAGGACCGACCTAGGATCAGATGGGGGAGTTTGACCACTATTAGTGCCCTGGAGATGGGAGAGAAATTGAAGGATATGGGGGCCTGGGATAGTAGTGGGGATGCGACCAGTATGTGGGATAAGACGGCTAGTTGCATTAGGGTGGTAGCAAGGGAAGTGTTGGGGGTCTCGACAGGTAGTCGTGGTCAGCATCGAGGGGACTGGTGGTGGAATGGAGAAGTTCAAGGGAAGGTGGAAGCAAAGAAGGTGGCGTATGCGAAGTTGATAGAAAGCAAGGATGAGGTGGAGAAGTGGACGAATACAGAACTTTATAAGATGGCGAGGAAGGAGGCGAAGTTGGCGGTTTCGACGGCAAAAACGGCAGCTTTTGAACGCATGTATGCTGAACTAGAAGAGAAAAGAGGGGACCAGAAATTGTTCAGGCTAGCCAAGGCGAGGGATAGAAAGGCAAGTGATGTGGATCAAGTAAAATGCATCAAGGACGAGCATGGAAAAGTATTGCTAGAGGAGACTCTCATTAGACGGAGATGGCAGTCATACTTCTCCAAACTCTTGAATGAAGAAGGGGACAGAGACATTGTGTTGGGTGATTTAGAACATACAGGAAGGCGTCGCGATTTTGGCTATTGCAGGAGTATTAAGGTTGACGAGGTTAAGGGTGCTGTTCGTAGGATGCGCAGGGGAAGAGCGACCGGACCTGACGAGATTCCGGGGGAATTCTGGAAGAGCGCAGGCCCGGCAGGTTTGGAGTGGCTGACTAGGTTGTTTAATGTCATCTTTAAGACGGCATTGATGCCCGAAGAATGGAGGGCGAGTGTAATGATCCCTCTATACAAGAATAAGGGAGATATCCAGAGTTGCAACAACTATAGAGGTATGAAGCTGCTAAGCCATACTATGAAAGTGTGGGAAAGGGTGGTGGAGATGAGGGTGAGGAGAGGTGTGTCTATTTCCGAAAACCAGTTCGGATTCATGCCGAGACGTTCAACTACAGAAGCCATCCATCTTATGAGAAGGTTGGTGGAGCAGTATAGGGAGAGGAAGAGGGACTTACACATGGTATTCATCGACCTAGAAAAGGCTTATGACAAAGTTCCAAGACAGATCCTATGGAAATGCTTGGAGGATAAAAGTGTACCTGTGGCGTACATTAGGGTGATCAAGGACATGTATGAAGGAGCCAAAACCAAGGTGAGGACAGTAGGAGGAGACTCAGAGCACTTTCCAGTTGTGATGGGGTTGCATCAAGGATCAACTCTTAGTCCAGTTTTATTTGCCTTAGTGATGGATGGATTGACACGGCAAATTCAAGGTGAGGTGCCATGGTGTATGCTTTTCGCAGACGACATAGTCCTGATTGACGAGACTCGTAGCGGAGTTAACGCTAAGCTGGAGTGTTGGAGACATACTCTGGAGTCTAAAGGGTTTAAGCTGAGTAGGACCAAGACAGAGTACTTGGAGTGTAAGTTCAGTGAAGCACCTCAGGAGGCTGACTTGGAAGTAAGGCTTGGTACCTAGGCCATCCAGAAGAAAAGTAGTTTCAAGTACCTTGGGTCTATTGTGCAAGGCAGCGGGGAGATTGACGATGATTTCACACATCGTATTGGGGCAGGGTGGATGAAATGGAGGCTTGCTTCCGGAGTGCTATATGACAATAAGGTGCCACCAAAACTTAAGGACAAGTTCTACAAAGTGGTGGTTAGACCGACTATGCTGTATGGGGCGGAGTGTTGGCCAGTTAAGATCTCTCACGTTCAAAAGATGAAAGTTGCCGAGATGAGAATGTTGAGATGGATGTGTGGCCACACCAGGAGTGACAGGATTAGGAATGAGGATATTCGGGATAAGGTAGGGGTGGCCTCGGTGGAAGACAAGATGCGAGAAGCGAGATTGAGAAGGTTTGGGCATGTGAAGAGGAGAGTCACAGATGCCCCAGTGCGGAGGTGTGAGAGGTTGGCCATGGATGGTTTCAGACGAGGTAGGGGTAGGCCGAAGAAGTATTGGGGAGAGGTTATTAGACACGACATGGCGCAACTACAACTTACCGAGGACATGACCTTAGATAGGAGGGTTTGGAGGACCCAAATTAGGGTAGAAGGCTAGTAGATAGTCTCGTTATCCGTTCTTATTAGTAGTTGCATTATTGCAATATAATTTTTTGTGCTCCGATTTCTGTTATTTCCTGTGCTTTGATTATCCTGTGTTATCTACTCCGATTTCTGCTATTATCTGTTATTTCCTGTGCTTTGATTATCCTGTGTTATATGTGTCGCTTGCATTATTTCATTTTCATATCGCTTTGAATCTCTTATCCGAATCTCTTAACCTTATCTGACTTCTTTTTATGCTTTTATTGAGCCGAGGGTCTTTCGGAAACAGCCGTCCTACCTTGGTAGGAGTAAGGTCTGCGTACACTCTACCCTCCCCAGACCCCACGATGTGGGATTTCACTAGGTTGTTGTTGTTGTTGATCTATGTTGAAAATACCGAGTAACCTATATCAATCTAGATACAATTATGGGTTCGGACTTTTATGAAGTTAATCTTCTGTCAATTTAGATGGTCATTCTTTTGCCTCAAAGAATAAAAGGGGTCATTCCAGTAACCTATTTCCACGCTTTAACACAATCATGTTTGAGAATGTTGTTATCACGACCCAACTTGTGGGTCGAGCGGGTACCCACACTAACGCCCCTGGTGGGCCAACCCTTCCCTTACTCTACCATTTTTAGAATTAACATGCGAAAGATTAAATAATACAAGCAGTCCCAAATCATATCATAAATATCTAAAGTGCGGAAGTACAAATGAAACCCCAAGAATCTGGTTAAGTCATGAGCCCGTTTGGATTGGCTTATAAGTTGCCTATAAGCTGTTTTCAACTTTTTTGAGTGTTTGGTTGACCAGCTTAAAGCTATTTTGTGCTTAAAATAAGCTCAAAAAATTAATTGGGTTTGTTTGGCTTAACTTATCTAAAGTAACTTATAAGCTGAAAACAACTTATAAGTCAAAAAAAATAAGTTGGACTATACCAACTTACTTTTTTTTGGCTTATAAGCTGTTTCCAGCTTATAAGCTGCTTTTTTTAAGCCCATCCAAACAGACTCATAGTACAAGAGCCACTACAAAACTACGTAAGTCTGAATATAGAAAATACATAAGTTTCTGAAAAACTGTCTCGAAACAGAACGACAAATATCATAAGGGAAGAGTTTTTCGGGCTGCGGATCTGAAACATGGCTCACCCTGAAAACTCAAATAAAAAGCCTCAGGAAACACTCACGAGGTGCTGACGTGGATCTTGTAATGAACTCTGCCCTCAGAAAAGAGTACAACAAGGTAGTATCAATACTGGTAGGTATCATAGGCCGACTACAATTAGTTCACATATATGAAGAAAGACATCAACAAGTAGACATGTAAGCAATCAAGGACAGTCACTAAGCATATTCAACTAAGACTCACAATAATAGAAACCACAGTAGATCTCAATAGTCTACAGTCTCTAATCCTAGAATCCATCAAGTTTCTAAGTAAGTAGTTAGCAAACACACAAACAAAAATAAATTATCAACCAAGGAATCAATGCGGAAACATACCATGTAATGATAATAATGCAATGCAATGCAATGCAAGTGGATGAAATGCAATGGCCAATACCTCAAACCTGTACACACATGCTAAGGATGGAAATCTCGACATCTCAGTAGTCATGACCCACGAGGGACCCGTAAAGTCCATGTACCCCTTCGTCCTGGCAAGAAACCTCAGGCAGTGATCACAACACACCTTGTCACCGCAAGAAACTTCGGGCAACAAGTACAACATACCTGGTCCAGGCAAGAAACCTCGGGGATGAATTCTCATCTCTCTTTTACACAATCCGGCAAAGACCTTGGATGTTACACTTGCTCACTTATCATCATCAGTACCAAGTCACATTTCAATATCAATATAACATATGAAATGTGAATGTATGGTATGCATGATATCATCATTAACAGTAAATCATAATCAAGATCTCACTCGTGTCTTATCATAAGTACACGTCACAATTCAAGGCTAGTTTCATTATTCTTCATTTTTATGATGACAAGTGAAAAAACAAGAGAGAGATGAATGTAACACAATCAAAACATAGCAAATAGGGCGACAAGACCAACAAAACAATAACAAAACCAACCTAATCGGATTTCACCTCCACACCATACCCGAAGGCCTAACATGCTTTCCCCGTCAACATCTAACTCCTGCATATGCCTCACTAATTGGAGTCTAACCGAAAGGTAAATCGTAACCTACCTCAAAGCCGAACACTAGGCACGAACCTTCAAGGCAACGCCTTTCCTTTTTGAAGCGCTTCCGAATGATGAAAGTCTATCAAATGTGAATTCTACTTTAAAACACAAATCCATGGATACCCATATTGCCATAGTTTTACCTAGAACCCAAAAAATGGACTCAAATAGTCAAACCGGAACCCCAAGGATAAAACTATAATTTTGTTGAGAATTGGGTCCAATATAGTAAAAATATTACTCTACGCGTTTAAACGAGTCCAATGATACCCATATTGCTATACTTTAATTTGGAATACAAAAAGGTGACCCTGAGCCCCCAAGGATAAAACTGGAATTTTATTTTAAAATTGCTCTACCCATAGCCTAATTAGTCTAAATCTTGAAAACCCATTCAAAAAGCCATCATCTTGATCCTCAAATCTATAATTTACCACTTTTCAACTTTTGGGTTCAAAACCCCAATGAAAATAATCATAGGAAACACCAAAATAAAGGTTAGATACTTCTTCTACGTTGACACGAGAACAACACCACAAAAATCACCTCAATCTGAGCTCCCAAACTTGTAAGAAAAGTAACTAAATCCCAAACATGTGGAGAAAAGAAAATGTAGCAGCTGTTTCGGTCCAAATCAGGTGCTAGATGATCACGAAGCTCACTTTTGACAAGTCCAATAAAATCCTTGCGAAATTTCACCGAAGATAGTCTTGTGAATCACCCAATTTGGCCTTAAAATGAGAGAGATATGATGTTCTCAAGTTTTGAAGGAATGCAGAAATTTACAGGGCGAATTTAGGGGCAAAATCGTAATTTTTAGCAAAATAACACCAGAAAACCAGCAGTGAATTTCTTTAGTATAATGGCCATATCTCTCACATACAATGGCGAAACGCGACGATTTTTAGTGCTATAGCTCCTAAATTATGATACGGATCTTACGGTTCAATCGAAATACAAAACAAAGGTCGTTTGCTCATTATGGTACCTTTTTTTCCTCAAAATGACGTCGAAACAAAAAAAAACACCCTACAACCCAAACACATCCGAAACACATCGAAATCTAACCAAAATTTGTGGACAAGTCCAAAATTATCATACAAACTTGCTCAAACTCTCAAAACATCCAAACAAGACTGTCTTGACCCGATTTTGACCGTGGTCAACTCCAAATCATGTCAAAAGCTAGTTTCTCAACCAACCACCTAAATCACACCCGAACCCCTTGGGAACCGAACCAATGATTTGACTAAGTCACAAATCTCATTCCGCACATAAGGAACTGTCGAAATTCGATTACAGGCACATTTACCCAAAAGTCAACTTTTGGTCAACTTCTCAAACTTAGAACTTCAAAATTCCAAAACTTAGATTTTCTTATCCGATTGTCATCCGATCACCTCGGGAATGGCGCCACTCATCCCCACAAGCCATAAACATCAAAACGAAGCTCACGGAAGCAAAAAGTTTTGAATCCGGGTCTTATTTCTTTCCGTGACTAGCTTTTCACTATATATAGGCATATTTAGTGCTAAAACCGATTTAATTGTCAAAAGCCAACCAAATGAACTCTGAAATTAGTTCCGTCAATTTCTACAGTTCATAAATAATATTTCAAATCTAACAGAATCTTCAGATCACTAATAAGAGCACATTTTCCCAAAATAAATAATTTATCCAAATAATTGAATGCCAGAATTTCCAAAATGAAACCTTCTCCCAAAGTGCACCAAATGACATCTGTTTGACTTCAAATTTTGCAAGCAGATCAAAATAATTACTATGGAGCTTCTAGAATAGACGATACGCAAAATAGAGCATCGATTCTCAAAATGATCTATCCGGTTGTTACATCAGATACTAATTAAACAATCGTTCGTCCTCGAACGATAAAGAAGAGTACGAACGTTGACGGCAACCAAGGAATCTCTATTATAAATCTCATGAAAGCCTCCACGACAAGAAATATGGTGATAGTACCGCTTGTTCACGTTATCAGTCAAAACTTGCTTTAACTTAACTCAATGACCCAAATTTCCACCTTTCCATACCCAGAATTTCTTCCACCGATGATCCCTATATATTTGAACTGGCTCCTCTCAAATTCTCTGATTTGATATAACCCTACCTCTGGACGCAATCGATTGGTTCCACAAATGTCACCCTAAACGCCACAATCCTTTAGCTATAGCCCTAAACTATACCCAACTTGAACCGATAAAATATTTTGATTCTACTAGCCCTTCTTCCACCCTTTCCGAGGCCATCCATCACCAAGATCCCTTAGAATACTCAAACGCACGCTACAAGCCCAAATCACGGCTTCCTTTCGTTAGAAAAGAATCCTTGTTTTACAAGAGAAAACTCTAAGCAATTCTATCAAAACTGATCTTACCCAAAGCCGATTGCACTAGTTCCGGTCTCGTTAGTTCTACATCCCGAAGTTGAAATCACTTAGTCAAAACCCATTGCCCAATTCTTCTAAAATCTCCAAATCACCATACTATGAGCATACCAACCGATTACCTTACCGTTCCTAATCCATAGAAAATCAACTAATCACTTTAAAGACTTCCTATAACCATTTGTACCTCCTTAATACATCACCAAGTACCCGTGTAAACCATTAAAACTGTCTGAATCCTTGTCATCAGAAAAATGTCATCAATCCTTACTTGCAAACTGTCACGCCCCGAACCATGGTCCGGGTGAAACACGACACTCGATGCCTTATTGCATGTGACCGAGCGAACCACATGACTTGCTAAATCATCATGAGGCATAACATGAGCAGAAATATAACTTAAGCATGATAGGTTTTGAGAAAACACATGCAGTCATAATGATAAATGAAATACTCGTTCAAAACATGGGTGCGAAAATAACATGGGTTGAGCCAAAGATGGCTAAACACCTTGCATGACTGACATAACTAAGCTAGCTAGTCTATGAAACCTCTAAACATGAGTCTTAACTGAAAAACGTACTTGCTGGGACAAGGCCCCCAACATACTTTTAAATGCATAACTGATAAAATAAGATAACTGACTAAAACCCTAAATGAGATGGGGCTCACCAATAGGCTGATACGAGTAAATCCTACTGAGCAGATGTGTGTCCTGTAAATCAGTACCTACATCGTGAAATGCAGGCCCCCGGGCAATAAAAGGAGACGTCAACACATTTAATGTACTGGTATTTAAAGCAACTAAAAGAAATAATATGGGACATGAAATAACATGATAAGAAGTAAAACTGCAAACCTAGACATGAACATGAGCATGAATACACACATATATATATATATAACATGAGTAAAACATGGTACGTAGGGAGAACATTTCATAACTCGACAACATGATATCACCACGTGGGTACGTGAAGTCTGGTACCTTGCCGGACCAGCAGATCCCCCATACCTTGCCAGGGTATAAGGTGTAACGTGCCTAATAGATCCATTCAGTGGAAAATTAAGGAATCGTCCCAACTGGGCGGAGCAATCCTTATCCTACGGTGGCTACATAGTTTCAGGCTATCTGAGCCTTCTCGGTAATTTGTGCAACTCCTAAAAACATGAACATGATATAGTTGGCTATGAGGCCTTTGATTTTCGTGACATAACTTGTAAACATGGTTTCATGAAAGCATGACTTGTATTTAACATGTATGTATCTTATATCATGGCATGAGAGTAATTATATAATATAATTGCATAAAAACTTGTAAAACATGTAGTATCTTTTTTGAAAATATCATAATAGTCATAACTTGCATGTAAGAACCCATAGGATGCAAAGCATGGGTTTTTTCATAGATTAGGACAGATTCTCAATAACCATAAGGAATCATCAAGAACTTCAATGAAGAATTAATAATAATTTCATACATATTATAATTATGGGACATGGGCCTAGGGTTATCATGATCATGGTCAAAACCCTAGTTTTCATATAACTTCATAATTTTTGGAAGAAGGGCGTCGGAAAGAACAATGATGTTCCCACACGTAGATAGAAACTCTACAAACCTGGTAACGCTCCAAACTCGTAATGAAAATCTGAACTTTGAATAAGAATCCCAAAGACTAGTCTTGAATCCCTTTAATTGGGTTCTATTGAAAACCCTATGTTAAGAACATGAAATTTCTACTTAGAATTCATGGAAAATTGATGGAATTCACTTAGGATGGTCTAAAGGAGCTTATCTTGATGCTTGGAGAAGTTGAGAGGAGAGAACTTTCATTTAGGGTTTGAGTGGAAAGAGACTTATGAAATAAAATTGAATTCTCGTCTTTTAATTGTCTCAGTCGTGGCACTATTACGGACCGTGTGACGGTCCGTAACACTGGACCGTAACTCATTAACCTAATATTGAGAAGCTATACCTTATGACTTAAATCCTCATGTTTCTTTTTTCGCACCCGTCACACAATCCTGATAAAACGCCATGATCTCTAGAGCATCAAATTCTCCTTGTGCCTTCCCTTAACGCGCTCACAATTCCGACCATTTCAATGTAAAGCCTGCAGCCTCATTTACTACACCTCCACCCATCGAATCTCCCATTGTAACACCTTGATACACCTGTCACAATTCTGAAAGCATCAAATCTCGCAATCCCGTGCACCAACCTTGAACAACTATTCTCAAGTCTTTAATATTCCAAAAATGCTCACCCAAGCTATCCAATTAGTAATACTTACACATAACCCACTACCACGAATACAGTCCCATCTTTAAAGTATAACTTTAACCTTAAAATTATAGAGATTCCAAAAATTCCTTCTCGTTAGACAAGTCTCGCTCATCCAATGAAAAGTGCTTTGAAATTACCCGTCTTGGTATAACACAAGCCACCTTTTCATAAACCTTAGCATGTTGCTCACCTGAAATTTCTCACTAGTCACTGATCACAAAACCTCACGGAAATTCGTCATAACACTTAGTCCATTTTTATAGACATCCTTCTCTAAGCGTACTTAACAATCACACCTCATCAGATAGATGAGAGACAACAACACCATAATCCATACCTGACCTAAGCAATCCCGAAGATGTTGTTACACCTTGGAAAAATTCCCCATTAGCACACAGTGAATAGGTTAGTTAAGAGCACGACGTATATGACATTTCAATAAGTAAGAAATAGCATTTGATGATCCTAATCGAGATTTCAAAGACATTTGAGGTAAGGAAAAAAAGTGGTTAAAGAGAGCGAGGTATAGGTGGTGTATCGGAAGAGAATTATGAGCATCGAATCAATAATGACTTAATAGAATCTTGGAGAAGAGTTATAACGTTCCTTAGATTGTTAATGAAGTGTTAAACAAGTGCTAAGAAGGTTCCAAAAGAATTGGAGATCAAACGAAACGACGCGGACAACTTCGGAAAAGCTGTGAGTTCCACGACCACACCCACGGACCGTGAAACTTTCCACGGACTGTATACTGGTCCGTAGAATACCCAACAGAGATGATGGTCTCCTGGTGGTGATCCACGACCAGTTGTACGAGCCGTACAATATTCCAAGGACCGTAAAAGTGTCCGTGGAAGTCCCAACGGGCTGAATAAGTTCAATTATATATATATATATATATATATATATATATATATGTGATTCCACTTCCTTAATTTCATTTCCCACACACTTCTTCATCTCTCAAGGCCTCTAGAAGGTTCCACAAACTTCATCTATAAGAATTCAAGGGAAAAACCATGATCAACTACACCAAATCCATGAAAACAAGTGTATGAAACCTAGCAAAAGTTCTTCTACACCAAGAAAACTCAAGGAAGGTGAATTAGGGTTTTGGTGTAAAAAGAGAAGTTCCACTCAAGGGTTGTTTATCCATCATCTAAGATGAGTTTTATGATCATTGAAAACACTTGGATTGTAGAAAGGTATAGGAAACGAGTCATGAAGATGTGAATAGTTCCATTGTCGAATAATAGTGTGGAGTGAATTATGAATGATGGTATGTTGTGATTGTAAGCATGTTATGAATGACCTTTGGAACATGGAATAAGTATTATATGTGAGAAAATGCGATAGTGAACTATAACCACCATTATGGAGAAATTGGAGTGAGATTGTGAATTGCGAATAATATAGATGGATGACGATTGTTGTCTATTATATTGTGAACGTTTTTATGAATGTTTGGGAGTTGATATAGAATATGGGAAAAGTTGTATAAACAAAGACAATGCTGCCCAAATTTTCCTAGAAATAGTAAGCACGTTTAAGTAATCGATTGGCTAACGTTCATGCGACTTCTCTTGAAGGTAGAAACATGGACATCAAAGGAGAGCAAGCAAGTGATATATTAGTTAAACAAAAAAGGTATGTGAGGATAGTCCTTTATTTCTATGGCATGAATCCGATGGTATGATTCTTCTTTCTTCTCCATGAATCTCCTACATTCCGGAAAGCTAATAGTCCATGTTCATGAATAGCTATATGAGATAAGAGATATGTTACGAGCCCAATAATGATGATGATAAGCTTGAGTCTAAAGATTCTAAAGTTCATGATATGATGTTGTTTGTTGTACACACTTACCTTATGTACTATTTCATTCAAGGTGAGGCAGAATACCATTGAGCTAATGGTATCAATTATTGTATACACTCACCTTATACATATATTTCCTTCAAGGTGAGGCAGAATACCATTAAGTTAACGATGTCAGTTATTGTATACACTCACCTTATATACTATTTCTTTCAAGGTGCGGCAGAATACTTATAGATGTCCATAATGGAACCGGGGGTTCACGACCTTATGTCACCTCGATAAAGTATAGCTATCTTTGAGTTATTATACATGCATTATGATGAGTATATGTTGATGATATTACACCGTACCTATATGGACGGGCAGACACATACCACTATAGTGGGCAGCTTATACCCCGGATGCGGGAGACCTGGACGCAGGTTAATTATTACCACACAGTGCCTATATGGACGGGCAGCTTATATTTATACATTATTGCATACATAATATGATGATGATTATGGGTGAGTCAGCATGTGTCATTTCTTTTATAAGTGACAGTCAGATACAGTTTCTCCTTATTGATGCTTCCTTTATCTCATTGATGTATCACTATTGTGTATGCCTCTCATACTCAGTACAATGTTGGTACTGTCGTCCGTTTTCTTTGGACGCTGTGTTCATGCCCACAGGTAGACAGGGAGGTGATCTTGATCCAGACTCGTAGGAGATAGTAGTTGACTTGAGAGCACTCCATTGTTCGGGAGGTGCCTTGATTATTCTTTTGTGTACATATGTGTATTTTGCACACGACGGGGTCCTGTCCCGTCCATATGTCTAGTACTCTAGTAGAGGCTCGTAGATACGCAGTGTGGGTTATATGGTCTTACAAGGTCCCTACTGTATATATGTATATATGTGTATATTATCATTTTGATAGCCGAGAGGCTTATGTATATAAAAGTAATTATGTTCTCAAATGAAAAATGATTTTCTTATGATTTGAGTATGAATTTGATAAAAGAAGGCCTATTGAGTATAATGAGTAGCAGAGAGAGTGGTGCTCAGTGGTTAGCCCCGGGTACCCGTCACAGCCCCTAGACGGGTCGTGACGAAAGTGGTATCAGAGCAGTTCAGTCTTAGGAAGTGTCTACGAGCCGTGTCTAGTAGAGTCTTGTTTATGGTGTGTTGCGTGCCACACTAATAAACAGGATGCTACAGGGCATTTAGGAAAAATGACCATCTTTCGTCGTAAGAAATCGTGCGATAGAGCTGTGTTATAAGATTTCCCCCTCTTAATAGTATGTTATGATTTCAGAATGCTGCCAAAAGGAAAGCCTACAGCCGCCCAGAAGGGCAAGACTACGACAAAAAGGCGGGTAGAAAGAGAGCCGCCAATGAATGTAGAAGAGGGCGAGTCACATAATGAGGCCTTATCTAATACTTTCTCCACCCCGCCCAATGTAGAAAAACAAGGAGGAGCTTCAGCTCCAGTTCCTCCACCGGTTGCTTCGGGTCAATAAGTGACCGAGGCTATTCATCTATTGACACAACTAGTTGCCGCCCAGGCACAGCGGCAGAATGTGAGCTCAAGTGATCGGGCAACTAGTACTAGGGCCCGTGATTTTATGAGTTTGAATCCTCCGGAGTTTTTCGGGTCGAAGCCGGATGAAGACCCGCAAGGTTTTATTGATGAGATGCTGAGAACATTGAGGATTATTCATGCCTCCGAAACTGAATCTGTGGAGTTGGCATCCTATAGACTCCGAGATGTGGTGGTATTATGGTACAATAATTGGTTAGCATCAAGACAAGAAAATGCGCCTCCTCCCGTATGGCAAGCATTTGTAGATGATTTCATCCGTCATTATTTGCCACCAGAGGTCCGCCGAGCTAGAGCGGATAGGTTTTTAAATTTAAAATAAGGAAATATGAGTGCTCGGGAGTATAGCCTTAAATGTAACTCATTGGCTAGATATGCCCCGACTATGGTGGCCGACATGGGAGATAGAGTGCATCGCTTTGTGAGCGGCTTGGGGCCACATTTGTTCAAAGATTGTTTGACGGCTTCGTTGCAAGACGGGATGGATATTTCCCGAATACAAGCCCATGCCCAGAACTTAGAGGGATGACAACAACTACAAAGAGGTGATCATGATATTGATAGAAGGCAAAGCAAGAGGGCCAGATCTATAGGAGTAGGCAGTGATTATAGAGGGGGATCAAGGCAGACACATTCTAGGTACTCAGGCCAGTCGGTGACTAGTTCACCTCGGCGATTTACAGGTAGGAGATTTGATCGCTCCTTTCGTTCAGGACAGGGTCAGAGTTTGAGGGCCCCAGATTCTCAGTTTGGGGGAGATTATAGCTAGAGGAGACCCCCAGTACCACAGTGCAGTCAGTGCGGTAGATTACATTTCGGACGGTGTCGCCAGGGATCGGATGCTTGCTATGCCTGCGGCCGGTTTGGGCACATTATGCGAGACTGCCCGTCGATAAGTGGTAGAGTTGGGGTTCAGCCCACAGGATCAGTGGCTGGTTCATCTTCAGTGCGCCCAGTGGGTCAGACTCCCTAGATGTCAGCAGGTCGAGGTATAGGTAGAGGGGTAGCATCTACTTCAGGTACCACTCAGCCCCGTGTGTATGCTTTAGCCGGACGACAGGATCTTGAGTCCTCCCCAGATGTGGTTATAGGTACATTATCTGTGTTTTCCCATGATGTGTATGCATTGATAGATCCGGGTTGTACCTTCTCCTATATTACTCCGTATGTTACTGGTCGTATTAGGGTGAAACCCGAGCCAATTAAACCTTTTGAAGTATCTACTCCAGTTGGTGATCCCGTGATAGCTAGACAAGTGTATAAAAATTATGTAATTGTGATATGCGATCATCAGACCAGAGCTGATTTAATTGAGCTGGAAATGATAGATTTCGATGTGATTATGGGAATGGATTGGTTGGCCTCATGCTATGCTAGTGTTGATTTCCGAATGAAAGTGGTTCGATTCCAATTTCCGGGAGAGCCCGTGCTTGAATGGAAGGGTAATACAGCATCTCTAAAAGGTAGGTTTATTTCCTACCTTAAGGCAAGAAAGATGATAGCCAAGGGCTATATTTATCACTTAGTCCGAGTTCATAATACCGAAGCAAAGTCGCCAACTTTCCAATCTTTTCCGGTAGTGAAAGAATTTCTGGACGTATTTCCAGATGAACTTCCTGGCCTTCCTCCAGAAAGAGTGTTACACCCCGTAAGAGTTTGTGCTATTTTAATTAAGACAAGAAAGAATGAGTTAAGAAAGTTCAAGGAAAGTTAATCGAGTTAGTAAGAATATCGTTATAATATATATGGTTGCCTTAAGTATCCCGAGGTGACATCGTAACCTAAAGGATTTGAAATCGCGTTATGAGTGTATATGAGGTAATGTGAGTGCCCTTTTAACGTATTTGAGATTATTAGTAATGATATAGAAGATGGATAAAAGATATGAATATATTTTTGCGATTGGAGTTTCGTCGAAGCTTCGTAAGTTCTCCAGTTACGTTTAAGGTTATTGTGATTCTCCGGACCCTTCGAGATGCGTATGGATTGTTATGTATGTATATGAGTATGTATATGTATGTATAAGAGGTTACATGAGGGTCGGAAGAGGATTAGAAGTTAAACGAATCTGAACGAAATGAATCCGAACAACTTCAGAAAAATCTCGGACCAGATTTTTAGCCCATATTGTTGGAGGCATATCTCCTAGTATATGAGGCGTTTTAAGGTGTTTCAAAAGCCTAAAATTAAGTTCATCGAGTCTAGTTTTCAACGCAACATACCTCACGTCAAAATGATATCGGAATAAGGAGATATGGACGATGAAAGTTGGGTTAGCGGGGTAGAAACTTGAGACCCGATCCAAGCACTCATATTTTGGCCCATGAGTATGTTTCGGCCCATGAGGCCCATTAACGTTAAAATATATAGTAGATTCATTTGAGGGCTGATCATTTTCAGCTCATATCCTCCAAAACATTAGAGAGAGAGAGAGAGAGAGAGAGAGAGAGAGAGAGAGAGAGAGAGAGAGAGCTTCTAGGCTAAGGAAGCCATTTTGATTAAAATCCGAGCTCCGAATCCCGAAGCTCATGAAGAGAAAAACGTTGTACGTTGCGTTGCCTTCAATTTGAGATAAATATTGGTCTTGGGGGATGAAATTTTCGTGGTGGAGCTTCTGATAAGGTATTTATAAAATTCCTTTTATGTTATTAAAGTGTTTATTTAGAGTTTTAACGAATTAGAACGGAGAAAACAGCATTATAAACTCGTTTGTTGTTTTGTTGAAATTTATGGGTGAGGGGCTGTTTTAATTGAAATTGATGGACTGATTTGAATTAATATTTTGGTTGTTGTAATCATGGATATGTGAGGAGACTGAAGGAATTTAATGGTTAGAGTTGAAATGAAGGTTGTTGCTTTATGAAGAAAAGAGGAATCTTTGCATTTTAGTGCGATTTGTGGTAGTTATGTATATTGTTGAATGGGTTGTTGTTGTTGTTGTTGATATATTGAGCCGAGCTAAGTCTCGGGGATGTCATATATATAGGGGAAATGCTGCCGAAATTTCGGTAGGCAAGTATGTAACAAGCTTGGGCTATTGAAAGGCTTGAATTTGACATTTGGCAAACTTGACCATTTGTAGATTTTTGACGAACTTGAGGCTCGATTTTGGAGACGTATAAAGGGCGGAAAAGGTATGTAAAGCTTATCCTTTCCTTCTTTGGCATGCCCTAGGTCTACTAGGTTGAGATTTCGGCCTCGGGGACCATCCTGCTCATCGTAACCCGAGATTAGTTTTCGTTACTATTCATTCAATAGAATTGCATTATAAAAGGTGCATTTTACTAGAAAAGTGGTTGGACTTCCAAAACGTTTACAAATGTAACCCGATCGTTCTAAAACTTTCCTGGATGACTCCGTAGAGTCTAATGGGCGTGATTCTCGTCCGCCGCCTCGACTTGGCCCGAGGTGGGCCCGCTATCCCCGATGCCTCTCTTATTGTTCTGTTTGTCTTATTCCCGTACGGTAAGTCAAGGGAACTCATGGTTATTGTTCCGACTACTAAACGGGAGATATTTTATCTATCCCGAGACGGATTTTAATGATTATTGACCCAATTATGGGGACCGAAACCCTGACATGTGATGTACGGCTTTAGTCAATGTACTCTTGTCCGGAGTTCGCAGGTAACTCCTGGTTATTATGTTGTTCACTATATGATAGGTGTTATGACCACCTTCATGAGCATTATAAAATGTTTTTGACATCTAAAGCGTTTTTAAAAATCTTACCCTGAGATTCTGGACAAACTACTTATTTTCTTTATTTTCCGATATACGATTTTGGTATACCTGAGTCCTGTGTGATGCATGATCCTGGCATGTGTGATTATGTTTGGAAAGTGATAATTTGGCATTTTGTCTGGTTATCTTCTGTGTTACCGAGTCTCGGGCCGGTTATGTGAATATGCGCATATGTGATATTGGCCGCTGGACCCTCGACCGCGGCATGCCCGACATTGACTGCTGGACCCTTGACCGCGTCATGCCGGACGTGTGGCATTGACTGCTGGACCCTTGACCGCGTCTGCCGCACTTGTGATTATGCCGACATAGACCGCTGGACCCTTGACCGCGGTATGTCGAACTTGTGATAGAAAACCGCTGGATACTTGACCGCGGTATGTGTGATTGTGACCGCTGGACTTATGGCCGCGGAAATTGTGCGTTGATTCTTCTATGTGTGTGAAACAAAGATGTTTTCCAAAAGAAAGCAAACATTTTGTCATCCCGATTGCCGTGTTGATTTCTCCGGAACTTCTTTTGCCTGTTGTACGCCGGATACGACTCCTTAGTATGCTGGTTATTGTGCTCGCTTTCTATATATTGTATTTCAGTTGTGACTTTGCTTTCTGTGTTGTAGGCTTTACATACTCAGTACATATTTCGTACTGACCCCCTCTTTTTGGGGGGCTGCGTTTCATGCCCGCAGGTACAGATTCTTGTTTTGGTGACCCACCGGTATAGGATCTCCATCCTGCGGTTCGGAGTGCTCCTCTTTCTTTCGGAGCTGACGTTTTGGTATATACTCTTTTGGTGTACATGTTTATGTTGTTCAGGGTACGGCGGGGCCCTGTCCCGCCATATGATTCGGTTTGTCTGTTTAGAGGTCTGTAGACGTATTTGTGGGTGTGTGTGCCTATTTCTGTACGGATGTGTTTGCATGACTCTATTCGTTATGGCAGCCTCGTCGGCGTGCATTTTGTATATGTTTGTGGCAGGCTTGTCGGCGTGCATTTGTATATGCGTTTTGGGCCGTTGTGCCATTTGACAGCCTTGTCGGCTTTTGACATATTTGATAGCCTTGTCGGCTTTTCATTATATATATATATGTCCGCACACGGTTGCGTTGAAACAGTTTGATATAGTTTGAGACGGCATATAGTATTTGTGGCCGTATATGCTATCTGTATGTATTCGATTTGGATAAGGGTGTTACGATTTGGTATGTTTGTCTGTCTGGGTGTCCAAGTAGGGCACCAGTCGCGGCCCACGGGGCTGGGTCGTGACAAAGAGCGATTGACTTCGCCATTGATGTGTTACCGGACACTAAGCCTATTTCCATTCCTTCTTATCGAATGGCTCCGACAGAATTGAAAGAGTTAAAGGCACAGTTGAAGGATTTGCTTGAGAAGGGACTTATTAAACCAAATTCATCACCGTGGGGAGCACCAGTCTTGTTCGTGAGAAAGAATGATAGCTCCCTTCGAATGTGCATCGATTATAGGCAGTTGAATAAGGTGACAGTGAAGAACAAATATCCCCTCCCAAGGATTGATTATTTGTTTGATCAACTAAAGGGTGCCAAGTGGTTTTCTAAAATAGACTTGAGGTCGGGTTATCATCAAGTGAGAATTAGAGAAGCAGATATTCTCAAAACAGCTTTCAAAACGAGATATGACCATTATGAATTCCGGGTGATGTCATTTGGGTTGACCAATGCTCCGGCAATGTTTATGAATTTGATGAATAACATATTCAGGCCACTCTTAGACTTATTCGTAATAGTGTTTATTGATGATATTCTGGTATACTTTCGCACAGAATCAGAACATACAGATCATTTACGTATTGTTCTTGGAATTCTTCGAGCTCGAGAATTATATGCAAAATTTTCAAAGTGCGAGTTTTGGCTGAATTCTGTGACATTCCTAGGCCATGTTATTTCAGATGATGGTATTCGGGTCGATACCTAGAAAATTGAAGCTGTGAAGAGTTGGCCGAGGTCTACGACGCCTACGGAAGTCCGTAGTTTCCTGAGATTGGCAGGTTACTACAGAAGGTTCGTAGAGGGATTTTCCTCTATTTCAGCCCCATTGACGAAATTAACCCAGAAGTCAGCTAAATTTCAATGGAATGATGCTTGTGCACGCAGCTTCCAAGAGTTGAAAGATAGATTAACCTCAGCTCCAGGCCTAACACTTTCAGAGGGGCCAGACGGTTGCGTTGTGTACTGTGATGCTTCCGGCGTTGGGTTAGGATGTGTGTTAATGCAACACGGTAGATTCATTGCTTATGCTTCGAGACAGCTGCGAAAATATCAAAAGAACTACCCAACTCATGATCTCGAATTAGCTGCAGTCATTCATGCATTAAAAATGTGGAGACATTACTTGTTCGGTGTGCATGTCGATATTTATACAGATCACAAGAGTCTTCAATACATCTTCAAACAAAAGGAGTTGAATCTGCGACAAAAGCGGTGGTTAGAATTATTAAAAGATTATAATGTGAACATTTTGTACCGCCTCGGGAAAGCAAATGTAGTAGCCGATGCGCTTAGCCGCCGATCCATGGGTAGCCTATGTGAAGTTCCGCCGGAAAAGAAAGAAATGACTTATGAGCTTCACCAGCTAGCTAATCTTGGAGTGCGTGTAATTGATTCGGGTAGTGCAGGGATTGGTATCAATGATCCCACAATTTCTTCTCTGAATATGGAAGTGAAAGAGCGTCAGTATGAAGATCCCCATTTGCTCCATTACAGATATGTATCTCATGAAAAAGAGAAGTCTCCATTTGAAGTTTCTATGGATGGAATTATTAGATACCGAGGCAGGCTATGTGTGCCGAATGTTGCAGAATTGTGTCGTAGAATTCTAGAAGAAGCCCACTATTCTCGGTATTCTATTCACCCAGGTGCAACAAAGATGTATCACGATCTCAAGTTGATATACTGGTGGGACGGCATGAAGAGAGACATAGAAGAATTGGTAGCCCAATGTCCAAATTATCAACAAGTGAAAATCGAACATCAAAAGCCAGGGGGATTATTGCAAGCAATGGAAATCCCTACGTGGAAATGGGAAGTGATCAACATGGATTTTATTGTGGGATTACCTCGTTCCCGAGGCAAGTATGATTCTATATGGGTAATTATGGACGGATTAACAAAAGCAGCTCATTTTATTCCAGTCAGAACCACATACTCAGCAGAAGACTATGCAAGGTTGTATCTTAAAGAAATTGTGCGACTCTATGGTATTCCACTATCCATTATTACAGATAGAGGAGCACAATTTACGGCCAAGTTTTGGAAGTCCTTTCAAGAAGGTCTAGGTACCCAAGTGAAGCTTAGCACGGCGTTTCATCCGCAGACCGATGGACAAGCCGAATGTACTATTCAGACTGTGGAAGATATGCTACGGGCATGTGTATTAGATTTTGGTGGTAGCAGGGATGATCACTTACCTCTAATTGAGTTCGCATATAATAAAAGCTATCATTCTAGTATCCAAATGGCTCCGTATGAATATTTATATGGAAGGAAGTGTAGATCGTCAATTGGGTGGTTTGAAATAGGAGAAGTACATCTAATAGGTCCTGAATTGATTCAGCAAGCGGTAGAAAAAGTCAAAGTGATCCGAGATCGATTGTTGACAACCCAAAGTCGCCAAAAGTCTTATGCGGACAACCGCCGGCAAGACTTGGAGTTTCAAGTTGATGACTGGGTATTTTTGAAAGCGTCGCCAATAAAAGGGGTGATGAAATTTGGCAAGAAAGGGAAGTTAAGTCCTCGATACATTGGACCTTATAAAATTATCCGCAAGGTAGGTCATGTAGCCTACGAATTGGACTTGCCTTCAGAGCTTGAATCAGTTCATCCAGTCTTTCATGTCTCGATGCTCCGCAAGTGTGTTGGAGATCCTACGAGGATTTTTCCGATTGATGATGTTCAGGTGACAGAAAAGCTAACATACGAAGAGGTGCCTTTTGCCATCTTAGACAGGCAAGTACGAAGACTTCGAAATAAGGAAGTAGCTTCAGTCAAAGTTTTGTGGCGAAACAACAACCGAGAAGAAATGACTTGGGAAGTTGAAGAGAAAATGAAATCCACATATCCGCACTTATTCCATCCCCCAGAAGAGATTCATGATGAAACACCAAGATTTTGAGGTATGTATGCTTACTTTTCATGCTTTTGGTCGTGTGTGGCCAATTTACATTGTTATTGTGCTGTGGCCCTGTGAGGCAATATTATTATGGGTTGTTGTGACAGGACGGTAGTGCCACATTACAGGGGAAACTCTGGCGAAATTTTTGTAGAATTCCCGAGTGTTTAACATTCGAGGACGAATGTTCCAAAAGGGGGAAAAAATGTTACACCTTGGAAAAATTCCCCATTAGCGCACAGTGAATAGGTTAGTGAAGAGCACGACGTATACGACATTTCAATAAGTAATAAATAGCATTTGATGATCCTAATCGAGATTTCAAAGACATTTGAGGTAAGGAAAGAAAGTGGTTAAAGAGAGCGAGGTATAGGTGGTGTATCGGAAGAGAATTATGAGCATCGAATTAATAATGACTTAATAGCATCTTGGAGAAGAGTTATAAAGTTCCTTATATTGTTAATGAAGTGTTAAACAAGTGCTAAGAAGGTTCCATAAGAATTGGAGATCAAACGAAACGACGCGGACAACTTCGGAAAAGCTATGAGTTCCACGACCACACCCACGGACCGTGAAACTTTCCACGGACTGTGTATTGGTCCGTAGAATACCCAGCAGAGATGATGGTATCCTGGTGGTGATCCACGACCAGGTTTACGAGCCGTACAATATTCCACGGACCGTACAAGTGTCCGTGGAAGTCCCGACGGGCTGAATAAATTCAAATATATATATGTGATTCCATTTCCTTAATTTCATTTCCCACACACTTCTTCATCTCTCAAGACCTCTAGAAGGTTCCAAAAACTTCATATATAAGAATTCAAGGGAAACACCATGATCAACTACACCAAATCTATGAAAACAAGTGTATGAAACCTAGCAAAAGTTCATCTACACCAAGAAAACTCAAGGAAGGTGAATTAGGGTTTTGGTGCAAAAAGAGAAGTTCCACTCAAGGGTTGTTTATCCATCATCTAAGGTGAGTTTTATGATCATTCCTTGTTGTTTAAGGTGTTGAAA
This sequence comes from Lycium barbarum, assembly GCF_019175385.1. Lineage (NCBI taxonomy): Eukaryota > Viridiplantae > Streptophyta > Magnoliopsida > Solanales > Solanaceae > Lycium > Lycium barbarum. The sequence continues at coordinate 85,825,884 of NC_083344.1, forward strand.
GTTGAAAACACTTGGATTGTAGAAATGTATAGGAAATGAGTCATGAAGATGTGAATAGTGCCATTGTCGAATAATACTGTGGAGTGAATTATGAATGATGGTATGTTGTGATTGTAAGAATGTTATGAATGACCTTTATAACATGGAATAAGTATTATATGTGAGAAAATGCGATAGTGAACTATAACCACCATTATGGAGAAATTGGAGTGAGATTGTGAATTGCGAATAATATAGATGGATGACGATTGTTGTCTATTATATTGTGAACGTTGTTATGAATGTTTGGGAGTTGATATAGAATATGGGAAAAGTTGTATAAACAAAGACAATGCTGCCCAAATTTTCCTAGAAATAGTAAGCACATTTAAGTAATCGATTGGCTAACGTTCATGCGACTTCTCTTGAAGGTAGAAACGTGGACATCAAAGGAGAGCAAGCAAGTGATATATTAGTTAAACGAAAAAGGTATGTGAGGCTAGTCCTTTCTTTCTATGGCATGAATCCGATGGTATGATTCTTCTTTCTTCTCCATGAATCTCCTACATTCCGGAAAGCTAATAGTCCATGTTCATGAATAGCTATATGAGATAAGAGATATGTTACGAGCCCAATAATGATGATGATAAGCTTGAGTCTAAAGATTCTAGAGTTCATGATATGATGTTGTTTGTTGTACACACTCGCCTTATGTACTATTTCCTTCAAGGTGAGGCAGAATACCATTGAGCTAATGGTATCAATTATTGTATACACTCAACTTATACATATATTTCCTTCAAGGTGAGGCAAAATACCTTTAAGTTAACGATGTCAGTTATTGTATACACTCACCTTATATACTATTATCATTATTGCATACGAGCCCAATATGGCAGCTATTGTATATGAGCCCAATATGGCAGCTTATACTTATACATTATTGCATACATGATATGATGATGATTATGAGTGAGTCAGCATGTGTCATTTCTTTTATAAGTGACAATCATATACAGTTGCTCCTTATTGATGCTTCCTTTATCTCATTGATGTATCACTATTTTGTATGCCTCTCATACTCAGTACAATGTTCGTACTGACGTCCGTTTTCTTTGGACGCTGTGTTCATGCCCACAGGTAGACAGGGAGGTGATCTTGATCCAGACTCGTAGGAGCTAGTAGCTGACTTGAGAGCACTCCATTGTTCCGGAGGTACCTTGATTATTATTTTGTGTACATATGTGTATTTTGGGCACGACGGGGTCCTGTGCCGTCCATATGTCCAGTACTCTAGTAGAGGCTTGTAGATACGCAGTGTGGGTTACATGGTCTCACAAGGTCACTACTGTATATATGTGTATATTATCATTTTGATAGCCGAGAGGCTTATGTATATAAAAGTAATTATGTTCTCAAATGAAAAATTATTTTCTTATGATTTGAGTATGAATTTGATAAAAGAAGGCCTATTGAGTATAATGAGTAGCAGAACGAGTGGTGCTCGGTGGTTAGCCCCGGGTACCCGTCACGACCCCTAGACGGGTTGTGACAGATGTACCTTGCTCCTACCAATTCTTGAGCAACTATACCTTTATCTTATTTTTTCACTTTCTCTATTCCATTCAGATCACATTCACTGCCACTGACCGACCATCACTCAACCCCGCTCAAAAGTACGCCACAAAATCATAAGCCCTACCAAATAGCCAAGTCAATCCTAGAGATAGTATTATGCCACACAGTTAGACAACCAAGCATTTCCTTTTTCTCACTCGAACTTCAAATTGGGAACCACTCTAAATTTGGTGCATCACGTAAACCATTCTTCAAGAAGTCATCCCACTCGAAATTACCCACCAACCTTGGTCATCCCAATGAGAATCAATCATTGCCGACGCAGTACCCCAAACCACCACTGAACCGATTCATAATCTGAGGCGATCCTTAATTATCGAACTAGAACACCTCTAATCAAATCATGTAATTATCCCTCTCATTCGGTCAACCTATCAGAGTCATAACAGCAATAGCAGCAGGAACTAGCCGAAACTTACACAACAGATACAATGCCCACACCTCTTGTCCAAGATTAGATGCAACACCCGATAAATCCTTGAGTACTAAAACTTCACTCTTGCCCATCACCGAGTCATTTCAATTAGTTAACCACTGGCCCCCATTAGCCTACCATATAACCGAACATACCAACTCATCTATGAACCCTCACATCGACTCTACATTGTATAATCGCAACATAACTCTCAAATCAACAAGCTCTTATTTCAAACGATCCCCTTACCAATCCTCTAAATACAACGACCCTGCGAACACACCCTTTACTAAAGGACCGTAGCTTCCCACTACCTCAAGTTCCCACTTGTCACAATTAACCTTGCCTTCTGATCTAGAATCGAGGGCCGTTTCCCTAAAAGAACCCACAAAACACTAGTTCTTACTCCCCCACTACCCTTTTGTCATGTCGAAGCCCAACTTAACTTCCCACAACTAAATGTGAAATCTGCCCTCGCACATCTTGCAACCTTATCCTAACGAGCACGTCAGATACCAATTTTTCCCTTCCTATAGCAGAGATTGATCAATCCAAATTATCTTCTTTACGCCTTCGTCCTATAAGACAAGAAGTACTCTTACCAATATATCGTAAGAAATCTCACTTCATTACACATTAACACAAAAGTCGCCTTTCCTATCCTTATCCTCAACTTCTTTTCATCGTCATAACACGGTCACCATCCTCTTGTCACGATCCTCCCCAAGTTACACTTCCTTACTGATGTTGACACTGATACTCTTTCATTAATGAATTGCTGACTTGCCATTGATACATTTGTGCCACACATCTATCATATTAAATTTTAACGATGCTGAAACCTTCCATACTAATAGAGAATCCGGATTATAGCTAATAATTGGACTTGGTCACGCGCCTGTATCAGAATAACACATCTCGTACCTTACCACGCCACGTCATGTCAAACCGCTCGCGTAAGAATTTAAGGACGTGTTCCCACTATCCGTGAGAGAATAAGACAAAGAAATTCAGATATCAATTTGAATCGACTAGATACCAATTTGAATGAAGTAGCATGAAAAGAATGAAAGAATTGAAAGTTTCCTAAATGTCCTATAGCCTGTCGCAGATAAGTACGGAGCTCATCGTACCGATCTGAAAGACTTTACTAGGCATGGTCTTGTACTTGTAAGATCAAAAATTTAGGGCTCTGCTACCAACTTATCATGACCCAACTCTGGGTGGGCCAACCCTTCCCTTACTCTACCATTTTTAGAATTAACATGCGGAAGATTAAATAATACAAGCAGTCCCAAATCATATCATAAATATCTAAAGTGTGGAAGTACAAACGAAACCCCAAGAATCTAGTCAAGTCATAGTACAAGAGCCTCTATAAAACTACGTAAGTCTGAATATAGAAAATACATAAGTGTCTGAAATACTATCTCAAAACAGAACGACAAATATCATAAGAGAAGAGTTTTTCGAGTTGCTGATCTGAAACATGGCTCACCCTGAAAACTCAAATAAGAAGCCTCGGGAATCACTCACGAGGTACTGACGTGGATCCTGTGATGAACTCCGCCTTTAGAAAAGAGTATAGCAAGGTAGTATCAGTACTGGTAGTTATCATAAGTTGATAACAGTTAGTTCACATATATGAAGAAAGAAATCAACAAGTAGACATGTTAGCAATCAAGGACAGTCATTAAGCCTATTCAAGTAAGACTCACAATAATAGGAACCATAGTAGATCTCAATAGTCTATAGTCATAACTTAGGCGAACGTCTCTAATCCTAGAATCCATCAAGTTTCTAAGTAAGTACTTAGCAAACCCACAGCAACTCAAATGAATTATCAACCAAGGAATCAATGCGCAAACGTACCATCCAATGATAATATTGCAATGCAAGTGGATGATATGCACTGCATTGTAATAGCCAATACCTTAAACCTATAAACACATGCTAATGACAAAAATCACGACGTCTCAATAGTCATTACCCATAGGGGACCCGCGAAGTTCACATACACCCTCGTCTCCGCAAGAAACTTCGGGCAGCGAGTACAACACACCTCGTCCAGGCAAGAAATTTCGTGCAACGAGTACAACACACCTCGTCCTAGCATGAAACTCTGGCATGAATTCTTATCTCCCTTTTACACGATTTGACAAAGACCTCGGATGTTACACTTGCTCACTTATCATCATCAATACCAAGTCACATTCCAATATCAATATAACATATGAAATGTGGATGTATGCTATGCATGATATCATCATTAACAGTAAATCATAATCAAGATCTCATTTATGTCTTATCATAAGTACACATCACAATTCATCTTCCTTTTTCCGAAGATAAGTGAAAAAACAAGAGAGAGATGAATGAAACATAATCACAACATAGCAAATAGGGCGGCAAGCCCAACAAAACAACAACAAAAACAGCCTAATCGGAATTCACCTCCACACCATACCTGAAGGCCTAACATGCTTTCCCTATTAACATCTAACCCCTACATATACTTCGCTAATTAGAGTCTAACTGAAAGGTAAACCGTAACCTACCACAAAGCCGAACACGAGCCACGAACGTTCAATCCAACACCTTTCTTTTCTAAAGCTCTTCTGAATGATGAAAATCTATCAAATATGAATTCCATGTTAAAACACAAAATTGATGGATACCCATATTGCCATAGTTTTACCCAGAACCCGAAAATGGAGTTAAATAGCCAAACCTGAGCCCTAAGGGTAAAATCATAAGTTTGTTGAAAATTGGGTTCAATATAGTCAAAATAGCACTCTACAATTTTAAACGAGTCCAATGATATAGATAGTGCTACACTTTAATTTGAAGCCCAAAAACGAACCTAAAAAGGTTACCTTGAGCCCCCAAGGGCAAAACTAGAATTTTATTTTGTAACAACCTGTTCGGTCGTTGTGACATTTTTTGATAACTCTTGTCCTTTTTGGTTTTCTCCCGACTTTTATCAAACGTAGTTAACATGTGAACAAAATTATGAGTCATTCGATGCGTTTGGTAAGATTCTAGCTTGAGTTTCAATCTGAAGTTCTTGTACGTTCGTGTTGCTTGATTTGTTTCGTACTTCCTTCAGAAATACCATGTGATTGGGTGAGTTCGTAATGTGTCCTCAGAATAATGTCTCTCATCGAATTTGTGGAAAGTCTCATTTGTTTAACGGATGTCGGTAATTGGAGGTTAGATGTAACGACCCTTCTGGTTGTTATGGGAAATTAGGACTCCGTTGGGAATTCCGAGGCCGCAGGTGGATTCGTAGGGCGTCTTTTTGTATGTGTGCATATTTTGTGTTGTGTTTTTGAGGCCTTGGATAAAATGTGGGGTGATAGGTGGAAAAACTGGACAAAATCGAGCTCACTACCCAAAACGAGCTGCTGTGGCGGTAGGAGTACCACTGTGGCGGTACCGCTGCCAGCTGTGTTACACCTCAGAAATTCCATATGTGTTGATTTGTGGATAGGTTAATGTGAGCTTAAGGTGATTATGAAATCCCTACAAGGTTAAGCGAAGGATTAGATAGCTTGAGGTTCATCTAAAAAGATTTTGAAGTTCTATGAATATGTCAAGTTTAGTTTGTTGAAGAGAGTGAAACGTAAGTCGTGTTCGGAAAGATTCTGTTACACCTCTCATTTTCATACATTGAGTTTCGCCGAATGCAAATTGTCCTAGCCTTGGGAAGTAGGATAAATTTTTCGAGGTCATGGGGATAGATATGTCCATCTTGGGTATATAATGGAGAAAAACCATATTTAGTAAGCCCCGAGAAGGTTTAAGACTCGTCGGATCATCGGAGTTGAGTTTCGGTGAAAGTTTGGTAAAATGTCACATTATGGCGCAATTTGTGGCGCAACATGCGAGCAGCAAAGCGCGCTTTGCGGCCACGCAATTGTGCAGAAAAATGTGACAGTGAATTTTTGTGATGTTGCGAGACTTGCGACACAACATGCGTCTAGCAAAGCACACTTTGCGTCTAGCAAAGCTTGCCGCACGCTGTGTCGGTCCAGAATTTTCTGGACCACTATAAATAGACCAAATTCGACCCAAAATCATATTTTCACCATTTTTGGTCATAGAAACCTCCAGAACACTCTCCATTATTCATCCACAAGAAACCAAGGGAAATCCATGATCAACTACATTAAACCCACAAAATCAAGTGTAAGAAACCTACCAAAGTTCATCTAAGTCAAGAAATCTCAAGGGAAGTGGACTAGGGTTTTTGGTGCAAGAAGAGAAGTTCCACTCAAGGGTTGTTCATACATCATCTAAGGTGAATTTTATGATCATTCTTGGTTGTTTAGGGTGTTGAAAGTAAAAACACTTGGATTGTAGAAAGATATAGGAAATGGGCCATGAATGTGTGAATAGTGACATTGTTAGGTAAAGGTTTGGATTGAGTCATGATTATTGGTATATTGTGATTGTAAATATGTTATGAATGACATTTAGAACATGGAATAAGTATTATATGTGAGAAAATGCGATAATGAATTATGACCATGATTATGGAGAAATTGGAGTGAAATGGCGAAATGCGGATAATGTAGATGAATGATGATTGTTGCCTATCATATTGTGAATGTTGTTACAAATGATTGGGAGTTGATATAGAATATGGGAAAAGTTGTATAAACAAAGGAAATGCTGCCCAATTTTCTTTAGCTTTAGTAAGCACGTTTAAGTAATCGATTGGCTAATGTTCATGCGACTTCTCTTGAAGGTAGAAACGTGAGTATCAAAGGAGAACAAGCCAGCGATAGACTAGTTAAACGAAAAAGGTATGTAAGGAAAATCCCTTTCCTTCGAAGGCATGAATCTTCTAAGTGTTTCCATGATCCTCCTATATGATGGAGCCTATGAGTCCGTAAATATACTACACTACATACAAGTATGATAATGATGATAATGAGTTAAAGTATAGAGATTCTAGAGTTCATGATATGATGCTCCTATGACGTTAATGATGTCGTTATTGTTAACACTTACCTTATATACTACTTCCTTCAAGGTGAGGCAGAATACTCATAAATGCTCATAATATAATTAGGGGTTCACGACCTTACGTCACCCCGTCATAGCCATAGTTTCCTTCAAAGACTAATGTATGCTCCTAATAATAAATGTGAAATGATGCTAAGTCGTAATATGTCTACAAGATGATTAATAATGCTATCTTATAAAATGCTTATGTTATGTATGAAAGTGCCGAGCTATGATAAGATTATGATATGTTCACGAGATGTGTAATAATGATGGGTTATGATTGACTATATGACGATATGATTCCACCGCGCCAATATGGCCAGGCATGTCACCGCTAAGGCAGGCTGCATATGATTCCACCGTGCCTAGATGGCCGGGCATGTCACCGCTAAGGCGGGTTGCTATGTTTACACCGAACCTAGAGGGCCGGGCATGATCACCACTAGTGGGCGGCATATGATGGTTACCCGGACGCGGGTTAATGATGAGGATTATGATGTGATGATATATGTGATGTGATGACATATGTACCATGATTATGTAAAATATGATATATGTACGAAATGTATTTGCCGATGACACTCATGCAGGTTATATCTTTCTCTTATGGCTCATGATCCTTCTATTATATTTATTTCATTCTTGTCTTACATACTTAGTACAATATTCGTACTGACGTCCGTTTTCTTTGGATGCGGTATTCATGCCCACAGGTAGACAGGGAGGCGAGCTTGATCCAGACTCGTAGGAGCTGTTAGCTGACTGAAAGCACTCCTTTGTTCCGGAGGTGCTTGATTATTCTTTTATGTACATTTGTATATGTTGGGCACGACGGGGTCCTGTCCCATCTCTATGTCTAGCACTCCAGTAGAGGCTCGTTGATACGCAGTGTGGGTTATGTGGTCTCACGTGGTTGCCATTATGTAAATATATATACATATATTATTTGGATAGCCTAAAGGCTTATGTCTATAAAAGTATTTATGTTTCAAATGAGGGATGATTTCCTTTAAATTGGGCATGAATTTGATAAAGGAATGTCTAATGAGTATGATAAGCGGTAGAACGAGCGGTGCTCGGTAGTTAGCCCGGGGTACCCGTCACGGCCCCTAGCTGGGTCGTGACAGATTCCGCTATAATTGAGTTAATGTTTATGTGGTGATGTCTTAAAGGGCTAATATAGAGCCTATTGTATGGTTAATGAAGTATTATACATGTGCTAAGAAGGTTCCATAAGGATTGAAGATCAAACGAGTCGACGAAAACGAACTTCGAGAAACTGGGGATTATACGGTCAAACATACTGGCCGTATAACACATACAGACCGTATGTTGGACCGAATAATCAGCCCAAAATAGCACCCCTCTTTGTACAAAATCTACGGCCAGACATACGGTCAGTATAATTTATACGGACTGTATGTTGGTCCGTAGAAACTAGTCGGGACAGATTTATATTATTAATAAGGGATCAAGTTTCATTTTATTTCATTTCCCTTTCACACCCCTTCTCTCTAAAGCATCTCTCTACACTTCTCCCATAAGAATTAAAGATATATTAGTGATCAACAACATCAAACTAAGTGAATCAAGTGTAAGAAACCCATTAAAGTTCATCCAAGGCAAGGAATCCAAGTGAAGGTGAAACTAGGGTTTTGCTCAAGTGAGGTGTTTTCACCCAAGATTCATCCCTACACCATCTAAGGTAATATTTATGGTATTTCCATGTTGTTTAAGGTATTTGAAAGTTGAAACACTTGGATTGTAGAAGGATATAGAAAAAAAATGGGTCATGAATGTGGGAATAGTATCATTGTGAGTAATATCTTGAATTGAGTCATGATTCTTGATGTGTTGTGATATGGTTATGTTAAAAATGATGTTAAGAACATGGGATAGGCATTGTATATGAATCAACGTAGTCGTGTGTTATGACCATGGATATGGATGATTGGAAGTGAATTGAGAAATATAGATAATGTGGATGAATAAAGACTATTGTTATGATATTGTGAATGTATTATTAACGTTTGGGAGTTGATTTGCGATATGGAGGAATGTCGTATAAATAAAGGAGATGCTGTCCAATTTTCTCTAGCTTTAGTCATGTATGTTGGCTATCGATTTTCTAATGATAGTATAACTCTAATGAAGGTAGAAACGTGAGCATTGAAGGAGGATGTGCATGTGTAGAATAGTTGAACGGGAAGGTATGTAAGGCTAACCCTTCTTTCATAAGGCATGGTTCTTTGGCCAAATATCTATTCTTCTATGAGCCTATGATGCTCTCCAAATGATTCTATTTTCAAAAAGCTACAAAGCTTATAATTCTTGATATGTATTACGATTGTACTAAATTCCTTATATGATGAATAATCCTATAAGGATAATGGTAATGATGATAACGATGACGACGATAATGGTAATGATGATAATGATCACGACGATAATAGCGATAACGATAATGATAACGGTGATAATAGTGATAATGCTAAAGATGCCTATGAGCTTATATGTATGTGTGCCTATGTATAGCTATTATGAAACCCCGAGCTTATATGGCCGGGTAGAATATATAGATGTATATACATATATGATGATGCGCACACACCACTGCAGTTGGGTACGGATAACATTGAGCCTTGGTAGGGCCAGGTATGTGTAACACTGAGCCTTGGTTGGCCAGGTATGTATGATCACCGAGCCTAACTATGGTCGGGTACGTGAAAGACCGAACCTTCGTAGTCGGGTATGCTATGTAAATGATATGTATATGATACGGATATGGATATGTATATGATATAGATATGAGTATGAATATGGACATGATACAAACACATATAAGAATATGTATATGAATACGATTATGGCTACGAATGTAAATGAGTACGAATATGAATACGGATACGGATAGGGATGTATGTATACAATCACGCACTAGGAATGGAAAGTCCCTATGAAAGACAAGTAAGTGCTTATGACGATGATACTACTATCTCCTATCATATGCTATTTCTTATGTTGCTTATTATGCTTCTATATTGATATTGATCAGGCTTTACATACTCAGTACATTCTTTGTACTGACGTCCTTTTGTTTGTGGACGCTGCGTCATGCCCGTTGGTGGCCAGGGAGACAGGCTTGATCCATAGCTATATTTCTCAGGGACTACATAGCGGAGCTCCATTTCATTCGTAGCTATAGCTTTTGGTATTGATTCTTTTGCGTACATATTTATGGGCATAGCGGGGTCCTGTCCCACCTATATGTTATGACATACTCTACTTAGAGGTTCGTAGACATGTGTATATAGTTAGATGTAATTGGCCTTGTCGGCCTATACTTTGGATGTCATTTTGTTAGCCTCGTCGGCTTATGTACATTGATATGGGCATAGTTGCTAATGATGATATAAATGTATTGATTGTCCAATGGGTGTAGTATGATTGATAGATAGAATGTATGATTTAATATGTGGCTCACCTAGATGTAAATGTAAAGGTATGTTAAGAGGTGCCCAGGTGAGCTAGCACCGGGTGCCCGTCACGGCCCTCCGGTTGGGTCGTGACAAAAGTGGTATCAGAGCAGTTCTGTCCTAGGGTGTGTCTACGAGCCGTGTCTAGTAGAGTCTTGGTTATGGGTGTGTTGCAAGCCGTACTTATAAACAAGAGGCTGCGGGCATTTTAGGAATGATTGACCTTCTTTCTTCATAACATCGTGCGATAGAGCTATGATATAAGAACTTCTTTCTCCTTAACCGTGTATTGTGTATTTTAGATATACCTGTAAAGAGAAAGGCTACAGCAGCCTAAAAGGGTAAGACAATGGCAGAAAAGCGGGCTGAAAGAGCACCGCCAACAGTTGTAGAGGAAAGTGAGTCCCAGAATGCGGCTCAATCTCAGTCCTCCCAGTCAGTGCCTATTTCTGAGGAGTGTGAGAGAGCCTCAGCCCCAGCTCCAGCAGCTCCAGCTCCTCCACCAGATGCTTCAGGCCAAGATGTAAAATAGACCATTCATTTGCTTACTCAATTGGTTGCTGCCCAGACTCAGCGGCAAAGTACGGGGCAAGGTGATAGGGCTGTTAGTGCAAGGGCCCGTGACTTCATTACCTTGAACCCTCCGGAATTCTTTGGATCAAATCCGGATGAAGACCTTCAGAATTTTATTGATGGAATGTTGAGGACGCTTCGCTTGATAGATGTTTCGGACACCGAATCGGTGGAGTTAGCATCCTATAGATTGAGGGATGTTGCAGTTCATTGGTACACGGTTTGGATGGCTTCACGGGGAGCCAATGCGCCTCCCCCGGTATGGCAAGAATTTGTTGATGCTTTCCTCCGACATTATTTGCCTCCAAAAGTTTGGTGAGCTAGAGCCGATAAATTCTTGAATCTGAGGCAAGGTAGCATGAGTGCTCTAGAGTATAGTCTCCGCTTCAATTCTTTGGCCAGGTATGCTTCGGCCATGGTAGCGGATATGGGTGACCGAGTGCACCGATTTGTGAAAGGCCTAGGGCCAAATTTGATGGATAGGTGCTTGACCGCGTCCCTTTAGGACAACATGGATATTTCACGCATTTAGGCCCATGCTCAGAATTTAGAAGAAAGCCTACAATAGCAAAGAAGTGAGCGTGAGCATGAGCATGATAGGGGACATAGCAAGAGGGATAGATCTTCGGGTCCGATGTGTGAGTATGGAGGCGGGCATAGACAACAGTTTTCTAGGCATTCAGGCCATTCTATGACTAGTGCGCCTCCACGATTTTCAGGCCAGAGATTCGATAGACCTACTCGTTCTGGGCCGAGTCAGATTTTTTTGAGATCTCAGTTCAGAGGTGATTCGGGTCAGGCAAGGCCACCCATACCGCGATGTTCGCAGTGTGGGAAGTTACATTGGGGTCAGTGCCGATCGGGTTCAGAGGTTTGCTATTCATGTGGTCGACCCGACCATATTATGCGTGATTTCCCCTTAGCTGGTGGTAGAGGTAGGACCCAGCCTTCAGGGTCGGTAGCCGGATCTTCATCATCTGTACGACCTATGGGGCCAGGTTTAAATGCTCCAGTTGGCCATGGTAGAGGCAGAGGGAGAGTCCCCAGTTCTAGCGGTCCTCAGCACCGTATTTATGCTTTGGCTGGACGCCAAAATCTTGAGTCTTCTCCTGATGTGGTCACAAGTATATTATCGGTATTTTCTCATGATGTATATGCTTTGATAGATCCGGGATCCACATTGTCATATGTTACTCTGTATGTTACGGGTCAGTTTAGAGTCGAACCGGAGTCGATCAAACCTTTTGAGGTGTCTACACCTGTTGGTGAATCGGTAATAGCTTTCCGAGTATATAGAAACTGTATAGTTGTGGTTTGTGACCGTCCTGCTATGATTGAGTTGCATGAGTTAAAAATGGTAGATTTTGATGTTATTATGGGCATGGATTGGTTGGCTTCTTGCTATGCCAATGTTGATTGTAGAATGAAAATGGTTCGTTTCCAATTTTCGGGAGAACCAGTTTTAGAATGGAAAGGGAATACTGCGTCACCAAAAGGTAGGTTTATTTCCTATCTACAGGCAAGGAAAATGATCATGAAAGGATGTATTTATCATCTAGTTCGGGTTCAAGATGTAGAAGCTGAATCGCCAACTCTTTAGTCAGTTCCTGTAGCAAATGAGTTTTCGGATGTGTTCCCGGAAGAGCTTCCAGGCCTTCCTCCCGAGCAGGAGATTGAGTTTGCTATTGATGTGTTGCCACACACTAAGCCTATATCTATTCCTCCTTATAGAATGGCTCCCGCAGAATTGAAAAAGTCGAAAGAGCAATTGAAAGACTTTCTTGAGAAAGGCTTTATTAGGCCTAGTTCATCCCCGTGGGGAGCACCCGTATTGTTTGTCCGAAAGAAAGATGGCTCCTTGAGAATGTGCACTGACTATCGGCAATTGAATAAGGTGACGATTAAGAACAAATATCCTCTTCCGAGTATTGATGATTTATTTGACAAATTACAAGGTGCCAAATGGTTTTCAAAGATAGATTTGAGGTCCGGGTATCATCAAGTAAGAGTTAGGGAGAAAGATATCCCTAAGACATCCGTTAGAACAAGATATGGCCATTTTGAGTTCCGGGTAATGTCATTTGGGCTAACTAATGCACCAGCAGTATTTATGGATTTGATGATGAATGTGTTCAGGCCCTTCTTAGATCTATTTGTGATTGTATTCATCGACGATATCTTAGTGTATTCTAGATCCGAGGCAGAACATGCGGAACATTTGCGTACTGTCCTTAGAGTTCTTCAAACTCGAGAGCTATTCGCCAAATTTTCTAAGTGTGAGTTTTGGTTAAACTCAGTGACATTTTTGGGGCACATCGTTTCAGCCGATGATATTCGAGTAGATAGCCAAAACATTGAGGCCGTGAAGACTTAGCCATGGCCAACAACTCCTACGGAGGTTCGTAGATTTCTGGGCTTAGCAGGTTATTACAGGAGATTTGTTGAAGGTTTTTCTTCTATTTCTGCACCACTCACAAAGTTGACCCAGAAATCAGCAAAGTTTCAATGGACAGATGCTTGTGAATGTAGTTTCCAAGAGTTAAAAGATAGGTTGACTTCTGCCCCAGTCCAAACACTTCCAGAGGGATTGGAAGGATATGTTGTTTATTGCGATGCTTCAGGCATAGGGCTAGGCTATATGTTGATGCAACATGCTAAGGTGATTGCGTATGCTTCAAGGAAATTACGGAAACATGAGAAAAATTACCCAACCCATGATCTAGAATTGGCTGCAGTGATTCATGCATTAAAGATGTGGAGACATTATTTATATGGTGTCCATGTGGATATTTATACATATCATAAGAGACTTTAGTACATCTTCAAGCAGAAAGAGTTGAATTTGGGGCAACGACGATGGTTTGAATTTCTAAAAGATTATGATGTTGATATCTTATATCACCCCGGAAAGGCAAATGTTGTGGCTGATGCTCTTAGCCGTAGATCTATGGGAAGTTTGTATGATGTACGACCAGAGAAAAGAGAAATGGCTCATGAGCTCCAACAGTTAGCTAGCCTAGGAGTTCGAGTAGTGGACTCAGATAGCAGGGGAACTACCATTCAGAATTCAGCAGTCTCGTCGCTAGTAGCGGAAGTGAAAGAGCGACAATACGAAGATTCCATGCTAATGAATTTCAGAGATACACTCCCTCAGAAGGAGGAGGAGTCATTTGAGCTTGCAGGAGATGGAGTTCTCCGATGCCGAGGCAGATTATGTGTTCCTGATGTGGCAGGTTTACGCCACCAAATATTGAGAGAAGCCCATTGCTCCCATTATTCTGTCCACCCTGGAACGACAAAAATGTACCATGATCTTAAATCTATATATTGGTGGAATGGGATGAAGAAAGATATAGCGGAATTCGTAGCTCAATGTCCCAACTGTCAACAAGTGAAAATTGAGCACCAAAAGCCGGGCGGATTGCTACAGGCTATAAGAATTCTAACTTGGAAGTGGGAAGTAATTAACATGGACTTCATTACAGGCTTACCCCGTTCTCGACGTAGATATGATTCTATATGGGTGATCATGGATAGACTCACAAAGTCAGCTCATTTCTTACCAGTCAGAACGACATATGTGGCGGAAGATTATGCAAAGCTTTATGTTAAAGAGGTAGTGCGACTCCATGGTGTCCCAGCATCTATTATCTCTGATAGAGGGACCTAGTTTACAGGTAATTTTTGGAAGTCTTTCCAAGAGGGTTTAGGAACTCAGACCGATGGACAAGCTGAACGTACCATTCAGACTCTTGAAGATATATTACGGGCATGTATGATAGATTTTGGAGGTAATTGCGATGATCACTTACCCCTCATTAATTTTGCTTATAACAATAGTTATCATTCTAGCATCCAAATGGCACCGTATGAGGCTTTATATGGGCGAAAGTGTAGATCCCCAATTGGGTCGTTCGAGGTCGGAGAGTCTAAATTGATAGGGCCAAACTTGTTCCATCAAGCCATAGAGAAAGTCAAGCTCATACAAGAACGGTTATTAGTAGCTCAAAGTCGTCAAAAGTCCTATGCGGATAATCATCGAAGAGACTTGGAGTTCCAAGTGAAAGATTGGGTATTCTTAAAAGTGTCACCAATGAAGGGTGTAATGAGATTGGGAAAAAAGGGGAAGCTTAGTCCACTGTACATTGGGCCTTATGAGATTATGCGCAAGGTAGGCAAAGTGGCCTATGAATTAGATCTACCTCCTGATTTGGAGTCAGTTCACCCAGTTTTCCATGTCTCGATGCTTCGTAAATGTGTTGGAGATCCTACTAGGATCGTGCCGGTAAATGATGTTCAAGTGATAAAAAAGTTGACTTATGAAGAGGTACCCATTGCCATACTAGATAGGCAAGTACGGAGGCTTAGAAACAAAGAAGTAGCCTCAGTTAAGGTTTTATGGAGAAACAATAAACGAGAAGAAATGACATGGGAAACGGAAGAATTATGAGATCCAAGTACCCACACTTATTTCAGCCCCTAGAAGGAATCCAAGATGAGACATCAAGATCATAAGGTATGTATATTTTCTTTTATTCTTATGCATTTGGGTCGTGTGTGGCCAAACTCTATTCACTACTAAAAAACCAGCGTTTAGTGACGGAATATTAGCCACAGACCATATTCTGTCGTTAATTAACGACGGATTAGCTATGGATTGCTCATTTTGTCGCGAGAAAAGCAACTAAAATTTTATCTCATTATATAGTGACGGATTAGCAACGAAAACTGAGTTTCGTCACTAATGATTAGCGCGAAATTTTGGCGCCTTAAATTTCACTACAGATTTAGCAACAGAAGAGGCGCGACAAATTTTATTTTTATGTAGCGACGGATTCAGCAACGAAAAATCCATTGCTAGGCCTTTTAATTTTTCTCGAAAAAAATATATATTTGCAGCAACGGAAAAATTTGTCGCAATATTAATCATTAAAAGAAATCAATGTATTATTTAGCGACGGAATATAAAATCTGTCGCTATTCCATCGTTAAGTGTTAAAAAAGAAGATATATCCTAGGGTAAACATTTATTTCATTTCACTTCAAAACACACCCAACATAGATATAGAGAGAGAGTGTGCGAAATTGCTAACATAGAGAGAGAGAGAGCGCACAACATAGATCAAAATTATGTGAATCTAGGGTTTCTATTGTGTTTTTCTCTTCTTCTGCTGCATCTTTTATCTAAAGGAAAGGCATGTTTTGATTTTTCTATGTTTTATGGGCAGTTTTTTTCTTCTTTATCTCCTTCTTTGTGTTTTCTGACATTAAACCTAAAATCGAAGGTGGGTGTCTTGAAAATTGTTGTGTTTATAATTTATTTGAAGGTTAAGTGTTGGGAATCTCTATTTGGGCCAAAATCTGATGAAAATGGAAATTCGACCTTTGTTTGTGCTAAACTTTGTAGGATAATATTATTTGGTGGTTAAAGTTTGTTTTAAATCGTTGCATGTCGAGAAAAAGCTTGAAGAACTCAACATTCTTTATATTCTGTGATTTGAAATCAGTGTTAGTGAACTGGGTTTCTTACTCGATTGTTTTTGTACTCTGTGATTTGAAATCAGTGTTAGTGAACTGGGTTTCTTACTCGATTAACCATTGGTACTGTAGGCTTTCGTTTTCTTTAGACAATTATGTTGAAAGTGCAAATATTAGAGCAATTCACTTGTATAAATACATTGTTTTCGTTGGCATGATGTGATTCTGTTGTGGTGTTAATATCTTCACTTTCGTGATACTAGCTCCAGTTGAAGTTTGCTTTGTTCTTGCTTAGTGGTTGCTTTTGTTCTTCTGAGTTCTGACCTTGCTATAATGAGATTACCAGATTGTCTACTTGAATTGTTTCTCTACCAGATTGTCTACTTGAATTGTTTCTCAATCATACATTCTTGCTTTACTTTTGGATTTGTCTTTGTTATTGCTCCTTTCTTACAATAGTAAGAACAAAATGTTCAGTTTTAAAAATAGCTTGGAGACAGGTCAAACCACAAAAATTGGTTCAATCATTAGAAAACAGATTAGGTAACTAACATATTTTATCTGCAAAAATATTCAAAAGTTTGTTGCTATAACCAAGATGTCACAATCTAGATTCTCATTAATGTATCAAATTGCTATTAGTCAGCTTTCCAGTTAGCATGTATACATTACTAAAGGGAAAAAGCAGATTTTTTACCAAAAAGAAAAAAGAGTAACCCTCTCATCTACTTGGAGGCTGTAACAGTCTAGATTCTCATCAATGTATCAAATTACTATTAGTCAGCTTTCCAGTTAGCATGCTTACATTACTAAAGGGAAAAAATAGATTTTTAACTAAAAAGAAAAAAGAGTAACCCTCTCATATAATCTCAGCTTGAGTAACAAATATTGTTTATGATGACTTGGGGAAGTTGAAGCTTCAGTGGTTGTTCATTTTGGTTAGGTTTACTTTGTGTACAGGAAAGGAGATTATTATCGCTATCTTGCAGAGTTCAAAAGCGGTGATGATAAGAAAGAGGTTTCTGATCTTTCATTGAAGGCTTATCAGGTAATGGTTTGCTTGTACCTAACTTCTTCTAGAAAAATACAGAAGTGCACATATCAGTGTCCACCTCCTTTTTCTTGGTTCAGTGCCGTTTATGCAAGAATTGACAGATCTTCTGTTTGCTTAATCCATGTTGAATGACTTAAATTCAGGCTTTTGACCTCTTAAAGACTAAAGTACCTTTATATGAATGTGTGCATAATATGTATATACAGCGTGTGTGTGTTTGTCTGTCTGTCTGTTTTAAGATTGATCTCAATGCAAGTGACTCGTTTGAGTGTGTAGCATCATGTATGTAAATTTTAGGATGGACCCTTTTTTTTTTGTTGGAATTGCTCTTTAGTTAGACTGTACTACACATGAGAAAACTCCATTCGTTTGTTCTTCCTGGATGCGTGAAGGTTTGAAAGGATCCTGGATGAGAGGGTTACTCTTTTTTCTTTTTGGTTAAAAATCTGCTTTTTCCCTTTAGTAATGTATACATGCTAACTGGAAAGCTAACTAATAGCAATTTGATACATTAATGAGAATCTAGACTGTGACTGCTAGTAAAATGTTGAAACTTTTTATGTTTACACTGTTGTTTTCTAGATATTTCGTTTTTCTACAGTTTGTTTCCTTTTTACCAATCTCTTGTTTGTCTCAGAATCATGTCCCTTAGCTCTGATAATTAGCTAGTCTTTGTATCGATGTAAAAAATATCTCTCTCTGGAAACTTTAAAACACACGCTGCATTATTGATGAGTAGTTCACTATTGAAAGGGACTTTGATATAAATGGTCTGTCACCCTGTCTTCATCAAAAGTATAATTTCTGAAAATATTGGGACTTATAGGGGGAATCTCACAATCTGTAAAGTAGAACAGAACTCAAAAATTACATGTTAATGGTTTAATTGGATCTCACTTATTCACCACAAAAAAAAAAAAGTCCAAAGCAACATGTTTTGCTCTTCCTTGTCCTTTAATTTCTCAAAGTCCCCATAAGATGCAGTAGAAAATTACCATATAGTAGAAAACTTCAAGAATCAAAACATATTAGTCTAACATGGATTATCACAAGTCATTGTCTATCTAGTAGGAAAAAATTCAAGGTCTTCCCTCCCGTCCCCTTCCCCTGGCCCAAAGAACAAAAAGAAGAAAAAAAGAATAATAGAGAGAAATTAAACAAATTTAGTCACATAGTAACATAGGCATGGGAAACCTTTGAAGAATTAGAAGCTAACTGGAGCATCATTCCAAATTTGAGTGGTCCAATTTTTTCTTTTTCAAAAATTGAATCATGAATATTTGAGGTAATCTTGTAGGTAAGTTGGCCATGATGGGTGCGACAATGTGAAGCCAGTGTCACTAAGAGCAGAGAAGAAGGACATCTCACCTACTAGGAATGGAATTGAAATTTTGATAGTTTATCCCAGCATGCTCACATTTTTGTTCATGTGCTTGTTTACAATTGAAGCTGTAATTTTACAGCAATTCATGTTAAGGAAACAATTTGCCTTCTTTTGCTGTCTACCCTTGCTAGTTCTTCAACGTTACTTGCAGTTGGGTTTTTGTGTCATGTGATAGAACCATCTTCTCTGTTTAGTGTATTATATCCATAGGAACTTTCTTTACTTTTTAGCATGTATCACAGTCAAACCTCTCTATAATAGCGTCATTTGTCCGGATATCTTTTGGCTGCCATAGCCAAAAATTGTTAGAGGGAACACATATAATATAATATGAAACATGGGGTCCAAAGAAAACTTGACTTTTATAGGGGAGAATGACTGTTATAGAGAGGTTCGACTATAGTACTATAGCAGAGGCGAACTCGGGATTTTAAGACGGCAGGGGCACCATTATCTTAACATAAAAGAGAGTGTAATCAGAAAACATTAGAATACTAAGGCTGCAACAAAGTATAGGAATTTCATTAGCAAAATTAAACAAAAAAGGATTAAGCCGGATTATGTGTCTGATAATGTGTGGGAACGTTGGTTGCAACTTTGGGAGGATCCTAAGTGTGTCGAAAAGTTGGAAATAAATGCAAAGAATCATTGTGGAGGGAAAGAAGTTGCTGCCAGGACTCACACGGGTGGCTCTATCTGCATTGGGGAGCATCGCAAGAGACTTGTAAGTATATATTTTTTCATACACTCTTAAATTTTTTATATTTACTACTTGAAAAATACTACTTGAAAATTGGTTTTTCAAGGTGTTTTTTGCAGTTCTTGATTCTGGTTTACCTAGGTATATATATTGCTATTTTCTTGATTACTATGTTGTTGTGTTTCTTGAATTATTTAGGTTTTTCTATTGTTGGTTATACTGCTATTGTTCTTGGTGTAATTTTCTGAAATGAGTAACTTTTGCATAGGCTATTGCAAAGGGTCGAGATCCAACACCAAGTGAGGTACATTTGCATGTCCATACACATGATTATGATGGATAATCTTTTGTTGATGAGCGTGCCCGAGCTGTCCATGTAAGTTCAAAATTTTATAATTTCAGAATTAAACTAATAAAAAACTTAAGCCTTATATGATGACTTTAGTAAATAGCCCGGCTGCAAATATGCAAACAGTATTTTCTGGTACTGTGCCCTCAGCTTGATATAACACTCTTTAGGAACTTATTGCAAGGAAATCCTTAGCAAAACCAATTGCACTTCACTTTATAGTTAGATCATTGACACAACTGATTATCTTTGTGATAGTATAATCCATGCATTGCACTGCTTTTACCTAGCTGCTGTAAACAACAGTGTTTTGCCCAAGCAGTACTGCCCATTCTTCATCTGATCTGCACAAATGATGCACTGATTCCCTCCAGCTGCTTCAAGTAGCAACATGTGAAATCATCTGTAACTTTGTGAACCTGCAGATCAGAAAACCAGCAAGCCCAGGCTGCAGCTGCTTCCCAAAGTATGTTCCTTCGTGTGTGTCCCCAACTGTCCATATGAACTCCCTTTCATCCATATTTTCCATGCATAGGATCAGTGAACAGTACCAACTGCAGTAATAGACACTAGCTGCTAGCTGCACTGTGTGGTCTGGTGGAGTAGTAGACTTCATCTGTGATGGAGAAATGATCACCAACTATTTGGTACAAAGAATGGCAGCATTCCTTTCATTTAGCTATAGAATACTGGTTGAACAAATCAGACATCTTCAATCCGCCTGGAAAATATGTAGTATCAGACTATCAGGACATAGTCACATAGCAGAAACAATATATTTTCCACATTTGGCACTGTTGACTCCAATTTTGCAGCAATCCTTATGTCTGCACAGTTTTTTTTTTTTTTTTAAATCCTTGTGTTCCCCTGCTGACTCGCAGCAGCAACAAGTGCTGCATTTATGCAACCTTGTGCCTGTTAGTCTGTATAATTTGTACACCAACATCAACCAAACTAAGTCCGCAAAGGGACAACACTAGCCTGTTCCTGTGATGCAGTGGAACCCGCTGCTAGTTGCCCTATTCAAACTCCCATAGTTGTTACTCCTTGTGTAATAATGCTGAAATTGAATCCTTTGAGCCCTGCTATTGCTTTCCACCTGCTGCACATAACACTGTTGTTCTCCTACCATCGCTACAACAACAACCAACTCCTAAGCTGCATATCCTATTGATGTTGGTCAATTTACTTTTGCTTGATATAAATAGTCTACTAGACAGGAAGAACTGAAAAGTAGTATCAGTAATGACTTAAATCAGTAGGAAATAGCCTGAAATTGTCCTTCTATTTGTTGTTTAGGAACTCTAATTGTCTTTTTTTTTCATGTTCTGTTACTTGACTATGAGATAGTGTATATGATCATTTATATCCAAGTTGTATGAAACTCTTTTTTGTTGGTCATCATGACACTTCAATTCCAACGAAAATGTCACGACCCAGCTAGGGGCCGCGACGGGTACCCGGAGCTAGTGACCGAGCACCGCTCACTCTACTACTTATCTTGCTCATTTAATACTCTTTTATCAATTTTACATACCAATTGTAGGAAAATCATATTTAATCGAAACATAAATACTTTATATACATTTGCCTCTTGGCAATCAAAATAATATACATACATATGAAAACATCTTGTGAGACCATCTAACCCACACTGCGTATCTACGAGCCTCTACTAACATAATGAATACATAGACGGAACAAGACTCCGTCATGCCCAAAATATGCATGTATGAATGTACATCAAAAGAATAGCCATAAGCACCTCCAAACAATGGAGTGCTATCTATCAGCTGACATCTACTTAGGACCTGGGCCAAGCTCTCCTCCCTGTCTACCTGTGGGCATGAACACAGCGTCCAAAGAAAGGACGTTAGTACGAATATTGTACCGAGTATGAGAGGCATACATAGTGAAAGAAGACATCAATAATAGGGAAATAACATCAACATGAGACAACTGAATCTGATTGATAATCAAAAATGAAGTAATACATGCTGTCTTACTCATACTCATCATCATAACATGTATGCATCATATGCAAGCTGCCCGTCCATGTCGGAATGGTGTGATAATCAATAACATTAGCCCGCGTCCGGGGTACCATCTCATGCCGCCCACTAGTGGTGTCTGCCCACGCCCGTAGGTCGTGGTGTATCCGTATCGCCGCCCGCCGAAGCGGTGTCTGCCCGGCCAACTAGGCCCGGTGTGAATGCAATCATGACATGCTTAATGGAAATACTCATAGTAATATGCTTATCATAAAATACTTATCTTATCATAATGCGTATATATGACTCATGATCAACTTTACTCTATCGGGGTGACGTAAGGTCGTGATCCCCCGATCACATTATGGAACCATCATGGACATTCTGCCTCACCTTGAAAGGACTAGTACATAAGGTGAGTGTAGGAAAGGAATAACATCATCATCATTCTAGTGTCATCATTTCGTATAACTCGTCTCATATAGACATTCATAGGTATAAGCTTTTAACTTCTTAGAATGTAAGAACTCATGGAAGGAATAGGGATTCAAGCTAAAAGATTCATGCCATTAGAAAGAAGGACTAGCCTCACATACCTTGGTCGTTTAGCTAAGATATCGCTCACTTGTTCTCCGTCGATACCACGTTGTTACCTTCATAAGAGAATCCGTATCAACATTAGTAAACTAACTACAAGAACGCATCGCTAATTCTAGGAAAAGTCGGACAACGCTTCCTTCGCTCATACAATTTTTCTCATGTTTTATATCAACTCCCAACATTCATAATATTACTCGCAATATCATCATCGACAACCGTCATTTACGTACATTTGGCAAAATCCACCATTTTCCTCCAATTTTCCCTTATTTCTACTTCTAGCTCATCCTTACGTTTTCATGCATTTAATGCTTGTTTCATGACATAAACATCATTTATAATGTATTTGTACTCACAACACTTCAATATTCATAGTTCAATTCCACTATCATTCATTTATGTCACTATTCACTCAATAATGACCCATTTCTATGTTCTTCTACATTTCAAGTGTCTAAGCTTTCCAATACTTCAAACAACATGGAATAATCATGAAACTTACCTTGGATGATGGTTGAACAATCCTTAAGTCGAAATACTTCAATTAGCCAAAACCCTAGTTCCACCTTCTTGGGAATTTCTTGACTTAGAAGAGCCTTTGATGTGTTCTTACACTTATTTTCATGAATTTAGTGGTGATGATCTTGATATTCCCTTTGATTCTCTTGAATTCTTGTGGAGGAAATATTTGGAGAGTTCTAGAATGTTCTTGAGTTGTATGGATGGATAATGAAATGAATTGAAGTCCAGGTCCCTTTTAATAATCACAAAATCTGATCTTTAATGAATTCTTGTCGGGATGAATAGTGGTCGTAAATTGCAGTTTACGGACCGTATTGTGGTTTACGTCCTCCATGGTCGTTTTTAATCATTTTAAAAACAGAAAGTTTTGGCTGAGGAACATGGAAGTTTACGACCTGGTTTACGGACCGTAAACGAGTTTACGGGCCGTAAACTGGGTCGTATTTAACCATATTCAACACTTGGCAGAACTTGAGATTTTTGGGCAAGCTGAAGGACGATTGCACTATACGGTCCGTAAATCACTTTACGGGCCGTATAGTGCCATATACGACCACTGGGCTGAAAATTTTTCCGCGACTTTCTTATTTCCAAAAATTCATAATTAACCATTCCCGACTTAACAAAACATCATACACTCAAACTCTTCATCATTCCACTCATCATACAAGTACGGAGAAATTTCCGAGGTGTAACATAAAAATGGATAAATATCTGCTCTCTTATCTTTGGAATTCATTTCTCTTTTTATTTGGTAAAATTGAATGGTTAGTATTCTTGATGTTTTAATTTCACTAATTATTACAGGAAAGATATCAAGAAATATTACGGGAAAAATCACAGTCTCAGTCTGATATTGATCAATGTGAAGCATATTACGAAGCTGCTGGGGGAACAAGGAAGAGAAGAATATATGGTCTTGGACCTCACGCACAAAGTTATTATGGGACGAATCTTTGTGTCAATTTTGGCTTTAATGCTTCAGCATCAGCAGCACCTTCAACTTCTCAATCAGCACCTACAGAAAATATGGAGGAGTTAGTGATGCGATTGATTCCTACACTGACTGATCGCTTGTTTCCTTTATTTATTGAGAAGGCACGCGGAGTGATTTCTTCACCATCACATCATCCAAATACTCCTATCGACAAACCATCAGTTGTGACACCCATAATGCCTCCTCCTCCTACTGCTAATGTTGACGATGTTGATCCTTTAGTTTCTGATGATGATCGTAGTCCTTCACCCATGCATTAGTTTTTTATGCTATCTGCTTTTTGTTGGAAAGAACAAAATTATGCACTAACAATACTTGATGGATGTGTGGGTTCTTTTGGTAGTTGATAGCTTGGTGTTGTCGGTGTTTTGGACTTAACGATTAGGATTTCGCTATCTATTTTGATTTTTTTTATAAATATTATTTTATGTGAATGTCAGTTATTTTTAAGGGTATTTATTAATTTGTATTTAGTATGCTTCAACAGGTGTATTTAAAAAAAATCAGAAGAAAAATATTTGTGACAGATTTGCAACGGATTTTGATCGTTGCTAGAGGGAAAACAGTAGGCTACAGACTGCGACAAACATTGTATGGTCGCAAAATGCAGGCACAGATAATTCAATATTTTGTGACGGATTGGCGACAATGGTTTTCGTCGCTAATTTACTAAAACGACGAAATGAAATATGAAATTAGTCACGGAATTCATAACAATAGCAACAAAATATTCCGTTGCTATAATGTGGAACGGATCTCATACGTCGCTACTCTGTCGCTAAGTTTGCTACATATTTCATTTTCTGTCGCTAATAGGTTAGCAACGCGCAAAATCGTAACAGACGATATTCCGTCGCTAATCCGTCGCAACACATGTTTAGCAACAGATATATGCTGATTAGCGACGGAATACGTCCGTCACTAAACGCTATTTTTTTTGTAGTGATTGCTATTATGTTGTGGCCCTGTGAGGTATTATTATTATGGGCTGTTGTGACATGATGGTAGTGCCATATTATAGGGGAAACTCTGGCGAAAGTTTTATAGAATCCCCGAAGACATAACATTTGAGGACGAATGTTCTTAAGGAGGGAGAGTGTTACACCTCGGAAATTCCGTATGTGTTGATTTGTGGATAGGTTAATGTGAGCTTAAGGTCATTATGAAATCCCTATGAGGTTAAGCGAAGGATTAGATAGATTGAGGTTCATCTAAGAAGATTTTGAAGTTCTACGAATATGTGAAGTTTAGTTTGTTGAGGAGAGCGAAACGTAAGTCGTGTTCGGAAAGATTCCGCTATGATTGAGCTAATGTTTATGTGGTGATGTTTTAAAGGGCTAATATAGAGCCTATTTAATGGTTAATGAAGTATTATACAAGTGCTAAGAAGGTTCCATAAAGATTGGAGATCAAACGATTCGACGAAAACGAACTTCGGGAAACTGGGGATTATACGGCCAAACATACTGGCCGTATAAAACATAGGGACCGTATGTTGGACCGTATAATCAGCCCAGAATAGCACCCCTCTTTGGACAAAATCTACGGCCAGACATACGATCAGTATAATTTATACGGACCGTATGTTGGTCCGTAGAAACTGGTCGGGATAGATTTGTATTATTAATAAGGGATCAAGTTTCATTTTATTTCATTTCCCTTTCACACCCCTTCTCTCTAAAGAATCTCTCTACACTTCTCCCACAAGAATTCAAGAGATATTAGTGATCAACAACATCAAACTAAGTGAATCAGGTATAAGAAACCCATTAAAGTTCATCCAAGGCAAGGAATCCAAGTGAAGGTGAAACTAGGGTTTTGCTCAAGTGAGGTGTTTTCACCCAAGGTTCATCCCTACAGCATCTAAGGTAATATTTATGGTATTTCCATGTTGTTTAAGGTATTTGAAAGTTGAAACACTTGGATTGTAGAAGGATATAGAAAAAAAATGGGTCATGAATGTGGGAATAGTATCATTGTGAGTAATACCTTGAATTGAGTCATGATTCTTGATGTGTTATGATATGGTTATGTTAAAAATGATGTTAAGAACATGGGATAGGCATTGTATATGAATGAACGTAGTTGTGTGTTATGACCATGGATATGGATGATTGGAAGTGAATTGAGAAATATAGATAATGTGGATGAATAAAGACTATTGTTATGATATTGTGAATGTATTATTAACGTTTGGGAGTTGATTTACGATATGAAGGAATGTGGTATAAATAAAGGAGATGCTGTCCAATTTTCTCTAGCTTTAGTCATGTATGCTAGCTATCGATTTTCTAATGATAGTATAACTCTAACGAAGGTAGAAACATGAGCATTGAAGGAGGACGTGCAAGTGTAGAATAGTTGAACGGGAAGGTATGTAAGGCTAACCCTTCTTTCATAAGGCATAGTTCTTTGGCCAAATATCTATTCTTCTATGAGCCTATGATGCTCTCCAAATGATTCTATCTTCAAAAAGCTACAAAGCTTATAATTCTTGATATGTATTTCGATTGTACTAAATTCTTTATATGACGAATAATCCTATAAGGATAATTGCAATGACGATAACGATGACGACGATAATCGTAATGATGATAATGATCACGACGATAATAGCGATAACGATAATGATGACGATGATAATAGTGATAATGCAAAAGATGCCTATGAGCTTATATGTATGTGTTCCTATGTATAGCTATTATGAAACCCCGAGCTTATATGGCCGGGTAGAATATATAGATGTATATACATATATGATGATGCGCGCACACCACTGCAGTTGGGTACGAATAACATTGAGCCTTGGTAGGGCCAGGTATGTGTAACACTGAGCCTTGGTGTTACACCTCGAAAAAAACATCTTCCGTTGGTACGCGGGTGAATGACCTAGTGATGAGCACGAGTGTATGATGTTTGCATGAGTTAGAAACGACATTTGATGACCCTAAATAAGATTCCAAAGGCAATCGCAATAAGAGTGAGGTTATGCTCCATAATGAATAATTATAGGTTTTGGAAATGTGAAAAGTTGCAAGTTTGCATTCTGGCCAGTGGTCGTAAAATGAAATACGGACCGTAAAGTTGTATACGGTCCGTAAACTGCCATGTCGTATTGTGGCTTCCAAAACTTCAACTTTCTGCCAAATGATCAATGGTTAAATACGACCTGGAATACGGACCGTAAAGTGGTTTATGGCCCGTAAACCATGATCGTAAATCACCATTTCCCAGCCTGAGTTTCTAGTTCTGTTATGATTAAATACGACCACGAAGGACGATCCGTAAACTGGAATACGGACCGTAAACCAAGTTTACGACCACTGTGCACTTCAAATCAGATTTTTAAGTCATTAAATAAGGGGACCAAGGCTTATTTCATTTCACTTCTACATCACACCCCTTTTCTCTAAAATATCTCTCTACATATATTCCACAAGTTTTCAAGGGTTTTTAGTGATCAACAACACAAAACAAGTGAATCAAGTGTAAGCAAACCCATTAAAGATCATTCAAGTCAAGAAATCTCATAGGAGATAAACTAGGGTTTTTGCTCAAGTGGAGTATTATCAACTAAGGCTTGTTCCTACAACATCGAAGGTAAGATTCATGATGTTTATATGTTGTTTAAGGTATTTGAGAGTTGAAATGCTTGGTCATTAGAAGAATATGGTAAAGTGGGTCATGAATGATGAATAGTGACGCTTTGAGAAATAGTTTGAATTGAATCATGATTGTTGTTGTGTTGTGACATGAATGGGTTATAAATGATGTTAAGATCATAAAATAGGAATTGCATGTGAATGGACGAAATCGTGTGTTATGGTCTTGAATATGGAAAATTGGAAGTGAATTGAGAATATGGATAATGTAGATGACTAAAGGCTATTGTTATGATATTGTAAATGTATTGTTGACGTTTGGGAGTTGAGTTACGATATGGAGGAATGTTGTATAAATAAAGGAGATGCTATCCGATTTTCTCTAGCTTTAGCCATTTATGCTAGTTGTCGATTCTAACGATAGTATGACCTAGATGAAGGTATAAACGCCAGCGTCGAAAGGGAACGTGCAAGTGTTATATAGTCGAACGAAAAGGTATGTAAGGCTAACCCTTCTTTCATAAGGCATGGTTCTTTGGCCTAACGTCTAAATCTTCTATAAGTCTATGATTTCTTCAAATGATTAACCTTCCGAGCTAATAAGCTCACGATGCTTGATGTGCTACGATAGTACTAAGTTCCTTGTATGACGAGTAAGCCTATAATATAGATGTAATGATAACAACGAAGATAGTGATAATGATAGTAATAATGATGAGAATAATGTGATGATTAAGATGCCTATGGGCTATTGTATGTATGTGTGCCTATGAAGGGCTATGATAAACCCCGAGCTTATGATGCCGGGTAGAATGTATGTATATGAATATGTATAGAGTATGTATATGACTACGTAACGCGCGTGCCCTTCTGCAGAAGGTACGGATAACCCTGAAGCCTTGGTAGGGCCAGGTATGTATGACCTTGAGCCTTGGTTGGCCAAGTATGTATGAAACACCGATCCTTTATGGTCGGGTACGCTATACAAAAGAAATATAAAGGCTGTAAGTATGTATGTATACATATATATATATATATATATATATATATATATATATATATATATATATATATATATATATATATATATATATATATATGACATCAATATGAGTACGAATATGCTAAGGATATGTAAATGTTGTGCAAAGGCTATGTATAAGCAATGTAGACGATATGAATAGGAGTGTGAATACGAATGAAGAAGACTTTGTATACGGATACATGATGGAAATGGAATGTCCCTATGGAAAGCAAATAAGTGCTATGACAATGATATTATTATCTCCCATCTTCTGTTATCGTTTATGCTGTCTATTACGCTTCTTATTGATGTTGATCATGCTTTACATACTCAGTACATTCATTGTACTGACGTCCGTTTGTTCGTGGACGCTGCGTCATGCCCGCAGGTGGCCAGGGAGCTAGACTCGATCCATAGCTTCATTATTCAGGGACTACATTGCGGAGCTCCATCTCATCCGGAGTCGCAGCTTTTGGTATAGCTTCTTTTGTGTACATATTTATGGGCATAGCGGGGTCCTGTCCCGCTCATGTGATATGTTATACTCTCCTTAGAGGATCGTAGTCACGTGTGTATGATTTGACGTGTCCGGCCTTGTCGGCCTATATTTTGTATATCTTTTGATAGCCTCGTCGGCTTATATATATTTGATGTGGCATAGATATCAATGATGATTTAAAGATGTTGTCGTCCAATTGGGACTTGTATGATTGATGGCTAGAATGCATGATTTGATTTATGGCCCACCTAGACGTTATGTGAATGTATGTTAAAGGGGTGCCCAGGTGGGGTAGCGCCGGGTGCTCGTCGCGGCCCTAGTCGGGTCGTGACAAAAGTGGTATCAGAGCAGTTCAGTCCTAGGGTGTGTCTACGAGCCGTGTCTAGTAGAGTTTTGGTTATGGGTGTGTTGCGCGCCACACTTATAAACAAGAAGCTGCGGACATTTTAGGAATGATTGACCTTCTTTCTTCACAAGAATCGTGCGATAGAGCTAAGATATAAGAAATTCTTGTTCCTTAATCGTGTGTTGTGTATTTCAGAGATGCCTAAAAAGAGAAAGGCTACATCAGCCCAAAAGGGCAAGACGGTGGCAGAAAAGCGGGCTGAAAGAGCACCGCCACCGGTAGTAGAGAAAAGTGAGTCCCAGAGTGAGACTCAATCTCAGTCCTCCCAGACAGTGGCTATTACTGAGGAATGTGAGGGAGCCTCAGCCCCAGCTCTAGCACCTCCAGCTCCTCCACTGGATGCTTCTGGCCAAGATGTAAAAGAGGCCATACATTTGTTTACACAGTTGGTTGCTGCTCAGACTCAGCGGCAAAGTGCAAGGCAGGGTGACAGGGCTGTTAGTGCAAAGGCTCGTGACTTCATTACTTTAAACCCTCCGAAATTCTTTGGGTCAAAGCCGGAGGAGGACCCCCAGGACTTTATTGATGGTATGTTGAGGACGCTTCGATTGATACATGCTTCAGACACCGAGTCGGTGGAGCTAGCGTCATATAGATTGAGAGATGTCTCGATCCAATGGTACACGGTTTGGATGGCTTCACGGGGAGCCAATGCACCTCCCCCGGTATGGCAAGAGTTTGTTGATGCTTTTCTCCGTCATTATATGCCTCCAGAAGTTCAGCGAGCTAGGGCCGATAAATTCTTGAATTTGAGGCAAGGTAGCATGAGTGCTCTAGAGTATAGTCTCCGTTTCAATTCCTTGGCCAGGTATGCTTCAGCCATGGTAGCGGATATGGGTGACCAGGTACACCGATTTGTAAAGGGCCTAGGGCCACACTTGATGGATAGATGCTTGACTGCGTCCCTTCAGGACGGTATGGATATTGCATGCATGCAGGCACATGCTTAGAACTTAGAAGAAAGCCTACAACAGCGGAGAAGTGAACGCGAGCAGGACAGGGGTCATAGCAAGAGGGCCAGATCTTCAGGCCCGATGAGTGAGTCCAGAGGCGGACACCGGCAGCAATTTCCCAGGCATTCAGGCTATTCTATGACCAGTGCACCTCCACGGTTTTCAGGCCAGAGATTTGATAGATCTGCCCGTTCAGGGCCGAGTCTGAGTTTTTCAGGGTCCCAGTTTAGGGGTGATTCGGGTCAGGCGAGGCCACCCGTGCCACGATGTTCCTAGTGTGGGAAGTCGCATTGGGGTTAATGCCGATCAGGTTCAGATGTTTGCTATTCATGTGGCCGACCAAGCCATATCATGCGTTATTACCCCTCAGTACATGGTAGAGCTAGGACCCAGCCATCAGGGTCGGTAGCCGGATCTTCAGCATCTGTACGCCCTACGGGGCCAGGTTCACATGCGCCAGTCGGCCATGGTTAGGGCAGAGGCAGAGCTCCCAGTTCTAGCGGTCCTCAGCACCGTGTTTATGCTTTGGCTGGATGCCAAGATCTTGATTCTTCCCCTGACGTAGTCACAGGTATATTATCGGTATTCTCTTATGATATATATGGTTTGATTGATCCGGGCTCCACATTGTCATATGTTACTCCATATATTGCTGGTCGATTTAGAGTCGAGCCGGAGTCGATCAAACCTTTTGAGGTGTCTACACCCGTGGGTGAATCGGTAATAGCTAGCCGAGTATATAGAAATTGTGTGATTGTGATTTGTGATCGTCGTACCATGATTGACTTGCATGAGCTAGAAATGGTAGATTTTGATGTCATTATGGGCATGGATTGGTTGGCTTCTTGCTATGCCAATGTTGATTGTAGAATGAAAATGGTTCGTTTCCAATTTCTGGGAGAACCAGACTTGGAATGGAAAGGGAATACGGCGTCACAAAAAGGTAGGTTTATTTCCTACCTAAAGGCAAGGAAAATGATCACAAAAGGTTGTATTTATCATCTAGTGCGAGTTCAAGATATAGAAGCTGAATCGCCAACTCTTCAGTCGGTTCCCGTAGTAAATGAATTTCCGGATGTGTTCCCGGAAGAGCTTCCAGGCCTTCCTCCCGAGCGGGAGATTGACTTTGCTATTGATGTGTTGCCAGACACTAAGCCTATATCTATTCCCCCCATATAGAATGGCACCCGCAGAACTGAAGGAATTCAAAGAGCAATTGAAAGACTTGCTTGAGAAAGGCTTTATTAGGCCTAGTTCATCCCCGTGGGGAGCACCCGTATTGTTTGTCCGAAAGAAAGATGGCTCCTTGAGAATGTGCATTGATTATAGGCAATTGAATAAGGTGACGATTAAGAATAAATATCCTCTCCCAAGGATTGATGATTTATTTGATCAATTGCAAGGTGCCAAATGGTTTTCAAAAATCGATTTGAGGTCCGGGTATCATCAAGTGAGAGTTAGGGAGAAAGGTATCCCTAAGACAGCCTTCAGAACAAGATATGGTCATTTTGAATTCCGGGTAATGTCATTTGGGCTAACGAACGCGCCGACAGTATTTATGGATTTGATGAATAATGTGTTCAGGCCCTTCCTGGATTTATTTGTGATTGTGTTTATCGACGACATCTTGGTATATTCTAGATCCGAGGCAGAACATGCGGATCATTTGCGTATTGTCCTTGGAGTTCTTTGAACTCGAGAGTTGTTTGCAAAGTTTTCCAAATGCGAGTTCTGGTTGAACTCAGTGGCATTCCTAGGGCATATTGTTGCAGCCGACGGTATTCGAGTGGATAGTCAAAAGATTGAGGCCGTGAAGACTTGTCCAAGGCCCACAACTCCTACGGAGGTTGGTAGCTTTCTGGACGTAGCAGGTTATTACAGGAGATTCGTTGAAGGTTTTTCCTCTATTTCTGCACCACTCACAAAGTTGACCCAGAAATCAGTAAAGTTTCAATGGACAGATGCTTGCGAATGCAGTTTCCAAGAGTTAAAGGGTGGATTGACTTCCGCCCCAGTTTTGACACTTCCAGAGGGATTGGAAGGATATGTCGTTTATTGCGATGCTTCAGGTGTTGGGCTAGGCTATGTATTAATGCAACATGGCAAGGTGATTGCATATGCTTCAAGGCAATTGCGGAAACATGAGCAGAATTATCCTACCCATGATCTAGAATTGGCCGCGGTGGTTCATGCATTAAAGATATGGAGACATTATTTATATGGTGTCCACGTGGA
Organism: Lycium barbarum; assembly: GCF_019175385.1. Classification (NCBI taxonomy): domain Eukaryota; kingdom Viridiplantae; phylum Streptophyta; class Magnoliopsida; order Solanales; family Solanaceae; genus Lycium; species Lycium barbarum. Next base: position 85,858,775 of record NC_083344.1, read on the forward strand.
TATTTACACAGATCATAAGAGCCTTCAATACATATTCAAGCAGAAAGAGTTGAATTTGCGGCAACGACGATGGTTGGAATTGCTAAAAGACTATGATGTTGATATCTTATATCACCCCGGAAAGGAGAATGTTGTGGCTTATCCTCTTAGCCGTAGATCGATGGGAAGTCTATGTGATGTACAACCAAAGAAGAGAGAAATGGCCCGTGAGCTCCAACAGTTAGCTAGCCTAGGAGTCCGGGTAGTGGACTCAGGTGGCAGCGAAGCTACTATTCAGAATACAACAATCTCGTCGCTAGTAGCAGAAGTGAAAGCGCGACAATATGAGGATTCCATGCTAATGCAATACAGAGGTTCACTCCCTCCGAAAGAAGGGTCATTATTTGATATTTCAGGAGACGGAGTTCTCCGATGTCGAGGCAGGTTATGTGTTCCTGACGTGGTAGGTCTACGCCACCAGATTTTGAGAGAAGCTCATTGTTCCCGTTACTCCGTTCACCCCGGAGCGACGAAAATGTATCGTGATCTCAAGTCTATATATTGGTGGAATGGGATGAAGAAAGATGTAGCGGAATTTATGGCTCTATGTCCTAATTGCCAACAAGTGAAAATCGAGCACCAAAAGCCAGGCGGATTGTTGCAAGCTATAGAAATCCCAACTTGGAAGTGGGAAGTGATTAACAAGGATTTCATTATAGGCTTACCCCATTCTCGACGTAAGTATGATTCCATATGGGTGATTGTTGATAGACTCATAAAGTCAGCTCATTTCTTACCGGTCAGAACGACCTATGTGGCAGAAGATTATGCAAGGCTTTACCTTAAAGAGATAGTGAGACTCCATGGCGTTCCGGTATCTATTATCTCTGATAGAGGGACTCAGTTTACGGCTAAATTTTGGAAGTCTTTCCAAGAAGGTCTAGGGACCCAGGTGCGCCTTAGCACGGCCTTTCATCCGCAGACCGATGAGCAAGCTGAACGCACCATTCAGACTCTTGAGGATATGTTACGGGCATGCATGATAGATTTTGGAGAAAAATGGGATGACCATTTGCCACTCATTGAGTTTGCTTACAATAACAGTTATCATTCTAGTATTCAAATGGCGCCGTATGAAGCTTTATATGGGCGAAAGTGTAGATCCTCAATTGGGTGGTTTGAAACAGGGGAGACTAAATTGATAGGGCCGGACCTTGTCCAGCAAGCTATAGAGAAAGTCAAGCTCATACAAGATTGGTTGTTAGCAGCCCAAAGTCGTCAAAAGTCCTATGCGGATAATCGTCGAAGAGACTTGGAGTTCAAAGTGAAAGATTGGGTATTCTTGAAAGTGTCGCCTATGAAAGGTGTAATGAGATTTGGCAAAAAGGGGAAGCTTAGTCCCCGGTATATTGGGCCATATGAAATTGTACGAAAGATAGGCAAAGTGGCCTATGAGTTAGACCTACCTCCAGAATTGGAGTCAGTCCATCCAGTATTTCATGTCTCGATGCTTCGAAAATGTGTTGAAGATCCCACTAGGATCGTCCCAGTAAATGATGTTCAAGTGACAGAAAAGCTATCTTACGAAGAGGTACCCATTGCCATATTAGATAGGCAAGTACGGAGGCTTAGAAACAAAGAAGTGACCTCGGTTAAGGTTCTATGGAGAAGCTGTAAACGAGAAGAGATGACATGGGAAGCAGAAGAGAGTATGCGATCCAGATACCCGCATTTATTTCAGCCCTTGGAAGAAGTCCAAGATGAGACGTCGAGATCATAAGGTATGCATGTTTTCCTTTTATGCTTTTTGGGTCGTGTGTGGCCAAATTTTTATGCTATTGTGTTGTGGCCCTGTGAGGCATCGATATTATGGGTTGTTGTGGCAGGATGGTAGTGCCATATTATAGGGGAAACTCTGGTGAAATTTTTATGGAATTCCCGAAGGCTTTAACATTCGAGGACGAATGTTCTTAAGGGGGGAAGAATGTTACACCTCGGAAAAACAATCTTCCGTTGGTACGCGGGTGAATGACCTAGTGATGAGCACGAGTGTATGATGTTTGCATGAGTAAGAAACGACATTTGATGACCCTAAATAAGATTCCAAAGGCAATCGCAATAAGAGTGAGGTTATGCTCCATAATGAATAATTATAGGTTTTGGAAATGTGAAAAGTTGCAAGTTTGCATTCTGGCCAGTGGTCGTAAAATGAAATACGGACCGTAAAGTAGTATACGGTCCGTAAACTGCCATGTCATATTATGGCTTCCAAAACTTCAACTTTCTGCCAAATGATCAATGGTTAAATACGACCTGGAATACGGACCGTAAAGTGGTTTACGACCCGTAAACCATGATCGTAAATCACCATTTCCCAGCCTGAGTTTCTAGTTCTGTTATGATTAAATACGACCACGAAGGACGATCCGTAAACTGGAATACGGACCGTAAACCAAGTTTACGACCACTGTGCACTTCAAATCAGATTTTTAAGTCATTAAATAAGGGGACCAAGGCTTATTTCATTTCACTTCTACATCACACCCCTTTTCTCTAAAATATCTCTCTACATATATTCCACAAGTTTTCAAGGGTTTTTAGTGATCAACAACACAAAACAAGTGAATCAAGTGTAAGCAAACCCATTAAAGATCATTCAAGTCAAGAAATCTCATTGGAGATAAACTAGGGTTTTTGCTCAAGTGGAGTATTATCAACTAAGGCTTGTTCCTACAACATCGAAGGTAAGATTCATGTTGTTTATATGTTGTTTAAGGTATTTGAGAGTTGAAATGCTTGTTCATTAGAAGAATATGGTAAAGTGGGTCATGGATGATGAATAGTGACGCTTTGAGAAATAGTTTGAATTGAATCATGATTGTTGTTGTGTTGTGACATGAATGGGTTATAAATGATGTTAAGATCATGAAATAGGCATTGCATGTGAATGGACGAAATCATGTGTTATGGTCTTAAATATGGAAAATTGGAAGTGAATTGAGAATATGGATAATGTAGATGACTAAAGGCTATTGTTATGATATTGTAAATGTATTGTTGACGTTTGGGAGTTGAATTACGATATGGAGGAATGTTGTATAAATAAAGGAGATGCTGTCCGATTTTCTCTAGCTTTAGCCATTTATGCTAGTTGTCGACTCTAACGATAGTATGACCTTGATGAAGGTATAAACGCCAGCGTCGAAAGGGAACGTGCAAGTGTTATATAGTCGAAAGAAAAGGTATGTAAGGCTAACTCTTCTTTCATAAGGCATGGTTCTTTGGCATAACGTCTAAATCTTCTATAAGTCTATGATTTCTTCAAATCATTGACCTTCCGAGCTAATAAGCTCATGATGATTGATGTGCTACCATAGTACTAAGTTCCTCGTATGACGAGTAGGCCTATAAATTAGATGTAATGATAACAACGAAGATAGTGATAATGATAGTAATAATGATGAGAATAATGTGATGATTAAGATGCCTATGGGCTATTGTATGTATGTGTGCCTATGGAGGGCTATGATAAAACCCCGAGCTTATGATACCGGGTAGAATGTATGTATATGAATATGTATAGTGTATGTATATGACTACATAACGCGCGCACACTTCTGCAGAAGGTACGGATAACCCTGAAGCCTTGGTAGGGCCAGGTATGTATGACCTTGAGCCTTGGTTGGCCAAGTATGTATGAAACACCGATCCTTTATGGTCGGGTACGCTATACAAAAGCTATATAAAGGCTATAAGTATGTATGTATACATATATATATATATATATATATATATATATATATATATATATATATATATATATATGACATCAATATGAGTACGAATATGCTAAGGATATGTAAATGTTGTGCAAAGGCTATGTATAAGAAATGTAGACGATATGAATAGGAGTGTGAATACGAATGAACAAGATTTTGTATACAGATACATGACGGAAATGGAATGTCCCTATGGAAAGCAAGTAAGTGCTATGACAATGATATTATTATCTCCCATCTTATGTTATCGTTTATGCTGTCTATTACGCTTCTTATTGATGTTGATCATGCTTTACATACTCAGTACATTCTTCGTACTGACGTCCTTTTGTTTGTGGACGCTGCGTCATGCCCGCAGGTGGCCAGGGATATAGACTCGATCCATAGCTTCATTATTCAGGGACTACAATTCGGAGCTCCATCTCATCCGGAGCCGTAGCTTTTGGTATAGATTCTTTTGTGTACATATTTATGGGCATAGCGTGGTCCTGTCCCGCTCATGTGATATGTTATACTCTCCTTAGAGGCTCGTAGTCACGTGTGTATGATTAGACGTGTCCGGCCTTGTCGGCCTATATTTTGTAAATATTTTGATAGCCTTGTCGGCTTATATATATTTGATGTGGCATAGATGTCAATGATGATTTAAATATGTTGTTGTCCAATTGGGACTAGTATGATTGATGGCTAGAATGCATGATTTGATTTATGGCCCACCTAGACGTTATGTGAAAGTATGTTAAAGGGCTGCCCGGGTGGGGTAGGGGCGGGTGCTCGTCGTGGCCCTAGTCGGGTCGTGACACTTGGTTGGCCGGGTATGTATGATCACCGAGCCTATCCATGGTCGGGTACATGAAAGACTGAACCTTCGTGGTCGGGTATGCTATGTAAATGATATGTATATGATATGGATATGTATATGATATAGATATGAGTATGAATACGGACATGATACAAACACATATAAGAATATGTATATCAATACGATTATGGCTACGAATGTAAATGAGTACGAATATGAATACGGATACGGATACGGATGTATGTACACAATCACGCACTAGCAATGAAAAGTCCCTATGAAAGGCAAGTAAGTGCTTATGACGATGATACTACTATCTCCTATCATATGCTATTTCTTATGTTGCTTATTATGCTTCTATATTGATATTGATCATGCTTTACATACTCAGTACATTCTTCGTACTGACGTCCTTTTGTTTGTAGGCGCTACGTCATGCCCGCAGGTGGCCAGGGAGACAGGCTGGATCTATAGCTATATTTCTCAGGGACTACATAGCGAAGCTCCATTTCATTCGGAGCTATAACTTTTGGTATTGATTCTTTTGCGTACATATTTATGGGCATAGCGGGGTCCTGTCCCGCCTATATATTATGACATACTCTCCTTAGATGCTCGTAGACATGTGTATATAGTTAGATGTATTTGTCCTTGTCGGCCTATACTTTGGATGTCATTTTGTTAGCCTCGTCGGCTTATGTACATTGATATGAGCATAGTTGCTAATAATGATATAAATGTATTGATTGTCCAATGGGAGTAGTATGATTGATGGATAGAATGTATGATTTAATATGTGGCTCACCTAGATGTAAATGTAAAGGTATGTTAAGAGGTGTCCGGGTGAGCTAGCACCGGGTGCTCGTCGCGGCCCTCCGGTTGGGTCGTGACAAAAGTGGTATCAGAGAAGTTCTGTCCTAGGGTGTGTCTACGAGCCGTGTCCAGTAGAGTCTTGGTTATGGGTGTGTTGCACGCCGTACTTATAAACAAGAGGCTGCGGGCATTTTAGGAATGATTGACCTTATTCTTCATAACATCTTGCGATAGAGCTATGATATAAGAACTTCCTTCTCCTTAACCGTGTATTATGTATTTTAGATATGCCTGTAAAGAGAAAGGATACAGCAGCCCAAAAGGGTAAGACAGTGGCAGAAAAGCGGGTTGAAAGAGCACCGCCAACAGTTGTAGAGAAAAGTGAGTCCCAGAATGCGGCTCAATCTCAGTCCTCCCAGTCAGTGCCTATTTCTGAGGAGCGTGAAAGAGCCTCAACCCCAGCTCCAGCAGCTCCGGCTCCTCCACCAGATGCTTCAGGCCAAGATGTAAAAGAGACCATTCATTTGCTTACTCAATTGGTTGCTGCCCAGACTTAGCGGCAAAGTACGGGGCAAGGTGATAGGGCTGTTAGTGCAAGGGCCCGTGACTTCATTACCTTGAACCCTCCGGAATTATTTGGATCAAAGCCGGATGAAGACCCTCAGAATTTTATTGATGGAATGTTGAGGACGCTTCGCTTGATACATGCTTCAGACACCGAATAGGTGGAGTTAGCATCCTATAGATTGAGGGATGTTGCAGTTCATTGGTACACGGTTTGGATGGCTTCATGGGGAGCCAATGTCCTCCCCCGTTATGGCAAGAATTTATTGATGCTTTCCTCCGACATTATTTTCCTCCAGAAGTTTGGCGAGCTAGAGCCGATAAATTCTTGAATCTGAGGCAAGGTAGCATGAGTGCTCTAGAGTATAGTCTCCGCTTCAATTCTTTGGCCAGGTATGCTTCGGCCATGGTAGCGGATATGAGTGACCGAGTGCACCGATTTGTGAAAGGACCAGGGCCACATTTGATGGATAGGTGCTTGACCGCGTCCCTTTAGGACAACATGGATATTTCACGTATTCAGGCCCATGCTCAGAATTTCGAAGAAAGCCTACAACAACAAAGAAGTGAGTGTGAGCATGAGCATGATAGGGGACATAGCAAGAGGGCTAGATCTTCGGGTCCGATGAGTTAGTATAGAGGCGGGCATAGACAACTGTTTTCTAGGCATTCAGGCCATTCTAAGATAGATTTGAGGTCCGGGTATCATCAAGTAAGAGTTAGGGAGAAAGATATCCCTAAGACAGCCTTCAGAACAAGATATGGCCATTTTGAGTTCCCGGTAATGTCATTTGGGCTAATAATGCACCAGCAGTATTTATGGATTTGATAAACAATGTGTTCATGCCCTTCTTAGATCTATTTGTGATTGTTTTCATCGACGATATCTTATTGTATTCTAGATCCGAGGCAGAACATGCGGAACATTTGCGTACTGTCCTTAGAGTTCTTCAATCTCGAGAGCTATTCGCCAAATTTTCTAAGTGTGAGTTTTGGTTAAACTCAGTGACATTTTTGGGGCACATCGTTTCAGCTGATGATATTCGAGTAGATAGCCAAATGATTGAGGCCGTGAAGACATGGCCAAGGGCCACAACTCCTACGGAGGTTCGTAGCTTTCTGGGCTTAGCAGGTAATTACAAGAAATTTGTTGAAGGTTTTTCTTCTATTTCTGCACCACTCACAAAGCTGACCCAGAAATCAGCAAAGTTTCAATGGACAGATGCTTGTGAACGTAGTTTCCAAGAGTTAAAAGATGGGTTGACTTCTGCCCCAGTCCTGACACTTCCAGAGGGATTGGAAGGATATGTTGTTTATTGCGATGCTTCAGGCATAGGGCTAGGCTGTATGTTGATGCAACATGCTAAGGTGATTTCGTATGCTTCAAGGAAATTACGGAAACATGAGAAAAATTACCCAACCCATGATCTAGAATTGGCTGCAGTGATTCATGCATTAAAGATGTGGAGACATTATTTATATGGTGTCCATGTGGATATTTATACAGATCATAAGCGACTTTAGTACATCTTCAAGCATAAAGAGTTGAATTTGCGACAATGACGATGGTTGGAATTTCTAAAAGATTATGATGTTGATATCTTATATCACCCCAGAAAGGCAAATGTTGTGGCTGATGCTCTTAGCCGTAGATCTATGGGAAGTTTGTATGATGTACGACAAGAGAAAAGAGAAATGGCTCATGAGCTCCAACAGTTAGCTAGCCTAGGAGTTCGAGTAGTGGACTTAGATAGCAGGGGAACTACCATTCAGAATTCAGCAGTCTCGTCGCTAGTAGCGGAAGTGAAAGAGCGACAATATGAAGATTCCATGCTAATGCATTACAGAGATACACTCCCTCAGAAGGAGGAGTCATCATTTGAGCTTGCAGGAGATGGAGTTCTCCGATGTCAAGGCAGATTATGTGTTCCTGATGTGGCAGGTTTATGCCACCAAATATTGAGAGAAGCCCATTGCTCCCGTTATTCTGTCCACCCTGGAACGACAAAAATGTACCATGATCTTAAAGCTATATATTGGTGGAATGGGATGAAGAAAGATATAGCGGAATTCGTAGCTCAATGTCCCAACTGTCAACAAGTGAAAATCGAGCACCAAAATCCGGGCGGATTGCTACAAGCTATAAGAATTCCAACTTGGAAGTGGGAAGTAATTAACATGGACTTCATTACAGGCTTACCCCATTCTCGACGTAGATATGATTCTATATGGGTGATCATGGATAGACTCACAAAGTCAGCTCATTTCTTACCAGTCAGAACGACATATGTGGCGGAAGATTATGCAAAGCTTTATGTTAAAGAGGTAGTGCGACTACATGGTGTCCCAGCATCTATTATCTCTGATAGAGGGACCCAGTTTACAGGTAATTTTTGGAAATCTTTCCAAGAGGGTTTAGGAACTCAGACCGATGGACAAGCTGAACGTACCATTCAGACTCTTGAGGATATGTTACGGGCATGTATGATAGATTTTGGAGGTAATTGGGATGATCACTTACCCCTCATTGAATTTGCTTATAACAATAGTTATCATTCTAGCATCCAAATGGCACCGTATGAGGCTTTATATGGGCGAAAGTGTAGATCCCCAATTGGGTGGTTCGAGGTCGGAGAGACTAAATTGATAGGGCCAAACTTAGTCTAGCAAGCCATAGAGAAAGTCAAGCTCATACAAGATCGGTTATTAGCAGCTCAAAGTCGTCAAAAGTCCTATGCGGATAATCGTCGAAGGGACTTAGAGTTCCAAGTGAAAGATTGGGTATTCTTAAAAGTGTCACCAATGAAGGGTGTAATGAGATTTGGGAAAAAGGGGAAGCTTAGTCCACGGTACATTGGGCCTTATGAGATTGTGCGCAAGGTAGGCAAAGTGGCCTATGAATTAGATCTACCTCCTGATTTGGAGTCAATTCACCCAGTTTCCAATGTCTCGATGCTTCGTAAATGTGTTAGAAATCCTACTAGGATCGTGCCGGTAAATGATGTTCAAGTGACAAAAAAGTTGACTGATGAAGAGGTACCCATTACCATACTAGATAGGCAAGTACGGATGCTTAGAAACAAAGAAGTAGCCTCAGTTAAGGTTTTATGGAGAAACAATAAACTAGAAGAAATGACATGGGAAGCAGAAGAATTATGAGATCCAAGTACCCACACTTATTTCAGCCCCTAGAAGGAATCCAAGATGAGACATCAAGATCATAAGGTATGTATGTTTTCTTTTATTCTTATGCATTTGGGTCGTGTGTGGCCAAACTCTATTGCTATTATGTTGTGGCCCTGGGAGGCATTATTATTATGGGCTGTTGTGACATGATGGTAGTGCCATATTATAGGGGAAACTCTGGAGAAATTTTTGTAGAATCCCCGAAGACATAACATTTGAGGGCGAATGTTCTTAAGGGGGGGAGAGTGTTACACCTCAGAAATTCCGTATGTGTTGATTTGTGGATAGGTTAATGTGAGCTTAAGGTGATTATGAAATACCTATGAGGTTAAGCAAAGGATTAGATAGATTGAGGTTCATCTAAGAAGATTTTGAAGTTCTATGAATATGTGAAGTTTAGTTTGTTGAAGAGAGCGAAACGTAAGTCGTGTTCGGAAAGATTCCGCTATGATTGAGCTAATGTTTATGTGGTAATGTTTTAAAGGGATAATATAGAGCCTATTGAATGGTTAATGAAGTATTATACAAGTGCTAAGAAGGTTCCATAAGGATTGGAGATCAAACGATTCGACGAAAATGAACTTCGGGAAACTGGGGATTATACGGCCAAACATACTGGCCGTATAAAACATACGGACCGTATGTTGGACCGTATAATCAACCCAGAATAGCACCCCTCTCTGGAAAAAATCTACGGCCAAACATACGGTTAGTATAATTTATACGGACCGTATGTTGGTCCGTAGAAACTGGTCGGGATAGATTTGTATTATTAATAAGGGATCAAGTTTCATTTTATTTCATTTCCCTTTCACACCCCTTCTCTCTAAAGCATCTCTCTACACTTCTCCCACAAGAATTCAAGAGATATTAGTGATCAACAACATCAAACTAAGTGAATCAAGTGTAAGAAACCATTAAAGTTCATCCAAGGCAGGGAATCCAAGTGAAGGTGAAACTAGAGTTTTGCTCAAGTGAGGTGTTTTCACCCAAGGTTCATCCCTAAACCATATAAGGTAATATTTATGGTATTTCCATGTTGTTTAAGGTATTTCAAAGTTGAAACACTTGGATTGTAGAAGGATATAGAAAAAAAAATGGGTCATGAATGTGAGAATAGTATCATTGTGAGTAATAGCTTGAATTGAGTCATGATTCTTGATGTGTTGTGATATGGTTGTGTTACAAATGATATGAAGAACATGGGATAGGCATTGTATATGAATGAACGTAGTCGTGTGTTATGACCATGGATATGGATTATTGGAAGTGAATTGAGAAATATAGATAATGTGGATGAATAAAGACTGTTGTTCAGATATTGTGAATGTATTATTAACGTTTGGGAGTTGATTTATGATATGGAGGAATTTCGTATAAATAAAGGAGATGCTGTCCAATTTTCTCTAGCTTTAGTCATGTATGCTAGCTATCGATTTTCTAATGATAGTATAACTCTAATGAAGGTAGAAATGTGAGCATTGAAGGAGGACGTGCAAGTGTAGAATAGTTGAACGGGAAGGTATGTAAGGCTAACCCTCTTTCATAAGGCATAGTTCTTTGGCCAAATATCTATTCTTCTATGAGCCTATGATGATCTCCAAATGATTCTATCTTCAAAAAGGTACAAAGCTTATAATTCTTGATATGTATTGCGATTGTACTAAATTCCTTATATGACGAATAATCCTATAAGGATAATGGTAATGATGATAACGAGGACGACGATAATGGTAATGATGATAATGATCACGACGATAATAGCGATAATGATAATGATGACGATGATAATAGTGATAATGCTAAAGATGCCTATGAGCTTATATGTATGTGTGCCTATGTATAGCTATTATGAAACCCCGAGCTTATATGGCCGGGTAGAATATATAGATGTATAAACATATATGATGATGCGCGCACACCACTGCAGTTGGGTACGGATAAGATTGAGCCTTGGTAGGGCCAGGTATGTGTAACACTGAGCCTTGGTTGGCCAGGTATGTATGATCACCGAGCCTAACCATGGTCGGGTACGTGAAAGACTGAACCTTCGTGGTCGGGTATGCTATGTAAATGATATGTATATGATATGGATATGTATAGGATATGGATATGTATATGATATAGATATGAGTATGAATACGGACATGATACAAACACATATAAGAATATGTATATGAATACGATTATGGCTACGAATGTAAATGAGTATGAATATGAATACGAATACAGATACGGATACGGATGTATGTACACAATCACGCACTAGGAATGGAATGTCCCTATGAAAGGCAAGTAAGTGCTTATGACAATGATACTACTCTCTCCTATCATATGCTATTTCTTATGTTGCTTATTATGCTTCTATATTGATATTGATCATGCTTTACATACTCAGTACATTCTTCGTACTGACGTCCTTTTGTTTGTGGACGTTGCGTCATGCCCGCAGGTGGCCAGGGAGACAGGCTTGATCCATAGCTATATTTCTCAGGGACTACATAGCGGAGCTCCATTTCATTCGGAGCTATAGCTTTTGGTATTGATTCTTTTGCGTACATATTTATGGGCATAGCGGGGTCCTGTCCCGCCTATATGTTATGACATACTCTCCTTAGAGGTTCGTAGACATGTGTATATAGTTAGATGTAATTGGCCTTGTCGGCCTATACTTTGGATGTCATTTTTTTAGCCTCGTCGGCTTATGTACATTGATATGGGCATATTTCTAATGATGATATAAATGTATTGATTGTCCAATGGGAGTAGTATGACTGATGGATAGAATGTATGATTTAATATGTGGCTCACCTAGATGTAAATGTAAATGTTACACCTCGGAAAATTTCCCGTTGGTACGCAAGTAAATGAACTAATGATGTGTGCGAGGAGTGCGAGTGCATAATGTTTCATGGGAAATGTATGTGAAGGGATGTGGATGATTAGAATGAAAAGTCCAGAAATGAGAAAAATTGAAAGTTGGCAAAACTGCCCAGTGGTCGTATATTGCAAAATACGGACCGTAAAGTGCAACACGGTCCGTAAACTGGCAGTCGTAAACTGCCATGCAAAAGCTTCAGCCTCCTGCCAGTGGTCGTAAAGTGCAAATACGGACCATAAACTGGTATACGGTCCGTAAACTGCCAGGTCGTAAACTGGCATGCCAAACTTCAACTTTCTGCCAGCCGAGGAAATGGTTAAATACGACCTGGTGGACGGACCGTAAAGTGATTTACGGCCCGTAAACCACCATGAAGGCAGCCCAGCTTCTGGTTCTTGAAATGGCTAAATACGCCCATGGAGGACGAGCCGTATAGTGTAATACGGTCCGTAAACCTCCATGGACGACCACTGTTCACCCAACACAGATTTTCCAATTTATTAAATATGAGGATCAAGACTTATTTTATTTCATTACAACACTACACCACTTCTCTCTACATTTATTATATGAGTTTTCAAGGATTATAAGCCATCAATAACATTAAGACAAGTGAATCAAGGATAAGGGAATCATCAAGGATCATCCAAGTCAAGAAATCCAAATGGAGAAAAACTAGGGTTTTGCTCAAAGAAGAGTATTATCAACCAAAGCTTGTTCCTACAACTTCTAAGGTAAGATTCATGATTTTTACAAGATGTTTAAGGTATTGGAGAATTAAAATACATGGATTGTAGAAAATGTGGTCAACTAGGTCATGAATGATGAATAGTGACATTTGGAGAAATAGTTTGAATTGAGTTATGAATGTTGTTTTGTTGTGATATGAATGTGTTATAAATGGTATTAGGATCATGAACTAAATACTTTAGACGAATGGACGAAGATGGGTGTTATGACCATGAATGTGGGTGAATTAGAGGCAAATTGAGGAATCTAGATAATGTGGATAATGTGAATGACTAATGGCCATTGTTATGATATTAATGAAGGTATAAACGCTAGCATTGGAAGGGAACGTGCAAGTGTAGAATAGTTCGACGGAAAGGTATGTAAGGCTAACCCTTCTTTCATAAGGCATGGTTCTTGGCCAAATTCCTAATTCCTGTATATGAGTATGTTGTCTTCACATGGTTGACATTCTGAGCTCATAAGCTCACGACCCTTGATATGTACTATGATTATACTATGTTCCTCGTATGACGATTAAGTCTATAATGTAGATGTAACGATAATGATGAGGATAGTAATGATGATGAGAGTAAAATGAGACTAGAGATGCTTACGAGCCATGATATATGTATATGTATGCCTATGAAGGGCTATGATAAGACCCCGAGCTTATGATGTCAGGTAAGACTATATGTATATGACTATGTATAAAGTATGTATACGATTACGAAACGCGCGCACACCTCTGCAGATGGTACGGATAACCCTGATGCCTTGGTAGGGCCAGGTATGTATGACATTGAGCCTTGGTTGGCCAAGTATGTATGACACACCGATCCTATAAGGTCGGGTATGCTATGTAAATGCTATGTGTAGGAAATGACTATGTATATAATATGAATATGAATGTGATAAGACTATGTATAAGAATACAAATAAGGACACGTATACGAATATAAGCACAAGTATGGTACGAGTATTATTATGGGATATGAACGACGATGTATGCAAGTAAGCGATATGATGATGATGATATTACTGTCTCCCCTCCTATGCTATCTCATATGATATCTATTATGCTCCCATATTGATGTTGATCATGCTTTACATACTCAGTACATTCTTTGTACTGACGTCCTTTTGTTTGTGGACGCTGCGTCATTCCCGCAGGTGCACAGGGAGACAGACTTGATCCATAGCTGCCTATCCAGAGATTGCATAGCAGAGCTCCATTTCTTTCGGAGCCGTAGCTTTTGGGTACTTATTCTTTTGTGTATATAATCATGGGCATGGCGGGGTCCTGTCCCGCTCATACGATATGTCATACTCTTAGAGGCTCGTAGTCATGTGTATGTGGGTAGAGATGTTCGGCCATGTCGGCCCATGTTTTGTATATCTTTTGTTGGCCTCGTCGGCCTTGTACTTATGGTGTGGGATAGATGCCTATGATATGTTAAATGACGATGGTCGTCTAATGGGGTCAATGTGATTAACGATAAGAAAAGCACGAATTGATTTATGGTTCACCTAGATGATATGTTATGTACGATAAGAGGGTGCCCGGGTGGGGTAGTACCGGGTGCTCGTCGCGGCCCCCTAGCTAGGTCGTGACAGTAAAGGTATGTTAAGAGGTGCCCGGCTGGGATAGCACCAGGTGCCCGTCGCGGCCCTCCGGTTGGGTCGTGACAAGCGGCCATCCTTTTTTCTTGGTGGCCGCTGCAGCGGGCAATGTACTGCTATGGCGGTACTGCTATAGTGGTGGATGGAGTACCATAGCAGTCATAAGGATTTTGTGGTAACTACTATAGAGATACCGCTGCAGCAGTGTGATGATCACTGTAGCGGTCAACGTAAAATAGTCGCCCGAATTTTATACACTCAGTTTTATTTTCTCTTTTCACAAAACCCCAACACACTTCCCAACAAGCACCTAGAGAGAATTTTCAAGCTAGGGCGAGATAACTTTGAGAGGTAAGTTCCATTTCTTTTCATTCTATAATTCCCTTCCCCTTCATTATTGTAATCATCTTCATGGGCCTTTAATGGTGCAAGTGAAGTACAAACCCTAGAATGTCAATAAACTTTCCAAACTTGATGGGTTAGGGTTATTATCGCTTATTTATCATTTAAATGGATTGGTTAGTTGCGATTTGTGATAAATTGAACATTTAGAATCATAAACTAAGTGATTTGAGACCTAGGGTTCTATAAAAATTGTGTCTTTGCCATAGAAAACTATTTGTAATGGGGATATTTGATAGAATGCTGCATAAATTAATGGTAAATGAATACTAGGGGCCTTGATAGGTTGTTTATCACCTAGAAAATCATTCATCCTTAGAATGGGAGAAGGGAACGGTATTCTTGCTTTGGTGTTTGTGAATTGAGCAATGTGACTCATTGAGCCTTCTATTTTTAGACTGTGAACGTATTAAGGCTTTGAGGAAAGGAAAGGCTGTAGCAGAGTAACCTGCGTGTGCCAGCTCTACTTTGAGGTATGCTACTGTTTACTTAAGTTAGACTTTGGTTAGTTGATTGAATGTTTTGTGATCTCCTTAGGAGAAAGCATGTCTAGTTTTCATGCATGATATTTTATGGCTAAATTCCTACGTGAATGTGATTGAGTGATTGTGTAGGCTCCGTGTTGAGTGATTGTGTAGGCTCCGTGCCATTATTCCTGTGTGATTGAATCTACAGTGGATCTGTTGTGATGATAAGCTAATATAATCTTCTCAAGGGTATTGTGACATGAAATGATGAGTTGATTGTTGATATTGGAAAGGTAAGAAACACTGTTCTGTAAGAGGTATGGAAAGGCACTCATGTGACCTACATTACAGGCTCGTGGTTCGAGGATCGTTCCGAAAACGAGAGGTATTTTGTTATGTCCCGCGACTGAGGTTCGTTTCGGAGCGGATGTTTGTGCTCGGGTCCGAGGAGTATTCTGGAATGGGTGGTACATGGACACCATGGGTCCCTTGCAGGTCATGACTACTGAGCTAAGACATTAGTTAGCATGTATGTATAACGAGTGAGGTTATTGTGGTAAATCTATTTTCGTTGTGGCTTACGTGATAGTGATTGCTTGACATTCTTGGTGATTTGATTGTGATTGTCCTTGGTTGACTTGCTGTGATTTATTAATATTCATGTCTGTTGATTGGCTTGTTTTACTCTATTGATTTATGAAATATGCATGATACTAATCTTAGTCAGCCTATGATAGGTACCGGTACATAGTGTTTGTGCTAATACTACCTTGCTGCATTCTTTGAGTGCAGATTGTGATATAGAGATCGTTTCTCATCTTCACATCCAGCGTGGAGGATAATTGTTGACAGATATTAGGGTGAGCTTCTTCCCATGCCAGGCCGACTGAAGATCTTCTTGCTATGATGTCTTTTCATACTCTGGACATTATGGATTACTTATTTGTTAGACTTCAGATTCTTAGACATATTTTTAGCTTAGAGTCTAGTACGATAACTTTTGAATTTTGAGGATTGTAATAGTTAGAACTTCCGCACTTATTTCAGCATTTATGGCATGACTTATTTTGCTCTACAGATGTTTGAATGAGTAATACAGTTTAGCTTGGTTAATATAAAACCGGATTGAATGGATAGGTGTCTTGTATGTTGGTTTGCCCACTAGATTTTAGATAGGTGCCAGTCATGGCGGATTGGGTCGTGACAGAGTTGATATCAGAGCTTTAGGTTTGTCGATCTCATCGTACATGGACATGTCTAGTAGTGTCTTGTAGATCGGTACAGAGACGTCTGTACTTATCTTTGAGAGGCTGTCGGACACTAGGAAAACTCTTTTTTTTCTTTCTTCTTTCATGGTACTGATTCCAATTGGTATCTGCTGATTTAAATTGGTATCTGACTATCCTTCATTCTCTAGTAGATGGTGAGAACACGCGCGGCAGCAGCTAGAGGTAGAGGTGAAGGCAGAGGAGCTAGCAGAGGGGCGACCCCAGCTGAGGGTAGCATCCGAGTGGTTTACCCCATGCCTCCAGTGGTTCCTAATGAGGTAGCGGGAGATGCAGCCGCACCAGCCCAGCCAGTAGCAGTACCAGTTCCACCAGGAGCTACAGCTGCTCAGGGTATACCAGATGCTATGGCACAGGTGCTGCATTGGTTGCATGGGTTAACACAGGCCGGAGCTATACCAGCGGGTCCTACAGGTAGAGGCGCAGGAGTTGCAGTCCCAAGTCTTGACAGGGCATAGGCTCCGGGGTTAAGCATTCAGTAGCGGTGGCACCTCGCTTGGATGAGGTTCTGGGTTTTGAGGCCTTCCCGAGAATAGTTGCAGGGCCAGTGATGACTGGCGAAGAACATGATCTATTTTCGAGGTTCACTAAAATGAAGCCTCTTGTGTTTTATGGTACTGAGTCAGTGGACGCATATGAGTTCATCATTGACTGTCACGAGAGGCTTCATAAGATGGGGGCTGTGGATAAGTACGGGGTAGAGTTTGTGACCTTCCAGTTCTTGGGTGATGCCAAGCTTTGGTGGAGGGCTTATGTGGAGTGTAGGCAAGCTGGGTCTCCTCCCTTGACTTGGGTTAAATTTTACTCTATATTTCTGGACAAGTACGTTTCGAGTACTCTGAGGGATCGAAGGAAGGATGAGTTCACTACTATTGATCAGGGAAACTCGTCAGTTGTTGTGTATGAGTCCTGTTTTCACTCCCTTTCCCATTATACTCTTCAGTTACTGACCACTGAGGGCAAGAGGATACGGCGGTTCGGGAAGGGGTTGAACCCCAGACTGTAGTTATTCGCTCTTCAGGTTGTAACCACTGGGGCTTCATTTTGGGAGATAGTGGAGCATGTCTGTATTGTTGAAGGGATTAGGCATAAGAGTTATACAAGGTAGGTTGAGAAGAAGGCCCGTAAGAGTAGGATGTTCAGCAACTCCTTCTCGAGGGGTCAGATATCGCAGGTATATTCGGGGCGTCCGGTTCAGTCCGCGATGCAGGTGTCAGTTGGGGGCCCATCAGCGGTAAATTATCAGGCTTTCAGTCAACATGGAGGCTACACCGCTTCATCAGCTTCTGTTCAGCGGCCTACACTGGACCGTGCTTGTTTCGAGTGTGGTGAGATAGGGCATATTAAGAGGTATTGCCCCAGACTTAGACAGAGTGAGCAGGGTACTCAGTATCAGGCTCTCCGAGCTCCGTTTGCACCAGATCGTGGAGGTAAGGATCGCGCACCAGCAGGGCGGGGTAGCCACACCGCGAGTAGGGGTGGTACCAAGCCTAATCGAGGCAATCCTCAGGCTGGTAGAGGGGGACAACAGCCCGGTAGGGGCGGGGCTCAAACTAGTAATGGTAATCACGGTGATACACATGCGACAGGGGGGCGCGGTCATTTGTATGCTTTTCCAGGTAGACCTGAGGCTGAGGCCTCCGATGCAGTTATCACAGGTACTATCTCTATTTATGACCATATGGCTTCTATTTTATTTCATCCGGGCTCTACTTTTTCCTATGTATCTTCCTATTTTGTTGTGGGTCTGGATATGATGTGTGATACCCTTGACACCCCTATTTATGTATCTACTCCTATTGGGGATTCTGTGGTGGTAGATAACGTCTACCCTTCGTGTGTGATTTCTTTCATGGGGTATAGTTCTTGGGCAGATTTGATGATCTTAGACATGGTATATTTTTATGTTATTTTGGGTATGAGTTGGTTGTCCCCGCATTATGCTATTCTTGATTGCCATGCTAAGACTATTACACTAGCCATGCTCGGGGCACCTAGACTCGAGTGGAAGGGTAACCTTAGTCCCCTCCCTAAGAAAGTAATATCCTTTGTTCATGCCAGGAAGCTAGTAGAAAAGGGTTGTTTAGCTTATCTGGAACATATCCGTGATACTAGTATAGATACTTCATCCCTTGATTCGGTTCTAGTGGTACGCGAGTTTGCGGATGTGTTCCCCGCAGACTTGCCTGGTATGCCACCGGATCGTGATATTGACTTCAGAATTGACTTAGACCCAAGGACTCGTCCTATCTCCATCCCACCTTATAGGATGGCACCAGCAGAACTCAGGGAACTGAAAGTGCAGTTGCAAGATCTTCTGAGTAAGGGGTTTATTCGCCCGAGTGCCTCTCTGTGGGGGTGCTCCTGTACTATTTATTAAGAATTAGGATAGGTCTATGCGCATGTGTATTGATTACCGTTATCTGAATAAGGTAACTGTCCGAAACAAGTATCCCATTCCCCGTATTGATGACTTGTTTGATCAGTTACAGGGAGCTTCTATGTTCTCCAAAATCGATTTAAGATCAGGGTACCATCAGTTGAAGATTCAGGCAGAAGATGTTCCTAAAACTATTTTTCGAACCAGGTATGGGCACTATGAGTTCTTAGTTGTGTCTTTTGGGCTTACAAACGCCCCAGCTACGTTCATGGAATTGATGAACAGTGTGTTTAAGCCCTATTTAGACTCATTCGTAATAGTGTTCATTGATGATATCCTGGTGTACTTTAGGAGTAAGGGAGAGCATGAGAAACATTTGAGAATTGCTCTTGGGGTATTGCGAGAGAAGGAGTTGTATGCTAAATTCTCCAAGTGCGAATTCTAGTTGTCTTCTGTGTCTTTCCTGGGGCATGTTATTTCGAAAGAGGGTATTATGGTGGATCCTCAGAAAATTCAGGCAGTCAAGGAATGGGCTAGGTCTACGTCAGTGATCGAGATCCATAGTTTTGTGGGTCTGTTAGCTACTATCATCCGTTTGTGGAAGGGTTTGCCTCTATTGCTTCTCATTTGACCCATTTGACTCAGAAAGAGGTACCGTTTTAGTGGTGCGACGAGTGTGAGGAAAGCTTTCAAAAGCTCAAAACATTGTTGACTACAACACTGATTCAGGCATTGCCCGTTGAGGGAAAGGATTTTGTTGTTTACTATGATGCTTCACGTTCTGGTTTGGGTGCTGTTTTGATGCAGGAAAAGAAGGTGATTGATTATGCTTCTCGGCAGTTGAAGGTGCATGAGAAGAACTATCCTACACATGATCTAGAGTTGGAAGCGGTGGTGTTTGCGTTGAAAATCTGGAGGCACTACTTGTTTGGTGTCCATTGCGAGGTGTACACAGACTATCGCAGTTTGCAACATATGTTCACTCAGAAAGATCTGAACTCTAGATAGTGGAGATGGATGGAACTGCTGAAAGACTATGACATCACCATTTTGTATCACCCTGATAAGGCCAATGTAGTAGCTAACGCGTTGAGCAGAAAGTCGGCTAGTATGGGAAGTCTGGCTCGTTTGATCTCTTCTGAGCGTTTCTTGGCTAGAGAGATTCATACTCTGGATAACAGTTTTATGAGACTGGATATTTCTAACACAAGCAAGGTGTTGGCTTGTGTTGAGGCTCGGTCATCATTTTTAGAGTAGATTAAGGCTAAGAAGTTTGAAGATGCTACGTTAGTTAAAATATGAGATAAGGTGTTGCGTGGTGAGGCCAAGGAGGCCATGATTGATGAGGAGGGTGTGCTGCGAATCAAAAGGCGAGTGTATGTGCCACGTATGGGCGACTTGATTAAGACCATTCAGACAGAGGCTTATAGTTCGAGGTATTCTATCCATCCTGGTGCCAATAAGATGTATCGTGATTTGAGGCAACATTACTGGTGGACTAGGATGAAGCGTGATATAGTAGAGTTGGTTGCTTAGTGTCTAAATTGCCAATAGGTGAAGTATGAACATCAGAAACCTGGGGGTACATTGCAGAAGATGCCCATTCCTGAGTGGAAGTCGAAAAAAATAGCCATGGATTTCGTGGTGGGTCTTCCGAAGACGCTAGGGAAGTTTGACTCTATCTGGGTTATTGTTGACAGGTTGACTAAGTCTGTCCATTTTATTCCGGTGAAGATAACTTATGATGCGGAAAAATTAGCTAAGGTTTAAATTCGGGAGGTGCTTAGACTCCATGGGGTTCCTATCTCCATCTTGTCCGATAGGGGCACCACGTTCACATTCATGATTTGAGAGTGTTTGCTTGAAGAGTTGGGTACGAAGTTAGATCTTAGCACAGCCTTCCATCCTCAGACTGATGAGCAGTCTGAGCAGACTATTCAGGTTCTTAAGGATATGCTTCGTGTGTGTGTGATAGATTTCGATGGGCATTGGGATCAGTTCTTGTCCTTAGCAGAATTTTCTTACAATGATAGCTATCACTCGAGTATTGTATGGCCCCATTTGAGGCATGGTATGGAAGGAGGTGTAGGTCTCCTATTGGATGGTTTGATGCGTTCTAGATAAGGCTGTGGGGTACTGACCTTCTGAAAGAGTCCCTAGAGAAGGTGAAGGCGATTCAAGCCAATCTTTTGGCAGCGCAGAGTAGGCAAAAGGAGTATGCGGACAGCAAGGTCCGAGATCTTGAGTTTGAGGAAGGAGAGCAAGTGCTGTTGAAGGTCTCACCCATGAAGGGTGTGATGAGGTTTGGGAAGAAGGGAAAGCTTATCCCGAGGTACATTGGTCCGTTTGAGAATCTCAAACGTGTGGGAGAGATGGCTTATAAGTTGGCTTTACCTCCGGGTCTATCAGGCGTTCATCCGGTGTTTCATGTGTCGATGTTGAAGAGGTACCACGGCGATAGTTCCTACATCATCCGTTGGGATTCAGTTTTGTTAGATGAAAAATTATCATATGAGGAAGAGCCCATTGCTATCTTAGTCAGGGATGTTCGCAAGTTGAGGTCCAAGGAAATAGCTTCTGTGAAAGTTCAGTGGAAGAATCGACCAGTGGAAGAAGCCACTTAGGAGATAGAGTCCGATATGCGAAGCAAATACCCTCACCTTTTCGCTGAGTCAAGCAACTCCTCCCTAGTTTTCTCACCCATATCCGTTCGGAAATGAACGGTGTTTTAATTGGTATCTGGTGTAACTACCCTTCCGATCGTTATGGGAAATTAGGACTCCGTTGGGAATTCCGAGGCTACGGGTGGATTCGTAGGGTGTCTTTTTGTATGTGTACATGTTTTGTGTTATGTTTTTGAGGCCTTGAATGAAATATGGGGTGATAGGGGGAAAAACTAGACAAAATCGAGCTCACTGCCCAAAACGATCCGCTGTGGCGGTAGGAGTACCGCTGCCAGCGGCCATCGATTTTCCTTGGTGGCCGCTGTAGCGGGCAATGTACCGCTATGGCGGTACCGCTATAGAGGTGGATGGACCGGCATAGCTGTCACATCGATTTTGTGGTGGGCCGCTACACCGGTCACTTGACCGCTATAGCGGTACCGCTGCAGCGGCGTGATAACCGCTGTAGCGGTCGATGTAAAATAGTAGCCCAAATTTATGTACTCAGTTTGTTTTCTCTTTTCACAAAATCCCAACACACTTCCGAATAAACACCTAGAGAGAATTTTCAAGCTAGGGCAATATAACCTTGAGAGGTAAGTTTCATTGCTTTTTATTCTATCATTTCCTTCCCCTTAATTATTGTAATCATCTTCATGGGTCTTTAATGGTGAAAGTGAAGTAGAAACCCTAAAATGTCAATAAACCTTCCAAACTTGATGGGTTGGGGTTATTATCGCTTATTTATCATTTAAATGGATTGATTAGTTGCGATTTGTCATAAATTGAACATTTAGAATCATAAACTAAGTGATTTGAGACCTAGGGTTCTATAAAAATGGTGTCTTTGCCATAGAAAACTATTTGTAATAGGAATATTTATTAGAATGTTGCATAAATTGATGGTAAATGAATACTAGGGGCCTTGACAGGTTGTTTATCACCTAGAAAATCATCCACCTTTAGAATGGGGGAAGGGAAGGGTATGCTTGCTTTGGTGTTTGTGAATTGAGAAATGTGACTCATTGAGCCTTCTATTTTTAGACTGTGAACGTATTGAGGCTTTGACGAAAGGAAAGGTTGTAGCAGAGTAACCTGCGTGTTCCTGATGTACTTTGAGGTAGGTTACGGTTTACTTAAGTTAGACTTTGGTTAGTTGATTGTATGTTTTGTGACTCCATAGAAGAAAGCATGTCTAGTTTTCATGCATGGTATTGTGTGGCTAAATTCCTACGTGAATGTGATTGAGTGATAGTGTAGGCTCCGTGCCATTATTCTTATGTGATTGAATCTACAGTTGATGTGTTGTGATGATAAGCTAATATAATCTTCTCAAGGGTATTGCGACATGAAATCATGAGTTGATTGTTGATATTGGAAAGGTAAGAAACACTGTTCTGTAAGAGGTATGGAAAGGCACACATGTGACCTAGATTACAGGCTCGTGGTTCGAGGATCGTTCCGAAAATGAGAGGTATTTTGATATGTCCCGCGACTGAGGTTCGTTCCGGAGCGGAGGTTTGTGCTCGGGTCCGAGGAGTATTCCGGAATGAGTGGTACATGGACACCATGGGTCCCTTGCAGGTCATGACTACTGAGCTAATACATTAGTTAGCAAATATGTATAACCAGTGAGGTTATTGTGGTAAATCTAATTTCGTTGTGGCTTACATGATAGTGATTGCTTGACATTCTTGGTGATTTGATTGTGATTGTCCTTGGTTGACTTGCTGTGATTTATTGATATTCATGTCTGTTGATTGGCTTGTTTTACTCTATTGATTTATGAAATATGCATGATACTAATCTTAGTCAGCCTATGATAACTACCGGTACATAGTGTTTGTGCTGATACTACCTTGCTGCATTCTTTGGGTGCAGATTGTGATATAGAGACCGTTGCTCGTCCTCACATCTAGCGTGGACGATAATTGTTGACAGATTTTAGGGTGAGCTTCTTCCCATGCCAGGCCGCCCGAAGATCATCTTGCTATGATGTCTTTTCGTACTCTGGACATTTTGGATTACCTATTTGTTAGACTTCAGATTCTTAGACATGTTTTTAGCTTAGAGTCCTGTACGATGACTTTGGATTTTGGGGATTGTAATAGTTAGAAATTCTGCACTTATTTCAGCATTTATGGCATGACTTGTTTTGTTCTTTTGATGTTTGAATGAGTAATACTGTTTAGCGTGGTTAATATAAAACCGGATTGAATGGATAGGTGTCTTGTATATTGGTGCACCCACTAGGATTTAGATGGGTGCCAGTCATGGCGGGTTGGATCGTGACATTAGATGTCCCAAGGTTTAGTAGCCAAGCCTCGCAGCGACACTCCCGGTCTTGCAGCAGCGCTCCCACTGCAGCGAATGAGGGTCCCGCCCCTACGAAACCTGTGCCATAGGATTAAGCTCGTAGCAGTGAGTGGACTGCCTGCCACAGCCAGTCCGCACCTTCAAGAACAACCAAAGCGTGTATCGCTGAGCAGACCTAGAAATAAGTGTCCACTTCGGCTTAACTTATTCTATTTGGGCATTTTAGATTGGGAAGCTTGACCTAGAGCAGTTTTGGGTGGTGGGGATCAAGATCCTTGTTGTGGTAAGTCCTCATCTCTCTCATTTTATTTTATATTCTTCACTACAAGGCTTTAATGGTAGTTCCTTTGTTTGGGAAGGAGGGTATGACTATACACTCCATGAAACCTAAACCCCTTTTCATACCTTTCCTAAATGAACCTTGTTGGTGGTTGTAATATGATTGATTCTTGATGGAATGGGTTTCGCAAAGATTTGATTAATCTAATTCAAAATTCCCATTGTACCCTTCTATGCCAAAAGTCTCAATTTGGGGGTTGGGTGGTCTAAAGATCGAACCTTTATTTGCTTAGTGTGAGTATTTGTGACTCATATGTTTTACAGTTCACTTTTATGCGGGTGCATAAAATTTGCTAGGAGGTTATTGGTGTTCTAAATGAATTTTAGTATTTTTAGAGTCGCCAACTAATTTTATAATAGAAATTAGGAAAACCAGGTTAAAAGGGTTTATCAAGCAAGAGAAAAATCCTTTTAGGATTAGTGTTCGAGGTAAGGGTTCTGGTGATCACTAGGGAAGGTTTTAAGCACCCTAGTATTAAGGATCTGTAGAATATAGTTGACCTACGAGCTTCAATGTGTGATTATTGTAATTACCTGCTTAAAATGTTTGCTTTATCGCAAAATGTCATGCTTATCATAAATTCAAAATTTCAGCAAAATATCCCCTAAAAAAAGGGGGGTTTTTGGTTTTAAAAATCCATACAAATGTTCAACTCACTTCATTTCCGAACCAAGACACATTTGGGATTTCTCCCGAGTAGAATCGCTACTATTTTGGTCCTAATGATATGAGTTTAAATCTTATAGGTTTTATTACATATGTATATATAAGAAAATAGGTGGAGTATATCTCCTTTTTTTGTAATATAAGTATATAATGGAAAGGGAAAATCTATTAAGTCCAATTTTAGTCACATTGAAGCTCATATATGTCACACGTATTCCAATGCCAAAGCCATCTCACTCAAAATCTGTCCAAGTGTATTTCTCTTTGTTTTATCCCTTTAAGTTGGGGCTTTTGGCCCAAAATATCCTTGTTCCTTCTCTGAAAATTGTCTATGTTTTAAATAAGTATGGTTCATTCCAAATTATGAAAGTTCCAAATCCTCAATACGGTCAAAATTTTACCTTTAATTCTAAAAGAGTTTTCTTTATAATCCGGCAGCCTTAAATCCATTTTTCGATTCAGTCCGTTCCCAGGTCAAAATTGTACAGTTCTTTTTTTCACTTTAAAAGAAATCCTTTCTAGGCCTAAGGCCCAAAAACATACTTTCGTTTCGATCCAATTCATATCCAGAATTACACAAAGGGCGGAAGGCCTAAAAATACAATTTAGTTCCAATATCAGAAAGTTATTTACACTTAGATATATTCAAACCTATTTCAAACTTGACGAAAAACCAATTAATACCGATTTCATGCAAGTGTTAGATTAGGCCAAGTTTGAAAATCATTTTGGCGACATTCCTAATAATACGAGGGTTTTCCTACGTTCTAAGCTTCCGTAAGGGTTTCAACATTTATACAAGTCTTACAAATACATTTACATGTACAAAATGAAATAAATGGAGGAGAGTTTTAGGCTACTTGGCCTACCTAAGCCCACCAGTTTCCTATTTTCACCCATAGGTGGGCCTTTAATAATTTAGCTTCCCTTTCATACTTACTTCCCTTTCATCAGATCCGGACTCGATTCAAAGAAAGAGTTGGGCCTCAGGCCTAATAGGTTAATGCAATGGAAGGTGGCCCAAGTGGCCCGGGCGATTTTTACATGAGACACAAAGGAGAAAAAAAAGGATAAGGATTACAAGTTATCTAGAACTACTTGGATAACATAAATTAGGAATATGTATACATTATTTATCAAGAAAATATACACATCAATATACTCAAGCAACTGATATATGAAAAAGAAAACTGTCCAGCCCAAGTTACAAAACAAAGAAGGGTTTTAATGCTAACAGGGCCCATTTGGAAAAGAACAGCAAGGGAAAAAGCCCAAACAAAAACCCAACTCATAACACATACAAGAGAAAGCCCAAAGAAGCAAACAAATAAGAACCAGGCCCAACTTAAACCATTGTGATGCACAAACTAAAAATTCTGAGTCCATATAAGTGATATACCCCGTGTATACTTCAATATACAAATTCCTGTATACCAAAGGTATACAGGAACTGTATACATCTAGTATATTTAGGTATACCTCCTATATACTCAAATAAAAATCAACACTCAGACTCAGACAAGAACAAGTTTCAATCCATTTGGCATGCCATGACATTTTCTTAAAATATACAAAGATGAATTCCACAGGAGATGGCACAACATTAAGAAAAAACCACATGCACATAAAGGGGTTCACAGTTAGCCATGTTGTATACTTGACATGCTCTGATTCACCAACAAAAACTCACCAAGAGAAGGGGAAGAGATGCAATATGACATAAGTAAAACAACTACATTCATAAGTATTAGGCCAGTTGAATGTGAGTAGTCAAGTAAAAGACAAGTTCTTTAATATTTTCTAATACATAAGCATACATACTAATTGACTCTCATATGGTCACAAGAAGAACTGGGCAGGCATGTTTCATAAGAGAATAGCAAATACCAACATTTTGAGGCTAAAACAAGCACTTCTGGAGAATATGCATTTAGTAGGTTCATGTGACACTTTCAAGAGACAAACACTATATGCAGAAGTGAGTAAAACAGGTTCAAATTCAGCAGAGAATGAACATCTTGACATGCAACTAACATTTCAGCATTAATCAGTCACTGATGCACCTTAAGACATACATAGGATTCACTACAGAGATGCTACATGTATGCAGAATGCTAGACTTGAACCTACAGCCCTCTTTAAACTTGTTAAGAACGTTTGTCAACCATTTTTAACTAAATAAGACCATTTGAGTTCACGCTGGTGTCAACAGTTGCATGAAATCCACTAATAAGCCAAACGGAGTTTTAATGAAATCATGCTAAGCTAAGAATGGAAAAACTAATGGTGCATACATAGATACATGGTTTTGATGCAAGAAGAATGGGACATGAATCATATTCATATGCTACCCTCATGTGGTATACTCAATTCTATTAAATGATACTCTCAACTAAACATATGATACATGATTTAACTCAAATGGAAGATACCCAATATAGTTAAGTAAGTTGTAAACCTTTAAACCTACATTACTATTTATTCAAGCATACAAATCACCTTTAAACATCCATAGACATGTATTTAGTCCATACAGAACTAAAGTTTTTAAGCAGGTTGCCTAAAACATGTAACTAATCATTTACAGAAAGAAACTTAAGACAAAAAACTCTAATTTAGATTGAAGATAGCATGTATATAGCTAGGCAGTTACTGATTAGCATACCAAACATTCACACTAAACAAACATGGTTAATTGAAGCTAAACATGATTAACAAGTTACTGAAATGTAGACTGATCACATATACTAACTAAACATGACAAATATTATACCCTAATGAAAAGATGGCGAGGAAGGAGGCGAAGTTGGCGGTTTCGATGGCAAAAACGGCAGCCTTTGAACGCCTTTATGCTGAACTAGAAGAGAAAGGAGGGGATCAGAAATTGTTCAGTCTAGCCAAGGCGAGGGAGAGAAAGGCACGTGATGTGGTTCAAGTGAAGTGCATCAAGGATGAGCATGACAAAGTATTGGTAGAGGAGACTCTCATTAGACGGAGATGACAGTCATACTTCTCCAAACTCTTAAATGAAGAAGGGGACAGTGACATTGTGTTGGGAGATTTAGAACATACAGGAAGGCATCACGATTTTGGGTATTGCAGGAGTATTAAGGTTGAGGAGGTTAAGGGTGCTGTTCGTAGGATGCGCAGGGGAAGAGTGACCGGACCTGACGAGATTCCTGGGGAATTTTGGAAGAGTGCGGGCCCGGCAGTTTTGGAGTGGCTGACTAGGTTGTTTAATGTCATCTTTAAGACGGTAAAGATGCCTGAAGAATGGAGGTCGAGTGTAATGGTCCCTCTATACAATAACAAGGGAGATATCCAGAGTTGCAACAACTATAGAGGTATCAAGCTGCTAAGCCATACTATGAAAGTGTGGGAAAGGGTGGTGGAGATGAGGGTGAGGAAAGACGTGTCTATTTCAGAGAACCAGTTTGGATTCATGTCGGGACGCTCAACTACAGAAGCTATCCATCTTGTGAGGAGACTGGTGGAGCAGTATAGGGAGAGGAAGAGGGACTTACACATGGTATTCATCGACCTAGAAAATGCTTACGATAAAGTTATAAGAGAGATCCTATGGAGATGCTTGGAGGCTAAAGGTGTACCTGTGGCGTACATTAGGGTGATCAAGGACATGTATGAGGGAGCCAAAACCAGGGTAAGGACAGTAGGAGGAGATTCAGAGCACTTTCCAGTTGTGATGGGGTTGCATCAAGGATCAGCTCTTAGTCCATTTTTATTTGCCTTGGTGATGGATGGATTGACGCGGCAAATTCAAGGTGAGGTGCCATGGTATATGCTTTTCGCGGATGACATAGTCCTGATCGACGAGACTCGTAGCGGAGTTAACGCTAAGATGGAGGATTGGAGACAAACTCTGGAGTCTAAAGGGTTTAAGCTGAGTAGGACCAAGACAGAGTACTTAGAGTGTAAGTTCAGTGAAGCACCTCAGGAGGCTGGCTTGAAAGTGAGTCTTGGTACCCAAGCCATCTAGAAGAAAAGTAGTTTCAAGTATCTTGGGTCTATTATGCAAGGCAGCGGGGAGATTGAAGATGATGTCACACATCGTATTGGGGCAGGGTGGATGAAATGGAGGTTTGCTTCCGGGGTGCTATGTGACAAGAAGGTGCCACCACAATTTAAGGGCAAGTTCTACAAAGTGGTAGTTAGACCGACTATGTTTTATGGGGCGGAGTGTTGGCCAGTTAAGATCTCTCACGTTCAAAAAATGAAAGTTGCTGAGATGAGAATGTTGAGATGGATGTGTGGCCACACCAGGAGTGACAGGATTAGGAATGAGGATATTCGGGACAAGATGCGAGAAGCGATATTGAGATGGTTTGGGCATGTGAAGAGGAGAGACACAGATGCCCAGTGCGGAGGTGTGAGAGGTTGGCCATGGATGGTTTCAGACGAGGTAGGGGTAGGCCAAAGAAGTATTGGGGAGAGGTAATTAGACACGACATGGCGCAGTTACAGCTTACCGAGGACATGACCTTAGATATGAGGGTTTGGAGGACCCACATTAGGGTAGAAGGCTAGTAGATAGTCTCATTATCCTGTCTTATTAGTAGTCGCATTATCGGAGTATAATTTTCTTGTGCTCTGATTTATGCTATTATCTGTTATTTCCTGTGCTTTGATTGTTTTATGTTATCTGTGTCGCTTGCGTTACTTCATTTACAAATCGCTTTGAATCTCTTAGCCTTATCTGACCTTTTTTATGTTTTTTTATTGTTATTGTTGTTGTTGTTGTTGTTGTTGTTGTTGTTGTTGACATGATTTAACTAAGGCAAGATTAACAACTGTTTTACTAAACAAGACTAGATCACATACTTAGGGTATAATATTTCACTAACTATATGATTAACCGCAAGACTATAAATTGATCATATACCCTAATCATATATTGACTGAAGCAGGGAGATAAACTAACAAATTACACTAATTACACAAATCAAACTACAATAGGATTATAAGCTAACAATAACCCTAATCACATAATCAACTAAAGCTAAACACACAATTAGCACGTAAACAATACCAATATGCTGAAAAATAAAGAAAAGGAAAGAGGGTTACATTTCTTAGGTGGAGCCTTGGACGAGATTGAAATTGAAGACGCTTCTTCTCCACTCCAACAATCAGCCACACACTCAGAAAAAACAAGAACAAAACTTAAAACTTAAACTTATCGAAAAAAATTAAAGATCTTAAGCAAAATGCTAGAAACCCTAGGTATTTTCGATTTTATGAATTTGCAAGTGATATTCGGTGTCCCTTTTCTTTAAAAAACAATTTGAATTGGGCCAAAATTGAGAAAAACCCTAATCTCAACCGAATTGGGATTTTGCAATTTCTGAGAATTGCTCTCTTCTACAACAAATCAAAGGCCCAGATTGAAGGTAGGGGAGAAAGCAAAGGTCAGATTTGACTTTTACAAGGTCAATCCACATGCTAATCCATAAATAATTGCATTATCTCATTCAAAAAATGAGTACAATAAAAAACAATTAAGGATTTCAGTCCTATCCGTTGTAAAAATGCAGAAAAAGTGAAGAAATGAGTGGGATTATACCGTGTTTGGGCTATCTTTTGGTGGAAGTGGTTGAGAAATGGCAGAGCAATTAATGCTCTTGCCATACCACAACTAGCAAACCACGCAGGCCCTTCTTTTTTTCCATTTCCGGTGTTGTGACGTCATGCAGGAGAGGAGAGAGGGTGAGGCGGCTAGGGTTTGTAAACCTTGAGAGAAAGAGAGAGAAAGGGGTGTGTTTGTCAGATGAAACAATGAGGAATGAAGGGGGTAGTACCTATTTAAGACGGAGTTGGGCCGGGTCAAGTCCTTATTGGACCGGGCCCAGCCGAATTTAAAGAGAAATAAAGGGGCAGTGTATATATATACATATACATATATGTATATATATATATATATATATATACATATATATACATGATATACTTGTATATCTGTGTATATACTCATACATATATGGGAAGGATTTAAGATAAATGGCCACAATTAATGGAAGACTAATTAAATGTAGACATAGTTAACCAATTTCCCAAACTAAGACATGGCTAGTTATGTAATAGGTTCAAATTGTAATTATATCCTTTATTGAATTTTAACCATAAGATTGGCTATTTCAATTGTTTCCATAATTAACTAATTTTCCCAGTTGATTGAGCTAAAGGCATGGCTAATTATGTAAAAAAGCCTAATTTGCAATTATGACCTTAATTGACTTAAACCATGGAAATTGGCTATTTCAATTAAGGCCAGAATTACCCAACAAATTGATTATTTCAATTATATCCCTAATTAATCATATAGTAAACAATTTATGAAATTAACCACAATTAAACAGTTGATTAGTTATGATTAACTCAAAGAAATACACAAATGCAAATTGAATATGCAAAACTAAGAATTAGGGGGTAAAATGATTTATTCATTTAATTAATAAAATTTCCTGACAATGTTTGTATGAATGGCCCTCATGGTAATGTTTGAATGAATGGCTCTCTCGGCAATGCTTGAATAATTGGCCCTCACATCGATGTTTGTATGAATGGCCCTCTCGGCAATGCTTGAATGAATGGCCCTTTCAGAAATATTTGTATGAAGGCGGTCTTGGTAATGTTTGTATGAATGGACCTCTTAGCAATGTTTGAATGAATGACCCTCTCGGCATGTTTGAATGAATGGCCCTCTTGGCAATGTTTGTATAAATGGCCCTCTCGACACGTTTGAATGAATGGCCCTCTCGGAAATATTTGTATGAATGTCCCTCTCGGCAATGTTTGTATGAATGGCCCTCTCGACATGTTTGTATGAATGGCCCTCATGTCATGTTTGTATGAATGGTTCTCTGGGCAATGTTTGAATGAATAGCCTCTCGGTATGTTTGAATGAATAGCCCTCTTGGCATGATTGTATGAATGACCCTCTTGACATGTTTGTATGAATGGACCTCTCGGCATGTTTGTATGAATGACCCTCTTGGCAATGTTTGTCTGAATGGCCCTCTTGGCAATGTTTGTATGAATACCCTCTTGGCAATGTTTTTATGAATGGCCTTCTTAGCAATGTTTTTATGAATGGCCCTCTTGGGAATATTTGTTTCAATGGCCCTCTTGGAAATGTTTGTATGGATGGCCCTCTTGGCATGTTTGTATGAATGGCCCCCTTGGAAATGTTTGTATGAATGGCCCTCTTGGCATATTTGTATGAATGGCCCTCTTGGCTATGTTTGTATGAATGGCCCTCTTGGAATGTTTGTATGAATGACCCTCTTGGCATGTTTGTATGAATGTCCCTCTCAGCATGCAAATGACAGATATGGCCCTCTCGGCTAAATCATCTTTCTTTCGTCCTTTATGTTTGTTGTGATCCTCATGGTCAGATGTGCCTTTTTGTTTTGTTGTGACCCTTATGGCAGTATATTTGCCCTTATGGCATTTTTGTCATTTTGTATCCCTTGTGGCTAGATATTCGCCCTTGTCACATTTCGCTCTTTATGGCCCTCGCGGCTAGATATTTTCCCTTATGGCGTTCAGGTCCTTTTATAGCCCTTATGGCTTTGACTGTTATGAACCCCATCTTTGGCAGCGGCTCCGACCGTGTCTGGTGAACCATCTTTACCTGCACATGAAGCAAAGTTAGAAAAATGGGTCATCCTCCTGACGACCTGGAGACTTGCATCAGCAAGGGGTTAGTTTCCTATTAAAGTTGACCAGTATTGCTGTGTCTAGCTGTGTTTTCGGCTTCGCCATCTTTTTTGGATTCAAATCCCCTTAGATTTGGTACTTGAAAGATGAACTTATTTTAATCATGCCAGAAAATCATTTTGTAAGAACTAATTACTTATGAAAACAAATGCATCTTTTTTTTAAAGTTGTTTAGGTTTATTGTCATGACATGCGCTTTCGAATGAAAAGTATACCTTTCTTTGCTGCTCTGATTGGTGGGGTTCTTGTTTCCTTGTGCGGAATTTTTGAGATCTTCTCAAAAATTCTGCCCCAGTTTGGGTCATCTCGTTTTGGACAACTCTCGTGCCGAGTCTTAAATGTAGAAAATTTTGAGGCCTTCTCAAAATTTCTGCCCCAGTTTAGGGCGTTGAAGTGATTAGCCCTCACTGACTGGTTATGCCCCAATTTGAGATGTATGGCAATCTCTTTGTGCCAAGTCTGAATTCTCCTTGAAGTCCTATCTCTGAGGCTCCCTAGGGGTTTCTTGGGTTTTTCTTTCGGTATGACCAAGCTTAAAGAGCACCTACGTATCCTGACGTAGCAGGAATTATGTCACGACCCAACCCGCTATGACTGGCACCCACACTAACTCCTAGTGGGCTAACCAATACGCTAAACCATCTACTCATTCAAAGTCTATTTTTACTTGGCCAATTCATTCAGTTACAATAAATTAAACGCAGATAAATTAAAAGTAGTCATGCCATAAAAAAATAATGTATATGCGGAAGTCCTAACTATTACAGCCCTAAAATCCGAAAGTCATCTTAAAAGGACTCTAATCCAAAACATGTCTAAGAAATTCATAGTTTTTGAAATAAATAAACATCAATGTCTGAAATAGAAATAGACATTAGATAAAGGAAGATCTTCGGGCGGCCTGGCATGGATAGAAGCTCAACCTCAGTCTGTTAGCAAATGTTTCAACACTTATTTTCAGTAGCGAAAATCGGAAAAATAGTTTGGATCATTTTAGATGAAAATTCGCAGTGCATTTTGGAATTAAAGGCAAAAACTGATCAAGCTAAATATAAGGTCGAGTAGCAGTCTCTGGATCACAATCTGCACTCAAAAGAATGCAGCAAGGTAGTATCAGTACAAACAGTATGTATTGGTAGATATCATAGGCTTACTAAGATTAGCATCATGCATGAGTCATAATATCAATAAAATAGACAGACTAGTCAACAACACATAATCAGATAACCCACACCAAGTCAATCAATAATATTAACAAATCAAGTCCAACAATGATATTACAATTAAATCAACGGAAGCAAGAAATGGAATAAACCTCCCAACAGCATTCTCACTTACTCAGCCACTAATCACTCATGTATATACATGCAAATTGGTGTCTTTTACCAATAGCCATGACTTGCAGGGGACCCATGGTGTCACGACCCAACCCCGTGGGCCATGACTAGTGCCCGACCTTGACACTCGTATACGTACCTGTTGGATATAGTCAAACTGAATCTAAGAACAATATGGAAACTTGCAAAAGAACTCCAAGGTCCATAACGTCGTCACGTATACATATATCCAGATAAACTGTCTCCTGAGGAGTCACAACTAATCACATCATAAAATGATACGCAAGCCGACAAGGCTGCCACTACAGACGAACATCATATCATAGCACATCGTATAGACACAGCTGAACAGAACTTATACACAACCCACACATATGTCTACAGACCTCTAAGAGTATCGATAGCGAAATATGACGGGACAGGGCCCCGCCGTACCCCTGGATAAACATATACGTATACATCATAAGATCTGTACCAAAAGTCTAGGCTCCAGAACAACGGAGCTTTCCAAGACAGCTAAGTAGAAGTCCTTTGCTGAAGAGTCACCAAACCAACTATCTGTACCTGCGGGCATGGAACGCAGCCCCCCGAAGAAAGGGGGTCAGTACGGAATATGTACTGAGTATATAAAGCATAAAATACAGTAAAGAGAATCATACTGAAGTAGGGAGTACAGGAGACAAGTATAACATCCAGAATACCAAAACACTTGCCTTTTGAAACATAAATCATGCATGTCAATATCATATATCATACCCGGCCCATTATGGGACTCGGTGAATAAGGTCGCCACATACCATCCTTGGCGCCATAAACACATCATAACACCATCATATATATATATACACTGTATCCCGGCCCTATAGTGAGGGACTCGGTGAACAATGCAGTGAAACTGTGCACGAAAACGTATCCTGGCCCGGGACTCAGTGAAAGATATGTTGAGGCATGCACGAGTAGAGTAGTGAGCAACCATATGCAAATTAAATCATATTTGAGACTCAATAGAATAATCAAAACGAACTATCATTTGAAAATCAAGACAATAGTCATATCAAGTACATTTCGAATATCACTATGGATTATATCCAAATAGAACTTCTGGAATCATATACACGTATCAAGACATAATGAAATAGCTTTTGGAAATCAAGAACATTAGCCATCCTAGTGGCTCTAGGAACTTCTTTGAAATCATATACACATCGTCTATTCGTTTCATAAAGATCATGCCAAAAAGAAATAATGGTTAACTTTACATACCTTTGGCGCTTAATCCATGACTCAATATGTACACGTTGCCCAAAATATCTCAACCTATATTAAGACATCAAGACTATAGTTAAGCTACGAAATGGCATAAAACGTACTTTAACGTTAGTAACTTATTTCCAGACAATTAGGCAGCACTTCACCTATATCGCTCAATTTCCTCGCATTTACGCCAACCATACAACCAACATAGCAACAACCCAAGCACGTTTAAGTTATCGCATTAAGAACCAGTCGAAACAAGATCCGCGGATACTCCAAAAGAGCCCACATACATTTCGCATATGATATTTTATACATTCCTTTCTTATTGAGTTAGTGATTCACATTAGCAACGACATAACAACGGCTTCAGCCCTTATACGCAAGAAAATTTATCTTAACATTACAACAAGTCCTAAAGCAGCCCGTCAATTACAATCAACACAACACAAGTCTTAACGACACTTAGTCCTCCAATTTCACAAGATCAACAACACAACACATAATCTTAACCCTTAACCCCTCAATTCAACAAGAACAGCCCACTAAACAAATATAACTCCATTTTTAATCATCAAACCCCTTTACTTTCATCATTTTCTCCATGACAACACAACAACAATACTAATTAAAATTGATTTACCGTGGCTAGATTAAAACAGCCCCTACACGGCCTAACAAAGTCTCAACATCAACATACACCATTCTTGCATTCAATTCCATA
The DNA here is from genome assembly GCF_019175385.1 of Lycium barbarum. Lineage (NCBI taxonomy): Eukaryota > Viridiplantae > Streptophyta > Magnoliopsida > Solanales > Solanaceae > Lycium > Lycium barbarum. Next base: position 85,894,703 of record NC_083344.1, read on the forward strand.
TCCACCACCAATTATAGCAAGTTCAAACTATCTCCAAAACATGTAGAAAAGGATTAAATCTTACCTTAGAGACAAGCTCTCATTATCCACCATCGTCGTGAGCTTCCTCCCTCCTTTCTTCCTCCAATTGAACTTGAAAATATATCAATTTAATGGTGTAGGGGGGGGGGGGGGGGCTGGCCATGAGCTATTTAGGGACTGCCATGGCTGGCCGTGAGCTTCATGAAGCCATGCCATAGCCATGGCCGAACCCTCTCTCCCTCTAGAGCTTAGAGCTCCTCTCTCTAAGTTGTATTTTGCCAAGTTGAAAATGAGATATAATTGATGACTTAGTCATCAAGTCATGGCTATATATGGTGCCTACAAAGTAGACACGTGGCCACCCTTATGACACGTGTCCATCCTAATGACATGTGTCCAATTTCCCCCAACACCAATCAAATTCCGCCATGTGTCGTGGGGCCCACTCTGTGGTCTTAATTATATTAATTAATCATTAATCTCCACTTAATAATATAATCATGGTTAATTGATCCCTAATCTCCACTGATATTTCTACACCAATTAAATTTACAAGCAATCGTGCACGTATTAAAAATCAGGGATTTAAAAGCCCTTGTCTCATATACCAAAAAATAATCTCGTCCTTAAACTTATATTGATTAGCTTACGAATAATCCGACGTGCAGAAATACGGGGTATAACACATGGTGTCCATGTACCACTTGTTCCGGAACAAACCTGTTACACCTTGGAAAATTCCCCGTTAGCGTACAGTGAATAGGCTAGCGAAGGGCATGACGTATACGATGATTTGATAAGTAAGAGATAGAATTTGATGATCCTAATTGAGATTCAAATACATTAGGCGTAAGGGAAGAAGTTTGTCAAAGAAAGTAAAGGATATGTTATGTGTCTGGTAGGAATTATGAGCGATAAGTTAACGACGGCTTAAAGATGTTTTAGAGATAAGTGATAACGTCCCTTAGATTAGTATTGAGGTGTTGAACAAGTGTCAAGAAGGTTCCATAAGGATTGGTGATCAAACGAGTCGACGAGAACGAAATCGGAACAACTGGGTATTATACGGCCCAACATATTGGCCGTATAAATTATACTAGCCGTATGCTAGGCCGTATAATTAGCCAAGAGGGGCATCACTTACTGGACCAAACATACGGCCCGTAAAAATGTACGGACCGTATGTTGGTCCGTATATGTTGGTCGGGACAAATTTCAACATTTAATATAAGGACCCTCCCCTCATTAATTCATTTCATTTTCACTCTCCACTCTTCAAGAAGCCTCTAGAACACACTCCATTATTCATCCACAAGAAACCAAGATAAATTGATGATCAACTACATCAAAACCACCAAAATCAAGTGTAGAAAACATATTAAAGCTGATCTACACCAAGAAAACTCAAGGGAAGTGAGTTCGGGTTTTGGTGCAAGAAGAGAAGTTCCACTCAAGTGTTGTTCATCCTTTATCTAAGGTAATTTTTATGATCATTCTTGATTGTTTAAGGTGTTGAAAGTTAAAAACACATGGATTGTAGGAAAATATAGGAAATGGGTCGTGAATGTGTGAATAGTGACATTGTTGGGTAAAGGTTTGGATTGAATTATAAAACTTGGTATGTTGTGGTTGTAAGTATGTTGTGAATGACATTTAGACCATGGAATAAGTATTATATATGAGAAAACGCGATAGTGAACTATAACCACAATTTTGGAGAAATTGAAGAGTAATGGTGAAATGCGGATAACGTAGATGAATGATGATTATTGCCTATGATATTGTAAATGTTGTTATTGTTGTTTGGGAGCTGAAATATGATATGGATAAAGTAGTAGAAACAAAAGAAATGCTGCCCAATTTTTCCTAGAAATAGTAACACGTTCTTATAGTCAATAAACTAATGTTTATGCGACTTCTCTTGAAGGTAGAAACGTGGGCATTGAAGGAGAACAAGAAAGCGATAGAATAGTTAAACTGAAAAGGTATGTGAGCCTAATCTTTTCCTTCTATGGCATGAATCTGATGGTATGATTCTTCCTTCTTCTCTATGAATCTTCCACATTCCGAAAAACTAATGGCCTACGTGCATGAATAGTCATATGAGATAAGAGATATATTATGAGTTCAATAATGACGATGATGAGTTAAGTATAAAGATTCTAGAGTTCGTGAGATGATGTTCCTATAACGCTAATGATGTCATATATTGTATCCACTCACCTTCTATATTATTTTGTTCAAGGTGAGGCAGAGTACTATAAAGTGAATGATGTCGTTTATTATATACACTCACCTCATATATTATTTCCTTGAAGGTGAGGCAGAATACCATTAAGTTAATGATGTCGCTTACTGTATACACTCACCTTATATACTATTTCATTCAAGGTGAGGCAGAATACTTATAAATGTTCCATAATGGAATCGGGGGTTCACGACCTTATGTCACCTCGATAAAGCATAGCTATCTTTGAGTTATTATACATGCATTATGATGCGTATATGTTGGTAATAATACACCGTGCCTATATGGCACGGGCAGACACACCACTAGTGGGCAGCTTATACCCCGAACGGGGGAGGCCTGGACACAGGTTACTTATTATCACACCGTACCTATATGGACGGGCAACTTATACTTGTGCATTTATTCATATATGATATGATGATGATTATGAACAAGCCAGCATGTGTTATTTCTTTTATAAGTGACAGTCATATACAGTTGCTCCTTATTGAGGCTTCCTTTATCTCATTGACGTATTTTCATTGCTTATGCCTCTCATACTTAGTAAAATGTTCGTACTGATGTCCGTTTTCTTTGGACGCTGTGTTCATGCTCATAGGTAGACAGGGAGGTGATCTTGATCCAGACTTGTAGGAGGTAGTAGCCGATTTGAGAGCACTCCATTATCTCGGAGGTGCCTTGATTATTCTTTTGTGTACATATGTGTATTTTGGGCAGGACGGGGTCCTGTCCCGTCCATATGTCTAGTACTCTAGTAGAGGCTCGTAGATACACAGTGTGGGTTATATGGTCTCACAAGGTTTGCATTATGTGTGTATATATATATATATATATATATACATATATATATATATATATATATATTATTTTGATAGCCGAAAGGCTTATGTATATAAAAGTATTTATGTTCTCAAATGAAAAATTATTTTCTTATGATTTGAGTATGAATTTGACAAAAGAAGGCTTAATGAGTTTGATAAATAGCAGAACGAGTGGTGCTCGGTGGCTGGCCCCGGGTACCCGTCGCGGCCCCTAGTCGGGTCCTGACAAAAGTGGTATCAGAGCAGTTCAGTCCTAGGAAGTGTCTACGAGCCGTGTCTAGTTGAGTCTTGTTTATGGTGTATTGCGCACCACACTAATAAACAGGAGGCTACAGGGCATTTAGGAAAAATGACCATCTTTCATCTTAAGAAATCGTGTGATAGAGCTGTGTTATAAGCCTTTCCCCTCCTAATAGTGTGCTATGATTTCAGAAATGCCGCCAAAAGGAAAAGCTACAGCCGCCCAGAAGGGCAAGACTATGATGAAAAGACGGGTGGAAAGAGAGCCTCCGATGAATGTAGAAGAGGGAAAATCACATAATGAGGCCCCATATAATACTTCCTCCACCTTGCCCATTGTAGAAGAACAAGGAGGAGCTTCAGTCCCAATTCCTCCACCGGTTGCTTCGGGTCAATAAGTGACCGAGGCTATTCATCTATTGACACAGTTGGTTGCCGCCCAGGCACAGCGACAGAATGTGAGTTCAAGTGATCGGGCAGCTAGTACCAGAGCCCGTGATTTTATGAGTTTAAATCCTCCGGAGTTTTTTGGGTCAAAGCTGAACAAAGACCCGCAAGGCTTTATTGATGAGATGCTGAGAACATTAAGGATTATCCATGCCTTCGAGACTGAATCTGTGGAGTTGGCATCTTATAAACTCCGAGATGTGTCAGTATTGTGGTACAATAATTGGCTAGCATCAAGAAAAGAGAATGCGCCTCCTCCCGTGTGGCAGGAATTTGTAGATGCTTTTATCCGTCACTATTTACCACCCGAGGTCCACCGAGCTAGAGCGGATAGGTTCTTAAATCTAAAGCAAGGAAACATGAGTGCTCGGGAATATAGCCTTCAATTTAATTCCTAGGCTAGATATGCCCCGACTATGGTGGCCGAGATGGGAGATAGGGTACGCAGGTTTGTGAGTGGCCTAGGGCCACATCTATTCAAGGATTGTTTGACGGCTTCGTTGCAAGATGGGATGGATATTTCCCGAATACAAGCCCATGCCCAGAACTTAGAGGGACGACAACAACCACAAAGGGGTGAACGCGATATTGATAGAAGGCAAAGCAAGAGGGCCAGATCTATGAGGGCAGGCAGTGATTATAGAGGGGGATCAAGGCAGACACATTCTAGACACTCAGGCTAGTCGGCGACTAGTGCACCTCAACGATTTTCAAGTAGGAGATTTGATCGCTTCTTTCGTGCAGGACAGGGTCAAAGTTCGAGGGCCCCAGATTCTCAGTTTACGGGAGATTATAGCCAAAGGAGACCCCCAGTACCGCAATGCAGCCAGTGCGGTAGATTACACTCCGGACGGTGTTTCCAGGGTTCGGATAATTGCTATTCCTGTGGCCGGGTTGGGCATATGATACGAGATTTCCCGTCGATGAGTGGTAGAGTTGGGGTTCAGCCTACAGGATCAGTGGCTGGTTCATCTTCAGTGCGCCCGGTAAGGCAGACTCCCCAGATGTCAGTAGGCCGAGGTAGAGGCAGAGGGGGAGCATCTACTTCAGTGCAACTCAGCCCCTTGTGTACGCTTTAGCCGGATGACAGGATCTCGAGTCCTCCCCAGATGTGGTTACAGGTACTTTGTCCATATTCTCCGATGATGTATATGCCTTGATAGATCCGGGTTCTACTTTGTCTTATATTACTCCGTATGTTGTTGGTTTTATTGGGGTGAGACCTGAGCCAATTAAACCTTTTGAGGTATCTACTTCGGTTGGTGATCCCGTGATAGCTAGACAAGTGTATAAGAATTGTGTACTTGCGATATGCAATCGCTAGACCAAAGCTAATTTAATTGAGCTGGAAATGTTAGATTTCGATGTGATTATGGGTATAGATTGGTTGGCCTCATGTTATGCTAATGTTGATTGCCGAACAAAAGTGGTTCGATTTCAATTTCCGGGAGAGCCCGTGCTTGAATGGAAGGGTAATACAGCATCTCCAAAAGGTAGGTTTATTTCCTACCTTAAGGCAAGAAAGATGATAGCTAAAGGCTATATTTATCACTTAGTCCGAGTTCATGATACAGAAGCAAAGTCGCCAACTTTCATATATGTTCCGATAGTGAATGAATTTCCGGATGTATTTCCAGATGAACTTCCAGGCCTTCCCCCAGAAAGAGAGATTGACTTTGCCACTGATGTGTTGCCGGACACCAAGCCTATTTCTATTCCTCCGTATCGGATGGCTCCGACAGAATTGAAAGAGCTAAAGGCACAATTGAACGATTTTCTTGGGGTTTATTAGACCCAGTTCATCGCCGTGGGGACCACCAGTCTTGTTAGTAAGAAGAAAGATGGTTCCCTACGAATATGCATTGAGATGGTTCCCTATGAATGTGCATGGACTACAGGCAGTTGAACAAGGTGACAATAAAGAACAAATATCCTCTCCCAAGGATTGATGATTTATTTGATCAACTACAGGGTGCCAAGTGGTTTTCTAAAATAGAATTGAGGTCGGGTTATCATCAAGTGAGAGTTAGAGAAGACGATATTCCAAAAATAGCCTTCAGAACGAGATATGGCCATTATGAATTTTGAGTGATGTCATTTGGTTGACTAATGCTCCGACAGTGTTCATGAATTTGATGAATAATGTATTCAGGCCACTCTTGGACTTATTCGTGATAGTATTCATTGATGATATTCTGGTATACTCTCGCACAGAATCAAAACATGCAGATCATTTACGTATTGTTCTTGGGATTCTTCGAACCCGAGAATTATATGCAAAATTTTCAAAGTGTGAGCTTTGGCTGAATTCTGTAACATTTCTGGGCCATGTTATTTCAGATAATGGCATTTGAGTTGACACTCAGAAAATTGAAGCTGTGAAGACTTGGCCAAGGCCTACGACACCTACAGAGGTCCGTAGTTTTCTGGGATTGGCAGGTTACTACAGAAGGTTCGTAGAGGAATTTTCCTCTATTTTAGCTCCATTGACGAAGCTAACCCAGAAGTCAGTTAAATTTCAGTGGAATGATGCTTGTGAACGCAGCTTCCAAGAGTTGAAGGACAGATTTAACTCAGCTCCGGTCTTAACACTTCCAGAAGGGCCAGATGGTTATGTTGTGCACTGTGATGCTTCCGGCGTTGGATTAGGATGTGTGTTAATGTAGCACGGTAGAGTCATTGCTTATGCTTCGAGACAACTGTGGAAACATGAAAAGAACTATCCAACTCACGATCTCGAATTGGCTGCAGTTATTCATGCATTAAAAATGTGGAGACATTACTCGTATGGTGTGCATGTTGATATCTATACAGATCACAAGAGTCTTCAGTACATTTTCAAGCAAAAGGAGTTAAATCTGCGGCAGAGGCGATGGTTAGAGCTATTGAAAGATTATGATATGAACATTTTATACCACCCCGGAAAAGCAAATATAGTGGCTGATGCACTTAGCCGCCGATCAATGGGCAGCCTATGTGAAGTTCCTCCGAAAAGGAAAGAATTAGTTCATGAGCTCCATCAACTAGCTAATCTTGGAATACGTGTAATTGATTCGGGTGATGCAGGAATGGATATAAATAATCCCACAGTTTCGTCCCTGAATATAGAAATGAAAGAGCGTCAGTATGAAGATCCTCATTTGTGTCATTACAAAGACACATCTCATGAAAAAGAAAAGTCCCCATTTGAAACTTCTACGGATGGAATTCTTAGATACCGAGGCAGGCTATGTGTTCCGAATGTCGCGGGATTGCGCCGTCGAATTCTAGAAGAAGCTCATTATTCTCGGTATTCTATTCACCCAGGTGCAACAAAGATGTATCATGATCTCAAGTTGATATATTGGTGGGATGACATGAAGAGAGACATAGCAGAATTTGTAGCACAGTGTCCAAATTGCCAACAATTAAAGATCGAACATCAAAAGCCAGGACGATTATTGCAAGCAATGGAAATCCCTACTTGGAAATAGGAAGTGATCAATATGGATTTTATTGTAGGGTTACCTCGTTCCCGAGGCAAGTATGATTCTATATGGGTGATCGTGGACAGACTCACGAAAGCAGCTCATTTTCTTCCGGTCAGAACTACCTATTCAGCAGAAGACTATGCAAGGTTGTATCTCAAAGAGATTGTGCGACTCCATGGTATTCCACTATCCATTATCATAGATAGAGGAGCGCAATTTACGGCCAAGTTCTGGAAATCTTTCCAAGAAGGTCTAGGTACTCAAGTAAAGCTCAGCACGGCCTTCCATCCACAGACTGATGGGCAAGCCGAACGTACTATTCAGACTTTGGAAGATATGCTACGGGCTTGTGTACTAGACTTTAGAGGTAGCTGGGATGATCACTTACCTCTGATTAAGTTTGCATATAACAATAGTTATCATTCCAGTATTCAAATGGCTCCGTATGAAGCTTTATATGGAAGGAGATGTAGGTCCCCAATTGGATGGTTTGAAATAGAAGAAGTACAACTAATAGGCCCTGAATTGATTCAGCAAGCAGTAGAAAAAGTCAAGGTGATCCGAGATCGATTGTTGACAGCCCAGAGACACCAAAAATCTTATGCGGACAATCGCCGGCGAGACTTGGAATTTTAGGTTGATGATTGGGTATTTTTGAAAGTGTCGCCAATGAAAGGGGTGATGAGATTTGGCAAGAAATGGAAGTTAAGTCCTCGATACATTGGGCCTTATAAAATTATCCGCAAGGTGGGTCATGTAGCCAATGAATTGGACTTGCCTTCAGAGCTTGAATCAGTTCATCCTGTTTTTCATGTCTCGATGCTCTGCAAGTGTGTTGGAGATCCTACGAGGATTGTCCCAATAGATAATGTGCAGGTGACAGAAAAGCTAGCATATGATGAAGTGCCCATTGCCATCTTAGACAGGCAAGTACGAAGACATCGAAATAAGAAAGTAGCTTCAGTCAAAGTTTTATGGCGAAACAACAACCGAGAAGAAATGACTTGGGAGGCGGAAAAGAAAATGAAATCCACGTACCCGCACTTATTCTAACCCCCAGAAGAGATTCATAATGAAACGCCAACAATATAAGGTATGTATGCTTTCTTTACTTGCTTTTGGTCGTGTGTGGCCAAATTTTAGTTCTATTATGTTGTGGCCCTGTGAGGCAATGTTATTATGGGTTGTTGTGACAGAAGGATAGTGCTATATTATAGGGAAAACTCTGGCGAAATTTTCGAGTGTTTAACATTCGAGGACGAATGTTCCAAAAGGGGGGAAGAATGTTACACCTTGGAAAATTCCCCGTTAGCGTACAGTGAATAGGCTAGCGAAGGGCACGACATATACAATGATTTTATAAGTAAGAGATAGCATTTGATGATCCTAATTGAGATTCAAATACATTAGGCGTAAGGGAAGAAGTTTGTCAAAGAAAGTAAAGGATATGTTATGTGTCGTGTAGGAATTATGAGCGACAAGTTAACGACGGCTTAAAGATGTTTCAAAGATGAGTGATAACGTCCCTTAGATTAGTATTGAGGTGTTGAACAAGTGTCAAGAAGGTTCCATAAGGATTGGAGAACAAACGAGTCGACGAGAACGAAATCGGAATAGCTGGGCATTATACGGCCCAACATACTGGCCTTATAAATTATACTAGCCGTATGTTAGGCCGGATAATTAGCCAAGAGGGGCATCACTTACTGGACCAAACATACGGCCCATATAAAATGTACGGACCGTATGTTGGTCCGTATATGTTGGTCGGGACAGATTTCAACATTTAATATAAGGACCCTCCCCTCATTAATTCATTTCATTTTCACTCTCCACTCTTCAAGAAGCCTCTAGAACACTCTCCATTATTCATCCACAAGAAACCAAGAGAAATTGATGATCAACTACGTCAAAACCACCAAAACAAGTGTAGAAAACATATTAAAGCTCATCTACACCAAGAAAACTCAAGGGAAGTGAGTTAGGACTTTGGTGCAAGAAGAGAAGTTCCACTCAAGTGTTGTTCATCCATCATCTAAGGTAAGTTTTATGATCATTCTTGATTGTTTAAGGTGTTGAAAGTTAAAAACACATGGATTGTAGAAACATATAGGAAATGGGTCGTGAATGTGTGAATAGTGACATTGTTGGGTAAAGGTTTGGATTGAATTATGAAAATTGGTATGTTGTGAATTACATTTAGACCATGGAATAAGTATTATATATGAGAAAACGCGATAGTGAACTATAACCACAATTTTGGAGAAATTGAAGAGGAATGGTGAAATGTGGATAATGTAGATGAATGATGATTATTGCCTATGATATTGTAAATGTTGTTATGGTTATTTGGGAGCTGAAATATGATATGGAGAAAGTAGTAGAAACAAAGGAAATGCTGCCCAATTTTTCCTAGAAATAGTAACACGTTCTTATAGTCGATCAACTAATGTTTATGCGACTTCTCTTGAAGGTAGAAACGTGGGCATTGAAGGAGAACAAGCAAGCGATAGAATAGTTAAACGGAAAAGGTATGTGAGGCTAATATTCTCTTTCTATGGCATGAATCCGATGGTATGATTCTTCCTTCTTCTCCATGAATCTTCCACATTTCTGAAAACTAATAGCCTACATTCATGAATAGTCATATGAGATGAGAGATATATTATGAGTTTAATAATGACGATGATGAGTTAAGTATAAAGATTCTAGAGTTCATGAGATGATGTTCCTATAACGCTAATGATGTCATATATTGTATCCACTCACCTTCTATATTATTTCCTTCAAGGTGAGGCAGAGTACCATAAAGTGAATGATGTCATTTATTGTATACACTCACCTCATATATTTTTTCCTTCAAGGTGAGGAAGAATACCATTAAGTTAATGATGTCACTTACTGTATACACTCACCTTATATACTATTTCCTTCAAGGTGAGGCTGAATACTTATAAATGTTCCATAATGGAATCGGGGGTTCACGACCTTATGTCACCTTGATAAAGCATAGCTATCTTTGAGTTATTATACATGCATTATGATGAGTATATGTTGGTAATACTACACCGTGCCTATATGGCACGAGCAGACACACCACTAGTGGGCAGCTTATACCCCGGACGGGGAAGGTCTGGACACAGGTTACTTATTATCACACCGTACCTATATGGACGGGCAGCTTATACTTGTACATTTATGCATACATTATATGATGATGATGATTATGAGTAAGCCAGCATATCTTATTTCTTTTATAAGTGACAGTCATATACAGTTGCTCCTTATTGATGCTTCATTTATCTCATTGACGTATTTTCATTACTTATGCCTCTCATACTCAGTAGAATGTTCATACTAATGTCCGTTTTCTTTGGACGCTGTGTTCATGCCCACAGGTAGACAGGGAGGCTATCTTGATCCAGACTCGTAGGAGCTAGTAGCTGATTTGAGAGCACTCCATTATCCCGGAGGTGCCTTGATTATTCTTTATTGTACATATGTGTATTTTGGGCACGACGGGGTCCTGTCCCGTCCATATGTCTGGTACTCTAGTACAGGATCGTAGTTACGCAGTGTGGGTTATATGGTCTCACGATGTTGCCATTATGTGTGTCTAGATATATATATATATATTATTTTGATATCCGAGTCAAATGTGCCTTTTCGTGTGTGTATATATATATAATATATATTTATCTGTCACATCACTTTCAATGATTGGTTATCAAGTAGCATCTCAATTTTATCAAGAAGATCATATTAACTTCTCACCATAATTGCCATCACAATTGTAACGACCTGTTTAGTTGTTATAGTGTTTTTACCCGTTTAACCTTGTTGACCCTTTCCCCAAGTCTCGTTACTATGATCTATGACTTAATGAAGTCATTGGGTTGGTTTTCGCAAGGTTTGAGTGTAAATTGAGTCATTGATGGAGAAGCTAGTTAAGTTAGCAAGTTAGAGTTGACCACGGTCAACGTCGGGTTAGGATGACCCCGTTTCAATGTTTTGGAAGTTCCAACATGTTAATATTATGATTTTTGATCTTGTCCACAAGTTTTGGTGAGGTTCTGAAGAGTTTTAGATGGGTTTGTGTTTTTGTCGTGCTCATATTCGATGTTTTTGTCGTAGGTCTGTGGATAGAAATGGCTCTATATTGATCAAAATAAATTTTTTTAGTGAGGTTTGAGCCATTACATCCGTATCGAAATTACGAAGCTATAGCAAAAAGAATCATCGCATTTCGCCTCCGGATGAGGGAGTTATGACCATTTTAGCGCGGACTGTTCCAAAGGGCCACCATAGCGGGACCGCCGCAGCGACCAACTGACCACTGCTAGCGACTGATGGGGGAAAAATGTCCTCTTTTTATACTCCAACTCCTAACCATTATCTCCAAGACCCCAAAGTCAGTTTTCAAGAAAAAAAGAGGCAAAATTCATTCCATTCTTTGGCGAAAGCATCTTGGAGGGTAAGTCCCCATCTTTATTTGTTCCTTTTCCTTTCTTCTTCAAGTTCCATGATTATTATGGTCCATCAATGGTGGGTGAAAATCCTAGAACCTTAAAATTAGCAAACCCTTAAATAATTGGTGGGTTGTTGATTTTGTTGTTGATTAATCATCTAGGAATATAGATTATCACTTTTTAGGAAGGGAATTTGATTTCTTATGGTTGAAATTGCATGTTGAGACTTAGGGTTCTAATAAAAATGGAAATTTTGTCCTAAAATATGTTTGAAAGGGTAAATTGATTAGAAACCCATGAATTGAAGGTTAATGATTGTAGAGATAGAAGTTATGATAAATTCACCATTAAAGGATGGTTTCATCCATTGAAAAGGGTAGAAGTAAGTGGGTCTGCTTCCCAAAATTATTGTTATTATTTAAATACATGGTTTGTTACTTAATTTGCATCATATTGTTAGACTTGATCATTATGAGGCGCTTCGGAAATAGAAGACTCGTGTGGAGTAGTTCGTGGCTCTTGTTCTGCATTCGAGGCAGGTTATGGCTTACTTTAGTTAGACTTTGATTAGCGAAACGTATGTATTGTGTAGAATTGATGGGAGAAAGTATGATTAGGTCTTCGGACATGGTGTTTTGGTTGGATATTAGCTAGGTTGGTACGACTTCTGATTTTGTGGGCTCGTCGCCATTAAGTTATGTACTGAAATATGAGGTGTGGTTGTATTCATACTGTGCTGATTCGGGATGTATTTCTATTAGATTGATTGTTGTTGATGGTGGCTTGATGCCCTGTTATTGTGATTAGACTTATTACCTAAATTGTCATGTTGCGCTCAGTTCTCTCTTATTGTGACACATATTATCAGATAAAGGAAGGACAATGAGTTTAGGCTTGAATTGTGATATAAACTTATGCTAGTACGTAGATGAAAACTTGATGTATGATTTACTATTGATGATAATATATAGAAAGTGGAGCTTCTTGGTGATACAAGACTTAGTTGTGAGGCGTACTTGCTACATGTGGAAGTAAAGAGGGACATAGACTATACTATTAGTTGAGACGGGTTGAATGATTCATTTCATGGCTGAGTTGATCCAAGTCTTGATATGAGTTGTGTCTTTGTGACTTGTACTTTCATGGTTATTTTATTGGTTTGCATTGATTTACCGCGTTTACACTCATTTATGCATTCATACACTCATATACGATGGAAATGGTTTGGGAGACTTGTGGCACGATGCCTTGTGTTTGAGATTGATATTGCTAATTATTCATAGTCCATACATACTAGTGAACTGGAATACGTTGAGACATACATTGTGACGTGAAATTAGTGAAGAAGTTAATATAATCTTCTTGTTGAACTTGTGATACTATTTGATATATGGTACTTGATGAATTGATTTTGAGAGTGTTGTGACAGTGTTACTATACATATGAAAGGTACATTTGGCTGGGGGTGAGGATGTGGCCTAGTTGTGAGCTCCTGGTCCGAGGTTCATTCCGTAAATGAGTGGTACATGATGTAGATCCGCGTCCGAGGTTCTTTCCGAAGCGGAGGTTTATGCTCGGGTCCGAGGAATGAATCTGGAACGAGTGGTACATGGACACCATGGGTCCCCTGCAGGTCATTACTACTGAGCAATGACATCAGTTAGTATGTGTGTACAGTGTGTATTTGGCTAGTGCATTGCATTACATTGCATTGCACATCATGATATTTGCATTGCACATTATTACATTTTATTCTGCATTATTATATGGCTCATTTAGTTTTGATTTTGGTGTGGCTTGCAGAAATGGTTGTTGTGGTATTGATATGATCATTGACTGAGTTAAATTGTGGATTAGTGAATCTACCTAGGGAAGGAACTTGAACTTGTGATTATCAGGTGAGATTATTGAAACTCGACAGACTTGTGGGATAGAAGATTCATCTTAGGTTGTGACTCTGTTATGGGGTATTCTGTGACTTGGATATAAGTATTAAGTACCTATCTATTTGTCTTGTTGATTTTATGCTTATATACGTGAACTAATCTTAGTCAGCCTATGATGCTTACCAGTACATAGTGTTTGTACTGATACTACCTTGCTGCACCCTTTTTGAGTGCAGATTGTGTTTCAGATATTTCATCCAGACTACATCTTTAGCTTCAAGCTAGTTTGCTCGATCAGATTCGAGGGTGAGCTTCTATCCATGCCATGCCACCTGCAGATCTCTCTTTCCAGATGTCTATTTTATTCCAGACACTCTTTGTTATTATATTTGAGATATACTTCATTCTTTAGACATTTGTTAGTTAGAGTCCTTGTACGATGACTTTCAAATTCTGGGGATGTAATAGTTAGACTTCCGCACTTGTATCATTTATTAATTATGACTTGGTAGACTATATATTCATTCACATGTTCATTGGTTGTTTTAGTATAAATGATTAAAGAATTTAAAATTAGCTAGTGATTAAAGGGTTAACGGGTAAGGGGTCGCCAACTAGTGATAATAAAGTAGGTGCCCCTACGATCGGTAATTAGAGTCGTGACAATAATATAGATCACAACACATCGAACACTGGCATAAAGCCCACATTATCACTTAATCAATAGCATAATTGTTACACCCCGGGAAAAAAAAAATCCCGTTAAGGTACAGTGAATAGACTTACGAAGGGCACGACGTATACGATGTTTTGATAATTAAAAAATAACAATTGATGGTCCTAAATGAGGTTTCAAAGACATCTGAGGTAGGAGACGAAAGTTGTTAAGGAAAGCAAGGCATATGTTGTGTGTTGGGCAGAATTTACGAGTATTGAACTAATGATGACTTAATGATGTTTTGGAGAAGAGTTATAATGTCCCTTAGATTGTTAACGAGGTGTTAAACAAGTATCAAGAAGGTTCCATAGGGATTCAGGATCAAGCGAAGTGACGAGAATAAAAGTCAGAGAAGAGACAGATTATACGACCAATTATACGGTCCGTATAATATTATACGGTCCGTATAATATTATACGGTCCACATAATATTATACGGTCCGTATAATGGTCCGCAGAATCGTCACAGTGAAAGTCCCTTAGTGATGAGATTATACGGTCACTTATGCGGACCGTATAAAATTATACGGACCGTATAATGTGTCGTATAATGGTCACAGAAGCGAGATGTTGATGGGGTGATTTCACAGTCACTTATACGGACCGTATAATGTGCCGTATAATTGACACAGAAAGGGATGGTTGCTGAAGCGATTTCACGGTCACTTATACAGACCGTATAAGTGCCCGTATAATGATGTCGGGAAATATTTTTAATTTATAAAAGAAAACCCCAAGTTCATTTAATTCATTTTCATTTTTCTTCTCCATAACTCAAGACCTCTCTAGAATCTTCCACACTCTTCATATACAAGAACGCAAGAGAAATTAATGATCAACTTCATCAAATCAAGAGAAACAAGTGAGAGAAACTCACTAGGGTTCATCTAAGGCAAGAAATCCCATGGGAAGTGGAACTAGGGTTTTGCTCAAGTGAAGTATTTCCACTTAAAGCTCATTCCCACACTATCAAAGGTAAGTTTTATGGTATTTCCATGTTTTTTATGGTGTTGAAAAGTTGAAACACTTGGATTGTAGGAGGATATTGGAAATGGGTCATGAATGTGGGAATAGTGCCATTTTTGAGTAGTAGTTTGGAGTGAATCATGAATATTGATATGTTGTGATTGTAATTACGTTATGAATGTTGTTAAGAGTATGAGAGAAACATTAGATGAGAATGAATGTAATGTTGTATTATGATCATGATTATGGATGACCTTGAGAGGAAATTGTGGGGATTGGATAATGACGAATTTGACAAAAGTTACTGATGCTGATATTATGAATGTTATTATTGACGTTTGGGAGTTGATATATGACATGGAGAAAGTAGTAGAAACAAAGGAGATACTGCTCAATTTTCTCTAGCTTTAGTTCAAATACGCTTATGTTATCGATTATCTAATATGAGTATGAACTCCCTTGAAGGTAAAGACGTGAGCAACGAAGAAGAACTATCAAACGATAGAGTAGCTAAATGAAAGAGGTATGTAAGGCTAATCTTTTCCTTCTAAGGCATGACTCCTATGGCATGAATCTTCCTATTTTTCCATGATCTTCCTAAATAACGGAAATTATGAGTCCATGACTATAGAGAGCTACATACGCATATGATGAAGAAAAGAGATACGATACGAGCATGATAATGATGAGGATGAGTTTAAATATAAAGAATCCTAGAGTAAAATAAGATATCCATGAAGCTAATAATCCTAAGTATGGTTCCATTGATGCTTTTCTTTGTGTGCACTCACCTTAAAATGTTAGTCCCTTCAAGGTGAGATATGATGATTATGATTACTCCATAATGTGATCGGGGGTTCACGACCTTATATCACCCCGACATAGCCATAGTTTCCTTCAAGCTCTAATGTATGTTTTAATGATAAATGTATAATGATGCTAAGTTATGATAAGGTCATGATGTGCCTATGAGATGTAATAATAATAATAAGTTTATGTTGACTATATGACGATACGATTCCACCGCACCTAGTTGGCCGGGCACGTCACCGCTAAGGCGGGCTGCATACGATTCCACTGTGCCTAAATGGTCGGGCATGTCACCGCTAAGGCGGGCTGCTATGTTTACACCGAGCCTAGAGGGCCGGGCATGACATCACTAGTGGGCGACATATGATGGTAACCCGGACGCGGGTTAACGATGGTGAAATATATGATACGATGATGTATGCGCTATGGTGATACATGTACTATGATTATATATGATATATGTATGAAATGTATCTGTCCTTAAAAAGTTAGGCAGGTTATATCTTCATCTTATGTTTTATGATTTCTCTATTATATTCATTTCATTCATGTCTTACATACTCAGTACAATGTTCGTACTAACGTCTGTTTTCTTTGGACGCTGTGTTCATGCCCACAGGTAGACAGAGAGGTGATCCAGACTCGTAGGAGCTATTAGCTAACTTGAGAGCACTCCATTGTCCCGGAGGTGCTATTGACTTATTCTTTTGTGTGTGTGTGTGTATATATATATATATATATATATATATATATATATATATATATATATATATATATATATGTATGTATGTATTTTGGGCACGACGGGTTCCTGTCCCGTCCCTATGTCTATCACTCTAGTAGAGGCTCATAGATACGTATGTGTGGGTAGTATGGTCTCACGATTTTGCCCACGTGTATATATAGATATTTTGATAGCCGAAGGTCTTATGTATATAAAAGTAATTATGTTTCAAAGTGAAAAATGGTTTTCCTATGATTTGAGTATAAGATTAATGAATGGATGCTTTATGTGTATGATGGATAATGGTATGAGCGGTGCTCCGTGGTTAGCCTCGGGTACCCATCATACCCCCTAGTCGGGTCGTGACAGAAGTGGTATCAGAGCAGTTCAGTCCTAGGAAGTGTCTACGAGCCGTGGCTAGTAGAGTCTTGTTTATGGTGTGTTGCGAGCCACACTAACAAACAAGAGGCTATAGGGCATTTAGGAAAAATGACCATCTTTCATCTTAAGAGATCGTGCGGTAGAGCTGTGTTATAAGATTATTTCCTCCTTAATAGTGTGCTATGATTTCAGAAATGCCGCCAAAGGGAAAAGCTTCAGCCTCCTAGAAGGGCAAGACTACGATGAAAAGGCAAGTAGAAAGAGAGCCACCAATGAATGTAGAAGAGGGTGAATCACATAATAAGGCTCCATCTAATACTTCTCCCACTCCGCCTATTATAGAAGAACAGGAAGGAGCATCAGCTCCAGCTCCTATGCCTCCAGTTCCTCCACCAGCTGCTTCGGGTCAACAAGTGACCGAGGCTATTAATCTATTGACGCAGTTAGTTGCCGCCCTGGCACAATGGCAGAATGCGGGTCCAAATGATCGGGCAGCTAGTACCACAACCCGTGGTTTCATGAGTTTGAATCCTTTAGAGTTTTTTGGGTCAAAGACGAATGAAGACCCGCAAAGTTTTATTGACGAGATGTTGAGAACATTGAAGATTATTCATGCTTCCGAAACTGAATCTGTGGAGTTGGCATCTTATAGACTCCGAGATGTGGCAGTCTTATGGTACAATAATTGGATATCATCAAGAAAAGAGGATGTGCCTCCTCCCGTTTGGCAAGAATTTGTAAATGCTTTCATCCGCCACTATTTGCCACTTGAGGTCCGCCAAGCTAGAGCGGATAGGTTCTTAAATTTGAAACAAGGAAATATGGGTGCCCAGGAGTATAGGCTTCAGTTTAATTCCTTTGCTAGATATGCCCCGACTATGGTGGCCGACATGGGGGATAGAGTGCACAGATTCGTGAGTGGATTAGGGCCGCTTTTGTTCAAGGATTGCTTGATGGCTTCGTTGCAAGATGGGATGGATATTTCCCGTATTCAAGCCCATGCCCAAAATTTAGAAGGACAACAACATCCGCAAAGAGGTGATCGTGATAGTGATAGAGGGCAAAGCAAGAGGGCCAGATCTATGGGGACAGGTGGTGATTATAGAGAGGGATCGAGATAGACATATTCCAGACACTTAGGCCAGTGGGTGACTAGTGCGCCCCCACGATTTGCAGGTACGATATTTGATCGCTCCTTTCCTTCAGGATAGGGTCAGAGTTCGAGAGCCTCAAGTTCTCAGTTTGGGGGTGATTATAGCCAGAGGAGACCCCTAGAACCGCGATGCAGCCAGTGCGGTAGATTACATTCGGGGCCATATCGCCAGGGCACAGATGCTTGCTATGTTTGTGGACAGACTGGGCACTTGATACGAGATTGTCCTTCGAGGTACGGTAGAGGCGGGGTTTAGCCCACAGGATCAGCAACTGGTTCTTCTTCAGTGCGCCCGGTAGGGTAGACTTCCCAGATTTCAGTAGGTCGAGGTAGAGGCAGAGGAGGAGCATCTACTTCAGGTGCCACTCAGCCCCGTATGTATGCTTTAGCTAGACGACAGGATCTTGAGTCCTTCCCAGATGTGGTTATAGGCACATTATTTTAATTTTCCCATGATGTGTATGCATTGATAGATTCGGGTTTTACCCTATCTTATATTACTCCATATGTTGCTGGTCGTATTGGGGTGAAACCTGAGCCAATTAAACCTTTTGAGGTATCTACTCCGGTTGGTGATCCCGTGATAGCTACACAAGTGTATAATAATTGTATAATTGTGATATGCAACCGCCAGACTAAAGCTGATTTAGCTGAGCTGGAAATGTTAGATTTCGATGTGATTATGTGTATGAATTGGTTGGCCTCATGTTATGCTAATGTTGACTGCCGAATGAAAGTAGTTCGATTTCAATTTTCGGGAGAGCCCGTGCTTGAATGGAAGGGTAACACAGCATTTCCCAGGGGTAGGTTTATTTCCTACCTTAAGGTAAGAAAGATGATAGCTAAGGGCTATATTTGTCACTTAGTTCGAGTTCATGACGCCGAAGCAAAGTCGCCAACTTTCCAATCCGTTCCGGTAGTGAATGAATTTCCGGATGTATTTCTAGATGAACTCCCAGGTCTTCCTCCGGAAAGAGAGATTGATTTCGCTATTATTTCCGGACACCAAGCCTATTTCTATTCCTCTTTACTGAATGACTCCGGCAGAATTGAAAGAGTTAAAAGCACAGTTGAAGGATTTTCTTGAGAAGAGGTTTATTAGACCCAGTTCTGTCACGACCCAACTAGGACCGTGACGAGTACTCGATACTTGTACCGAGCACCCCCCCTAGCTCGTATCTCATTATTATTACTAACTGGGCCGTATGAACATCACCATACTTTTTTTTTCTGATTAACATTAACATTAGCAGCATAATTATAAACATAGGCTAGCAAACTTTGCTAGCACATTACACAGCGATGAGGACCATCAAAAGTACAAAACATCTAGCTGTACATATCTGTCTACGAGCCTCTAAACATAGTACACATATACATAGGAAGGGTCGAGTACTGCCGTGCCCGAACATATATACACAAAATAGTACCAAGAAACTGAGGCTCCGGTACAACTGGAGCGCTGCTACAATACTGCTGATGAAGCTCCTAGGAGTCAAGTCTGTCTACCTCCTGACCTGCGCGGCATGGAACGCAGCATCCACAAGAAGGGACGTCAGTACGAATAGTGTACCAAGTATGTAAAGCATGGAAAATAATACAAAGAGAAACATAAGGTATGATTAACAATATCATGGGATCATAGGACATATAGTGGTACAAGAAAGTAACCTGTACATAGGAATACCCTTTTCAGGCCGGATACCATGCATGCTTGTCCTTCCCTTTAAAAAGAACATTTCTTTTTCATAGACATAGAAAATAGAACTTATATCATGTCATGCCTTATCATATCATGTCATATCGTATCATATCATATCATATGAGATCATGTCATATCATATCGTGTCATATCATATCATGTCATATCATATCAGGTCATATCATATCATGTCATATCATATCAGGTCATAGCATAGCACCGAACAATGTCGGCTCGCCCACATAGCACCGAAATACATCGGCTAGCCCATATATCCCGCGTCCGGGATGATAAGCCAACTGACCAGGTGGCAATGAAACATGTTTCCCTTCCCATCCCCCGTGTACATATTCATATCTCATATACATGTGTCATATAAGCATGCAGGAGAGCCCAAAGAAAACCATGTATCCATCGGAGTGACGTAAGGTCGGTGACCTCCGATTACATTATGGTATAACCGTGACCGCTTTGCCTCACCTTGAAGGAACTAGTATCATATGGTGAGACTATCAATGAAGAGTGTCCATATGAGAAAACATAAAATAGGGTCATAAGGCATCGTTTCATATACTTGGAACCTCTAAAGTAGTCATTACCCATAATAGAGTTGAGATATCAAGAAATAATTTAACATTGTCATATTGTCATATTCATAGTAGGAACATATCGTCAACATATCTATCATAGACATTTGAGACTTTACGACTTGGGGATCATGCCTTTGAAATCTTTAGAAGATAGTGTCATAACCAAGGAATAGAATTAAAAATCAAGAACTAGTTTGATATTTTCGTATTCACATTGGGTCCTTAGCCTAAAACTCTTAGTCATGGAATCATTCTTGTCATACTTATCATAGACGTATTCTCTTCCTGAGCATCATCGTTATCATGGTCATCATAGACATATTTCCATTAGAATGGTACGGTACTTATCGTTTGATAATCGGGACAAGGGTCAAAAGTTTCCTTTGAATTCTGCTTCAAAATAAGTCAAACGGAACAATAAGGAAAATCCGGGAACAATGGGCCCACCTCGGGCCGAATGAGGTAGCGTGCACAATTTACATATATTACATGTCATGGCGTTACTTGTGAGGGTTTCAAGGTAGTCGGGTCCTATTTATGCAAGTTCTAGAGGTTTGGAAAGTTTTTCCAACGTTTCGCACACTTTCTAATTCAATTCTACTGAATGAAAGAGGGGAAACTTTAGGTGCGGATTCCGGAAAATAGAGTTGTCCCCGAGGTTCATATCCAACATATTACGTCTAAGACATGCCATAGAAGGAAGGGTGAAGCCTTACATACCTCTTTCCGCTCATTATACTATTCCAAATTCAAGTTGCAAATCCGCCACAATCTACAAATTGGTCATATTTACCAAACTTTGGTTAGAGCATTTAGAATTGGAATCTTAAGATAATACTTGGCTACCGAAATTTCGGCAGCATTTCCCCTGTAAATACTCCATCCCACCAAGTTCAACTTGGCCAATTTCAATCAACAACAATCCCGGGAATTCAACCCGGCCAAATTATTAACAACAATGCCAACAACCATACTAACAATTTCGATAACCAACCCAAAGTACATTCTAACAATTCAATCAATATAGAATTTCCTTCAAAGCCTTCCAACTTCAATAAAACAATAACAACCTAATAGTTCATACACCAACAACATCACACTAGTCTCATTATCTTCCATACTTGCAAGAACATTATTTTCAATTTACATAATCTCTAAAGCAAGTTTCCAACTACATCGACTTCACTAAGGTCATTACGCCTTTATTAGAAACATAGAATCCACTTAACAACAACCAATTACTAAGTAGAATTGACTCTTTATTTCCACACAATATACACGGCTAAACATCATGTATACACGGCCACATATACACACCACACACTCACGCCCACAACATGTTTTCCATATTTCCATGAATTTTATCAACCTTTACATACTACAACATACATAATCACCTATAACACATAAAATAAATTGATTCTAACCTTTCTTCTTGACTCCCCACTTGACTAGAATTGTAACTTGCAAGAATATGAAATCTTCTTGTTCCAATGAACACTCCACCTTGTTAAGGGCCCTTCAATTGGTAGAAAACAATTTTTGAAGAAAATTTTGCCAAGGTTCTTGTTGATTTTTCACTTGGCCGAATGGCCCTCTAGGTTTTTCTCCTCCTTTTCTTGTTCTTCCACTTCTTGAAACTTCTAGAGAATTATATGAATTTATGAAGACTTGGTCTTCTTATAAATTATTCATTAACCTTTGATGTGGGCTTAAGCCCACACCAATTTGGATTGCCAACTTGGCCCAAACTCAAGTCCACACATTTGTTTTCTACAATTCATGAAAAAATTATTTTTCCAATTTCCAAATTCGCCCTTCGTCTTCCTCCATATTTCCACGAGTCATATTGCGAATATTTCCCTTTATACCCTTGACCTTTCTTAATATTCCCACTTCAAAATTTTCATAAACAACTCATATGCCAAACAAAATAAAAATAAGGCCTTGCTTGTTGTCTTCCCGCGATTATCTTAAATTATCCGATTGCACAAAAATGCGGGATATAACATCCTCCCCCCCTTTAGAACATTCATCCTCGAATGTTAAGCTGGCCTCCTAGTGTATTATAATACTTCGGGGAGGTCTCCTTCGTAGATATCCCACATGTCGCTTAACGTATCCATTTTAGGAGCTTAGGTTGCCTTTATGTCGTAGGTCAATTGAGTTAGCTCCGAACGTTGGCCCTGCGTTAATAAGTCCCCTTTATTGGATCTTGAATCGTCATAGTCCATTTTAGGTCTAACATGTTCTCCCCCCCCCCCCCCCTTTATTAAGAGGGTCTACGCACGCCTATGCCCTTTAAATAATCGTCGCGTTCTGCGATCTTGTACAATTGTAATTCCTTCTTCGTGGAGTCTGCCGCGTCTATCCCCTCGCTAGATATGTTCACGTATATCACCGCATTAGGGCCTTCTAGCCTTAACTAGTGTGGGTTCGGCATCGGTCTTACCCGGTGACATCCATACTTATCCTTCATCACGTCTTTTGAATTTCATTCAGCTAGCATATTCTATGTATCGCGACACTGTTTGTTAGTGTTCTACAGTCACAGATAAGATGTCATGTACATATATATATTTCCACCACTACTTTACTTACAAACACTTTCAAACACTAATCAAACCTTCTCTAGTCCTGCTCTAGTCCTGAAGCTCTGTCATGCTTTCTCCCCTTCTGCTAGTCTAGTCCGTCTCAGCCTACACGACTTCTACAGGGTTCTTAACCACTTCACACACTCTAATTTACTTTAGGCTACCTCATTTCACATTCGTCTCTTGTTCCCACATTTATGAAATTTTCAGCATATTTCCTAGGGGGTCACCCATCCTCCCACCTTAGCACGCTTAACCTCGAAACTTTGGTGCATTTAAATGCGTGAATGCTGGTATAATTATATCGACTGCCCCGTACGACCTTTGTCACATAATTTAAGGTAAGTCGGGGTTCTAACAACTTCCCAAAACATCCTCACAGCGGGTCCCACTCCTATCTTCACTTTCCTGACCATACAATTACCATATTGCCTTTGTTTAAATCTTCACTATTTACTCCCATCCATACATATGATTATCTTTTATCCAAGGTTTCTAAATTCGCACTGGTGGCAGAGACATCTCAATCGCCATTACTCACAACCGCTAAGTCTTTGGCCCCTTTTTGAATTTCTGTCTGCCGTCACTAATTAGCATTTTGCAAAGATTACGTATACATAGAAAATTTCAAAGAAAATCTCATATACCTGTAGCCGATCAATCTCGAGCCTGGTCCGGGGAGCTGCCATGTGAAGTATGCTCCTCATCCTCGTCTGTCTGCTCTCCACTCGTTTGACTCTCGTCATTTCTCGCCTCCGAATCGGAAGAGTATAGATAACCAGGCGATTCCTGGTTCACTGATGACCAGGACAAAGGACAGGAGTAGTCCGTAGCACTCTCCGAGGTGGCCTGACTGACATAGTGCTCCATCACAGGAGCAACTGGTATGTCCCCGGAAATCTCCTCCTCCGGTGTCCCAGAAGAATGCTCCGATGGGTCTATGTCATGACTATCCTCCTCCCTGGAGGTAAGAAACTCTGGAGGAATCGTCGCCAGATCCTCCGAGGGATCCGTATCATAGCTACCCTCTGCGGGATCCTCTACTCTAGGGGTCAGAAACTCTGGAGGAATTGTTGCTGGGTCCTCCGACGAATCTGTATCATAGCTGTCCTCCGTGGGATCCTCTGCTCTGGGGGTCAGGAACTCTAGAGGAATTGTGGCTGGGTCCTCCGACGGATCTGTCTCAATCGAATAGCCGAGGCACCCCTTACTCGGCTCTGGAGATACTCTAGGGGCCTTCTTGGTGCCCCCACTATCTGAAGTTGCTCTCTTCATCGACATTACTGAAACCATAACATAGGATTAGGAAAGGAATAAGGGAGCCTAGTAGCATAGCTCTATCGCACGATCTAGAAGACAAAGAAGATCATATTTCCTAAATGCCCTGCAGCCTCCTGCCTATAGGTGTGGCGCGGTACACACCCATAAACAGGACTCTACTGGACACGGCTCATAGACAAACCCCTAGGACCGCCTGCTCTGATACCACTTCTGTCACGACCCAACTAGGGCTGTGACGAGTACTCGATACTTGTACCGAGCACCCCCCTAGCTCGTATCTCATTATTATTACTAACTGGGCCGTATGAACATCACCATACTTTTTTTTTCTGCTTAACATTAACATTAGCAGCATAATTATAAACATAGGCTAGCAAACTTTGCTAGCACATTACACAGCGCCGAGGACCATCAAAAGTACAAAACATCTAGCTGTACATATCTGTCTACGAGCCTCTAAACATAGTACACATATACATAGGAAGGGTCGAGTACTGCCGTGCCCGAACATATATACACAAAATAGTACCAAGAAACTGAGGCTCCGGAACAACTGGAGCGCTGCTACAATACTGCTGATGAAGCTCCTAGGAGTCAAGTCTGTCTACTTGCTGACCTGCGCGGCATGGAACGCAGCGTCCACAAGAAGGGACGTCAGTACGAATAGTGTACCGAGTACGTAAAGCATGGAAGATAATACAAACAGAAACATAAGGTATGATTAACAATATCATGGGATCATAGGACGTATAGTGGTACAAGAAAGTAACCTGTACATAGGAATACCCTTTTCAGGTCGGATACCATGCATGCTTGTCCTTCCCTTTAAAAAGAACATTTCTTTTTCATAGACATAGAAAATAGAACTTATATCATGTCATGTCTTATCATATCATGTCATATCGTGTCATATCATATGAGATCATGTCATATCATATCGTGTCATATCATATCATGTCATATCATATCAGGTCATATCATATCACCGAACAATGTCGGCTCGCCCATATATCCCGCGTCCGGGCATCCCGCGTCCGGGATGATAAGCCAGCTGACCAGGTGGCAATGAAACATGTTTCCCTTCCCATCCCCCATGTACATATTCATATCTCATATACATGTGTCATATAAGCATGTGATAACGTCCAAATCCACCCTATTAATTAGAATGAGCACGGTCGTATGCAAATATAATTTACCCAACTATGAGTCGGGGTCGAATCCCACAGAGAACAATATATAGGCGATTAGGAAAGTAAGAAATTTTCACTTTCTACACTAAGCCAAACACTTGATAATATTTTGGTTTTTGGAGAAAATTATAGCTAATGCAAAAATATAAACTAACCTAGAAAGCAAGTAAAATGATCAATGGCCACAAGCATGGATACAAGGGAAACTACTCTCAAGTAACGATCCAATGGACTTCATGATTTACAAATAATGGTGAGTTTATATTACTTAGCCTCGGATAATGACTCTAAATTAGCTTCTTCCGAAGACTAACTAGACTACCTAATTGAATATCCCTAAAGCAATTAGGAGCATTAAGAACACCCGAATATGGCTGCAAGTGGTGTCGCCTATCCCTAGGTCGATTTCCATTAGATGAGGGTTAACGCCCCAAATTCTTGTTAATTAATATTTCCCAATCCCGAGTTTGCCTCTTCCAAGTTTAAATCGAAATAAATGGGCAAGTCTTAGGGTTAGCTACTCCCTTAAGAATCATTCAAAATGAGATTAATTAAAGAAACAATAACCCACTTCATTAGGAATAAAATCATTCAACACATAAGCAAAACAAGAGATTCAATCCAACTTAAACAATGTATACTTCCATAAACAAGGTTCAAGTATTGAAATGAAATACTACACACATAAATATTCAATACAAAACAAGAGTAGAAGAAATGGGTAAAGAATTTCTCATTGGGTGCCTCCAAATCTTCTCTTCCAAGGTGTTGATGATGAACCCTAGCCTCCAAGAACTTGTGTGTTGTGCCAAAGATGATAATGTTTTTGCCCTAAGCCTCTCTTTTATGCCTCATATCTCAGATTTGCAATTCTGCCCATTTGTTGCGAATCTGTCCCGTTTTTGCAAAACTGTCCAGTTTTGACAGTTTTGCAAATCTGTCCAATTTGACCTCTTTTTGACTTTATTTTCACTTGGTTTCTTCCGATCACTTTTAAATCACATAAACCTGTAAAATAGATGTAAATGATATTAAATGCACTATTTTCTCAAGCAAACATAGCAAAAATATAAGATTAAAGAAGAGATAAGTTGGTAAAATACCAACTTATCAAACCCCCAAACTTAAACTATTGTTTGTCCTCAAGCAATTCAAAACATACAATCTATTTCGAAGAAATCGACTCAATAGTGCACCAACATCATACCAAGTTAAAAAGTTTACTTTAAGCACAAAAACTTGACTTTGATTGGTACCAACAATTAATTCAAAACATATGAATCACCAACTTCTTAAAAACTCATCTTTTTTATTTCAAGTGTTCAAACACCACGTTAATCAAAGAGCAATCACGTCATGACACTAAAGCTTCAAAATTTGCCTCATTATCACAAAACAACTTTCTTTTGTTCATTCATCTCAATTGGAAAATGGAACAAATTCACAACTTAAATTCTCATGTGCCCTCACACTCAAGAGAGAATCCCACACATAGAAATTGTAATTCAAATGAGATATCAAATAGAAAGAATTAACTCTCTCTCTCACAAAGATGTTCAAATGCACACAAGTAGTACCATAAGCTTGCCCTTCATGTATTTCTCCACTAATGTAGACACACTTGGTTCAGAATCAATTAGGACTTAAAGGGTTGTAACTTAGGCTTTTGGTTAAGGTAGGACACAATTTGGGAAATAGTGACTCAAAAACCTCCCTAAGCACTACAATTTTCAACAATCAAAGCACACTTCCTTTGAAATTTTTCCACCCTTTTCTTCATTTTTCGTTTCACCAACTAGTCTTCCCTTTATTCACAACTCTTCATTATTCCTTCCTTTTTTTTTTTTTCAAAATAACAAGGAAGTTTCCATTTTTTTTTTTACTACTTCATTTTTTTTCTTTCACCTTAAAGTAACTCCCACATCACAACTTTTTCCAACTATCACCCCCAAACTTAGGCTTTTAGCCTACGTTTGCACTTTCAACGCACTTAAGGAGGTAGGGTACCAAAAGATGGATCAATGGAGAACAGAATGTTAAAGCTTGTAATATGGTTGCCAAAGAAAAGGTTAAAGGCTCAAAAGGGGTTGACTAGGGAAAATATGCAAGGGTAGGAAATTTAAGGCAACAAAAGCGGTTCAAGGAAGGCCTAACATCATTTTTCAAACCAAGTGTAGTCTAGGATTTCGCCTTGAAACTCATTCCGGGCAAGTTCTAGACCACAAATAATGCAAAAGAACTCACAAATAAACCTCATCACACATGGCACATGAAAACTCAAGTAGAATATGTATCCAAGAACCAATTGAAACAAATGAACTCAAAAAGTCACTCATAGCCTAAAGAGACTAATTAGTGAAAGTAAGAGCCAAAAATTAAATCTAAAAGTCACAACAAGAAACCTTACTTCAATCATTTTTCTTTTTCAAAAATCAAGAGTTCATATGTTAAGGTTTAAATAAGTTGGTACCAAGCAAGCCAAAAATTAGCCAAGGGGTAAAAAATCACATCCCAACAGCATTTTTACTCCTAAACTACCTAACTAAGAACGGAAATAAAATAACAAAAGTTTTTACTCCTAAACTGCCTAACTTAGAACGGAAATAAAATAACAAAAGTGACTAATCCACAACATGCAAAAAGAATGAAATTTTCAAGAATTTGAGCAAGTTCCATTGGTAACGTTTATCCACAGCCACACCAACAGTCACAAAATAAACCCGACAAGGGCACACAATCAAGCATAACCAAAATATAACGTGCTACCACATGCCACCCCCAACTAAAATATTGCAGTGTCCTCATTGCACATAATCAAAACAAAACATAAAAATAGATTATTTTTTTTTGTGCAACTGGACAGTTTTGCAAAAAAAACTGGACAGTTTTGCAGAAACTGGACAGTTCTGCAGAAACTGGACAGTTTTTGCAACTGGACAGTTCTGCAAAAACTGGACAGTTCTGAAGAAACTGGACAGTTCTGCAGAAACTGGACAGTTCTGCAGAAACTGGACAGTTCTGCAAAAACTGACTGTTCAATTTTGCAAAAACTGGACAGTTTTGCAAAAACTGTGCAAAACAGTTCTGTTAACAATACTGCAATTTTCAGCAGCTACTGGTTTGGAGCTGTCCGGAAATCCGACCTGCTCAAAACAACTCCAAAAATTCTGAAACTTTGTAGATTAGTCAAAAACCATAAACTAAACTATTCTAAAAAATAAAATTTCAAAAACGATTTAAAATTTTTAAAACGATGGGTTGCCTCCCACCAAGCGCTTAAGTTAACGTCGCGGCACGACGGTTACCTTTACCGCTTTTCTCGCCATTTGGAGCTTATGAATTGGGCACCCAACTTGGACTCAAGTTTGTGACCACGAGCGGTGGGGGGTGGTAAGTAGATGAACAAGCCAAACGTTAATTTCTTCATTCTGCACTTCTTGGCTTTCAAATGAGGAATGTCATTTTGCCTTCTTACTCTTTCGAATTGCAAGATGTAAGGCACTTGTCTTTCTTCTTCACCATCCAACATGGATGTATGTGGCTCAATTCCCATATCACCATACAAATCCAATGTTGAAAAATGCTTGGAGTGAGACTTCAACCTTCCGATTTGCAAATATTTCCGGATTTTGACATTCTCATTTTCCCCCAAACTAGAGTCAACTTTCACCATTTTTCTCAAGACAACGGTTGACTCTAATTTCTTTTCTTCTTTGGCATCTCTAATGAAAATAGATTCGTTTGGAGGATTTTCAATTCTTGATTCCTCCTTTTCATGATTGGCCTCCAACATGGGCATTCTCTCCTCATATTGAGCATTTGAGAATTCTTCTTGATTTTGTTCAAATGCCCATGGAAGATTTTTGTATTCATTCATCAAGCCATTTTGGAGACTAGTTTCCAAGTACTCCTCCAAGGCTTTTTGCTTTTCATTTCCTCCTTCAAGTAGGCATTCCATCATGAGCTTGAACTCTCCATTTTGTCCATTCTCAACTTCTTCCACTTCCATTTCCCTATCATTGTCACAACAAAAAGTAGAATCGTCATATTGGGGGTTCGGGGAAGGGAAGGACACATAAGCACAATTAGCCCAATAGCCATTTTGACCACCACATCTATCACATATGCTCCACTCATGGGTTCGAGATTGTGCGCACAATCCTCCCCCGGGAGACTTTAAACAATTTTGCCAAGAGTGAGGTCCTCCACAATAGGGACAAGGGTCATCAAAGTATGAACAACTTCCATCCGACCCATTTTCATTACAAGATGCCATTGTTTTTTTTGTTTTTTTTTTTTTAATTTATTTTAGCAAAAGCAAAAATTGGACAGTTTTGCAAAAACTGGACAGTTCTGCAAAAACTGGACAGTTCTGCAAAAACTGGACAGTTTTGCAGAAATAAAAACTGGACAGTTTTACAGTTTTGCAAAAACTGATCAGTTTTTTTTTTTTTTTTAAAGATAAAATAAAGCAAAGAAAGTTTGGACCAAAGCAAGTTAGCTTAAATCCCAAACTAAACCAAATACGCCAAATTGTTCCCCGGCAACGGCGCCATTTTTTATAACGTCCAAATCCACCCTATTAATTAGAATGGGCATGGTCGTATGCAAATATAATTTACCCAACTATGAGTCGGGGTCGAATCCCACAGAGAACAATATATAGGCGATTAGGAAAGTAAGGAATTTTCACTTTCTACACTAAGCCAAACACTTGATAATATTTTGGTTTTTGGAGAAAATTATAGCTAATGCAAAAATGTAAACTAACCTAGAAAGCAAGTAAAATGATCAATGGCCACAAGCATGGATACAAGGGAAACTACTCTCAAGTAACGATCCAATGGACTTCATGATTTACAAATAATGGTGAGTTTATATTACTTAGCCTCGGATAATGACTCTAAGTTAGCTTCTTCCGAAGACTAACTAGACTACCTAATTGAATATCCCTAAAGCAATTAGGAGCATTAAGAACACCTGAATATGGCTACAAGTGGTGTCGCCTATCCCTAGGTCGATTTCCATTAGATGAGGGTTAACGCCCCAAATTCTTGTTCATTAATCTTTCCCAATCCCGAGTTTGCCTCTTCCAAGTTTAAATCGAAATAAATGAGCAAGTCTTAGGGTTAGCTACTCCCTTAAGAATCATTCAAAATGAGATTAATTAAAGAAACAATAACCCACTTCATTAGGAATAAAATCATTCAACACATAAGCAAAACAAGAGATTCAATCCAACTTAAACAATGTATACTTCCATAAACAAAGTTCAAGTATTGAAATGAAATGCTACACACATAAATATTCAATACAAAACAAGAGTAGAAGAAATGGGTAAAGAATTTCTCATTGGGTGCCTCCAAATCTTCTTTTCCAAGGTGTTGATGATGAACCCTAGCCTCCAAGAACTTGTGTGTTGTGCCAAAGATGATAATGTTTTTGCCCTAAGCCTCTCTTTTATGCCTCATATTTCAGATTTCCAATTCTACCCGTTTTTTGCGAATCTGTCCCGTTTTTGCAAAACTGTCCAGTTTTGACAGTTTTGCAAATCTGTCCAATTTGACCTCTTTTTGACTTTATTTTCACTTGGTTTCTTCCGATCACTTTTAAATCACATAAACCTGTAAAATAGATGTAAATGATATTAAATGCACTATTTTCTCAAGCAAACATAGCAAAAATATAAGATTAAAGAAGAGATAAGTTGGTAAAATACCAACTTATCAGCATGCAGGAGAGCCCAAAGAAAACCATGTATCCATCGGAGTCACGTAAGGTCGGTGACCTCCGATTATATTATGGTATAACCGTGACCGCTTTGCCTCACCTTGAAGGAACTAGTATCATATGGCGAGACTATCAATGAAGAGTGTCCTTATGAGAAAACATAAAATAGGGTCATAAGGCATCGTTTCATATACTTGGAACCTCTAAAGTAGTCATTACCCATAATAGAGTTGAGATATCAAGAAATAATTTAACATTGTCATATTGTCATATTCATAGTAGGAACATATCGTCAACATATCTATCATAGACATTTGAGACTTTACGACTTGGGGATCATGCCTTTGAAATCTTTAGAAGATAGTGTCATAACCAAGGAATAGAATTAAAAATCAAGAACTAGTTTGATATTTTCGTATTCACATTGGGTCCTTAGCCTAAGACTCTTAGTCATGGAATCATTCTTGTCATACTTATCATAGACGTATTCTCTTCCTTAGCATCATCGTTATCATGGTCATCATAGACATATTTCCATTTGAATGGTACGGTACTTATCGTTTGATAATTGGGACAAGGGTCAAAAGTTTCCTTTGAATTCTGCTTCAAAATAAGTCAAACAGAACAATAAGGAAAATCCGGGAACAATGGGCCCACCTCGGGCCGAATGAGGTAGCGTGCACAATTTACATATATTACATGGCATGGCGTTACTTGTGAGGGTTTCAAGGTATTCGGGTCCTATTTATGCAAGTTCTAGAGGTTTGGAAAGTTTTTCCAACGTTTCGCACACTTTCTAATTCAATTCTACTGAATGAAAGAGGGGAAACTTTAGGTGCGGATTCCGGAAAATAGAGTTGTCCCCGAGGTTCATATCCAACATATTACGTCTAAGACATGCCATAGAAGGAAGGGTGAAGCCTTACATACCTCTTTCCGCTCCTTATGCTATTCCAAATTCAAGTTGCAAATCCGCCACAATCTACAAATTGGTCATATTTACCAAACTTTGGTTAGAGCATTTATAATTGGAATCTTAAGATAATACTTGGCTACCGAAATTTTGGCAGCATTTCCCCTGTAAATACTCCATCCCACCAAGTTCAACTTGGCCAATTTCAATCAACAACAATCCCGGGAATTCAACCCGGCCAAATTATTAACAACAATGCCAACAACCATACTAACAATTTCGATAACCAACCCAAAGTACATTCTAACAATTCAATCAATATAGAATTTCCTTCAAAGCCTTCCAACTTCAATAAAACAATAACAACCTAATAGTTCATACACCAACAACATCACACTAGTCTCATTATCTTCCATACTTGCAAGAACATTATTTTCAATTTACATAATCTCTAAAGCAAGTTTCCAACTACATCGACTTCACTAAGGTCATTACGCCTTTATTAGAAACATAGAATCCACTTAACAACAACCAATTACTAAGTAGAATTGACTCTTTATTTCCACACAATATACACGGCTAAACATCATGTATACACGGCCACATATACACACCACACACTCACGGCCACAACATGTATTGCACATTTCCATGAATTTCATCAACCTTTACATACTACAACATACATAATCACCTATAACACATAAAATAAATTGATTCTCACCTTTCTTCTTGACTCCCCGCTTGACTAGAATTGTAACTTGCAAGAATATGAAATCTTCTTGTTCCAATGAACACTCCACCTTGTTAAGGGCCCTTCAATTGGTAGAAAACAATTTTTGAAGAAAATTTTGCCAAGGTTCTTGTTGATTTTTCACTTGGCCGAATGGCCCTCTAGGTTTTTCTCCTCCTTTTCTTGTTCTTCCACTTCTTGAAACTTCTAGAGAATTATATGAATTTATGAAGACTTGGTCTTCTTTTAAATTATTCATTAACCTTTGATATGGGCTTAAGCCCACACCAATTTGGATTGCCAACTTGGCCCAAACTCGAGTCCACACATTTGTTTTCTACAATTCATGAAAAATTTATTTTTCCAATTTCCAAATTCGCCCTTCGTCTTCCTCCATATTTCCACGAGTCATATTGCGAATATTTCCCTTTATACCCTTGACCTTTCTTAATATTCTCACTTCAAAATTTTCATAAACAACTCATATGCCAAACAAAATAAAAATAAAGCCTTGCTTGTTGTCTTCCCGCGATTATCTTAAATTATCCGATTGCACAAAAATGCGGGATATAACAAGTTCATCACCGTGGGGAGCACCAGTCCTATTCGTGAGAAAGAAAGATGGTTCATTACGGATGTGTATCGATTATAGGCAGTTGAATAAGGTGACGATAAAGAACAAATATCCTCTTCCAAGGATTGATGATTTATTTGATCAATTACAGGGTGTCAAGTGGTTTTCCAAAATAGACTTGAGGTAAGGATATCATCAAGTAAGAGTTAAAGAAGAAGACATTCCCAAAACAGCTTTCAGAACGAGATATGACCATTATGAATTTCGGGTGATGTCATTTGGGTTAACTAACGCTCCGGCAGTGTTCATGAATTTGATGAATAACGTATTCTGGCCTCTCTTCGATTTATTCGTAATAGTATTCATTGACGATATTCTAGTATACTCTCGCACAGAATCAGAACATGCAGACCACTTACGTATTGTCCTTGGAATTCTTCGGACTCGAGAATTGTACGCAAAATTTTCAAAGTGCCAGTTTTGGCTGAATTCTGTGACATTTTTGGGTCATGTTATTTCAGATGATGGCATTCGAGTTGATATTCAGAAAAGTGAAGCTGTGAAGACTTGGCCAAGGCCTACGACACCTACAGAAGCCTGTAGTTTTCTGGGATTGGCAGGTTACTATAGAAGGTTCGTAGAAGGATTTTCCTCTATTTCAGCCCCATTGACGAAGCTAACCCAAAAGTCAGCTAAGTTTCAGTGGAATTGTCACGACCCGTCTAGGGGCCGTGACGAGTACCCGATACTTGTACCGAGCACCCCTTGTCTATCGTTTTACCTTTACCTTTTAGCAAGCCATGTAAACAGAGCCATTTTTTTTTTTGAACATTAACATTAGCGGCGTCATTCTGAACATAGACTAATAAACTTCGTTATCACTTATACATCAACATTAACATGCCAAAACACCATATATCTAACTGTACTTAACTGACTGTACATAACTGTCTACGAGCCTCTAGACGTAGTACACTTATACATAGAAAGGGCTGAGTACTGCCGTGCCCGAATATATATACACAAAATAGTACCAAGGAAGTGAGGCTCCGGAATAACTGGAGCACTGTCAACACTGCTGGTAGAGCTTCTAAGTATCAAATCCGCCTGTCTGCTGACCTGCGCGGCATGAAACGCAGCGTCCACAAGAAGGGACGTCAGTACGAATAGTGTACCGAGTATGTAAGGCATGAATAGTAATATACAGAAAATATGAATCATGTATAATGACATAAGAGAGTTACAACACATGTCCTGGGATAGAAACATAACCTGTATATATATATACCCTTGGCAGGTGCTATGCGTACTTAACTTTCCTTTAAGAATCTTTCCTTGTTCATATACATATACATATAAAATAGGACATCTCATATTGCCGAGGCGTCGGCAGCCGATCCATTTAACCATAAATATACACATCCCGCGTCCGGGACGATATCATATCATGTAATGCCAACTGATCAGGTGGATATGCGTTCATAACGCTCTGCCCTTACCTCCATTTCCCCCGTATACATATGCATATATCATGTACATATATCAACGTCTATAGCTCTCTAGCTCTTTTATCATATACATATACTTGTGTCATGTAGGTACATCAGCGTCTATAGCGCTCTGGTGCTTTTATCATATACATATACGTGTGTCATGTAGGTACATCAGCGTCTATAGCGCTCTAGCTCTTTCGTCATGTGCATGTTTTAAAAATATATACGCATATCCTACATACATTTACATGTCTTATATGCATTTACGTATCCTATAAACATATATCTCATATGCACGCAGGAGAGCCCAAAGAAGCATCATGTAGTCATCGGAGTGACGTAAAGTCGGTAACCTCCGATTACATTATAGAATACTCGTGATCGCTTTGTCTCACCTTGAAGGAACGAGTATTTTAAGGTGAGACTATCAACGGGGAATAATATTAAAGTAAACGTAGAATGAAATCGGGGCATCATAGATGACAGTTCATAGACTTTGAAATCTTTTAGAAAATAAAGTCATAGCTAGGAAATATAAATAATATTAAAAAATTAGTTTATCATTTTCATGTTTACATAAGATACTTAGCTTAGTCATCTTAGTCATAGAGTCGTTCCGGTAGTACGTATCATAGACATATTCTCTTATCTAACATCATTGTTATCATTATCGTCATGGAAGTGCCCTCGTTAGAGGAGTCATAGTATTTATCATTTGGTAACGAAATCGGGATCAAAGGTTCCCTTTGGATTCACTTCAAGTAAGTCAAGCAAGACTGTAAGGAAAAATCCGAGAGTAGCGGGCCCACCTCGGGCCGGATGGGGTGACGTATATGATTTACATATATTACGTGTCATGTCATTACTTGGGAGGGTCCAGGGGTAATCGGGTCCCACTTATGCAAGTTCTAGGGGTTTAAGAGGTCTTTCCATCATTTGCACACTTTCTAGTTCAATTCTATTGAACAAAAAGTGGAAAACTTTAGGTGCGGATTCCGGGGAACCGAGTTGTCCCCGAGGCTCGTACCCAACTTATTTCAACTAAGACATGCCATAGAAAGAAGGGTGAAGCCTTACATACCTCTTTCCGCTTCTTTTGCTATTCCGAATTCACGTTGCAATCTCGTCAAAATCTGCAAATTGGTCACATTTACCCAAACTTTCATTAGGGTACTTAGAGTTAGAATCTTAAGGACCCACTTGGCTACCGAAATTTCGGCAGCACTTCCTCTGTAAATATACCATCCTCAACATTCAACATAGCCAAATTCTCATCAATCACAATCCGGGAATTCAAACCCGGCCAAACTATTAACATAATTCAACAATCACACTAAAAATTCACATATTCCATTCAAGGTGCATTCCAACACTTCAATTAACATTCTACCTCCTTCAATACTCTCCAATTCCAATGAAACAACAATAACCTTATAATACATATATTCCAACAACATCATAGTAATACCATTACATGTCTTCCATACAAAAACATTATTTTCAATTTACACAAACTTCCAATTGCCAATACTTCACCAACCTTATCAAGTCTTTATTTGCGATATAACATCTACAACACAACGATTAAGATATTAATTACAACTCGCTCATTATTCTTTCGCAACTCACCAATATACACGACTATACATCAAGTATACACGGCCACATATACCATGCACACTCACACGGCTCCAACATGTATACACCACTACAATCTCTCCAAACTCAATCAACTTCCATTTTCCACATATCATTCACAACAATAACAACTAAACACTAATTAAAATAATTGAAGCATGACTCCTACACACATATATATATATACACGCCCATATACTATATTTCTCTCCTTCATGAATTTCATCCATTTTAGCATACTACAACACATATAAACCATATATAACACATAAAACAAGATCAAAACTCACCTTTCTTCTTCAACTTCTCACTTGACTACAACTTGACAACTTGTATGATTTTGAATTTTTCTTGCTCCAACAACAACTCCACCTTGTTAATCACCCTTTACTTGGTAGAAAATGATTTTTGAAGAATTTTTGCAAATTTTTCTTGTGAAAATTGCTCTTGGCCGAAATGGCCTTAAGTTTTTCTCCTCTCTCTCTTGTTCTTGCTTTTCTTGAAATTTCTAGAACATTATGTGGAATAAGATGACTTAGTCATCTTATTTATTGACCAAATTTTATTTAATATGGGCTTGGGCCATAACCATGGCCGGTTGGGCCTCACAAATTTTGGGCCTTATTATTTTTTTTGATTTTTTTTGGGCCAACTCGGTTTGGTCCCGAGTTGGGCCTAGCCCACTGACCTTTCGACCTTAAAACGTTCATATCTCCTTGTACCGAAGTCACCTGGGCACCCACGACCTATGGTTGGAAAG
This sequence comes from Lycium barbarum, assembly GCF_019175385.1. Lineage (NCBI taxonomy): Eukaryota > Viridiplantae > Streptophyta > Magnoliopsida > Solanales > Solanaceae > Lycium > Lycium barbarum. The sequence goes on from NC_083344.1 coordinate 85,932,261, forward strand.
CTAATTAAATTATCTACAACTTCTATATCTTGATACTTTTCCAAATTCTAAACTTATAATACCGTTTTTGCCCCTTGAATTCAGATCACCCGAAAATGTTTTCTTAAAAATATTCGTTTGGAGGACTTCCACTTTGATTTGGCCCAAGGGTCCTTCTTGAGTTGTGTTTAACTTCTCATATGTGATTCATATGAATTTTCAGATGTCCCAAAAAAAATCTCGATGTGTGGGTCCCACCTCAGCAATTAATCTGACGTTCAAAAATACGGGATATAACAGGAATGATGCTTGTGAACGCAGCTTCCAAGAGTTGAAGGACAGATTAACCTCAGTGTTATATCCCGTGTTTTCACACGTTTGGAAAAAATTCGATAAATATTGGATTCTTGAGATATAAGGTCAAATTTGATAGTTTGTTGAACATAAGAGTTATGTATGAGAGAATAAAGTCATGAAAGAGCGGGACAAGGCTAAGGGTAATTTTGGAATTTTGGAAATTAGTTTCGGGAATTACAAAAGACGATCCATAAGCTATTGGGCTCAATAATTGAATTGAAAATGAGGCCCATTTTCTTAAGGGTGGCCGGCCACATTAGGCCTTGGCCCAAACCCATTTTTAGTTGGTCATGTGCTTGGTCATGTGACCAAGCACTTCAACTACTTATACCATTGAAGACTTAAGGAATTAGAGATAAGAACAACAAAAGAAAATAGAAGAAGAATAAGAAGAGGTCTCGGGTTTGGAGGAGAAAAATAGGTACCAAAAATCTTGTCTTAAAAATTCATTTCTTGTGATTTTCCTACTAATTCAAGGCCCCTTTGCAACTTGGTGTAGTTGGTTTGGAAGGAAGAAGTCTTGGTTCTTCAAGTTGACCCTATATTCAAGTGAAGAAGATTGAGTAAAAAGGTAAGAAATTATCCCTTGTTCTTGTGTTATGAAGTTTTGTTTGTGTTGTAGTATGTAGAAATGTGTTGATTATATGGAAAAATGGAAGTTTGTAATGTGGGTTTGGAATTGGAGGTGTAGCCGTGTGTATATATATGTTGTATAGCCAAAATGTATAGAATTCATGCTATATTCTAGTCGTGATTGTGATGAAATGTATATCGGAAGTGAAAGTGAAATGAATTGAGTTGAAGTGGGTGAGTTGATACTTGGCCGTGTGGTATAGGTTTGTATGGAATGGAATGGATTAAGTTTGTTTAGTATGTTAGTTGTGTTATTGAGATTCTTGTAATGTAAATGAAGTTAGAATGATATAAGTTTGAATCTAATTGGAATGCAAACACTTATGTCGTTTTAGTATGATTTTCCGACATTAAGGAAATGAAGTTGTTTGGTTGTGAATTATGATGATCATTGATGAAATTGGAAGTTGGAAACTTGTTATGAAATTGTATGCCAAAGATTTGATGTTTTCCATAAATTATGACTTTGGCGGAAAGTTGTATATTATGTAGATCAAGTGTATAACTTAAGGAAAATGATATGAAATGTCTCTAAATCTATATTGTGATGATCTTGAGTGATAATGGATGTGAAATCATTGATATTAGTGAAGGTTTGGATTAGAATGAAGGTTATGCCAACTTGTGAGAAAAATGACTAGTTGAAGGATATTTGTGTTTTTGATGTTCTTTGTTGATGTTAATGTTGTCGTTTGGGTTGTTGTTGATGATTTCTAGCCGAGTTGAATTCTCGGGGTGCTATATGTATAGGGGAAGTGTTGCCGAAATTTCGGTAGACAAATATGCTTTAAGTTGGATTAATGGTATTCATAACTCACAATTGGTAAACTTGACCAATTGCAGTTTTTCGACGAAACGGGAAGTGAGTTTGGAAAGGCTTAAGGAGCGTGAAAGGTATGTAAAGCTACCCCGATCCTTCTTTTGGCATGTCTAAGTGTTTTAGGATCGGATTCGGGCCTCAAAAGACCTTCTTGGCCATCGGAATCCGCAAGAGAAAATCTCAGTTTTTCCTTCAGTGGAATTGAACCATTTTGATATGCTTTTCCTGAAATTATGTAAACTTTCTCTAAACTCCTTGAAAAGCTATAGAATGTCCGTAGAACCTTTATAGGTGACCCCATAAGCTTAAAGGGCGTAATTTGAGCCCACCGCCTTGCATGTTCCGAGGTGGGCCCGCTATTCCCGGTTTTGCCCTTAATGTACTAAAGTCCCCTTTTTGAACGTTTTTGAAAGAAACGTTTCGACTACCCTTTTAATTACCTAACTAATATGGTTTTAAATATTCCATTAAGTCTGATAAATTGTTTTGATACTCGAAACTCATTTACTATGATTCCTTCCGACTTCATCGGATCGGTTTGTCTTTGATATGCCTCATCGAGTCTATGGAAACATTCATGATATTTTACTTGCATTAGTTTCTCACGACTCTATTCGTGGATGCCCCAATGTTTCCCACACTGAGCCCGGGCCAGGATATGTTGTCAAGCGTAATCCCCTCATTGTTCGCCGTGCCTTGATGTGAGGGGGCAGGTATATGCGTACATGCGTTTGTGGAGTATGCTGTGCCATGTACGTTTGTTCTGATATGATTTACTATAGCCATCTGATATGACATATTATGTTACGGGGTTATGCCCCTATTCTGATTGTTCTGTGTTGTGGCACCAGCGTCGGGAGGGTGGCCACGTTCTGTCTGCCGAGTCCCTTGGCAGGGGTCGGATTTGATATGACATATGTTCTGTACACACTCTGCATGTTTTGGAAATATGTATCTGATACTTTGGATTTTTCGTTTACTTTCTGTATGTTCTGCACCAGTTATGAGTTTGTTTCTGTAACTCAGGCTTTACATATTCAGTACATATTTCGTACTGACCCCCTTTCCTCGGGGGCTGCGTTTTCATGCCGCGCAGGTACCGACGACAGGTTTGCTTATCCGTCCGCTTAGGATCTCATTCTGCTATTTTTGGAGCGCTCTTTTATTCAGAGCCATCTTTTGGTATAGTCTGTCACTTCTATATATGTATATTCTCGTTCACGGGTACGGCGGGGCCCTGTCCCGTCATATGATTCTGTCGGTCTGTTTAGAGGTCTGTGGACATGTTGGGGGTTGGGGTCTTTCTGTACGGATATGTGTATGTGTTGTGTTTGGACGATCCCATTCGCCGCGGCGGCCGGTCCGCATATATTTAGATGTTACTCTGTTGGCCCTGTGTGGCCTTTGTTGGTATTTTCTGCGTGCAGGGTATATGGGATAGTCCGTAAAACAAAGGAAACTCTGCCGAAATTTTTCGGGAAATTATCTAAATTGGAAATAAAGCCTTGTCGGCTTCTGCTTTATACTAGAATGCGTTTGATACAATTTGAGATAGCATTTGGTAGATGCGTTCGGGTGCCCAGATCGGGCACTAGTCACGGCCTACGGGGTTGGGTCGTGACAAAAGTGGTATCAGAGCGGTTCGTCCTCGGAATGTCTACAGACCGTGTCTAGTAGAGTCTTGTTTATCGGTGTGTTGTGCACCATACCTATAGACAGGAGGCTACAGGGCATTTAGGATACTACCCTTCTTTCTGTCTTAGATCGTGCGATAGAGCTGTGTTATCAGGATGATTCCTCCCTAACGAATTGTTACATTTGCAGTTATGCCTCCAAAAAAGGCGACAGCGGCCCAAAAGGCCAAGGCAGCAGCTGTGGGAGAGACTAGTCGGGCCCAGAGGGTTACCAGGGCCCATGCTCATATTGCTCCTGATATTTTGCCCCCGGCAGAGGGCTCTTCCACACCGCCACACGTAGAGGATATTGGAGCAGCAGCAGCTGCAGGTCGAGGGGCGGCTCCACCGCCAGCTCCCGAGATTCCAGTACCTGAGCCTCCAGCTCCACGGCCAGGGACTGAGGATCAGACTATGAAAGAGGCAGTCCAGCTATTGACCAGACTTGTGGCGGGACAGGTTCAGGGGCACGGATTGGGAGGTGACCGAGCATATAGGCGTGACAGTTCGAGAGCTCGTGAGTTATTGACTTGTGGCCCTCCAGAGTTCTTCGGGACAAAGCTCGAGGAGGATCCTGAGGAGTTTATCAGGAAGATGTGGCGCACCTTACAGTTTATTAATGCGTCCGCGACAGAGTCAGTCACATTGGCTTCTTACCGATTGTATGATATAGCGACAAATTGGTACGAGTCATGGGAGTTATCCAGAGGCGACGGCGCTCCCCCAGCAGTTTGGGATGATTTTTCTCAGGCTTTTCTTAGCCATTTTCTGCCTTCGGAGTTACGGCGGGCCAAGGCTGACAGATTCTTATTGCTGAGACAGAGGGGTCGCAGTGTTCGAGAGTACAGTATGGAGTTCGACTCATTGGCCCGATACGCACCTGCTGTGGTAGCTACTATGGCTGACAGGATGCACAGGTATATTATGGGGCTGGACCGTTATTTTGTCGACAGCTGTTTGGTATTGGATGCTCAGCCCGGCATGGATATTGCCCAGATTCAGGCCCACGCCCAGGGCATGGAGGACCGGCATAGGGAGCGTCAGCCTGATAGGAGCCAGGATCGGAGACAGCCCAAGAGGGCCAGATCATCTGGGTATTCTGGAGATTCTCGGGGCAGGCAGCCTTAGCAGCCGCAGCAGCCTAGCAGACATCTATCCCAGCCGGCACAGAGCGCACCTCCACAGCCTACAGGTCGCAGATTCGATAGCCCAGGTTATTCAGGAGCAGGTCAGAGCTCCAGGGCTTCAGGTTCGCGGACAGACAGGGGTTCTGGTCAGACGAGGCCACCTAGGCCTCAGTGTTCTTACTGTGGCAGATACCATCCTGGGGAGTGCTACAGAGCCACCGGTGCATGTTTTTCTTGTGGCCGTCAGGGCCATTCTGTGAGAGATTGCTCGTATACGGGTAGTTCGGGTGGTGCAGCGCAGCCTACCGGATCAGCCGCCGGGTCTTCATCTTCATCAGTGGCTATGCGCCCTACGGGGCCAGGTACTTCAGCACCAGCGGGTCGCGGCAGAGGCCGTGGTGGAGCTTCTAGTACTAGCGGTCCTTCGAACCGCATCTATGCTCTGCCTAGCCGCCAGGATTAGGAGGCATCGCCTAATGTCGTTACAGGTACACTATTGGTTTTCTCTCGGTCTGTGTATGCATTGATTGATCCAGGTTCGACTTTGTCATATATTTCGCCTCTGGTTGCTTGTAAAATTGGTATAACATCTGAACCTATAGAGCCATTTGAGGTAGCCACACCGATTGGGGACTTTATTATAGCAAAACAGGTATATAAGAACTGTTCTGTAATTGTATGTGGCCGTGACACTAAGGCAGATCTGGTGGAGTTAGATATGGTCGAGTTCGATGTTATTATGGGAATGGACTGGCTAGCCTCCTGTTATGCTAATGTTGATTGCCAAAATAAGGTAGTTCGTTTCCAGTTTCCTGGGGAGCCAGTTATAGAATAGGCCGGTAATACAGCATCGCCGAAAGGTAAGTTTATTTCATACCTTAAGGCAAAGAAAATGATCAGAAAGGGTTATTTTTATCATCTGGTTCGGGTACAAGACTTGACAACAGAAACGCCGACTCTTCAGTCAGTTCCCGTGGTTAATGAATTTCCAGATGTGTTCCCAGAAGAGCTTCCAGGCTTTCCTCCAGAGCGGGAGATAGATTTTACTATTGATTTGCTTCCAGATACTCAGCCGATATCTATTCCCCCGTACAGAATGGCACCGGCAGAATTGAAAGAACTGAAAGAGCAGTTGAAGGATCTGTTAGAAAAAGGCTTCATTAGACCCAGCACTTCGCCTTGGGGAGCCCCGGTATTATTTGTGCGTAAGAAAGACGGGTCGTTGCATATGTGTATTGATTATCGACAGCTGAATAAGGTAACCATAAAGAATAAATACCCCCTCCCCAGAATTGACGATTTGTTTGATCAGTTGCAGGGCGCCAAGTATTTTTCGAAGATAGATCTTCGGTCTGGCTATCATCAGGTACGGGTACGGGAGGCCGACATTCCTAAGACAGCATTCCGGACCAGATATGGGCATTATGAATTCAGAGTTATGTCTTTTGGGCTGACTAATGCTCCTGCGGTATTCATGGATTTAATGAACCGGGTATTCAGGCCATTCTTAGACATGTTTGTAATTGTATTTATCGATGATATCCTGGTTTATTCTCGGTCCGAGGCAGAACACGCAGATCATCTAAGAGCGGTATTAGGGGTACTTCGGCATCAGAAATTATATGCAAAATTTTCTAAATGTGAATTCTGGCTGGCTTCAGTGGCATTCCTGGGGCATATTATTGCAGCTGATGGTGTCCGGGTGGATACACAGAAGATTGATGCCGTGAAAATTTGGCCCAGACCCACGACGCCCACAGAGGTACGTAGTTTCCTGGGGTTAGCAGGCTATTACAGAAGATTTGTGGAAACGTTTGCTTCGATTTCAGCGCCTTTGACAAGGCTAACTCAGAAGGGAGCCAAGTTCCAGTGGACTGATGCTTGTGAACGAAGCTTCCAGTTGCTGAAAGAGAAGCTGACTACAGCCCCAGTTCTGACTCTTCCAGAGGGACCCGATGGATATGTTATTTATTGTGACGCTTCTGGCATGGGATTGGGCTGTGTATTGATGCAGCACGGTAGAGTTATAGCTTATGCTTCTCGGCAATTGAAAAAGCATGAAAAGAATTATCCTACTCACGATCTGGAGCTTGCAGCGGTGATCCATGCCCTGAAGATATGGAGACATTATTTATATGGCGTTCATGTTGATATCTATACAGATCATAAGAGTCTCCAGTATATTTTCAGACAGAAAGAGCTTAATTTGCGGTAACGGAGGTGGCTGGAGCTCCTGAAAGACTATGATGTGGATATTCTGTATCATCCGGGCAAGGCTAATGTTGTTGCAGATGCGCTTAGCCGGAAATCTATGGGCAGCTTGGCAGATTTACAGCCAGACAGGAGAGAGATAGTACGTGACATTCATCAGTTGGCTAATCTTGGGGTTCGTCTGGCCGATTCTGGAGGTACACGGATTTCTGTCCGAGGGGTTTCTGAATCATCTATTAAGGAAGATATCAAACGGCATCAATATGAAGATCCTGTTTTGGCACAGTACAGAGACACGGCCTATGATAAGGAGAAGACTCCGTTCGAGTTCACTCCGGATGGGACTTTATTATTCAGGGGCAGGTTGTGTGTACCTGATATTGCAGGTCTTCGGCAGCAGGTTATGAGCGAGGCACATTATGCTCGCTATTCGGTCCATCCTGGGTCTACGAAGATGTACCATGATCTCCGATGCTTATACTGGTGGGATGGCATGAAACGGGATATCGCAGAATTCGTCGCCCAGTGTCCCAATTGTCAACAGGTCAAAATTGAACACCAGAAACCGGGTGGACTGTTGCAGGAAATGGAAATTCCGACGTGGAAGTGGGAGATCATTAATATGGACTTCATTACAGGGTTGCCTCGCACTCCACGGAAGTATGATTCCATCTGGGTTATTGTTGATAGGCTGACAAAATCAGCCCATTTTCTCCCCGTCAGGACTACTTATTCCGCCGAGGATTATGCCAGGCTTTATATTAAAGAAATAGTGAAGCTTCATGGAGTTCCTATATCTATTATCACTGACAGAGGTGCTCAGTTCACGGCGAACTTCTGGAGATCTTTTCAGGAAGGATTAGGGACTCAGCTAAGCCTAAGCACAGCTTTCCATCCTCAGAGTGACGGACAGGCCGAGCGCACTATCCAGACGCTTGAAGATATGTTGCGAGCCTGTGTTATTGATTTCAGAGGTAGCTGGGAGGATCACTTGCCATTGATTGAATTTTCTTATAATAACAGCTACCATTCCAACATCCAGATGGCTCCGTACGAGGCTTTATATGGTAGGAAATGCAGGTCACCTATTGGCTGGTTTGATATTGGCGAGACAGAATTAATCGGCCCAGATATGATCCAGCAGGCAGTTGATAAGGTGAAACTTATCCGGGAGTGACTATTGGCAGCCCAGAGTCGACAGAAATCATACGCTGATAAACGGCGTCGTCCTTTGGAATTCCAAGTTGGTGATTGGGTATTTCTGAAGGTATCGCCTATGAAAGGCGTGATGCGGTTCGGCAGAAAGGGGAAACTTAGTCCGCGTTATATTGGGCCTTATTTGATTGTGCGGAAAATTGGGAATGTCGCCTATGAGTTAGATTTTCCATCTGATTTGGAAGCAGTACATCCGGTATTCCATGTGTCTATGCTCCGCAAATGCATTGGTGATCCCTCCAGAATATTTCCTGCGGATGATATTCAGGTGACGGAGCAGTTTTCTTATGAGGAGCAGCCCGTAGCTATTTTGGACCGTCAGGTACGGAGGCTCCGTAATAAGGATGTAGCCTCTGTTAAGGTACTGTGGCGGAACGATAATAGGGAGGAAATGACATGGGAGGCCGAAGAGGAAATGAAGAAGAAATACCCTCATATGTTCCCTATGCCCACAGGTAACCTTGAATCCCTACTTAATTTCATTTTAATACCAATCGTATGTCATATGTGTTGTCTATAATTAGAAACTCCCCCAAGGTATTTTCCAACCCTATAAGATTAATTTTACATTCGAGGACGAATGTTCTAAAGGGGGGGAGGATGTTATATCCCGTGTTTTCACACGTTTGGAAAAAATTCGATAAATATTGGATTCTTGAGATATAAGGTCAAATTTGATAGTTTGTTGAACATAAGAGTTATGTATGAGAGAATAAAGTCATGAAAGAGCGGGACAAGGCTAAGGGTAATTTTGGAATTTTGGAAATTAGTTTCGGGAATTACAAAAGACGATCCATAAGCTATTGGGCTCAAAAATTGAATTGAAAATGAGGCCCATTTTCTTAAGGGTGGCCGGCCACATTAGGCCTTGGCCCAAACCCATTTTTAGTTGGTCATGTGCTTGGTCATGTGACCAAGCACTTCAACTACTTATACCATTGAAGACTTAAGGAATTAGAGATAAGAACAACAAAAGAAAATAGAAGAAGAACAAGAAGAGGTCTCGGGTTTGGAGGAGAAAAATAGGTACCAAAAATCTTGTCTTAAAAATTCATTTCTTGTGATTTTCCTACTAATTCAAGGCCCCTTTGCAACTTGGTGTAGTTGGTTTGGAAGGAAGAAGTCTTGTTTCTTCAAGTTGACCCTATATTCAAGTGAAGAAGATTGAGTAAAAAGGTAAGAAATTATCCATTGTTCTTGTGTTATGAAGTTTTGTTTGTGTTGTAGTATGTAGAAATGTGTTGATTATATGGAAAAATGGAAGTTTGTAATGTGGGTTTGGAATTGGAGGTGTAGCCGTGTGTGTATATATATGTTGTATAGCCAAAATGTATAGAATTCATGCTATATTCTAGTCGTGATTGTGATGAAATGTATATCGGAAGTGAAAGTGAAATGAATTGAGTTGAAGTGGGTGAGTTGATACTTGGCCGTGTGGTATAGGTTTGTATGGAATGGAATGGATTAAGTTTGTTTAGTATGTTAGTTGTGTTATTGAGATTCTTGTAATGTAAATGAAGTTAGAATGATATAAGTTTGAATCGAATTGGAATGCAAACACTTATGTCGTTTTAGTATGATTTTCCGACATTAAGGAAATGAAGTTGTTTGGTTGTGAATTATGATGATCATTGATGAAATTGGAAGTTGGAAACTTGTTATGAAATTGTATGCCAAAGATTTGATGTTTTCCATAAATTATGACTTTGGCGGAAAGTTGTATATTATGTATATCAAGTGTATAACTTAAGGAAAAGGATATGAAATGTCTCTATATCTATATTGTGATGATCTTGAGTGATAATGGATGTGAAATCATTGATATTAGTGAAGGTTTGGATTAGAATGAAGGTTATGCCAACTTGTGAGAAAAATGACTAGTTGAAGGATATTTGTGTTTTTGATGTTCTTTGTTGATGTTAATGTTGTCGTTTGGGTTGTTGTTGATGATTTCTAGCCGAGTTGAATTCTCGGGGTGCTATATGTATAGGGGAAGTGCTGCCGAAATTTTGGTAGACAAATATGCTTTAAGTTGGATTAATGGTATTCATAACTCACAATTGGTAAACTTGACCAATTGCAGTTTTTCGACGAAACGGGAAGTGAGTTTGGAAAGGCTTAAGAAGCGTGAAAGGTATGTAAAGCTACCCCGATCCTTCTTTTGGCATGTCTAAGTGTTTTAGGATCGGATTCGGGCCTCAAAAGACCTTCTTGGCCATCGGAATCCGCAAGAGAAAATCTCAGTTTTTCCTTCAGTGGAATTGAACCATTTTGATATGCTTTTCCTGAAATTATGTAAACTTTCTCTAAACTCCTTGAAAAGCTATAGAATGTCCGTAGAACCTTTATAGGTGACCCCATAAGCATAAAAGGCGTAATTTGAGCCCACCGCCTTGCATGTTCCGAGGTGGGCCCGCTATTCCCGGTTTTGCCCTTAATGTACTAAAGTCCCCTTTTTGAACGATTGTTGAAAGAAACGTTTCGACTACCCTTTTAATTACCTAACTAATATGGTTTTAAATATTCCATTAAGTCTGATAAATTGTTTTGATACTCGAAACTCATTTACTATGATTCCTTCCGACTTCATTGGATCGGTTTGTCTTTGATATGCCTCATCGAGTCTATGGAAACATTCATGATATTTTACTTGCATTAGTTTCTCACGACTCTATTCGTGGATGCCCCAATGTTTCCCACACTGAGCCCGGGCCAGGATATGTTGTCAAGCGTAATCCCCTGCATTGTTCGCCGTGCCTCGATGTGAGGGGGCAGGTATATGCGTACATGGGTTTGTGGAGTATGCTGTGCCATGTACGTTTGTTCTGATATGATTTACTATGGCCATCTGATATGACATATTATGTGTCACGACCCAACCCCGTGGGCCGCGACCAGTGCCCTAGCTGGGCACCTATACGTACCCGATACCCAAATTAGCATATTATCAGAATAATAATATAATAATAACATTAGTGGATGCTACAGAATTTAGCAGAAGAGCAGACTTGGCACACAGAAGCCGATAAGGCTGTCATATAACAAAACATCCCAAACATATGTACAGAACCCACACAGATGTATCCACAGACCTCTACAGAACATATCGCAATCATAAGACGGGACAGGGCCCCGTCATACCCTGAACAAAGTACATATCCAGATAGCAGTGACAGACTGTACCAAAAGATGGGCTCTGTAGAAGAGAGCGCCCCAAAATAGCAGAAATGGGATCCTAAACGTGCGGATCAGCAAACCTGTCGTCCGTACCTGCGCGGCATGAAAACGCAGCCCCCGAAGAAAGGGGGTCAGTACGAAATATGTACTGAATATGTAAAGCGGAATCACAGAAGTCAAATCATAATGATTACAGAAAATGGGTACAAAATCCAGAGTGTCAAATGCATATTTCCAAATCAGACAGAATGTGTACAGAAACATATGTCATATCATATCATATCCGGTCCCTGCCACGGGACTCGGCAGACAGAATGTGGCCACCCTCCCGACGCTGGTGCCACTATACAGAGGAATCAGAAAAAGGGGCGTGGCCCCGTATCATATAATGTCATATCAAAATGGCCATAACAGATCAGATCAGAATAGGCGGACATGGCACATCATACTCCACAGACCCATGTACGCGTATACCTGCCCCCTCACATCGGGACGCGGCGAACAATGCAGAGAATTACGCTTGACAACATATCCTGGCCCGGGCTCAGTGTGGGAAACATTGGGACATCCACGAATGGAGTAGTGAGAGACTAATGCAATTTAAAAATATCATAAATGGTTTCAAAGACTCGATGAAGCGTATCAAAGCCAAACAAATCCAATGGAGTCGGACGAAATCAGAACTAATACAATTCGGATATCATAATAATTTACAGGAATATAACCTTCCTGAAGTCATTCCGAGTGTCAAAATAATTTATAAGATTTAATAGAATATTTAAAATAATATTCTTTAAGCGATTAGTAAGGTAATCAAAACATTTCTTTCAAAAATCGCTTAAAAAGTAAGCTTTAGCATATTAGGGGCAAAACTGGAAATAGTGGGCTCGTCTCGGGACAAATAAGGCGGCGGGCTCAAATTATGCCCTCTAAGCTTATGGTATCACCTAAAAAGGTTATACAGACATTCTATGACTTTCCAAGTAATTTGGAGCAAAGTTGCATAATTTCAAGAAATAGCGTATCAAAGATGGTTCAATTCTACTGAAGGAAAAACTGAAATTTTGTCTTGCGGATTCCGAGGGCCAAGAGGTCCTTCGAGGCCCGGATCCGACTCTAACACACTAAGGGCATGCCAAGGGAAGAATTGGGTTTGCTTTACATACCTTTCACGCTCCTTAAGCCTTTCCAAACTCACTTCCCGTTTCGTCGAAAAACTGCAATTGGTCAAGTTTACCAATTGTGAGTTATTAATGCCATTATTACAACTTTAATCATATTTGGCTACCGAAATTTCGGCAGCACTTCCCCTATACATATGGCACCCCGAGAATTCAACTCGGCTAGAAATCATCAACAACAACCCAAACGACGACATTAACATCAACAAAGAACATTAAGAACACAAATATCCTTCAACAAGACATTTTTCTCACAAGTTGACATAACCTTCATTTCAATCCAAACTTTCACTAATATCAATAATTTCACATTCATCAACAATCAAGATCATCACCATATAGTTCTAGATACATTTCATATCGATTGCCTTAAGATATACACTTGATATACATAATATACAATTGTCCGCCAAAGTCTTAACTTATGCAAAACATCAAATCTTTGGCATGCAATTCCATAACAAGTTTCCAACTTCCAAATTCATCAATGATTATCACCATTAACAACCAAACAACTTCATTTCCTTAATGTCGGAAAATCATACTAAAACGACATAAGTTTCTACATTCCAATTCAATACAAACTTATATCATTCTAACTTCATTTCTATGCCAAGCATTACAACAACACTCCAATACACTAAACAAACTTAATCAATTCCACTCCATAGCCAACATACCACACGGCCATATGCTTATTTTTCCATATCAACTAAATTCATCCAACTTTCAATTCCCACATGCATTTCATCACAATCATAACTAGAATATAACATAAATTCAATACAATTTGGCTATACAACATGCATATACACACGGCTACAAGCCATATACCAAACCCACATTGCAAACTTCCATTTCTTCATACAATCAACACATTTCCATATACTACAACACAATCAAAACTTCACAACACAATAAAAAGGTAGAAATTCATACCTTTTCTTCAAGTTTCCTTCACTTGGAGATGTAGTCACTTTGATGATTCTAATGCTCCCCACTCCAATCCAACTATACCAAGTTACAAAGGAACCTTGACTTAGTAGGAAATCAACAAGAAATAAATTTTTGAAGCAAGATTTTTGGTACCTATTTTTTCCTAGCAAACCCGAAACCCTCTTCTTTCTCCTCTTCTATTTTTTTGTTCTTGGTTATCTCCTTTCATACTTATCACAGTCTTCAATTATATAAGTATTGAAGTGCTTGGTCACATGACCAAGCACATGACCCATAAAATGGGCTTGGACCAAGCCAAAGTGGCCGGCCAAGCACCCCATTTTGGGCCTCACTTTGCTTCAATTATTTTTTGAGCCCAATACTTATGGATCACATTTTGTAATTCCCGAAACTAATTTCCAAAATTCCAAAATTACCCTTAACCTTGTCCCACACTTTCATGACTCTATTCTTTCATGCATAACTCCTATGTTCAACAAAATATCAAATTGATCTTATATCTCAAGAATCCAATGTAATTCAAGTCTTTCCAAACGTGTGAAAACACGGGTCATAACATCCTCCCCCCCTTTAGAACATTCGTCCTCGAATGTAAAATTAATCTTATAGGGTTGGAAAATACTTTGGGGGAGTTCATGCTTACAAACAACACATAGGACATACGATTGACATTGAAATGAAATTAAGCAGGATTTAAGGTTACCTGTGGGCATAGGGAACAATTGAGGATATTTCTTCTTCATTTCCTCTTCGGCCTCCCATGTCATTTCCTCCCTATTATCGTTCCGCCACAGTACCTTAACAGAGGCTACGTCTTTATTCCGGAGCCTTCTTACCTGACGATCCAAAATAGATACGGGCTGTTCCTCGTACGATAGTTGCTCCGTCACCTGAATATCATCCGCAGGGAAAATTCTGGAAGGGTCACCAATGCATCTGCGAAGCATAGAGACATGGAATACCGGATGTACCGCTTCCAAATCAGATGGCAAATCTAACTCATAGGCGACATTTCCAACCTTCCGAACAATCTGATAAGGCCCAATATAACGCGGACTGAGCTTACCCTTTCTGCCGAATCGCATCACGCCTTTCATAGGCGATACCTTCAGAAATACCCAATCGCCTACCTGAAACTCCAACGGTCAACGCCGTTTATCCGCGTATGATTTCTGTCGACTCTGGGCTGCCAACAGTCGCTCTCGAATAAGTTTCACCTTGTCCACGGCCTGCTGGACCATATCTGGGCCAATCAACTCTGTCTCGCTAATATCAAACCAGCCGATCGGCGATCTGCACTTCCTGCCATATAAAGCCTCGTACGGAGCCATCTGGATGCTGGAATGGTAACTGTTATTATATGCAAACTCAATAAACGGCAGGTGATCATCCCAGCTGCCTCTGAAATCAATAACGCAGGCCCGCAACATATCCCCCAGCGTCTGTATAGTGCGCTCGGCCTGCCCGTCGCTCTGAGGATGAAATGCGATGCTCAGACTCACTTGAGTCCCTAGTCCCTCCTGAAAAGATCTCCAGAAATGCGCCGTAAACTGGGCGCCTCTGTCAGAAATAATAGATATAGGAACTCCGTGAAGCTTCACAATCTCTTTAATATAGAGCCTGGCATAATCCTCGGCGGAATAAGTAGCCCTGACGGGAAGAAAATGGGCTGATTTCGTCAGCCTATCAACAACGACCCAGATGGAATCATACTTCCGTGGAGTGCGAGGCAAACCTGTAATGAAGTCCATATTAATAACCTCCCACTTCCAAGTCGGGATTTCTATCTCCTGCAGCAGTCCACCCGGTTTCTGGTGCTCAATCTTGACATGCTGACAATTAGGGCACTGGGCGACGAACTCTGCAACATCCCGCTTCATACCGTCCCACCAGTATAAGCATCGAAGATCATGGTACAGCTTCGTAGACCCAGGATGGACCGAATAGCGAGCATAATGTGCCTCGCTCATAACCTGCTGCCGAAGGCCTGCAATGTCACGACCCAACCCCGTAGGCCGAGACTTGTGCCCGAATTGGACACTCATATTTATCTGTTAACTCTAATAATTTATAATTAGCATGTCATGATCTCATTTGTATGTAAGAAGATAGTGAGTTATTTAGATTTGTCAAGTTCTGTATGCCTTAGTCATCCATCTCCCAAGGAGTTGCACTTATCAAACAACAACATTTATATATATTCCTAAGCAAGCCGACAAGGCTGCCACGATATACAAAATACCAAACATACACACATATGCAAGCCGACAAGGCTGCCATTACGACTGGGTACGCCCCAAACTTAAGTCAAAACATAAAACGCATCAACAACTGTAAACAGACCCACACCGATATCCACAGACTTCTAAGAGTAATGACCGTATTATGTGGCGGGACAGGGCCCCGCCGTACCCAAATAAACACATACGGACACAACATAAGGAGGTTATACCACAAGCTAGCTCCGGAACAAAGGAGCAGTCCAAAATAGCTGAAAGATGATCTAAGCTGGCGGATCTCCAAAGCGAGCGTCTGTACCTGCGGGCATGAACGCAGCCCCCCGAAGGAAGGGGGTCAGTACGGAATATGTACTGAATATGTAAAGCTTGAAACATAGTATAGACTTATATTGAGACACGGTACATAGGATGCATTGCAACAACAGAATTTCATAAAACTTGCCTTTGAACATATTTCATCTGTATCATTCTCTTATCATTGCTATTATAGAGTTTTGTAGTCAAAGCTGCATAATCATTCTGTATAAAACATACATGACGTATCCCGGCCCTTTTTATGAGGGACTCGGTAATTTAAAATCATAGCATCATAACATAAACATAGACGTGTCCCGGCCCTTTCCTGAGGGACTCGGTAATAAGGAATATGCCCTCCTGGCCACCACCATAATAAGCAACCACATATATGCAAATCATCTTTTTAGACTGAAGGGATAAGCAACTAACCCGCTCTAAGTGTCAAAATAATGTTCACCTTCAGTTCATTTCAAGTCTCATAACAAACCATTACAAGAAACGTTTTAGACTTCATGTACATATGTCACTTTAATATGGTATAGCTTTTGGAAGTCAAGTATGTCTTTAGTTGTGCAATTCTTTAAGTATAGGAACTTTCATGCATCGTTCATTAGTCACTCATACTGTAGGTACATGACAATAACATTAGTGAAATATAGATTCATAAGCCATACATGAAACTAGAGAATAGAATTTACCCCAAAATTCATATCGTTTCATTCTTACGTCTAGGACATGCCAAAAGAAAGAAGGAATAGGCTTTACATACCTTTTGCGTTTAGTTGTATTCTAACTTGTACTTGCTGCCCAAAAACACTTATCCTATATCAAGATGTGAAGAACTACAATTAGTCTACAGGGGCATTCAATACGTATTGTGACATTCACAACTCCTTTCTAACAATTAAACGACGTTTCGTTCGCATTCAAAACCAACTAGCGTTACAAGCTAACATTGCTAATCGTTCTTTCATATATTGATCAAAACTTGTTTAATCATGACTTAGGGAACTTGGGCAGTCCCTACACCACCCAAAATAGTCTCATACACACGGCAACCCAACACACACATCATTTCCATTCTTACTTAGCAATTTTCCAGTTTTAACTTGCAACAACACAACACTTTTCATGACTTTACTTTCATGAAATCTTGGAACTGTTTTAGCATCATCTTCACTCTTACAACAGCCCACAATCAGTTCAGTTTTAACTTGAATCATGGCATTTTACATTCACTACACGTTTGCAACAAAACCAACATTCAACACACACAATTTCACTTCTAATCCCTAAAACTGTCCACGGTTTTTGGACTGCCCTTACCCCTCAACATAATTCGTTTCTTGAACACCTTAATTTACATATTCAACATGCATACAATACACTACAATGTCCACAACAACAACAATCAAATTATAGCCCAAAACAGTCCATGAATTCGTCCAAAACAGCCCCCTACCCGGTTTCATCACAACTACTCCAACTTCATGATTTTCATTCGTTTATCCAACTACAATGCATTCAATTCATTTCCAATACATGTTCAACAAGATTAAGCATGACTTCATCAGAATCTTCAACACATGATTCATTTTAAATTCGAGCAAAAACAGTCCAATAGCCAACATGCAACATCACAACCAAACTCCCACAATCTTTGTTCATTTACATATGTTGATACATATTCAATTAACTAACAATACATGCACAATGAAATCAGTCATAAACTCACCTCACACACGGCTCACTCCCTACTTCAACTACAACCACAATCCAACAACAACATGCATGAACTATACATTCAAATGATCATGCAACACAAGAACAACAAACATTCTTACCTTTCAATCTTGACACTTCAATCGGCTAGCCTTCACTTTCACTACTTGAATTTTAACACTTGTTCTTGCTATATCAATGGATGCTACATGTTAACACACCTTCCATGGAGTTGGATTGCTTAGGAAAAACTGAAATTTTTTGGAGAAGTTGGCACCTTCACTCTCGGCTAGCTCTAGCCGAGAGACTCTCTCTCTCTATCACTATATTTCTTGACTTGTTGATGTTGGAATGAGTTTGTTAGTGCTATGGAATCAGATTTTTGTTTTGTCTATGTTCCCTCCATGACTTGGCCATGTGCCTTACATTATTGTGGGTCAATAACCATTGACTATTCCACTCAAGCTACACGGCTAGCTTTGTCCATTTAATGGACTGATTTTTGGTCTTTCCAATCCCACTTATTAATCCAATTATGGTTAGTTTAATACCAATTTTCCATTACTAGTTTAATGCCACACGAGAATTGTGAATAAATTGTGACTCGACGCGAAACCGGAAGTTAAAATCTCTACTTCATATCTTAAGATAGTCTTGCCTTTAACTTGTCGCGCTTATTTTAAAACGTCCCGACGTATGAAAATATGGGACATAACATCCTCCCCCCCTTTAGAACATTCGTCCTCGAATGTCGCTTTTATCCCGTTAGGTTCTATAAGGATTTTGGGAAGGGTTTTCCTTATTGCTAACATATAAATTGAGCAGATAATTTAACACAATCAAGTGAAGGAGTTTAATTTACCTGTAGATGTGGAAAAAAAGTGAGGATATTTCTTTTTCATCTCCTCTTCAGCCTCCCAAGTCATCTCCTCCCTATTATTGTTCTGCCACAACACTTTAACCGACGCCACATCTTTTGTTCGTAACCTCCTGATTTGTCGATCAAGTATGGCAATAGGTTGCTCTTCAAATGATAGCTCCTCTGTTACCTGAATATCGTCTGTAGGGAACACCCTGGAAGGATCGCCTATATACTTCCGAAGCATGGACACATGGAAGACCGGATGTACTGCTGCCAAATCCGCTGGCAGGTCTAACTCGTAAGCAACTTGGCCTACCTTACGAATGACCTGATAAGGTCCAATGTACCTTGGGCTCAACTTCCCTTTCTTGCCGAACCTCATAACACCCTTCATGGGTGACACTTTCAAGAACACCCAATCGCCAACCTGAAATTCCAAGTGTTGACGTCGATTATCCGCATACGCCTTCTGCCGACTCTGAGCTGCCAGTAATCTTTCCTGAATAAGTTTCACCTTATCGACAGCCTGCTGAACCATATCTGGGCCTATCAGCTTAGCCTCG
The DNA here is from genome assembly GCF_019175385.1 of Lycium barbarum. NCBI lineage: Eukaryota > Viridiplantae > Streptophyta > Magnoliopsida > Solanales > Solanaceae > Lycium > Lycium barbarum. The sequence continues at coordinate 85,951,275 of NC_083344.1, forward strand.
CCAACATCAAACCAGCCTATAGGGGATCTGCATTTCCTGCCATACAGGGCTTCGTACGGCGCCATCTGAATGCTAGAGTGGTAACTGTTATTGTAAGCAAACTCGATAAGCGGCAAGTGATCCTCCCAGCTGCCTTTGAAATCAATAACACAAGCTCTCAACATATCTTGTAGCGTCTGGATGGTACGCTCAGCCTGCCCGTCAGTCTGAGGATGAAATGCGGTGCTGAGACTCACCTGTGTCCCCAATCCCTCCTGGAAGGATCTCCAGAAGTTAGCTGTAAACTGGGCCCCTCTATCTGAGATAATAGTTGTGGGAACTCCATAAAGTCTCACTATCTCCTTAAGATACAATCGGGCATAATCCTCAGCTGAGTACGTAGTCCTGACTGGAAGGAAGTGGGCTGATTTTGTCAGTCTATCAACAATAACCCAGACAGAGTCATTCTTCCGTGGAGTGCGAGGGAAACCTGTGACGAAGTCCATATTAATTACTTCCCATTTCCAGGTTGGAATTTCCATCTCCTGCAATAGCCCTCCGGGCTTCTGGTGCTCTATCTTGACCTGCTGACAATTTGGACACTGGGCCACAAATTCTGCTATGTCCTTTTTCATGTCGTTCCACCAGTACAAACACCTAAGATCATGATACATTTTTGTCGATCCCGGGTGAATAGAATAACGATCATAGTGTGCTTCCCCCATTACCTGCTGCCGCAACCCTGCAACCTCAGGTACACATAATCTGTCTCTGTATCGTAGTACTCCATCGGCTGACATCTTAAATGGGGTCTCATCCTTCTGAAGTGCTGTATCTCTATAATGTACCAGAACAGGATCCTCATATTGCCGTCTCTTTACCTCTTCTACAATAGAGGACTCAGCAACACCTCGTACAATAATGCTACCATTATCAGCATCAGCCAAACGAACTCCAAGACTAGCTAGCTGATGGATCTCACGAACTATCTCCTTCTTTTCTGGTTGTACGCCGGCCAAACAAGCCATAGATTTACGGCTGAGTGCATCTGCTACCACATTAGCCTTTCCTGGGTGATATAGAATATCAACATCATAATCCTTCAGCAACTCTAACCATCTCCTCTGTCGCAAATTCAGTTCCTTCTGCTTAAAAATATACTGGAGACTCTTATGATCTGTATAAATATCAACATGCACGCCATACAGATAATGTCTCCATATCTTCAAAGCATGTATCACTGCTGCCAACTCCAGGTCATGTGTAGGATAATTTCTCTCATGTTTCCTGAGTTGTTGGGAGGCATAGGCTATAACTCTGCCGTGCTGCATCAACACGCAACCCAACCCAACACCGGAAGCATCACAATAAACAACATAGCCATCTGGCCCCTCAGGGAGAGTTAGAACGGGAGCTGTAGTCAACTTATCTTTCAATAATTGAAAACTCCGTTCACAAGCATCGGTCCACTGGAATTTGGCTGCCTTCTGTGTTAGCCTTGTTAAAGGCGCTGAAATAGAGGCAAACTTTTCTACAAATCTCCTGTAATACCCTACCAGCCCCAGAAAACTACGTACCTCAGTAGGCGTCGTAGGTCTAGGCCAAGTTTTGACGGCCTCAATTTTCTGCGAATCTACCCGAATACCATCTGCTCCAACAATATGCCCCAGAAATGCTACAGAAGTCAACCAGAATTCACATTTAGAGAACTTAGCATATAACTTCTGGAGCTGGAGTACCCTGAGTACTGTCCTCAAATGCTCTGCATGCTCTTCTTCCGATCGTGAATAGATCAGAATATCATCAATGAATACAATCACGAACAAGTCAAGGAATGGCTTAAACACCCTGTTCATCAAGTCCATGAACACTGCTGGAGCATTGGTCAGCCCAAAAGACATCACTCTAAACTCGTAATGTCCATATCGAGTCCTAAATGCAGTCTTCGGAATATCTGTCTCCCTTACCCGCACCTGGTGATAACCTGACCGCAAGTCTATCTTTGAGAAGCATTTAGCACCCTGCAACTGATCAAATAAATCATCAATCCTGGGGAGGGGATATCTGTTCTTTATCGTGATTTTATTCAGCTGCCTATAATCAATGCACATTCGCAGCGACCCATCTTTCTTCTGTACAAATAATACTGGTGCTCCCCAAGGTGATGTACTGGGCCTGATGAAACCCTTTTCCAGCAAATCTCTCAGTTGCTCCTTCAATTCTTTCAACTCTGCAGGTGCCATTCTGTAAGGAGGAATAGATATAGGTTGAGTGTCTGGCAATACATCTATAGTGAACTCTATCTCACGTTCAGGAGGAAGGCCTGGAAGTTCATCTGGAAATACACCTGGAAATTCATTAACCACCGGGACAGATTGTAGAGTCGGTGATTCTGCTTTCAATTCATGCACACGAACCAGGTGATAAATATAGCCTTTTCTAACCATCTTCCTTGCCTTGAGGTATGAAATAAACTTACCCCTCGGCGATGCTGTGTTCCCCCTCCACTCTATAATTGGTTCCCCTGGAAACTGAAACCGAACTAATTTGCCTCGGCAATCAACGTTAGCATAGCAGGAAGCTAACCAATCCATCCCCATAATAACATCGAACTCAGTCATAGCTAACTCTATCAAATCTGCCCTGGTACAGCGATTACATATGACTACCAAACAATCTTTATATACTAGCTCTGCCAAGACAAAATCCCCTACTAGTGTAGCTACCTCAAATGGTTCTATAGGTTCAGATTTTATCCCAATTTTACTAGCAACAAAAGGGGAAATTTATGATAATGTGGAACCGGGGTCTATCAATGCGTATACATCTCGGGAGAAAATCGATAATGTACCTGTGACCACATTTGGCGACGCTTCCTGATCCTGTCTGCTGGCTAAAGCATATAAGCGGTTGGAAGGACCGCCAGAACTAGAAGCCCCTCCACGGCCTCTGCCACGGCCTGCTGGTGTCGGAATACCTTGCCCCATAGGGCGCATAGCAACTGAAGAAGAAGAAGAACCCGCAACTGATCCCGTAGGCTGAGCTGGCCCACCTGCCCCACCCCCAAATCGACATTCCCTCATAGTATGGCCCTGACGGCCGCAAGAAAAGCAAGCACCAGTAATAAGACGGCATTCCCCTGGATGGCGTCTGCCACATCGAGGATATGGGGGTACAGGTGGTCTCATCTGGCCCGAATTCCTGTGCTTCTGGAACCCTGAAGTCATGGAGCTTTGACCAGCTCCCGAATACCCCGTGCTATCAAACCTTCTACCAGTAAATCGTGAAGGTGCACTCCGTGCCGGCTGGGAAGGATATCGACTATACTGCTGTTGGGGCTGCCCGCCCCGAAAGTCACCAGAATGATACCCAGCTGATCTAGCTCTCTTATGTTGACCCCTGTCCTGCTCCCTATCAAATCGACGCCCTCTCTGTCGACCCTCAACTCCCTGGGCATATGCCTGCACTCGAGCGATATTTATACCGGGCTGAGATGCCATTGCCATGCAGCTATCAATCAAATAATTATCCAAGCCCATTACATAACGATGCACCCTATCTGTCATGTCAGCTACCATAGCGGGCGCGTACCTAGCCAGCGAATCAAACTCGATGCTATAGTCCCGAACACTTCTACCATTCTGCCTCAGGTGTATAAATCTGTCAACTCTGGCTCGCCTCATCTCTGGAGGCAGAAAATGACCCAGAAAAGCCTCTACGAACTCGTCCCATACTGCTGGTGGAGCATCCTCACCCCTGGACAACTCCCAGGACTCATACCAATTAACTGCCACATCCCGCAACTGATAGGAAGCCAATTCGACCGACTCAGTCTCGGAAGATTTAGTCACCCGCAACGTACGCAGCATCTGTCGAATAAACTCCTGTGGATCCTCTGCGGGCTTTGACCCATAGAACTCTGGGGGTTTACAAGTCAGAAAATCGCGAACCCTCAAACTGTCGCGTCTATCCGCATCATCACCTCCTAACCCACGTCTGCGAGCCTGTCCCGATACCAACCTAGTCAATAACTGTACTGCTTCACGCATAGCCCTATCCTCCTCCCCTGGCTGGGGAGCTGGAGGCTCGGTTGCTGGAGCCGCAGGAGCTGGTTGTAAGTCTGTCTCCTAACCTGCAACTGCTGCTGCCCTAGGCTCCTCTGATAGTGATGGTGTAGCGGAGCTCGCTGATTGAATTCTAATCCCAGGCACATATTGGGAATAAGCTCTAGTGACTCTCCGGGTCCCACTGGTCTCCCCAACTACCGCTTTGCCCTTCTGGGCGGCTGTCGCCTTCTTTGGAGGCATCGCTGAAAACATAGAAATCTGTTAGGGAAATATTTATCCTGATAATACAGCACTATCGCACGATCTAGAATGAGAAGAAAAGATGACATCCTAAATGTCCTGTAGCTTCCTGTTTATAAACGTGCTGCACAACACATCGATAAACAAGACTCTACTAGACACAGTCTGTGGACACTCCGAGGATTTAACCGCTCTGATACCACTTTTGTTACGACCCAACCCCGTAGGCCGTGACTTGTGCCCGAATTGGACACTCATATTTATCTGTTAACTCTAATAATTTATAATTAGCATGTCATGATCTCATTTGTATGTAAGAAGATAGTGAGTTATTTAGATTTGTCAAGTTCTGTATGCCTTAGTCATCCATCTCCCAAGGAGTTGCACTTATCAAACAACAACATTTATATATATTCCTAAGCAAGCCGACAAGGCTGCCACGATATACAAAATACCAAACATACACACATATGCAAGCCGACAAGGCTGCCATTACGACTGGGTACGCCCCCAAACTTAAGTCAAAACATAAAACGCATCAACAACTGTAAACAGACCCACACCGATGTCCACAGACTTCTAAGAGTAACGACCGTATTATGTGGCGGGACAGGGCCCCGCCGTACCCAAATAAACACATACGGACACAACATAAGGAGGTTATACCACAAGCTAGCTCCGGAACAAAGGAGCAGTCCAAAATAGCTGAAAGATGATCTAAGCTGGCGGATCTCCAAAGCGAGCGTCTGTACCTGCGGGCATGAACGCAGCCCCCCGAAGGAAGGGGGTCAGTACGGAATATGTACTGAATATGTAAAGCTTGAAACATAGTATAGACTTATATTGAGACACGGTACATAGGATGCATTGCAACAATAGAATTTCATAAAACTTGCCTTTGAACATATTTCATCTGTATCATTCTCTTATCATTGCTATTATAGAGTTTTGTAGTCAAAGCTGCATAATCATTCTGTATAAAACATACATGACGTGTCCCGGCCCTTTTTATGAGGGACTCAGTAATTTAAAATCATAGCATCATAACATAAACATAGACGTGTCCCGGCCCTTTCCTGAGGGACTCGGTAATAAGGAATATGCCCTCCTGGCCACCATCATCTCCATATCATCATATCATCATATCATCACATCATCATATCATCATCATATATATATACATAACGTGTCCCGACCCTCTAGTGAGGGGCTCGGTGATTAATATAATAAATGTGCGCACGAAAACGTACCCTGGCCCGGGACTCAGTGAAGGATATAGCGGTAAGCACGAGCAGAATAATAAGCAACCACATATATGCAAATCATCTTTTTAGACTGAAGGGATAAGCAACTAACCCGCTCTAAGTGTCAAAATAATGTTCACCTTCAGTTCATTTCAAGTCTCATAACAAACCATTACAAGAAACGTTTTAGACTTCATGTACATATGTCACTTTAATATGGTATAGCTTTTGGAAGTCAAGTATGTCTTTAGTTGTGCAATTCTTTAAGTATAGGAACTTTCATGCATCGTTCATTAGTCACTCATACTGTAGGTACATGACAATAACATTAGTGAAATATAGATTCATAAGCCATACATGAAACTAGAGAATAGAATTTACCCCAAAATTCATATCGTTTCATTCTTACGTCTAGGACATGCCAAAAGAAAGAAGGAATAGGCTTTACATACCTTTTGCGTTTAGTTGTATTCTAACTTGTACTTGCTGCCCAAAAACACTTATCCTATATCAAGATGTGAAGAACTACAATTAGTCTACAGGGGCATTCAATACGTATTGTGACATTCACAACTCCTTTCTAACAATTAAACGACGTTTCGTTCGCATTCAAAACCAACTAGCGTTACAAGCTAACATTGCTAATCGTTCTTTCATATATTGATCAAAACTTGTTTAAGCATGACTTAGGGAACTTGGGCAGTCCCTACACCACCCAAAATAGTCTCATACACACGGCAACCCAACACACACATCATTTCCATTCTTACTTAGCAATTTTCCAGTTTTAACATGCAACAACACAACACTTTTCATGACTTTACTTTCATGAAATCTTGGAACTGTTTTAGCATCATCTTCACTCTTACAACAGCCCACAATCAGTTCAGTTTTAACTTGAATCATGGCATTTTACATTCACTACACGTTTGCAACAAAACCAACATTCAACACACACAATTTCACTTCTAATCCCTAAAACTGTCCACGGTTTTTGGACTGCCCTTACCCCTCAACATAATTCGTTTCTTGAACACCTTAATTTACATATTCAACATGCATACAATACACTACAATGTCCACAACAACAACAATCAAATTATAGCCCAAAACAGTCCATGAATTCGTCCAAAACAGCCCCCTACCCGGTTTCATCACAACTACTCCAACTTCATGATTTTCATTCGTTTATCCAACTACAATGCATTCAATTCATTTCCAATACATGTTCAACAAGATTAAGCATGACTTCATCAGAATCTTCAACACATGATTCATTTTAAATTCGAGCAAAAACAGTCCAATAGCCAACATGCAACATCACAACCAAACTCCCACAATCTTTGTTCATTTACATATGTTGATACATATTCAATTCACTAACAATACATGCACAATGAAATCAGTCATAAACTCACCTCACACACGGCTCACTCCCTACTTCAACTACAACCACAATCCAACAACAACATGCATGAACTATACATTCAAATCATCATGCAACACAAGAACAACAAACATTCTTACCTTTCAATCTTGACACTTCAATCGGCTAGCCTTCACTTTCACTACTTGAATTTTAACACTTGTTCTTGCTAAATCAATGGATGCTACATGTTAACACACCTTCCATGGAGTTGGATTGCTTAGGAAAAACTGATTTTTTTTGGAGAAGTTGGCACCTTCACTCTCGGCTAGCTCTAGCCGAGAGACTCTCTCTCTCTATCACTATATTTCTTGACTTGTTGATGTTGGAATGAGTTTGTTAGTGCTATGGAATCAGATTTTTGTTTTGTCTATGTTCCCTCCATGACTTGGCCATGTGCCTTACATTATTTTGGGTCAATAACCATTGACTATTCCACTCAAGCTACACGGCTAGCTTTGTCCATTTAATGGACTGATTTTTGGTCTTTCCAATCCCACTTATTAATCCAATTATGGTTAGTTTAATACCAATTTTCCATTACTAGTTTAATGCCACACGAGAATTGTGAATAAATTGTGACTCGACGTGAAACCGGAAGTTAAAATCTCTACTTCATATCTTAAGATAGTCTTGCCTTTAACTTGTCGCGCTTATTTTAAAACGTCCCGACGTATGAAAATACGGGACATAACATGCAATATCAGGTACACACAACCTGCCTCTGTGTAACAAAGTACCGTCCGGTGAAAACTCGAACGGAGTCCTCTCCTTATCATAGGCTGTGTCCCTGTACTGAGCTAAGACAGGATCCTCATACTGACGCCGCTTAATATCGTCCCTGATGGACGACTCAGAAACCCCTCGAACAGAAATCTGGGTATCTCCAGAATCGGCCAGACGAACCCCGAGACTAGCCAACTGCTGAATATCACGGGCTATCTCTCTCCTGTCTGGCTGTAAGTCGGCCAAACTGCCCATCGACTTCTGACTGAGCGCATCTGCAACAACATTAGCCTTACCCGGATGATACAAAATATCCATGTCATAATCTTTCAGAAGCTCCAGCCACCTCCGCTGCTGCAAATTAAGCTCTCTCTGTCTGAAAATATACTGGAGACTCTTATGATCAGTATAGATATCCACATGAACGCCATATAAATAGTGTCTCCATATCTTTAGAGCATGAATTACCGCTGCGAGCTCCAGATCGTGGGTAGGATAATTCTTTTCATGCTTTTTGAGCTGCCGGGAAGCATACGCTATAACTCTGCCGTGCTGCATCAATACACAGCCTAACCCCATACCAGAAGCGTCACAATAAATAACATACCCGTCCGGTCCCTCTAGAAGAGTCAGAACTGGGGCTGAAGTCAGCTTCTCCTTCAGCAACTGGAAGCTCCGTTCACAAGCGTCAGACCACTGGAACTTAGCTCCCTTCTGAGTCAGCCTTGTCAAAGGCGCTGAAATCGAAGCAAACTTCTCCACAAATCTCCTGTAATAACCTGCTAACCCCAGGAAACTGTGTACCTCTGTGGGCGTCGTAGGTCTGGGCCAATTCTTCACAGCCTCAATCTTCTGTGTGTCCACCTGGACACCATCAGCTGCAATAATATGCCCCAAGAAAGCCACTGAAGACAGCCAGAATTCACACTTAGAAAATTTGGCATATAATTTCTGATGCCGGAGTACCCCTAATACCGATCTCAGATGATCTGCGTACTCCGCCTCAGACCGAGAATAAACCAGGATATCATCAATGAATACAATTACAAACATATCCAAGAATGGCCTGAATACCTGGTTCATCAAATCCATGAATACTGCGGGAGCATTAGTAAGCCCAAAAGACATAACCCTGAACTCATAATGCCCATATCGGGTCCGGAAAGCTGTCTTAGGGATATCGTCCTCTCGTACTCGTACCTGGTGGTAGCCGGATCGAAGATCTATCTTCGAAAAACACTTAGCGCCCTGCAGCTGATCAAACAAATCATCAATCCTGGGGAGGGGGTATTTATTCTTTATAGTTACCTTATTCAGCTGCCGATAATCAATACACATACGCAGCGACCCGTCTTTCTTATGCACAAATAATACCGGGGCTCCCCAAGGCGAAGTACTGGGTCTGATGAAACCTTTATCCAACAAATCTTTCAGCTGCTCCTTCAACTCCTTTAATTCTGCAGGCGCCATTCTGTACGGAGGAATAGAGATAGGCTGAGTGTCTGGGAGTAAGTCAATAGAGAAGTCTATCTCTCGCTCTGGAGGAAGACCTGGAAGCTCGTCGGGGAAAACATCTGGAAACTCATTAACCACGGGGACTGACTGAAGTGTCGGCATCTCGGCGTCCAAGTCTTGCACCCGAACCAAATGATAGATATAACCCTTTCTGATCATTTTCTTTGCCTTAAGGTATGAAATAAACTTACCTTTCGGCGATGCTGTATTACCAGCCCAATTTATAACTGGCTCCCCGGGAAACTGGAAGCGAACCACCTTATTCTGGCAGTCAACATTAGCATAACAGGAAGCTAGCCAGTCCATGCCCATAATAACATCAAATTCAGTCATATCTAACTCTACCAGATCTGCCTTAGTATCACGGCCACATACAATCACAGAACAGTCTTTATAAACCTGTTTCGCTACAATAAAGTCCCCTATCGGTGTGGCTACCTCAAATGGCTTTATAGGTTCAGACATAATACCAATTTTACCGGCAACAAGAGGTGAAATATATGATAAAGTCGAACCTGGATCAATTAATGCATACACAGACCGAGAGAAGACCAATAAAGTACCTGTAACGACATTAGGAGATGCCTCCTGATCCTGGCGACTGGCCAAAGCATAAATGCGGTTCGAAGGACCGCTAATACCAGAAGCTCCACCATGGCCTCTGCCACGACCCGCTGGTGCCGAAATACCCTGCCCCGTAGGGCGCATAGCCACTGACGAAGATGAAGACCCAGCGGCTGATCCGGTAGGCTGCGCTGCACCACCCGAACTACCCTTATACGGGCAATCTCTCACAGAATGGCCCTGACGGCCACAAGAAAAGCATGCACCGGTGGCTCTGTAGCACTCTCCCGTATGGTATCTGCCGCAAAAAGAACACTGAACCCTGGGTGGCCTCATCTGACCAGAACCCCTATCTGTCCGCGAACCTGAAGCCCTGGAGCTCTGGCCTGCTCCTGAATACCCTGGGCTATCGAATTTGCAACCTGTAGGCTGGGGAGGCGCGCTCTGCGCCGGCTGAGATGAAAATCTGCTAGGCTGCTGCGGCTGTTGGGGCTGTCTGCCCCGAAAATCTCCAGATGACCTGGCCCTCTTGGGCTGTCTCCGATCCTGGCCCCTGTCAGGCTGGTGTTCTCCTCTGCCCCGATCCTCCATGCCCTGGGCATGGGCCTGGATACAGGCAATGTCCATACCGGGCTGAGCAGCCAATACTAAGCAGCTATCAACAAAATACCGATCCAGCCCCATAATATATCTGTGCATCCGGTCCGCCATAGTAGCCACCACAGTAGGTGCATATCGGGCCAAGGAATCAAACTCCAAACTATAGTCCCGGATACTGCGGCCCTTCTGCCTCAATAATAAGAATCTATCAGATCTGGCTCGTCGCAACTCTGGGGGCAGAAAATGTCCAAGAAATGCCTGAGAAAAATCGCCCCAAACTGCTGGAGGAGCGCCGTCCCCCCTGGATAGCCCCCATGACTCGTACCAGTTTGCCGCCACATCATATAACCGGTACGAAGCTAACGCGACTGACTCTGTCTCGGAAGCATTAATCAAATCTAGAGTGCGTCGCATCTTCCTGATAAACTCCTCAGGATCCTCCTCGGGCTTTGTCCCGAAGAACTCTGGAGGGTTACAAGTCAAAAACTCACGGGCTCTCGAACTATCACGCCTGACTGCCCGGTCACCTCCCAGTCCATGCCCCTGAACCTGCCCTGCCACAAGTCTCGTCAGCAACTGGACTGCCTCCCTCATAGACTGATCCTCAGTGCCTGGCCGTGGAGCTGGAGGCTCAGGTACTGGAACTGCGGGAGCTGGCGCTGGAGCCGCCCCCCGATCTGCGGCTGCGGCCGCCCCAATCTCCTCCACGAGTGGCGGTGTAGACGAACCCTCTGTCTGGGGCAAAGTCCCCGGAGCAATATGTGCCTGGGCCCTGGTAATCCTCTGGACCTGGCTAGTCTCTCCCAAGGCTGCTGACTTGGCCTTTTGGGCCGCTGTTGCCTTTTTTGGAGGCATATCTGCAAACATAGCCACTCGTTAGGGAGGGGTCATCCTGATAACACAACTTTATCGCACGATCTAAGACAGAAAGAAGGGTAGTATCCTAAATGCCTTGTAGCCTCCTGTTTATAGGCGTGGTGCACAACACACCGATAAACAAGACTCTACTAGACACGGTCTGTGGACATTCCGAGGACGAACTGCTCTGATACCACTTTTGTCACGACCCAACCCCGTGGGCCGCGACCAGTGCCCTAGCTGGGCACCTATACGTACCCGATACCCAAATTAGCATATTATCAGAATAATAATATAATAATAACATTAGTGGATGCTACAGAATTTAGCAGAAGAGCAGACTTGGCACACAGAAGCCGATAAGGCTGTCATATAACAAAACATCCCAAACATATGTACAGAACCCACACAGATGTATCCACAGACCTCTACAGAACATATCGCAATCATAAGACGGGACAGGGCCCCGTCATACCCTGAACAAAGTACATATCCAGATAGCAGTGACAGACTGTACCAAAAGATGGGCTCTGTAGAAGAGAGCGCCCCAAAATAGCAGAAATGGGATCCTAAACGTGCGGATCAGCAAATCTGTCGTCCGTACCTGCGCGGCATGAAAACGCAGCCCCCGAAGAAAGGGGGTCAGTACGAAATATGTACTGAATATGTAAAGCGGAATCACAGAAGTCAAATCATAATGATTACAGAAAATGGGTACAAAATCCAGAGTGTCAAATGCATATTTCCAAATCAGACAGAATGTGTACAGAAACATATGTCATATCATATCATATCCGGTCCCTGCCACGGGACTCGGCAGACAGAATGTGGCCACCCTCCCGACGCTGGTGCCACTATACAGAGGAATCAGAAAAAGGGGCGTGGCCCCGTATCATATAATGTCATATCAAAATGGCCATAACAGATCAGATCAGAATAGGCGGACATGGCACATCATACTCCACAGACCCATGTACGCGTATACCTGCCCCCTCACATCGGGACGCGGCGAACAATGCAGAGAATTACTCTTGACAACATATCCTGGCCCGGGCTCAGTGTGGGAAACATTGGGACATCCACGAATGGAGTAGTGAGAGACTAATGCAATTTAAAAATATCATAAATGGTTTCAAAGACTCGATGAAGCGTATCAAAGCCAAACAAATCCAATGGAGTCGGACGGAATCAGAACTAATACAATTCGGATATCATAATAATTTACAGGAATATAACCTTCCTGAAGTCATTCCGAGTGTCAAAATAATTTATAAGATTTAATAGAATATTTAAAATAATATTCTTTAAGCAATTAGTAAGGTAATCAAAACATTTCTTTCAAAAATCGCTTAAAAAGTAAGCTTTAGCATATTAGGGGCAAAACCGGAAATAGTGGGCCCGCCTCGGGACAAATAAGGCGGCGGGCTCAAATTATGCCCTCTAAGCTTATGGTATCACCTAAAAAGGGTATACAGACATTCTATGACTTTCCAATTAATTTGGAGCAAAGTTGCATAATTTCAAGAAATAGCGTATCAAAGATGGTTCAATTCTACTGAAGGAAAAACTGAAATTTTGTCTTGCGGATTCCGAGGGCCAAGAGGTCCTTCGAGGCCCGGATCCGACTCTAACACACTAAGGGCATGCCAAGGGGAGAATTGGGTTTGCTTTACATACCTTTCACGCTCCTTAAGCCTTTCCAAACTCACTTCCCGTTTCGTCGAAAAACTGCAATTGGTCAAGTTTACCAATTGTGAGTTATTAATGCCATTATTACAACTTTAATCATATTTGGCTACCGAAATTTCGGTAGCACTTCCCCTATACATATGGCACCCCGAGAATTCAACTCGGCTAGAAATCATCAACAACAACCCAAACGACGACATTAACATCAACAAAGAACATTAAGAACACAAATATCCTTCAACAAGACATTTTTCTCACAAGTTGACATAACCTTCATTTCAATCCAAACTTTCACTAATATCAATAATTTCACATTCATCAACAATCAAGATCATCACCATATAGTTCTAGATACATTTCATATCGATTGCCTTAAGATATACACTTGATATACATAATATGCAATTGTCCGCCAAAGTCTTAACTTATGCAAAACATCAAATCTTTGGCATGCAATTCCATAACAAGTTTCCAACTTCCAAATTCATCAATGATTATCACCATTAACAACCAAACAACTTCATTTCCTTAATGTCGGAAAATCATACTAAAACGACATAAGTTTCTACATTCCAATTCAATACAAACTTATATCATTCTAACTTCATTTCTATGCCAAGCATTACAACAACACTCCAATACACTAAACAAACTTAATCAATTCCACTCCATAGCCAACATACCACACGGCCATATGCTTATTTTTCCATATCAACTAAATTCATCCAACTTTCAATTCCCACATGCATTTCATCACAATCATAACTAGAATATAACATAAATTCAATACAATTTGGCTATACAACATGCATATACACACGGCTACAAGCCATATACCAAACCCACATTGCAAACTTCCATTTCTTCATACAATCAACACATTTCCATATACTACAACACAATCAAAACTTCACAACACAATAAAAAGGTAGAAATTCATACCTTTTCTTCAAGTTTCCTTCACTTGGAGATGTAGTCACTTTGATGATTCTAATGCTCCCCACTCCAATCCAACTATACCAAGTTACAAAGGAACCTTGACTTAGTAGGAAATCAACAAGAAATAAATTTTTGAAGCAAGATTTTTGGTACCTATTTTTTCCTAGCAAACCCGAAACCCTCTTCTTTCTCCTCTTCTATTTTTTTGTTCTTGGTTATCTCCTTTCATACTTATCATAGTCTTCAATTATATAAGTATTGAAGTGCTTGGTCACATGACCAAGCACATGACCCATAAAATGGGCTTGGACCAAGCCAAAGTGGCCGGCCAAGCACCCCATTTTGGGCCTCACTTTGCTTCAATTATTTTTTGAGCCCAATACTTATGGATCACATTTTGTAATTCCCAAAACTAATTTCCAAAATTCCAAAATTACCCTTAACCTTGTCCCACACTTTCATGACTCTATTCTTTCATGCATAACTCCTATGTTCAACAAAATATCAAATTGATCTTATATCTCAAGAATCCAATGTAATTCAAGTCTTTCCAAATGTGTGAAAACACGGGTCATAACATTATGTTACGGGGTTATGCCCCTATTCTGATTCTTCTGTGTTGTGGCACCAGCGTCGGGAGGGTGGCCACGTTCTGTCTGCCGAGTCCCTTGGCAGGGACGAATTTGATATGACATATGTTCTGTACACACTCTGCATGTTTTGGAAATATGTATCTGATACTTTGGATTTTCCGTTTACTTTCTGTATGTTCTGCACCAGTTATGAGTTTGTTTCTGTAACTCAGGCTTTACATATTCAGTACATATTTCGTACTGACCCCCTTTCCTCGGGGGCTGCGTTTTCATGCCGCGCAGGTACCGACGACAGGTTTGCTGATCCGTCCGCTTAGGATCTCATTCTGCTATTTTTGGAGCGCTCTTTTATTCAGAGCCATCATTTGGTATAGTCTGTCACTTCTATATATGTATATTCTCGTTCACGGGTACGGCGGGGCCCTGTCCCGTCATATGATTCTGTCGGTCTGTTTAGAGGCTGTGGACATGTTGGGGGTTGGGGTCTTTCTGTACAGATATGTGTATGTGTTGTGTTTGGGCGATCCCATTCGCCGCGGCGGCCGGTCCGCATATATTTAGATGTTACTCTGTTGGCCCTGTGTGGCCTTTGTTGGTATTTTCTGCGTGCAGGGTATATGGGATAGTCCGTAAAACAAAGGAAACTGTGCCAAAATTTTTCGGGAAATTATCTAAATTGGAAATAAAGCCTTGTCGGCTTCTGCTTTATACTAGAATGCGTTTGATACAATTTGAGATAGCATTTGGTAGATGCGTTCGGGTGCCCAGATCGGGCACTAGTCACGGCCTACGGGGTTGGGTCGTGACACTCAGCCCCAGTCTTGACACTCCCAGAAGGGCCAGATGGCTATATTGTATATTGTGATGCTTTCGGTGTTGGGTTAGGGTGTGTGTTAATGCAGCACGGTAAAGTCATCGCTTATGCTTCGAGACAGCTGCGGAAACATGAAAAGAACTACTCAACTTCTGATCTCGAATTGGCTGCAGGTATTCATGCGTTAAAGATGTGGAGACATTACTTGTATAGCGTGCACGTTGATATCTATACAGATCACAAGAGTCTTCAATACATTTTCAAACAGAAGGAGTTGAATCTGCGGCAGAGGCGGTGGTTAGAATTATTGAAAGATTATGATGTGAGTATTTTATACCACCCCGGAAAGGCAAATGTAGTAGCTGATGCGCTTAGCCGCCGAACGATGGGCAGCCTATGTGAAGTTCCTCCGGAAAAGAAAGAATTAATTCATGAGCTTCACCAACTAGCTAATCTTGGAGTACGTCTAATTGATTCAGGTAGTGTAGTGCAGGAATTGGCATTAATAATCCCACAGTTTCGCTGATGATGTATGCGCTATGGTGATACTTGTAGTATGATTATATATGATATATGTATGAAATGTATCCGTTCTTAAAAAGTTAGGCAGGTTATATCTTCATCTTATGTTTTATGATTTCTCTATTATATTCATTTCATTCATGTCTTACATACCCAGTACAATGTTCGTACTGACGTTCTTTTTCTTTGGACGCTGTGTTCATGCCCACAAGTAGACAGAGAGGTGATCCAGACTCGTAGGAGCTATTAGCTGACTTGAGAGCACTCCATTATCCCGGAGGTGCTATTGACTTATTCTTTTGTGTGTGTGTATATATATATATATATATATATATATATGTGTGTGTGTGTGTGTGTGTGTGTGTTTATTTTGGGCACGACGGGGTCCTGTCCCATCTCTATGTCTCTCACTCTAGTAGAGGCTCGTAGATATGCATGTGTAGGTAGTATGGTCTTACGATTTTTCCTACGTGTATATATATATATTTTGATAGCCAAAGGGCTTATGTATATAAAAGTAATTATGTTTCAAAGTGAAAAATGGTTTTCCTATGATTTGAGTATAAGAATAATGAATGGACACTTGATTTGTATGATGGGTAATGGTATGAGCAGTGCTCGGTGGTTAGACCCGGGTACCCGTCATGGCCCCTAGTCGGGTCGTGACAATAATGGAATTTCAACCACACATTATGCCCGAAGACTAGACATGCTTTCTCCTATCAATCTCATAACACATACATTCAACTAATCAAAGTCTAATTCAAGAAGACCATAACCTACCTCAACTACAGAGCTGGAACAATGCAAATTACTCCGCTATAGCCTTCCCCTTCTGTAATGCCTCAGAACGCTCAAAGTCTAGCAATTAAGATGCTAAATAAGTCACAATCTCTAGTCAACTCTATCAATTCATTGAACACCCTTCCACTTTACCCCTTTCTAACGGGTGAATACTTACTAGGTGTAAATCATCCTAACATTTACCTTAGCAACCATAAACTATCAATTTATAAGGTTATTCAATCAAATTATCTCTTACAAGTAGTTCTATGGTCAAGCAACCATCTTTATGAAACCCTATGCCTCAATTCACTTAGTTCATGCCTCTAACGATTCAATTCTTGATTAGAAAGTGATAACCCAAGCCTTTAGATGATAATCACAATAATATTCATAGCCCACCAACTATTAAAGGTCTATTAAGTTCTAGGGTTACTAGTCTCAATTCACCATTGTAGACCCATTAGGATAATGATAATCTTAGAGATGAATGCGTAATGAAGGAAGGAATGGTTGAGAATTAACTCTCAGTAATATTTTCACCTTAGCCTTAGAATTTCGTCCTAGGTACTTTTTGGAAACTGTGTTGGAGTTTTATGAATAAAGAATTCAGACTAATTATTTAAACCACGACTACTGTCCCCGTCGACCGCTGCGGCGGTGTCGCTATAGAGGGTAATAGCCTGCTGTAGCGGACCTGCACTAAATGCTCACCTCCGTTGTGCCGAACACGGACCCGCTATAGCGCAAGTGCTACAGCGGTCCCGTGTTCGCCATAGCGGACACCCCTAACTCCTATCTGATCGCGGCGGTGAGAGATCCGCTGCTACAGCGGACCCGCCGCTACAGCTGACCCGCCACAGCGGTGCCTCGTTTGCCACAGCGGTGCCTCATCCGCCACAGTGGTGCGACTGAACCAGTGAGCTCGCTAATTTCCACAGTTTTCCAGTCTACCACACAACACTTTATCTGAGGCCTCACAAACACAGACAAAACATACAAATTAATGTAAAGACACCATACGGACTCATTGTGGCCTCAGAATCCCCAACGAAGGTTTAATTTTCCTACGTCACCCCTCAAATGGACTCAACACAACCAAGCAATAATCACAAACAAGCCAAGTTTTCAGTTCTTCGGCTTGTACATTTGAGTTTCTATTAGCTCGTTCTACCCTAGGAAGGGTTCTATTTGGTAGGGTGATCCTAGGTCATTACATCAGATACCAATTAAAATACCGTTCATTCCCGAACAGACAAGGATGAGGAATCTAGGGAAATGTACCTGTCTCGGCGAAAATATGAGGATACTTGCTATGCATATCCAATTCTGTTTCCCAAGTAGCTTCCTTAACTGGGCGATTCTTTAACTGAACTTTCAGGAGGCTATTTCCTTCGACATCAAATTGCAAACTTCTCTATCTAAGATAGAAATAGGCTCTTCCTCATATGTCAAGTTCTCTTCTAGTAAAATCGAATCCCAATGGATTATGTATGAACCATCGCCATAATACTTCTTCCACATCGAACCATGACATACCAAATAAATGCCTGATAAGCCCGGAGGTAAAGCCAACTCATAATTTACCTCCCCTACACACTTGAGAATCTCAAATGGCCTAATAAATCTCGGGCTAAGCTTGCCCATCTTCCTAAACCTCATCATACCTTTCATGCGTGAACTTTTCAACAAAACTTGCTATCCTTCCATAAATTCAAGATCTCGGACCTTTCGGTCTGTATACTCCTTTTTCCTACTCTGTACTGCCAAAAGCTTAACTTGAATCACATTTACCTTCTCTAAGGACTCTCTCAGAATGTCCGTACCCCAAGGTCTCACCGCAAACGCATCGAACCAACCAATAGGAGACATATACCTCCTCCCATACAAGGCCTCAAATGGAGCCATGTCGATGCTCGAGTGGTAGCTATTGTTAAACGCGAATTCTGCAAATGGTAGAAACTGATCCCAGTGACCACCAAAATCTATCACACAAGCTCGAAGTATATCCTCAAGAGCCTGAATAGTCCGCTCGGATTTCCCGTCAGTCTGAGGGTTAAACGCTATTCTAAGGTCCAACCTAGTGCCTCACTCAGCCTGTAGAGTCCTCTAGAAGTTCGATGTAAAAGTATTGCCCCTGTCAGAAATGATGGAAACTAGAACCCCATGCAATCGAGCCACCTCTCTGATGTACAACTTGGCTAAGTTCTCTGCATTATACGTTACCTGGATCGGAATAAAATAAGAAAACTTAGCCAGCCTGTCAACGATAACCCATATGGAATCAAACTTCTGCAATGTCTTTAGAAGACCAACCATGAAATCCATTGCTATTCTTTCCCACTTCCACTCCAGAATGGGTATCCTCTGAAGTGTACCCCTAAGTTTCTGATGTCCATATTTCACCTGTTGGCAGTTCAAACACTGAGCAACAAACTCCACTATGTCACGCTTCATCCTAGCCCACTAGTAATGTTGTCTCAGATTTCGATACATCTTAGTAGCACCAGGATGAATGGAATACCTCAAACTGTGAGCCTCTACTAGAATATTCTTGAACAAATCACCCACAAGTGGCACGCAAACTCGGCCCTTAATCCGTAACACCCCCTCTTTGTCGATCACGACCTCCTTAGCCTCACCACGCAACATCTTGTCACAAATTTTAAACAACTTAGCATCCTTAAACTATTTAGCCTTAATCTGCTCCAGAAATAATGACCCAGCCTCAACACAAGCCAACATTCTGCCCGTGCTAGACATATCCAGCCTCATAAAACTATTAGCCAGAGTCTGCACCTCTCTAGCTAATGAACGCTCTAAAGATATCAAACGAGCTAGACTTCCCATACTGACTGACTTCCTACTGAACGCGTCGGCCACCACATTTGCCTTACTCGAATGTTATAGAATGGTGATGTCATAATCCTTCAGCAACTCTATCCATCTCCGCTACCTAGAGTTCAGATCCCTCTGAGTGAATATATGCTGCAAGCTGCGATGATCAGTGTACACCTCACAATGGACACCATACAAGTAGTGCCTCCAGGTTTTCAGCACAAACACCACTGCTGCCAATTCCAAGTCATGAGTAGGATAGTTCTTCTCATGCACTTTCAATCTGCCTAGAAGCGTACACAATCACCTTCTTTTCCTGCATCAAAATATTACCCAAACCATAGGGTGAAATATCACAATAAACAACAAAATTCTTACCCTCCACGGGCAATGCTAGAATAGGAGTTGTCGCCAATAAGGTCTTGAGCTTTTGAAAGATCTCCTCACACACGTCGGACCACTGAAACAGTACCTCTTTCTCAGTCAAACTGGTCAAATGAGAAGCTATAGAGGCAAACCCCTTCACAAATCGACGATAATAGCTATCCAGACCCACGGAACTATGAATTTCGGTCACTGATGTGGGCCTAGCCCATTACCTGACTACCTGAATTTTCTGTGGATCCACCATAATACCCTCCTTCGAAATTACATACCCCAAGAAGGAAACAGAAGACAAGCAAAATTCACACTTGGAGAACTTAGCATACAGCTTCTTCTCCCACAATACCTTAAGAGAAATCCTCAAATGTTTCTCATGCTCCTCCTTACTTCTAGAATACACCAGGATATCATCGATGATCACTATCACAAAAGAATCTAAATAGGGCTTAAAAACACTTTTCATCAAATCCATGAACGCAGCTAGAGCATTAGTAAGCCCGAAAGACATAACCAAGAACTTATAATGTCCATACCTGGTCCTGAAGGCTGTCTTAGGAACATCTTCTGCTGGAATTTTTAACTGGTGATACCTTGACCTTAAGTAAATTTTTTAGAACACAAAATCTCCCTGTAACTGATCAAACAAATCATCAATACAGGGGATGTGATACCTGTTTCGGATAGTTACCTTATTCAACTGACGATAATAAATACACCTACGCATAGACCCGTCCTTCTTTTTAACAAACAAGACTGGAGCACTACAAGGAGAGGCACTCGGGCGAATAAACCCCTTACTTAGGAGATCCTGTAACTATACTTTCAATTCCCTTAACTCTGCGGGTGCCATCCAATAGGGTGGAATAGAGATAGGACGAGTCCCTGGGTCTAAATCAATCCGGAAGTCAATGTCACGGTCAGGTGGTATACTTGGAAAGTCTGCGGGAAACACATACGCAAACTCGCGTACCACTGGAACTGAATCAATAAGTGGAGTATTTGCACTGGTACCACGGATATGATCCAAATAAGCTAAGAAACCCTTCTTTACTAGCTTCTTAGCACGAAAGAAGGATATAACTTTCTTAGGGAGAGAACTAAGGTTACCTTTCCACTCGAGTCAAGGTACCCCGAGCATAGCTAAGGTAACTATTTTAGAGTGACAATCTAGAATCGTATAATGCAGGGACAACTAGCTCATGGTCAAGATGACATCAAAGTCTACTATGTCTAGGATCATTAAATCTGCCCAAGTACTATACCCCATAAATGTAATAGTGCAAGAATGGTAGACCCTATCTACCATTACTGAATCCCCAATCGGAGTAGATACATGAATAGGGGCATCAAGTGCATCACAAATCACATCCAGACCCACAGGAAAATATGCAGACATATGAAAAAGTAGAACCCAGATCAAATAAAAGCGAAGCCATCCGGTGACAAACTGAGATAGTACCTGTCATGACGGCATCGGAGGCCTTAGCCTCGACTCTGTCTGGGAAGGCGTATAAGTGACCGCGCCCTCCTGTAGCCTATGAACCATTATGATTACCCTGTCCAGTCTGAGCCCCGCCCCTACCGAGCTGTTGTCCACCTGCCTGCCTGAGGACCGCCTTGTTTAGGCTGAACGCTACCCCTACCCGTGGTGTGGCCGCCCCTCCCTACCTGTACACGGTCCTTGCCTCCTATATCTAGTGTGAATGGAGCTTGGGGAGCCTGACACTGAGTCCCCTGACCACCCTATCAGAGTCTAGGGAAATTTCTTAATTAGCCCTGGCTCGCCGCACTCATAACAAGAATGGTCCAGCGTAGGTCGCAGAATGGAAGCTGATGAAGCGGTGTAGCCCCCATGCTGACCCGAAGAATGATAATTGGCCCTTGATGGGCCCCCAGTAGACACCTGTATAGCGGACTGAGATGGACGCCCTGAATACACTTAAGAACTCTGACCCCTAAAGAAGGAGTTGCTGAAATTTCCACCCTTTCGAGCCTTCTTCTCTTCGTGCTTTGCATACCCCTCCTATCTAATGCCCTCTACCACACGGACATGCTCCACTACCTCCTGGAATGAAGCCCCAGTGGCTATAAGCTAAAGAACTGATAGCTGAAGTCCAGTGTTCAATCCTTTCACAAAACACCTGATCCTCTCCTCCTCAGTAGACTGCAACTGAAGAGCATATTGGGACAAGGAATGAAATCGGGACTCATAAATAGCAACAGACAAGTTACCTTGATCAATATTAGGAAACTCATCCTTCTTCCCGTGCCTCAAAGTACACGGAACATGCTTCTTTAAAAACACTGAATAGAACTGAACCCGAGTCAACGAAGGTAGCCCAGCTGGCCTGCACTCCACATATGCCCTCCATCACAACTTGACATCACCTAAGAACTGAAAAGTCACAAACTCTACAACATACCTGTCTACCGCCCGCATCTTATGGAGCCTCCCAAGAAAATCGATAATGACCTCGTATGCAATGCCATAGAAGATCGAAGGCTTCATCTTAGTGAGCCTCCAACATAAATCATGCTCCTTATCGGTCATCACCGGCCCCGTAACTAGCCTCGAAAATTCCTCATAACCTGAAACTTCATCCAAGAAAGGATCCACGGCTTCGGGATGCTAAAACCCCAGAGCCTGAACTCCCTCCGGAACTACGGCTCCTATTCCTGCACCCCTATCTGCTGGAACAGCCGGTATCGCTCCAGTCTGTGCCAACCCATGTAACCAATTCAGCACCTAAGATATCGCATCTGTTAAACCTGGAGCAGCTGTAGCCCCTAGCAGAGCTGGCTGAGCTGGTTGGCTACATCTCCCTCGACCTCATTAGGAGCCACTGGAGGCACAGAATCAACTGTTGGAACTCCGCCCCCAACCGGCGCTGCCCCTTTACCTGCTCCTCTACCTCTGGCTGCTACGACACGTGTTCTCGCCAATTGTGAGAGAATGAAGGATAGTCAGATACTAATTTGAATCATCCAGAAACCAATTGGAATCAAGTAGCATGAAAAAAAAGGAAATTTTCCTAGTGTCCAGTAGCCTCTCTAAGATAAGCACAGACGTCCGTACCGATCCGCGAGTCTCTACTACACATGTCTTTATATGACAAGATCGATGAACCTAAACCTCTGTCATGACCCGACCCGCCATGAATAGCACCCATACTAACTCCTAGTGGGCGAACCAATACGCTAAACCATCTACTCATTCAAAGTCTATTTTAGTTGGCTAATTCATTCAGTTCACAATAAATTAAACAAAGATAAATCAAAAGTAGTCATGCCATAAAATAATATTGTATATGCGGAAGTCCTAACAATTACAACCCCAAAATTTGAAAGTCACCGTACAAGGACTTTAATCCAAAACATGTCTAAGGAATTCATACTGTCTGAAATAAATAAACATCAATGTCTTAAATAGAAATAGACATATCATCAGGCGGCGTGACATGGATAGAAGCTCACCCTTAATTTGTCAACAAATGGCCTCAAGCTAAATATGAGGTCGAGTAGCAGTCTCTGGATCACAATCTGCACTCAAAAGAATGCATCAAGGTAGTATCAGTACAAACACTATGTACCGGTAGATATCATAGGAGGACTAAGATTAGTATCATGCATGAATCATAAAATCAATAAAATAGACAGACCAGTCAATAACACATAATCAGATAACCCACACCAAGTCAATCAATAATATTAACTAATCAAGTCCACCAATGATATTACAATTAAATCAATGGAAGAAAGCAATGGAATAAACCTTCCAACAACATTCTCACTTACTCAACCACTGATTACTCATGTATATACATGTTAATTGGTGTCTTTGCCCAATAGCCATGACCTGCAGGGGACCCATGGTGTCCATGTGCCACTCATTCCGGAACGAACCTCGGACCACGAGCCTATAATCTAGGTCACATCCTTACCCCCTATCAAATATGCCTTTTCATAATAGGCCACATCCTCACCCCCGGGTCAAATGTGCCTTTTCATATATATATATTTATCAGTCACATAACTTTCAATAATTGGTTATCAAGTAGCATTTCAATTTCATCAAGAAGATCATATTAACTTGTCACCACAATTGTCATCACAATATAGATCACAACACATCGAACGCTGGCATTAAGCCCACATTATCACTCAATCGATAGCATATAGGAATTTCAACCACACATTATGCCCGAAGACTAGACATGCTTTCTCATATCAATCTCATAACACATACAATCAACTAATCAAAGTCTAACTCAAGTAGACCGTAACCTACCTCAACTGCAGAGCTGGAATAATGCAAATTACTCCACTATAGCATTCCCCTTCCATAATGCCTCGGAATGTTCAAAGTCTAGCAATTAAGATGCTAAATAAGTCATAATCACTCTAGTCAACAATATCAATTCAATGAACACCCTTCCACTTTTCCCCTTCTAATGGGTGAATGCTTACAACAACAACAACAACAACAAGCCCAGTATAATCCCACCATGGGGGGTCTGGGTGAATGCTTACTAGGTGTAAATTATCCTAACATTGGCCTTAGCAACCATAAACTTTTGATTTATAAGGTTATTCAATCAAATTATCTCTTACAAGCCTTTTCTAAGGTCAAGCTACCATCTTTATGAAATCCTAAGCCTCAATTCACTTAGTTCATGCCTCTAACGGTTCAATTCTTGATTATAAAGTGATAACCTAAGCCTTTAGATGATAATCACATAATAATATTCATAACCCACCAACTATTAAAGGTTTATTAAGTTTTAGGGTTACTAGTCTCAATTCACCATTGTAGACCCATTAGTATGATGATAATCTTAGAGATGAATGTGTAATGAAGGAAGGAATGGCTGAGATTACCTCTCAAGAATATTTTTTCCCTAGCCTTAGAATTTCACCCTAGGTGCTTCTTAGAAACTGTGTTGGAGTTTTATGAATAAATAATTCGGACTAAGTGTTTAAAACACGGCTACTGTCCCGGTCGACTGCTGCGACGGTCGTTATACCACTGCGGCGGTGTCGCTATTGCGGGCAATGACCCACCGTAGCGGTCCTACACCAAATGCTCACCTACGCTGTGGCGAGCACAAACCCGCTATAGCCCAAGCGCTACAGCAGTCCCCCAATTCCCATCTGACCGTGGCGGCGACATATCCGCCACTACAGGGCGCCGCCGCAGTGGTGCCTAGTCCGCCACAACGGTGCCACTGAACCAGTGAGCAAGCTAATTTCCAAAGTTTTCCACTCTATCACACAACACTTCATCTGTAGCCTCGCAAACACAGACAAAACATGCAAAATAATGTAAAGACACCATACGGACTCACCTGTGGCCTCGAAATCCCCAACGAAGGTTTACATTTCCTACATCACCCTCCAAATGGACTCAACACAACCAAACAATAATTACAAACAAGCCAAGTTTTCAGTTCTTAGACATCTACATTTGAGTTTATATTAGCTCGTTCTACCCTTGGAAGGGTTGTATTTGGTAGGGTGATCCTAGATTTTCCATAACGACTGGGAGGGTCATTGCAAATTAGGTCAAACATTGTTCAGAATAAAACTAATTGAGTTTTGGTGTTTACTTATAATGCGACCGGGTCCCAAATGGACTACCTACGTATCCCACTGTGGGATGTCAGGTCATTGTGTAGTTCATATTGCAAGGACATCATTTGGTTTTTCTATCTTTTACAAACGATTACAAGAAAAGGAATAACTATTACAAGCAAATAATAACTACTACAAGCGAATACCATTAAAAAGGTGTGTCTTCATGCGTAGTACTGCTTGACTGAATCTGAGTTGATTGGCTTGGGCAACTCTCGCCCGTCCATTTCTGCTAGCACTACCACTCCTTCGGAGAATACTTTGCAGACCACATAAGGGCCTTTGCAGATAGGAGGAAACTTCCCTTTGTACTGGTCCTGGTGTGGTAATATTCTCTTAAGCAACATTTTTCCTATTTGAAAATGTCAAGCTTGGACTTGTTTGTTGAAGGATCATGCCATCCTTTGTCGGTATTGTTGACCATGACATACGACAACCATCTTCCTTTCATTAAACACAGACAAAACATGCAAATTAATCTAATCAGAGAAGTTCAGAGACTATACAACTTTGGGATACAAAAGGACGAGAAGGTTGACGGACCGTCAACATGTTCGACGGTTCGTCGATGTACATCGACGGTTAAAGTTATGAGGCTTGGTTCTCTGTTATCAGATCGTCATTGTGTATCGTCGTTACTCGACGGTACCGACAATGCATATTCACGGTTCGTCGAGTGGAAAACCGACTGAGGCAGTTTAGTCTATATTATTCCGAGTTTTTGACTTGTATAAATACCTGATAGGGTTTTATTTTTCGGGCATCTTGATTTTAAGACTTGTATTGAGCACTTTAAGTCCTTAGTACTTTTCAAGGGTTTCAAGACTATTCTATTTTCATTTATCTTCAATTCTCTTTGTAAGTTCAAACAACAATTACAATTACAATGTCTTGTGTTTTTATCAATTCCATGAGTAGCTAAATTCCCTACTAAGGTTGTAGACCCAATGATGGGTGTTTTGCGCATGGGTTTCTAGTTGTGATATATGCATAATGGTTTGTTAGGGTTTATTAGTTCTTCATTATTCATTGTTAGTTGATGGTTGCAAACATTAGCTTCTGCCATAAACCTTGATTTATTTGGGAAAATAATTAGGGTTTGTTAAGAACTAATAACAAGAACTCAAGGTTTTAAACATTGTTTAATAAATTCACTTAGGAATAAAAGGAATTTACTTGGCATAATTAATCGTTCTTCATATAAACTCATTTGTATTTGGGAAAATCATAAAGAGATATTGTTCTTAATTACTGGGAAACATTTGGAACTCCATTAGAGATTAAGTGCACTCATACAACGATCCATTAGAAGTATATCATAGTAGAACCCTAAGCATTGCATTCATCTGGCGGGGATACAACCTTGGTTTCTTTTACCATATATTAAAATCCAAAGAAATAAGTTAGCAATTAGTCATAAATAACCAACTTTCTACAAATTCATCGGAATAAGACATTAGACCTAAATAAAGCATTCTACTATTTTAGTAACCTTTACACACCACATTCCCTGTGAGATTCGACCCCAACCTTGTTGGGTTACTATATTTAACAATGTTCACTTTACATTAATAAAATGAGTAATTTGAGAGTATCACTTACCCAGTTAGACTTCGGCTAAACAGTCTCATAATAAGTGCTTGATTATCTCGGACACCGACTAGTTGGTCGCAGTAGGCTCAGAGATGGGCCTTGGGGTTGTCCGTCCCGTTAAACATTTCGAATCGGGACACTTTAAAGCCTTTGGGCAAGTCCAAATCGGGATGCATGCACAGATCATCGTAGCTTAAACCTATAGCTTTTCGGGCAGCTCTTGTAGATTACTCTAACATTTCAGCCATTTTACGCTCTAATTCCTTATCGTGTATGCCCTGCTTGGCTATCCACGCCTTTTCCATCTCTTCATAGTGATCAATCTCTTGATGATCTGCTGAGAAGGAATTTGAGGTGATAGGTGTGTGGAAAGAAATTGTTGGGTGTGCAGAGTGGCTTTTGGGCATCTGGGTGGATTTTGCGTTTGGTAGGGGAAGGGTGCTTGGGCATATAGTGGAGCTAGGGTGGGCATCTTGTGGTTCTGGTTAGGAGGGAACTGAATGAGTGGTTTCAAGAATTCGAATAACGTTGGGAGGTAGTGGGGTTTGGTATTAGGTACCAATGTGTATAATAGCAATTGGGTTTGGGGTGAACGACATTATGGTCCTAGTAGGGTAGGTGGGGAAGTGATCGGGTAGTGGTGAGCTTAAAGATGGAAAAGGCGATGGAGGCCTCCTTGCCTCACTCAATAGGCGCCTCTTTGGCTGTTTTCGCTGTCGTGACCTTTTCTTGGACTTCAGCAACTTTCTCAAACAGTATCTTAATAACGTCCTCAGAAGGCGAGGATTCTTACAATTCCAGCGTGGGTGACTCCCTAATAGCGAGTTCAGTCCGATTTTGTTCATCTTCTGAAGTACCAGTCAATTTTTCTTTGCCTCGGTCTTGTTGGGACAGGGATGTTATCGCAGCTTTAGATCTTATGAAGTATACCAGTATGAATACGGATCAACCTTCTATTTCTATAAGAAAATAACAACTCAAAGGAAAACAACGTTAGTTCATTAGACAGCAATAAATAAGCAAGCTATCACACAGAGTTGGCAGGGAAAGCACGTAGCACATAAATAATCATATGTTTAATTTAAATGCTTGATTGATCCCTTGTGCGGGGTTTCGCGTATTTTGGATTTTGTGATGTTAGGGAAATATATATTTATATAATATAGGCATTGAGTCTTACGTAGATTGCCTGCGTATCTCTCCGCGTGAAATCAGGTCCTTTCATAGTTCGATTTACATAAAATAAAGACTCTCCTACTTTAAACCTACCTATACCAGGCCCGATAAGGGCTTCCTACATATCCCTCCATGGGACATTAGGTCGGACATAGTTTCTTTTACATATAAATGGGGTAGGGGGGACGAATCTGTTCAAAAATACAAAAGGGAACCCCTTAAGTATCTACCCAAAAGGTGACCCCTTTTTAAGATCGGAACGGGTTGTTTGTCCTTTCAACCACGCTTTCGGCCAAAGGCCCTAATTCCTAATACTAAGGCAGGAGCACTACCCAAATGCTTCCCATATAAACCAAATTCTCTAACTTGAACTTGAAGGCGTTGCAATCTTCAATGTCACGCTCTGGGGCTCCGGAGTGAAAAAGACAAATCTTTCTTTCACTTGTTCCCACATACGAGGCCTTCCGAGCTGCCCTAATTGGTTATATCTTTCCCGTGCTCACCAGTTCTTGGAAGATACTTGCATACAAGTCCTTAAAGATGGTGAAGTCATAGCGCCAAATATGAGTGTTTAGCGTAATTCTGTCATTTTGGGAAACAGTGTTGTGGACCAACAACGAACGAAGTCCCCACAGCTTGGGGATGGTCTTATCGTCAACCAATCTTATGATTCTCTTTCTGAAGGTCAAACACACATCAGCAGTATGGCCTGACTATTCTTGGTGGAACGGGCACCTATTGTGCGCAAAGACCAGGGCATAGGGTGGCAACCTCTCGCGACTAATGCAGGTGGCTCCCACACTCTTGAGCTTGTCAAAGATTTCTTCGCACGTCACATGTCTTGGTGAGACGCGATAAGGGCAGGCGATGACCTTGAGTGCAATTGCCAACCAAGTTGGCGACGCCGGGCGAACGAACTCTATTTGTACCTCGAGCTCCTCCCCTTAGTTTGTGGAGGCAACAAAGGCGTCCTCTTTGGATGGCCAAGTGGGTTCTAGCGGGTCAGATTTCGCTTCATAATTTTTGTCTCCTTCTCCCTCGAGTAGGGGTATGTACCCGGGAGGTATTCTTTTGACTTTCTCCAAAAGGCTCTCAAGATGACACTTTATCTCAGTTGGTTGTTTTGGGGGGCATTCCGCCGAGTGCATCAACTCATTGGCCTCTTTTGTTACACCCCGTACTCTCGGAGAAGCACTTATTAAATTTGAATGTAAGTACGTTGAGCTATAGTTAAGTAAAACTACTTTGGAATATAAGGAGCAAGCAGTATTAAGTATATTTAATGAGTGAAGGACGTATATAAGGTATACCGGAAGATTTTATGAGGAAATGAGCGGAAGAAATGGAGTAGTACGACTTTGGAGAAAGGATGGGTAAAGTTTCGTGTGAAAATTTTGGTCCACATTGAGGGACGAATATCTATTAGCATATGAAGTGTTTTGAAGTGAAACAAAAGCCTAAAATGAAGTTTGTCGAGTCTAGTTTCCAACTCAATACACCGCTCGTCGATAGGACATCGGAGTAGAGAATTATGGACGTTACAAGTTCAGTTGACAGAGCAGTAACCCGACCCGAACTTGACCCGAATTTGACCCTTATAAAAGGGTAAGAACCCTCTTTTTACATCAGATTTTGCTGGAAATTTCCAGAAATTGAAGAGAGAGAGAGGGAAACAAAAAGTGAGCAATTTTTAAGTCGCAGAGTAGTGGTTTAGGTTCGGGTAACGCATGGTAGTGATTCTAGTATTGTTTTGCGGTGGATTTTAGCGTGGATATTGAGGGTATTGTTGTCTTAACAAGAAAAGAGGTATGAAGTATGTGATGGTGAGCCTAATAATAGTATGAACGATTTTATATGTAGATTACAAGTCAGGAGATAAGTGGAAAGGTCAAAGAGCAAGATTCCAGGTATGTTAAGGCTAAACCTTTCTTTCTAAGGCTTGATTCCTTTGTTGTTAACCTATATATCACATCTTCAATAAACCCGTTTCTAAAAGTACCAAAGCTTACAGTTCCCAATGTTCATGTGATATCCTTGAGCTTGTTTCATGGTTATTGGTGTTATTCATTGATGTTGATCTCACCTTATGATATTTGTTCCTTCATGGTGAGATATAGCGATGACGATAGTTCCATAGTAATAACAATCCAATGAGTTTAGGAATGTGTCTTAAGGAAGGTTTTGTGGGAC
The DNA here is from genome assembly GCF_019175385.1 of Lycium barbarum. NCBI lineage: Eukaryota > Viridiplantae > Streptophyta > Magnoliopsida > Solanales > Solanaceae > Lycium > Lycium barbarum. The sequence goes on from NC_083344.1 coordinate 85,981,646, forward strand.
ATGAATAGAGTGCTAGCAAAGGATCCTTAATAAGGTATTTGATACTATAAGAGAGACTTATGATGTATCTCAGGATTTGGCTAATGTTTGGTTAAGCGGGAAGAAGTCTTAAGGGCCTAGAAAAATGCTTATGAGTTTTATTTGATAATATAAGCGTTGACGGATAATTGATGGTCACGAGAAGAGCTTAGAAGTGAATAGATAAGGAATGAGTACTAGAATTATATAAAGGTATTCTACACGAGAGACTAGATTGGGTTGCACGTTCTGCAGCACATATATCTATATATTGTGGCCCAGAGATGTGTTATAAGTCTTATGTGATTATGTGGACATTAGTAAATAAATGGCGGCTATGAGAAGTGCATAGAGGTTACTCATAGAGGTTTGATCATGATATTGATTATAATTACCACTGGTCTACGACCAGTCGGGCAGATGTTACCACCGGGCTAAGTCCGGTTGGGCAGGTATGTATTTACCACTAGTCTACGACCAGTTGGGCAGTCATGTATTTACCACCATGCTACGGCTGGTTGGGCAGTTATTACCACCGTTCTACGGCCGGTTGGACAGATGTATATATTTACCACTGGACTGCAGCCAGTCGAGCAGTTACCACCATGCTACGGCCGGTCGGGCAGTTACCGCTGATCAGTCGGGCAGTTGCGCTCTACCGTTGGGCGATAATCGGATGGCGATTACCACCGGACTACAGCCGGTCAGGCAGTTACCACTGATCAGTTGGGCAGTTAGTACAGGATGATTAGTAAGATAGAGACACAACACTATACCTAGATATATCTAAGCATGCGAGAGTATAGAGAAACATGTATCATCTATGGATCGGGTTACACGCCGCAACACATGCTCAGATAACGTTTGATGATAAGGTCAACAGGACTATGGTAGGGTATACAGACCTAGTAAAGATCGCAAGAAGATGAAGAGGTATGTATATATATGCTAGATTTCCATCGGTAGTTTAGAAATGCCAGGTTGATTCTTATTCTTCTCATCTTTAGTATATTGCTATTTTGTTGCACTTTCCGCCTTGCATACTCAGTACATTGCTCGTACTGACGTCCCATTGTTGGGGGCGCTGTGTTTCATGCCCGCAGGTCTTGAGATACAGCTTGACGGATCTTTCAGTAAGGATACCAGCTCAGCAGTCAGAGTCGTGGCGCTCCACTTGCTTCGGAGTTTCCCTGTGAGTCAGCATGGCTGCATATGCATTTGCATGGGTATGGCGGGGCCCTGTTCTGGCCACTTTATGTCATGAACTCCTGTAGAGGCTCGTAGACAGATATGCACGGTTAGATATCTTATAATTATCTCGACTTGTACTATGTTGTATCATTATTAAGGATAGCCTTACCAGCACATGAACTCGAGATTAGCTTGAAGACGTAAGTATGTTAACTTTTGGGCTTGTGCCCCTATGGCTTATAGTACCTTGGTCTTATGTTGCCTTTCGAGATACAGAAAACGTGAGTTACAGTTGGTTCGCTCGGTTGCCGTAGGGTGATGAGTGCCAGTCACGCCTTACCAAGGTTGGGGTGTGACATCTTTGATCTTGGCCTTGACTGCCTGGATATTCCTTTCCAGGTCTTGAATCTTCCTTTTGACGGAAACATGTTCCTAGGTGTTCATGACATCCATTTAAACCTTTTGGGAATGTAACTAAGGTTAGTATGGGTTTGTAACTATTTTGATGTTTTTCTTGCTTTTTCTTAGTGGTCGGTACTTGAGATCAATCAAGAATTTAAACGAAACATATGAAGCAACCAAAGTACATATTCACATAGCAATATATTATTAAAATATATAATACTCGTGTTCCTAAGGTTTCTAATCGCTTGAAACATAAATGTGCCATTTGTACAAAACCATTGCCCTATAATCATAAATTTCATTAATAATATTCCTCCCCAAAGGGGTACAAAAGATAAATAAAGACAGAAAAATAAATCAGCGGAAATAAATCAGCAGAAGTGTCCCCAATAAGTTGCATTTTATCCATGCCTTCTTGGACTTTCGGAGGGCGGTCTGGCTATCGAGGTGAGCCGATATCAATATGGCGTCCATCAAGAAGCCCTTCTCTGTGAAGCTTATTGGGGCAATGTCATCAAAAGTCTTCTTCATCCAATCATCGAGCTAGTCAAACTGTCATTGGTAAATTCCAACTCATGCTTCAAGCTCGCTATGGTAGCTTGATCTTGTTCTATTTTCTCCAAATACTTGGCATCTCTATTATCGGCCCATCTCTGAATCAAACGGGCTCGAATCTCAATTTTGGAGTCCTTGTCTTAAACACAACTGTAGAGGATGGGTTTGGGAGTGAGAGTACCTTGCAAGTCGACCCTCAACAAATCTCTATACGCTTCTTCACAACACGGATAAAATCTGTCGGGAGCTGAAGTGTCTGGACCCCAAGATATGCGACCATTCCACTCACGAAGACAATCCCCGGCACTTGAAATCCTATCACCACCATAGTCAATGATGAAATAGCCCATGTTTCAAACTTGGAGTATGATTTTGGTCCTCTTAAATTGTATCAAGACTCTAGAATGTGCATAAGTGCGAATCCCTCAAATTCCCATAAGTGGCAAGAATGGAAACTTTCTACCTTTGACCACAACAGTGTCAGACACGAAGTCAACGAACATCCACTGCACGCCATCCTCCCTAAGTCTAGAAAAGGTGAAGGTCCAACTCCGTTTGGTCTGATCCCTAAAGTTTGGACAGAAGTTAAAAAGTATATCCTTTTTCACAGGTTTACTCAAGTATTGGGTACCCTCAACTTCGATCATGTATTTGAGGATCCACCATTGTAGGAGTAGGTTGCATCCTTAGAAGTATTTATAGTTGTTTCCATAAAGGCTTAGGGCTCGGTACATATCGGCTTGGATTATGGGGGTTAAGTCAAAGTATTTGGTGCCTTGTTGTTGGGTTATGCTGTAAAAGATGGCATGGGTGACTGAGATGATTCAGGTGTCTATTGCTAAGTTTACATATTTGGGAAAGACCATGAGTCCCAAAAAGCAAATGGCAAAGGCTAAGGATCGGGTTGCTTCCCATTTGGCATAGGTTTCGAATTTGGCTGGGTGATTCACAAATTCACTCGGGTTACCGAATCATTTATATAACTCTCTAAAGGGTATGGTTGGGCCATGTTCCCAATTGCATGGGATAGGGAAAGAATTTTTAGTATTCGGTAGTAGGTAGGCTTCTTTGGGATTAGGATATGGTCGTCAGGTTTCTTTCTTTTTTTCAGACCCGACCCTACACTGGTTATGACATCCCTCAATTCCTCTAAAGTCGGGGCCATTTCTACATTATCCTCAAATCGAAAAACCATCCTATCTCAATTCCAAAACCTGGTGATTACCTCAATCAACTCCCTACAAACCCTCATTGTCATTATAGAGGTTAGGTTTCCTAAATGGAAAAAGATCCTTTTTCTTTCTTCTTGACTCATCCTACCCCACCATATGGGTAGTAAATCTGGTATATCAATAACCATGTCAAACTGCAAGTCAATCGTCATCTACAAAAACGAAGCAAGGTTAACACCCCCCCCCCCCCCAAATAGGCAATGGTTTAGCATATTGGCACATTACATGTTTTCAATTAGCACATAAATGAGATACGGAGTTTTTCGAGTCATAGACCATACTTGACATGAGGTGGTCTCCCTATCGGGTTTAGATACATCTCAAATATCCAAACCCTTCCAGTTTATCTCTGGATTTGGCTTAGCTCTAACCTAGGTATATGCAAGAGTGGGTTTTTCAAAGTGACCTTGGACCCGAGCGTACTATCGAGGTGAACCGTTGTTGGCTGTTGGGTGACAGGAAACCAACTCCGCATTCAACGTGTTCCAAAGAAGGGGTGTTTCAAGTTTTTTAGTGAAGGCTAGACCGCAAGCCCGCGTGTCCCCTTTGCAACCATGCTTTTTGCATGAAGTGTCGAAATTGATGATATGAAATGCATGACAGTTTATAATTGTGGGAAAGTAAACACTTAAAAAAATAATTACAATTTAAATCACATTTATTAAAACCCTTATGGTTAGAACCTAGAAAAATCCCCAGCGGAGTCGCCATCTGTTACGGTTCACTTTTACGCGGGTGTATAAAAGCTACTTAGAGGTTGTTGGTGCTCTACATGGATTTTAGTATTTTTAGAGCCGCCACCTAATTTTACAATGGAAATTAGGAAAACCGGGTTAAAAGGTTTTATCAAGCAAGAGAAAAATCTTTTTAGGACTAGAGTTTGAGGTAAGGGTTCTGGTGATCCCCTAGAAAAGGTTTTAAGCACCCTAGTATTAAGGATCCGTGGAATACGGTTGACCTACGAGCTTCAATGTGTGATTACTGTAATTACGTGATTAAAATGTTTACTTTATCGCAAAATGTCATGCTTATCATAAATTCAAAATTTTGGCAAAATGTCTCCTTGGAAAAGGGGGTTTTTTGTTTCAAAAATCCATACAAATGTTCAACTCACTTCATTTTGGGACCAAGACACACTTGGGATTTCTCCCGAGTAGAGTCGCTACTATTTTGGTCCTAATGATATGAGTTTAGTTCTTATATGTTTTATTACATATGTATATATAAGAAAATAGGTGGAGTATATCTCCCTTTTTTGTAATATAAGTATATAATGGAAAAGGAAAATCTATTAAGTCCAATTTTAGTCAGATTGAAGCTCATATAAGTCAAACATATTCCAATGCCAAAGCCATCTCACTCAAAATCTGTCAAAGTATATTTCTCTCTGTTTTATCCCTTTAAGTTGGCGCTTTGGGCCCAAAATACCCTCATTCCTTCTCTGAAAACTGTCCAAGTTTTAAACAAGTATGGTTCATTTCAAATTATGAAAGTTCCAAATCCTCAATACGGTCAAAATTTTACCTTTAAGTATAAAAGAGTTTTCTTTATAATCCAACAACCTTAAACCCATTTTTCGATTAAAAATTGTATAGTTTTGTTTTTCACTTTAAACGAAGCCTTTTATGGGCTTAAGGCCCAAAACTTACTTTCGGTTCGATCCAATTCTTATCCAGAATTACGCAAATGGCCGAAGGCCCAAAAATACAATTTAGTTCCATTTTCATAAAGTCATTTAGAGTTAGCTATATTTAAACTTATTTCAAATTTAAAGAAAAAACCAATTAATACCGATTTCATGCAAGAGTTAGATTAGGCCAAGTTTGAAAATCATTTGGGCAACATTCCTAATAATACTATCATTTTCCTAAGTTCTAAGCATCCACAAGGGTTTCAACATTTATACAAGTCTTACAAATATATTTACATGTACAAAATGAAATAAATGGAGGAGAGTTTTAGGCTGGTGGGCCAACCTAAGCCCACCAGTTGTCTATTTTTACCCATAGGTGGGCCTTCAATAAATTAGCTTTCCTTTCGTATTTTCTTCAATTTCATCAGATCCGGACTGGATTCAAAGAAAGAGTTAGGCCTCAGGCCACACAGGTTAATGCAATGGAAGGCGGCCCAAGTGGCCCGTGTGATTTTTACATGAGACAAAAAGGGGGAAAAAGAGGATAAGGATTATAAGGTATCTAGAACTACTTGGATAACATCGACTACGTATATGCATACTGTCACACCCTAATCCCGCTAGGGTGTGATGGGCACCCGACCCCATATCCGGAGCCGAGCGAACCCACAGACTCTTATTTTATACATAATCTCCTCGGACTCTGAAATTAAATAGTAGTGAAATATATAGTAAGTTTTCAAATCTTTCTTTCATCAATGTTTTCGAATCAGACAAAATCTATAATCATATAGAGTTTATCACATGATACAAAATGACATATCGGCTGATGGAGCCGTTTACCAAACCGACATACTATACCCACGACTCTGTCTGCAAAGTCTCTAACTTCGAACAAACAATCACAGTACATATACTCTGACTCAGCAACACTCCAGGAGCAAATGGAGTTGCCAATCCAGCTGAAGCATCTTCTAGCAATGTCCTGTACTTATCTGGGTGTACCTGCGTGGCATGAAACGCAGCCCCCGAAGAACAGGGGGTCAGTACGGAATATGTACTGAGTATGTGAAGCACGGAATACAGCAAACAGAATTATAATCGAAAGAAACGGTACAGAAGTAAGTACACTTTCAGAATACCAAAATACTTATTCTTCATAATGCAAATCGTATATACCGATGCCATATGTCAGAAGAAGTACAGAAAGTAAGTAGGTCATCCAGAGTGCCAAAATGTGTATTTTCCAAACACAGACCGCGCGTGACAACAACGTATGTCATCATATACGTTTACACATAACTGATTCATATGTAACATAATAGTGCCGAGGAACGTACGGCCTGATCCACATATATAACATATTAGTGCCGAGGAACGTTCGGCCCGATCCACAAATGTATTTGCTGCGGAACGTGCAGCCCGATCCATATATATATATATATATATATATATATATATATATATATATATTATATTGTTGTGGCACGTGCAGAAGGTTAGTACAGACATTAAGCACGATATGCAGAATAATAAAACACTTACTGGGAACACGAATCATGCATGCCAAGAACGGTATCCGGCCCCTTACGGGACCCGGGGAAACGTGGCGCCACCCTGCCTTTGGCGCCACACACATCATACTCCAGAAGGTTTGCTCCGTAATCTCCGTCACACATCATAATATCACATCATAAGATCAGAACATACATATACACATATATGGTTCGGCGAACCACGAACACATCATAATATCACATCATAAGATCAGAACATACATATACACATATATGGTTCGGCGAACCACGAACACATCATAACACCGTAACACATCATACTCCGGAATACATATATGGCACCCGACCCTCAAACAAGGGACCCGGCGAACCATGCGCACGATATATACCGGCCCGGGACTCGGCGAAAGAAGTAATAATACATGCACGAGCAGAGTAGTGGGAAACTAAATGCACATAAATCAAGACTCGATGGATAAGTATACTTACCGACCTCTGAAGGCTCAAAAACGAGTTTCGGATCAATCCGAATTAGTATAAGAAAGTTATGAGCGTTTGAAGTACAGAGCGTTCTATAAACATTTCAGAAGCCGTTTTTTTTTTTTTTTTGGAAAATCGAAGAAACAACCATGTCAAGTACTTTGCAAATATCGTTATGGACCAAATTAAATATAACTCTTGGAACCATATGTACGTGAAAGCTACGGACAATTTTACCACAGAACTTTTACGACCATTTCAAAGCAAACCCAAGATCTTTTACGAAAGTTAAGGACATTAAAACTTACAGATCTCTTTTAGAAACACAATTCTTTTTGCTTATCTCGTTATTCAATCATATAATAAGCTCGATCATATCAGACTTACTTATATCAGAAGTGAATCAGAATCGTAGACAGCCTCGGAAACATATTAAATAGAACTTCGGAAATCATAGATACATATCAAAAAGTGAATGCGAATCATAAACAAACTCAGAATCACAGAACAGAATAATCCCCAAAATACATATCATACCTTATTTGGCTCTAGGACATGCCAAAGAAAGAAAGGGTAAGCCTTACGTACCTGCTCCACATCCTATTTGCTACGTTTATTTATCCAAGCTTGCTAGTCTACATACAAAGAATTCACATAATCATTAGATTCGTCGACATATACTCGTCTTAACCTTTCAAATGAATTCACTTATATTCTACCGAAATTTCGGCAGCATTTCCCCTGTAAATACACCATCCCCGAGATTCCAACTCGGCCAATTTTATCAACAACAATCCGAAAATTTAACTCGGCCAAAATATCAACAACAATACCAACAGTTATTCTAACAATATCCACAACAACAATTCTAATAATCGTGCCAACAACATCAATAATCAAATCAAGACACATTCTAACATTAACAACCTTCATCGCACAATCCAACGACATTTCATTTATATACAATTCAATCACCTATAATCAAGCTAACACCAACGATCCCATATTCAAGTATTAATCCGAAATCTTTCAATCATGATTCAAGAATGCTTCTAACAATTCACATGACATTCCAACAACCCAATCAACATTTTTACTTTACCCGAAACCTTCCAAATGCGACACAACAACCACAATACATTCTCTTCTTCCAAATTCATGAACTATACCAACAATTCACACACTAACAACATTATTTTTCATAAGTGCAAGAACACTATATTCAATTCACATTAACTTCTAAAACAATTTTCCAACAATTACAACTTGAACTAGAATTATTAAACTTCCATTTCTCATCATTGATTCCATTACAACGACAACCAAAATACTAGATAAAATTAGCTCGTCATCCCTACACACTACAACACATATACACGGCCACACACACTACACATCCATATTTTCACAAACGATTACAACTTCATTTTCAACCATTAAATCCTCATTTTACATCATAGAATCCACAACACAACAACAATCAAATTACTAAATAAAATCAATTCATTTGTTCTACACAATACATCTATAATCGGCCACAACATCAACCCACACGGCTACAACATAGCATCCACACTTTCATGAATTTCATCCATTTCTTCACTCTACTACATATACAAACCACCCACAACATATAAAACGGGATGAAAACTTACCTTTCTCCTTAACTCCACAACTTGGCTTGGGTTGCTCCTTGTAAGAATGAGTGGTTTTCTTGCTTCAACAACTATCCCATGTTAAAGAGGACCTTCCAATTAGTAGGAAAGCTAAAAGAAAATTATTTTTCTTGGCCAATGTTGTGGACACCATTTTCGGCCAAGCCATGGCCGAATGGTGCCTTCTCTCCTTTTCTCCACGCTTCTTGAATTTTCTAAGGATGAATTGAAAATATGACCACTTGGTCATCTAATTATACACATGGGTAATTAATTTAATTGGGCCAAGCCCACCCCAAGTGCACGGCCAACATGGCCCTTTTTATTCAAGCCCACTTTTTTTTTTGTTTATAATTCATAAAAATTATTTTTCTAATTCCAAATTTTCCCTTAGCCTTCCACAATATTTCCATGAACTCTTTTGTGAATTTCCCTTTTTACCCTTAGCCTTTCTCAATATTTCCATACCAATAGTACTCACAAATAATATTCACAAATAACTTGCACACTAAAATAGTTTTGGAAAATGGTCTCGCCTTCAACTTACCACGACTACCTCGAAGTATCCAAACGTACAAAGTACGGGCTATAACACATACATTATTTATCAAGAAAATATACACATCAACATACTCAAGCAACTGATATATGCAAAAGAAAACTGTCCAGCCCAAGTTATAAAACAAAGAAGGGTATTAAAGCTAGCAGGGCCCATTTGGAAAAGAACAGCAAGGGAAAATCCCAAACAAAAACCCAACTCATAACACATATAAGAGAAAGCCCAAAGAAGCAAACAAATAAGAACCAGGCCCAACTCAAACCATTATGATGCACAAACTAACAATTCTGAGTCCATATAAGTGATATACCAAATGTATACTTCAATATACAAATTCCTGCATACCAAAGGTATACAGGAACTATATATATCTAGTATATTTAGGTATACCTCCTATATACTCAAACAAAAATCAATACTCAAACTCGGGCAAGAACAAGTTTCAATCCATTTGGCATGCCATGACATCTTCTTAAAGTATATAGAGATGAATTCCATAGGAGAAGGCACAACATTCAGAAAAAACCATATGCACATAAAGGAGTTCACACTTAGCCATGTTGTTTATTAAATGCTCATATTCACCAACAGAAACTCACCAAGAGAAGGGGAAGAGATGCAATATGACATAAGTAAAACAACTACAGTCATAAGTATCAGGCAGAACCAGGTGAATGTGAGCAGTCAAGTATAAGACAAGTTCTTTAATCTTTTTCTAAAACATAAGCACACATACTAAGTGATTGAATCTCATATGGTCACAAGAAGAACCGAGCAGGCATGGTTTCATAGGATAATAGTAAACACCAACTTTTTGAGGCTAAAACAAGTACTTCTGGAGAATATGCATTTAGCAAGTTCATGTGACACTTTCAAAAGACAAACACTATATGGAGAAGTGAGTAAAGCAGGTTCAAATTCAACAGAGAATGAACATCTTAACATGCAACTAATATTTCAACATTAATTAGTCACTAATGCACCTTAAGACACACATAGGATTCATTTCAGCGATTCTACATGTATGCAGAATGTTAGACTTGAACTTACAGTCCTCTTTCAATTTGTTAAGAACGTTTGTAAGACCATATGAGTTCAGGCTGGTGTCAACAGTTGCATGACATCCACTAATAAGCCAAATAGAGTTTTAATGAAATCCTGCTAAGCTAAGAATGGACAAACTAATGGTGCATATATGGATACATGGTTTTAATGCAAGCAGAATGGGCCAGCAATCATATTCATATGCTACCCTCATGTGACACACTCAATTCTATTAAATGATACTCTCAGCTAAACATATGATACATGATTTAACTCAAATGGAAGATGCACAATATAGTTAAGTAAGTTGTAAACCTTTAAACCTGCATTACTATTCATTCAAGCATACAAATCACCTTTAAACATCCATAGACATGTACTTAGTCCATACAAAACCCTCTTAAGCTAGTTTAGGCTTAATTAACCACAGATGAAACTAAAGTTTGTAAGAAAGTTGCATAAAACATGTAACTAATCATTTACAGAAAAGAAACTTAAGACAAACAACCCTAGTTTAGATTGAAGATAGCATGTATATAGCTAGGCAGTTACTGATTAGCAGACCAAACATTCACACTAAACAAACATGGTTAATTGAAGCTAAACATGATTAGCAAGTTACTGAAATGTAGACTGATCACATATACTAAATAAACATGACAAATATTATACCCTAATGACATGATTTAACTAAGGCAAGATTAACAACTATTTTACTAAACAAGACCAGATCACATACTTAGGGTAGAATATTTCACTAACTCTTTGATTAACAGTAAGACTATAAACTGATCATATACCCTAATCATATATTGATTAAAGCAGGGAGATAAACTAACAAATGACACTAATTACACAAATCAAACTACAACAGGATTCTAAACTAACAATAACCCTAATCAGATAATCAACTAAAGCTAAACACACAATTAACACTTAAACAATTCCAATATGCTGAAAAATATAGAAAGGGAAAGAGGGTTACCTTTCTTAGGTGCAACCTTGGACGAGATTGGACTTGCAGACCCTTCTTCTCCACTCCAACAATCAGCCACACACTCAGAAAAAACAAGAACAAAACTTAAAACTTAAACTTATCGAAAAAATTAAAGGTCTTAAGCAAAATGCTAGAAACCCTAAGGATTTTCGATTTTATGAATATGCAAGTGATATTCGGTGTCCCCTTTTTTTCATAAAAAAACAATGTCATTTGGGGGTTCTATTTATAGAACCCCAAAATTGAGAAAAACCCCAATCTCAACCAATGTGGGATTTTGCAATTTTCTGAGAATTGCTCTCTTCTACAACAAATCAAAGGCCCAGATTGAAGGTAGGGGAGAAAGCAAAGGTATGATTCGACTCTTACAAGGTCAATCTGCATGCTACTCCACAAATCAATAGCAATTACTCATTCAAAAAATGAGTACAAACAAAAACAATTAAGGATTTTAGTCCTATCCGTTGTAAAAATGCAGAAAAAATGAAGAAATGAGTGGGATTATACCGTGTTTGGGTTATCTTTTGGTGGAAATGGCAGAGCAATTAATTCTCTTGCCATTCTCGGCCATACAACAACTACCAAACCATGCGGGCCCTTCCTTCTTTCCATTTTCGGCGTTGTGACGCCATGCAAGAGAGAAGAGAGGGTGAGGCGGCTAGGGTTTGTAACCCTTGAGAGAAAGGGAGAGCAAGGGGTGTGTTTGGTATATGAAACAATGAGGAATGGAGGGGGTATTACCCCTTTAAGATGGAGTTGGGCAGGGTCACGTCCTTATTGGACCGGGCTCGGCCGAATTTAAAGAGAAATAAAGGGGCAGAGTATATATATACGTATATATACATGATACACATGTATATCTATGTATATACTCATACATATATGGGAAGGATTTAAGATAAATGGCCACAATTAATGGAAGACTAATTAAATGTAGACATAGTTAACCAATTGCCCAAACTAAGACACGGCTAATTATGTAATAGATTCAAATTGCACTTATAGCCTTTATTGAATTTAAACCTTGAGATTAGCTATTTCAATTGTGGCCATAATTAACTAATTTTCCCATTTGACTGAGCTAAAGGCATGGCTAATTATGTAAAAAGACCTAATTTGCAATTATGACCTTTATTGGCTTAAACCATGGAAATTGGCTATTTCAATTAAGGCCAAAATTACCCAACAAATTGATTATTTCTATTATATCCCTAATTAATCATATATTAAGCAATTCATGAAATTAACCACAATTAAAAACTTGATTAATTATGATTAACTTAAAGAATTACACAAATGAAAATTGAATATGCAAAACTAAGAATTATGGGGTAAAATTATTTATTCATTTAATTAATCATATTTCTTGAATTTAACAGAGTAAAATGCTGGCTAATTGATCTTTCAATAATTTCAGCAATTAATTAGATGATTGTTTTGAATTATCTTCTTGATTAAGTTTTGGCTAATGCTCCACATTAATCATAAAAATGTGTAAATTAATTTCTAAATTATTCAAAATATTATTGGAGTTCTTTTGCCTAATGAAAGGGAAAAATATTGTTGAAACAATTTTATAAAATCACTTTGACTTGTGAAAAATACACATTTCACTCCGTGTGATATCCAAGGACTCTAGGTAAATAAAATAAATTATGGGAGTTAAAAAAAAATAGGTGTCAATAAATGTGCATATATGATACGTGTTGAACAGATTGAAAACCATTTTGATATTTGGCAAAGAAATGAGGAGACTTCGAGATGCCAAGCTTCAATTCCAAGCATGTTGAGACTGTAAACCCTATTTATGCATGTGTTGGTCTAAAATGAATCTAATAAGAGGGTCATGGGGTAATCAAAGGGGGTTCCGATACTTGTGAGGTGACGAGCACCTGTATCGGATACCGGTCATCATGTTAAGGGTATTTTCACATTTAAATTGTATAGTTGTTCTGAATGCCATGCTTTAGGAACTAGCTGGTAGATTGGTATGATCCCTTGGATCTGTGATTGGTGTCTGATGCTCGTACTTTATGTCTCTTATTATTAATGTCTGTCTTGTTTGTTGTGTGCAAATCATTCATATATCCTCGTTGAAATGAAAGATAAGTAAAAAGGTGAAGCCTTTATGACATTGAGAACATAATGATGGAATTCATACGTATTCATGATAATTGGTTATGTACTTGATGCATGCGATATTCATACTTTACATGTATTTCATGCATACTTTTGAGGATATGATTGTGAGTCTGAGGGGATCTGGTTATGGAAGACTGATGATGTTTTAGCATGTCCTGTTGGCACATAGGCTCGGCTGGCTATGAGACAGGTTGTTGAGATGTGATATGTTGAGACCCTGATCCGAGGATTTACCGGATCGGTGATATATGGGCCTCATGAGCCCCCCATGGGTCACGATTCATTGATATTCGAACATGTGTATATCGGGAAGTGGAACAAAGGCCTTTTATTACATTACATTACATTACATTACACTTGCACTGCATTCATCCCTTATTTATGTTATTTGGTTGTGAATTATTAGTGTTGAACTCGATATTTGTAATATCTCTTTCTTATATCTCTTGTATTAATCATAGTTAAGTGAAGTGGTAAGTGATTGTCTGCCAGCCCTCGCATCCGTATCACTTAGGGACGGTCGACGATGCTGTTGAGTATCGTTGTTTTTGTACTCATGCTACAGTTGCTGCATCTTTTTATAGTGCAGGTTTGATTGGTGTTTGGATCCGATGTGATTAGAGTCCGCTCGAGAGTATTGGGTGAGCTAATGGTACAGTGTGTGACCCCCGAATTTCTCCTCTTTGAGTTATTTTGTTCTGTCTACTTCTTACTCGGACAGCTTGTAGTATTGACTTGTTTAGATGGTTAGGGAAACTCTGTAGTGCTTATGTACACTTATGACCAGGTTTTTGGTTGTAATACTTAGTTCTTTTGAATTTCCGCAATGTTGTATAAATTGTATCAAATTGATTTATTTTTAATAAGAAGGGATTATTGTTTTAATTGGTTTTGAAATGGATTTAGTTGTCTCCGGGGTTGGCTTCCCTATCGGTGGGAAAAGATAGGCGCCATCATGACCTTATATTTTGGGTCTTGACAAATTGGTATCAGAGCCCTAGGTTCACCGGTCTTATGTGTACACGAGCAATGTCTAACAGAATCTTGAGGATCGGTACATAGACTTTTGTACTCATCCTCGAAAAGCTATAGGGCATCTAGGAAAATTCCATCCTTTCACTCCTTTTCGTGCTATTTGATTTGAGTGGCACCTAGGTGCTTCCGTTATTATGAAGTATATTATGTTCCGAATTAGTTATGTGCATATTCTGTGAATTGGGAAGCGTTGGTATGAGTTTTGGACAACGTGTGTGAAGATTTTGGGTTAAGTTACTATTTTAGTTTCAATGGTTTCGCTACGGTGGGGGGGGGGGGGGGGGGAGGGGGGCGGGATTTGGCATCTGCAAAGCCGCTCCTACGAAAATTGTCCGCCTGTGCTCAAGCTCTCCTGCGAAAGTGGTTTGCAGAAGCAAACGCGACGGACTTCTTGTCATCTCGCAGCGACAAGAGTCTATCCGCAGCAGCGAAAGCGCACCTGCGGAAGGTGGCTCGCTCCTGCGAGAATCACTGGGCAGAACTAGTGAGTTCGTTTGATTTCCTTCTTGTTTTCACCAACAACATTCAAATACCAAATCCAGCTATATTATACTTTGATAAAAGGCCCAACGAGGGCACCAAGCATCCGACAAAATCATCCAAAAACAAGGAATAACAAATTGTCTCAAATATCCAACAAACCAAAGAAATAAAGTCTAAAGGGGGATAGGGGAGATCACTCATGAGGCTAAACTCTTGGCATCATCCTCATCACTACCAGCATCATCACCTCCAACAGCCTGGGCGTCATCATCGTCCTCTGTCAAGAAGGAGTACCTCTTATTGTCCTGATAAAACTCGACCGGAATCTTATTCTATGGGTTTGCTCATTTGTGAGTCGCCTTGATCCCTTCCCATATCTTGACAAAGAATTTTCGAGAGAGTGTTATGAGCCGTGGGCCATATCAGCATAGGCCTTCTCTAATTTCTTCATCGAGGCATCCATTTTTTAGCTTGAGTCAGCCTGTTTGTTCTGAGCATCTAGAAACTCCTCCAATTTCTCACCCAAAAGCTCACTGGGTCCGGCACTAGTAGACACTTTGGGAATTTGGGATATCATATCATACATAGCCTTAAGCTGGGGGTCGAGTGCTCCAAATGGCCCCTCAAGCTGGGGAGGAGAACCGTTACTAGTACTCACCTGCACCTTCCCCTTCTTACCAGACACCGCACCACCCGTTCCCTTGATTCTGCACGAATTGAAAGAAGGATCAGGACCTACCCCGTGATCATCAGGAGCTTGATCAACACCAGCAATCTTGCATAGCTCAGTAATCAAGGATGGAAACATCAGACTTGAACCACCGTGGTGCACATACTCCTTCAACTCCCGAATGATGTGATGGCCAAAATTCACCTCGACGCCATCCATAATACAAGAAATAATCAAGGCACGAGCATACGTGCAAGTAGAGGTGTTAGAAGAAGGAGATACCCGCCTGACAAGGATATGCTTCCACTCTTTGGCCTCAGCAGTTAACTCATAGTTGGTAATCCCCGTCTTCTTAATTTGCTAAGGCACATTCATCCCTTCACTACATAGCTTGTCAACCAACCAACGCCCATTCCCACAAACATCCTTATTTATCATTGGCTCGATAAGATGGTTGGGCAAGTTGTAGAAAGCATTGATCTCATGAGCCCAAAACTTCACTATTTTACCCCCTTGTCATAATTTCTAGATTTTCAAAATCCACCTTCTTCAAATTTGTATAAAACTCACGGACCCATTGCTCATTGGCTTAACATGGAGGAGTAACAAAGCAATTCCAACAAATAGCCACCAAACGATTAGAGAACCCTGGGAGATGCTCGACAACTCCATTCGTAAGAATCCCTCTTTCATGCAACAACTTCTTATCAAGTAGGTTAGAGAAGTATCGTGTTTGGCACTCTAACGACATAAAATTCTCATTGTCATAATCATCATCTTCCTCTTCAATTTTTTGGTGGATAGCCACATTCTCATCTACATGCTCGGCCATAATATTAATTAAAATACATGCAAGAATCCCAAATTAAATTAGCTCAACATTTTTGTGATATTCAGCAAATCATTACACTGCAATTTACCCAAAGAAATCAACAAAACAGGCCCTGGAGAAGGCTTGCTCCTGCCCTCTGTCTGCAGAAAAACCTGCAGTTCCTCGCCCCTATGAGACCTTTCTCGCAGGTGCGGATGTGCACCAGGGAAGAGTCTCACACCCCAGCGAAGGTTTCCCAAAATTGTAAAGTTTTCCCTAGAAAAGATTTTCGTGCAGTCGCGAACACGCGCCTGCACAACATCCATGCAACAGCGGGGCCGCACCTGCGCATCCTCATGCGCAGTAGCGAACCATGGTCTTCTTCTAAATAACCCTAACTGTTGAAAATTTTGAAATTCTAACCATGGAGTCGGCCCTAATCTGTCCATTCTACTTCTAAATACGATTTATTATGACCATGCAAGGCTAGGGAACATGATTTCACAAGTGTTTGAGCAAACAAAATCCCCATACCACCAACCCACAAAGGCCACCAAAGACATTAACCACCCGAAATCGACCATGAATCAAGTCCCAAGCGTTTACGAACTACGAAAAGAAAGATTTTTGAAGTCAAAAACAACCAAGAATGAGTCTTAGTGCAACCCCACGAAATTCCCAAAACCCACAATGTTCAAGAAAATAACACTACAATCTTACAACCCGAAGGAAAAATTCGCAGTTGAAATCAAGTCTATAGTTACACACAACAATGTAGAATTCAAAAGAAACCTTACTTCACGCAACAATGTAGAATGTAAAAGAAACCTTACCTTGTGAAGAAGTTAGAAGATTTGTTTGGAGTTGAAGAAGAACCTTTTGTTGAAGATGTTAACCCAAACATTGGCCTATTTTAGAAAATTGTAGATTGTGGGGTGAGGGTAGTTGGAGAGGGAATTCTTATGTGGATTTT
Organism: Lycium barbarum; assembly: GCF_019175385.1. Taxonomy (NCBI): domain Eukaryota; kingdom Viridiplantae; phylum Streptophyta; class Magnoliopsida; order Solanales; family Solanaceae; genus Lycium; species Lycium barbarum. Next base: position 85,999,046 of record NC_083344.1, read on the forward strand.
TGGAAGCCAAAACCGTTTTGATTTGGGAAGAGGGAGTGGGATCGGTTGAAGAATTTGTGTTGTTGTGGCAATGAGATTTTGAAAAACTCTTCATTATTTGTTTACCACTGCTCGTATTCTTACAACGGCGAAACTGTTTCCTCACCTACACCTTCGCCAGGGCGAACCATGATAAGCCCATGCGAAACATCCCCTAGTGCAGTATATCTCGCACCAGTGTACCCATTCACGCCTCTGCGACCTGGCCTCAGTGAGGATTATCTCGCAGCCAGGAAATCTTCCCATCCTACACAAGATGTGCTCCTGCGCACCTACTTAAGCACCAGTGCGTGCACCCCTGTGAACCACCACATGCTGTTGCTGTCACAGGACTGATTTTCGCAACGATTTCGATGATGGATAGTTCGACGTCTATTATCTACACTCGTGAACTACCGCAATTTACGACATATTGTCAACATGAAGGAATGCATTTGAGGCATCGTTAATTATATAACCATCGTGAGATGAATTCTTATTTTGAGTTAAGTAGAGCACAAAGTGATGTAAAGATCTAAAACGAACGTTGGAGCTATTCGTGGGTGTACCCTAAAAGGGGGATGGGGTACGACAGATGAGCGAAAGGCTCACGAGGTAGCTCACTCTATATTATTCAGAGATCACCAGTCGATACTCAAGTTTTCGAGTGGCACAGCAGAATCATGATAGAGTATGTGTCAGATTTACCAGCAACTTCCCAGAAGATTTTAATGCTCGCGACAAACCCGATCACTTCATCATGTCACCCTATAATTTTATTGGGATCAGACTCTTAAGATTTCAGATAGCGTCGCGAGCCCCCTTCGACTCACGAGGATAGGGAGTATTGATTATTTATTTTGCGGTCGAAATACATGCATGTATTGTTTCGGGTAAGGTTTAGCACTATATCCGTAATCAAACGTCAAGCAAGCTAGCCAGGTTCAAGAAGTCATATAAGTACGAGATGTGAAACAGGAGTAGTTTGGTTCTTAACACCCTACAGGTTATGCAAACGAGGAACATTTCCAAGCTCATAATATTGTATGAGTGGTTGCGGAGCATTAAAGCATTTTTTGGAGAAAGCTATGAAGAATTTCGTGGGTAGATAATCTAACTTTTCAGCAGCATAAGTTCTTCATTTTGTTCATGTTCGAGTATGAACATATGTTCAAGTGAGTGATGATGTAACGACTTGTTCAGTCGTTGTGACATTTTTTGACACCTCTTATCTTTTTTGGTTTACTCCCGACTTTTATCAAATGTAGTTAACATGTGAGAAGAGAATGATGAGTCGTTTGATGCGTTTAGTAAGATTCTAGGTACAAGTTTTAGTCTGAAGCTGTTATACATTTGAGTTGCTCGATTTATTTCGTACTTCCTTCAGAAATTCTACGTGATCGGGTGAATTCATAATGTTTCCTCAGAATAATGTCCCTCATCAAATCAAGTCTGGATAGTCTCATTTATGCCACAAATGTCGTTAATTGGGGGGTTAGATCTCTCAAGGTTTAGTAGCCAAGCCTCATAGAGACGAGACTGGTCTCGCAGTGGTGCACCCGCTTCAGCGGATGAGGGTCCTGTCCGTGGGAAACATGTGCCACATGTTTAAACTCATAGCAGCAAGCGGACTGCCCGTTGCGGCGAGTCTGCACCTACGAGAATAACCACGCAGAAGCGCGAATCGCTGAACAGACCTAGAAATAAGTGTCCACTTCGTCTTAACTCATTCCATTTAGGCATTTTAGATTGGGAAGCTTGACCTAGAGCAGTTTTGGGAGGTGGGAACCAAGACCCTTGCTATGGTAAGTCCTCATCTCTCTTATTTGGTTTTTATATTCTCCACTAGAAGGCTTTAATGGTAGTTCCTTTTTTTGGGGAGGGTATGACTACATACTCTATGAAACCTAAACCCCTTCTCATACTTTTCCTAAATGAACCTTGTGGGTGGTTGTAATATGATTGATTCTTAATGGAATGGGTTTTGCAAAGATTTGAGTAATCTAATTTAGAATTTTAAAATTTCCACTTTATCCTCTTATGCTCCAAAGTCTCAAATTGGGGGTTGGGTAGTCTAAAGATCAAACCTTTATTTACTTAGTGTGAGTATTTGTGACTCATATGTGAGTATATGATACGTGTTGAACAGATTAGAAACCATTCAGAGATTTGGTAAAGAAACGAGACTTCGGGATGCCAAGCTTCAATTCCAGGCATGTTGAGACTGTAAACCCTATTTGTGTGTGTGTTGGTCTAAAATGAATCTAATAAGAGGGTCATGGTATAATTAAAAGGGGTTTCGATACTTGTGAGGTGACGAGTACCTGTATCGAATACAAGTCATCATGTTAAGGGTATTTGCGCACTTTCAATTGTATACTTGTTCTAAATGCCATGATTTGCACACTAGCTGGTAGATTAGTATTATCGGTTGGATCTGTGATTGGGGTTTGATGCCCGTACTTTATGTCTCTTATTATTACTGCCTGTCTTGTCTGTTGTGTGCATAACACTCACATATCGTCGATGAAAGATAAGTAAAAAGGTGAAGCCTTTATGACATTGAGAACATAATGATGGAATTCATGCATATTCACGTAAATTGGTTATGTACTTGATGCATGCCATATTCATACTTTACATGTATTTCATGCATACTTTTGAGGATATGATTATGAGTCCGAGGGAATCTTGTTCCGGAGGAGTGATGATGTTTTAGCATGTTCTATTGGCACATGTGCCTGGTTGGCTATGAGACAGGTTGTTGAGATGTGATATGTTGAGACTGCAGTCCGAGGATTTACCGGAGCTGTGCTATATGGGCCTCATGATCCCCCCATGGGTCACAGTTCGTTTTCATTAAAACGTGTGTATATCGGGAAGTGGAACAAAGGCCTTGCGTTGCATTACATTACACTTGCACTGCATTCATCCCTTATTTATGTTTTTTGGTTGTGAATTATTAGTATTGACTTGTCCTAATTTGGTATCTATTTGTGATGTGAGTTAAATCGGCTAGGATGAAGTTATCCTCCACATGAGTTAACAGTAATAAATATGGGTGTGCTTAATTGAATTGATCTTTCGGATTGTCTGTAAAAACATTTCTATAGGCTGGTGAAACTTTGGGATAGAAGCTCTATTAGGCTTGTGAGAAGACAAACCTCATAATTGGTTAGCTATAACTTGTAGAAACAGATGGAACGCACCTAGTGTGATAGCTTTAATCTAAATCTAAATAGTGATTTGTAATGTTGGAAAGGATAAGTGAAATTGTGTTGAACTCAATATTTGTAAATCTCTTTCTTATATCTCTTGTATTAATCATGGTTAAGTGAAGTGGTAAGTGATTATCAGTTAGCCCTCGTCTCCGTATCATTTAGGGACGGTCAACGATGCTGTTGAGTACCAATGTGTTTGTACTCACGCTACACTTGCTGCTTCTTTTTATGGTGCAGGTTTGATTGGTGTTTGGATCCGATGATCGGATGTGATTGGAGTCCGCTCCAAAGCGTCGGGGTGAGCTAATGGTAGCACGTGTGGCCCTCAGATTTCTCCTCTTTGAGTTATTTTGTTTTGTCTACTTCTTACTCGAACAGCTTGTAGTGTTGACTTGTTTAAATGGTTAGGGAAACTCTGTAGTGCTCATGTACACTTATGACTAGGTTTTGGGGGTGATACTTAGTTCTTTTTCATTTCCGCAATGTTGTATAAGTTGTATCAAATTGATTTGTTTTTAATAAGAAATGATTATTATTTTAATTGGTTTTCAAATGGATTTAGTTGTCTTCGGGGTTGGTGTTACACCTCGAAAATTTCCCCCGTGAACGTACAACGAATAGACTAACGAAGAATACGAGTATATGATGTTTTAATAAGAAGGGAACGACGGTTAACGACCCTGAGTAAGATTTCAAAGGTAATTGCAATAAGAGATAGGTTATACCCCACAATGACAAATTATAGGTTTTGAAAAGATGAAAAGTTGCAGATTTGCACTTTGGCCCAGTCGGTCGTAAAATGAAATACGGACCGTAAAGTGGTATACGGCCCGTAAACTACCATGTCGTATTTCAACTTACAAAACTTCAACTTTCTGCTAAATGTTCAAATGGTTAAATACGACTTGGAATACGGACCGTAAATCGAAATACGGCCCGTAAACTGCCATCGTAAATCACCATGATCCCCAGCATACCTTTCTGGTTTTGTTATGCTTGAATTCGACCACGAAATACGAACCGTAAACTGGAATACGGACCGTAAACTAGGTTTACGACCACTGCGCACTTCAACTACTGTTCATTCCGGATCACATTTTCAGTCATTAAAAAGAGACCCAAGCTCATTAAATTCATTTCATTTCCACAATACTTCTCTCTAGAAACCTCTAGAATACTCTCCACTCTTCATTTACAAGAAAATCAAAGGAAATCCATGATTAACAACCCCAAATCCCTGAGACAAAGTGTATGAAACCTCGCTAAAGTTCATCTCTCTCAAGGAAACCCAAAAAAAGTGAAGTAGGGTTTTGGTGCTAGAGGAGTAATTCCATTCAAGGCTTGTTCAACCATCATATAAGGTAATTTTCATGACTAAACCATGTTGTTTAAGGTATTGGAAGGTTAAGATACTTGAAATGTAAAAAGACAAAGGAAATAGGTCATTCATGAGTGAATAGTGTCATGGTTGGATGGTAGTTGGGTTGAATTATGAATTTTGGAGTGTTGTGATTATTAATATGTTATAAATGACATTTAGACCATGAAATAAGTATTATATAAGAGGAAACGCGATAGTAAGCTATAACCATAAATGTGGAGAAATTGAAAAGAAATGGTGGATTGTGGTCAATGTATATAAATGATAATTATTGATTGCGATATTGTGAATGTTGTTGTGAGCGTGTGGGAGTTGATATAGCATATGGGAAAAGTAGTATAAACAAGGGAAGTGCTGCCCAAATTTTCCCTAGAAATAGTAGCGCGTTCTTATAGTCGAATTAACTAACGTTAATGTGAATTCTCTCTTGAAGGCAGAAATGTGATATCGAAGGAGAACAAGCAAGCGATAGCCTAGTTAAATGTCAACGGTATGTGAGGCTAGTCCTTTCTTTCTAGTGGCATGAATCTTCTAGCATGATTTTCTTTCCTCTTCGTGAGCTCCTATATTTCGAAAAGCTAAAAGCCTATGTATGTGAGTAACTATATAAGATAAGAGATACGTCATGAGTCCTATAATGATAATGATGATATCTATTGCTTACACTCACCTTATATGCTACTTCCTTCAAGGTGAGGCAGAATGTCAATAATTGCTCCATAATGAAATCAGGGGATCACGACCTTACGTCACCCCGATAAAGTAAAGCTCTTTTTAAGCCTTATGCATGTATTATGATAAGTATGTTACGATAAGTATACATGATGAATATTATGCGTAAGCCAGCAAGCACTATTTCTTTTACACTTGACAGTCAGATACAGTTATTCCATAGTGATACTTCTTTTATATCATGGCCCTATTTCATTGTTTATACCTCTCATACTCAGTACAATGTTCGTACTAACGTCTGTTTTCTTTGGACACTGTGTTCATGCCCACAGGTAGACAGGGAGGAGAGCTCGACCCAGATTCGTAGTAGCTGTCAGCCGATTGGAAGCACTCCTTTGTTCCGGACGTGCTTGATTATTCTTTTGCGTATATAGTCATGTATATGCATTTTTGGGAATGATGGGGTCTTGTCCCGTCCTTATGTTTAGCACTCCAGTAGGGGCTCGTAGATGTGCAATGTGGGTTAGATGGTCTCACGAGATTGTCACTGTGTGTATATATATATATATATATATATATATTATTTTGATAGCCTAAAGGATGTGCAATGTGGGTTAGATGGTCTCACGAGATTGTCACTGTGTATATATATATATATATATATATATATATATATATATATATATATATATATATATATATATATATATATATATATTATTTTGATAGCCTAAAGGCTTGTGTATATAAAAGTATTTTATGTTCTCAAATGAAAGATGATTTTCCCTGTGATTTGATTATAAATTGATAAAAGAGCATTGAATGAGCATGATGAGAGAGAGAGAACGAGCGGTGCTCAGTGGCTAGCCCCGGGTACCCGTCGCGGCCCCTAGTTGGGTCGTGACAAAAGTTGTATCAGAGCGGTTCAGTCCTAGGAAGTGTCTACGAGTCGTCTCTAGTAGAGTCTTGTTTATGGTGTGTTGTGCGCCACGCTAATAAACAAGAGGCTACAGGGCATTTAGGAAAAATGACCATTTTTCTTCTTATGAGATCGTGCGATAGAGCCGTGTATAAGATTTTATCCTTCTTAATAGTGTGTCGTGATTTCAGAATGCCGCCAAAGGAAAAAGCTACAGCCGCCCAGAAGAGCAAGACTACGACAAAGAGGCGGGTAGAAAGAGAGCCTCCGATGAATATAGAAGAAGGCGAATCACATAATGAGGCCTTGTCTAACACTTCTTCTACCCCGCCTAATGTGGAAGAGCAACGAGGAGCTCCAGCTCCAATCCCCCCACCGGTTGATTCGGGATAACAAATGACCGAGGTCATACATCTATTGACACAGTTGGTTGCCGCTCGGGCACAGCGGCAAAATGCGGGCCCAAGTGATCGATCGACAAGTACCAAAGCCCGTTATTTTATGAGTCTAAATCCTCCAGAGTTTTTCGGGTCAAAGCCGGATGAAGACCCACAAGGTTTCATAGATGAGATGTTGAGGACATTGAAGATTTTCCATGCCTCCGAAACTGAATCCGTGGAGTTGGCATCTTATAGACTCCGGGATGTGGCAGTTTTATGGTATAACAACTGGGTAATATCAAGAGGAGAAAATGCGCCCCCTCCGGTGTGGCAAGAATTCGTGGATGTATTTATTCGTCACTATTTACCACCCGAGGTCCGCCAAGCTAGAGCGGATAGATTCCTAAATTTGAGGCAAGGAAACATGAGTGCCCGAGAGTACAACCTTCAGTTTAATTCGTTGGCTAGGTATGCCCCGACTATGGCGGCCGACATGGGAGACTGGGTACATAGAATCGTGAGTGGCTTATTGCCACATTTATTCAGAGATTGTTTGACGGCTTCCTTGCAAGACGGGATGGATATTTCCCGAATACAGGCTCATGCTCATAATTTGGAGGGGCGACAACAACAAAGAGGTGACCGTGATATCGATAGGAGGCAAAGTAAGAGGGCCAGATCTATGGGAGAAGGCAGTAATTATAGAGTGGGATCAAGACAGACATATTCTAGGCACTCAGGCTAGTCGATGACTAGTGCACCTCCTCGATTCGCAGGTAGGAGATTTGATCGCTCCTTCCTTTCAGGACAGGGCCAGAGTTCGAGAGCCTCAGATTCCCAGTTCAGGGAAGATTATAGCCAGAGGAGACCCCCCGTACCGCGATGCAGCCAGTGCGGTAGATTACTTTCCGGATAGTGTCGCCAGGGTTCGGATGCTTGTTATACTTGTGGACAAGTTTGGCACATGATGAGAGATTGCCCGTCGATGAGTGGCAGAGTTGGGGTTCAGCCTACAGGTTTAGGTGCTGGTTCTTCCTCAGCGCGCTCGGTAGGGCAGACTCCTCAGATATCAGCAGGCTGAGATAGAGGCAGAGGGGCAGCATCTACTTTAGGTGCCACTCAGCCCCGTGTATATGCTTTAGCCAGACGGCAGGATCTTGAGTCCTCCCCGGATGTGGTTAAAGGTACATTGTCTATATTTTCCCGTGATGTATATGCCTTGATAGATTCGGGTTCTACTCTTTCTTATATTACTCCATATGTTACTGGTTGTATTGGGGTGAAACCTGAGCCAATCAAACCTTTTGAGGTGTCTACTCCGGTTGGTGATCCCGTAATAGCACGACAAGTGTATAAAAATTGTGTAGTTGTGATATGTGATCGCCAGACCAAAGCTGATTTGATTGAGTTGGAAATGTTAGATTTCGATGTAATTATGGGCATGGATTGGTTGGCCTCGTGCTATGCTAATGTTGATTGTCGATTGAAAGTAGTTTGATTCCAATTTCCGGGAGAGCCCGTGCTTGAATGGAAGGGTAATGCAGCATCTCCAAAGGGTAGGTTTATTTCCTACCTTAAGGCAAGGAAGATGATAGCCAAGGGTTATATTTATCATTTAGTTCGGGTTCATAACACCGAGTCGAAGCCGCCAACTTTCCAATCAGTTCCGGTAGTGAATGAATTCCCAGTCGTGTTTCCAGACGAACTTCCAGGTCTTCCTCCAGAAAGATAAATTGACTTTGCTATTGATGTGTTGACGGACACCAAGCCTATTTCTATTCCTCCTTATCGAATGGCTCCGGCAGAGTTGAAAGAGTTAAAAGCACAGTTGAAAGATTTGCTCGAAAATGGGTTTATTAGACCCAGTTCATCACCGTGGGGAGCACCGGTCCTGTTCGTGAGAAAGAAAGACGGATCTCTACGAATGTGTATTGACTACAGGCAATTGAACAAAGTGACGATAAAGAATAGATATCCTCTTCCAAGGATTGATGACTTATTTGACCAATTGCAAGGTGTCAAGTGGTTTTCTAAAATAGATTTGAGGTCGGGTTACTATCAAGTGAGAGTTAGAGAAGCAGATATTCCCAAAACAGCTTTCAGAACGAGATATGGCCACTATGAATTCCGGGTGATGTCATTTGGATTGACTAATGCTCCGGCCGTGTTTATGAACTTGATGAACAATGTATTCAGGCCTCTCTTGGACTTATTTGTGATAGTATTTATTGATGATATTCTGGTGTATTCTCGCACGGAATCAGAACATGCAGATTATTTGCGAATTGTTCTTGGAATTCTTCGAGCCAGAGAATTGTATGCAAAATTTTCAAAGTGCGAGTTTTGGCTAAATTCTGCCATGTTATTTCAGATGACGGCATTCGAATCGACACTCAGAAGATTCAAGTTGTGAAGACTTGGCCAAGGCCTACGACGCCTATAGAAGTTCGTAGTTTTCTGGGTTTGGCAGGTCATTATAGACGAATCGTAGAGGGATATTCATCTATTTCAGCCCCATTGACAAACCTAACCCAGAAGTCAGCTAAATTTCAATGGAGCGATGCTTGGGAACGCAGCTTCCAGGAGTTGAAAGACAGATTGACCTCAGCTCCGATCTTAACACTTCCAGAAGGGTCAAATGGCTATGTAGTATATTGTGACGCTTTGGGTGTCAGCTTAGGATATGTATTGATGCATCATGGTAAAGTTATTGCATATGCTTCGAGACAATTACGGAAACATAAAGGGAATTATCCAACTCATGATCTCGAATTGGATACGGTTATTCATGCCTTAAAAATATGGAGAAATTATTTGTATGGTGTGCATGTTGATATTTATACAGATCACAAAAGTCTTCAATACATTTTCAAGCAAAAGGAGTTAAATCTGCGACAGAGGCGGTGGTTAGAGTTGTTAAAAGACTATGATGTGAACATTTTGTACCACCCCGGAAAAGCGAATGTAGTAGCCGATGCGCTTAGCCGCCGATCAATGGGCAGTTTATGCGAAGTTCCTCCGGAAAATAAAGAGATAGTTCATGAGCTCCACCAACTAGCTAATCTTGGCGTACGTGTAATCGATTCGGGTAATGTGGGGATTAGTATCAATGATCCCATAATTTCGTCCTTGGACATGGAAGTGAAAGAACGGCAGTATGAAGATCCTCAATTATGTCGTTACAGACACACATCTTATGGAAAGGAGAAGTCTTCGTTTGAAGTTTCTACGGATGGAATTCTTAGATATCGAGGCAGGCTATGTGTGCCGAATGTAGTGGAATTGCGCTAACGAATTCTAGAAGAAGCACATTGTTCTCAGTATTCTATTCACCCAGGTGCAACCAAAATATATCATGATCTCAAGATAATATATTGGTGGGATGGCATGAAGAGAGACATAGCGGAATTTGTAGCACAGTGTCCAAATTGCCAACAAGTAAAAGTGGAACATCAAAAGCCAGGAGGCTTATTGCAAGCAATGGAGATCCCTACTTGAAAATAGGAAGTAATCAACATGGATTTTATTGTGGGGTTACCTCGTTCCCGTGGCAAGTATGATTCCATATGGGTGATTGTGGATAGGTTGACGAAAGCAGCCCATTTTTCTTCCGGTTAGATCTACGTACTCAGCAGAAGACTATGCAAGGTTATATCTCAAAGAAATTGTGCGACTTCATGGTATTCCATTATCCATTATCACAGATAGAGGAGCACAGTTTACAGCCAAGTTTTGGAAGTCCTTTCAAGAAGGTCTAGGCACTCAAGTGAAGCTTAGCACGGCGTTTCATCCGTAGACCGATAGACAAGCCAAGCGTACTATTCAGACCTTGGAAGATTTGCTACGAGCATGTGTGCTGGATTTCGGTGGTAGTTGGGATGATCACCTACCCCTTATTGAATTTACATACAACAATAGCTATCATTCCAGTATTCAAATGGCTCCATATGAAGCTTTATATGGGAGGAAATGTAGATCCCCAATCGGATGGTTTGAAATAGGGGAAGCACAACTGGTAGGCCCTGAATTGATTCAGCAAGCGGTGGAAAAGGTTAAGGTGATCCGAGATCGGTTGCTGACAGCCCAAAGTCATCAAAAGTATTATGCAGACAATCGCCGACGAAGCTTGGAATTTCAGGTTGATGATTGGGTATTTTTAAAAGTGTCGCCAATGAAAGGGGTGATGAGATTTGGCAAGAGAGGGAAGCTAAGTCCTAGATACATTGGACCCTATAAATTATCTGCAAGGTGGGTCATGTAGCCTATGAATTGGACTTACCCTCGGAGCTTGAATCAGTCCATCCAGTCTTCCATATTTCGATGCTCCGCAAGTGTGTTGGAGATCCCACGAAGATTGTCCCGATAGATGATGTGCAAGTGACGGAAAAGCTAACCTATGAAGAAGTGCCTATTGCTATTCTAGACAGGCAAGTGCGAAGACTTCGAAATAAAGAGGTAGCTTCAGTCAAAGTCGTATGACGAAATAACAATCAGGAAGAAATGACTTGGGATGCAGAGGAGAAGATGAAGTCCAAGTACCCGCATTTATTCCAACCCCCGGAAAAGACTCAAGATGGAACGCCAACAATATAAGGTAAGTATGCAATAAATGAAGTGTAATAATTAGAGTATCTGAACACCCCTATTTCCATCATTACTCAGATATTATATCCCCTACTTTCGGGAGCTTTCGTAAGTCTTTCTTAGAGTTTTATTGTGTTATGGCCCTGCGAGGCAATGGTATTATGGCTTGTTGTGACAGGATGGTAGTGCCATAATACAGGGGAAACTCTGGAGAAATTTTTCTAGAATCCCCAATAACTTAACATTCGAGGACGAATGTTCCAAAGGGGGGAAGAGTGTTACACCTCAAAAATTTCCCCCGTGAACGTACAACGAATAGACTAACGAAGAATACGAGTATATGATGTTTTAATAAGAAGGGAATGACGGTTAATGACCCTGAGTAAGATTTCAAAGGTAATTGCATTAAGAGATAGGTTATGCCCCCACAATGACTAATTATAGGTTTTGAAAATATGAAAAGTTGCAGATTTGCACTTTGGCCCAGTCGGTCGTAAAATGAAATATGGACCGTAAAGTGGTATACGTCCCGTAAACTACCATGTCGTATTTCAACTTACAAAACTTCAACTTTCTGCTAAATGTTCAAATGGTTAAATACGACTTGGAATACGGACCGTAAATCGAAATACGGCCCGTAAACTACGATCGTAAATCACCATGATCCCTAGCATACCTTTCTAGTTTTGTTATGCTTAAATACGACCACGAAATATGGCCCGTAAACTGGAATACGGACCGTAAACTGGGTTTACGACCACTGTGCACTTCAACTACTGTTCATTCCGGATCACATTTTAAGTCATTAAAAAGAGACCCAAGCTCATTAAATTCATTTAATTTCCACGATACTTCTCTCTAGAAACCTCTAGAATACTCTCCACTCTTCATTTACCAGAAAATCAGAGGAAATGCAAGATTAATAACACCAAATACATGAGACAAAGTGTATGAAACCTAGCTAAAGTTCATCTCTCTCAAGGAAACCCAAAAGAAGTGAAGTAGGATTTTGGTTCTAGAGGAGTAATTCTATTCAAGGCTTGTTCAACCATCATCTAAGGTAAGTTTCATGACTAAACCATGTTGTTTAAGGTATTTGAAGGTTAAGATACTTGAAATGTAAAAAGACATAGGAAATGGGTCATTCATGAGTGAATAGTGTCATGGTTGGATGGTAGTTGGGTTGAATTATGAATGTTGGAGTGTTGTGATTATGAATACGTTATAAATGACATTTAGACCATGAAATAATTATTATATAAGAGGAAACGCAATAGTAAGCTATAACCATAAATGTGGAGAAATTGAAGAGAAATGGTGGATTGTGGTTAATGTATATAAATGATGATTATTGATTGCGATATTGTGAATGTTGTTGTGAGCGTGTGGGAGTTGATATAGCATATGGGAAAAGTAGTATAAACCAGGGAAGTGCTGCCCAAATTTTCCCTAGAAATAGTTGCGCGTTCTTATAGTCGAATTAACTAACGTTAATGCAAATTCTCTCTTGAAGGCAGAAACGTGATATTGAAGGAGAACAAGCAAGCGATAGCCTAGTTAAATGTCAACGGTATGTGAGGGGTTTCCACCATTCGTGAAAGAATAAGATAAGGAAGTGCAGATACCAATTGGAATCGTCTAGATACCGATTTGAATGAAGTAGCATGAAAGAATGAAAAAAGTAGAGGTTTCCTAAATGTCCCATTGCCTCTCGTAGATGGGTACGGAGCTCTTCTTGCCGATCCACAAGACTCTACTAGACACATCCTTGTACGATGAGATTCACGAACCTAGGCTCTAATACCAACTGTCACGACCCTAATTACCGATCGTGCGGGCACCTACTTTATTATCACTAGTAGACGAATCCTTACCCGTTAACCCTTTAATCACTAGCCAATTCTAACTTCTTTAATCATTTATACTAAAACAATCAATGAACATGTGAATGAATGTATTGTCTACCAAGTCATAATTAATAAATGAATTAGTACAAGTGCGGAAGTCTAACTATTACATCCCCAGAATCTTAAAATCATCGTACAAGGACTTTAACTAACAATGTCTTAAGAATGAAGTATATCTCAAATATAATAACAAAGAATGTCTGGAATAAAAATAGACATTTGGAAAGAGAGATCTTTGGGTGGCATGTCATGAATAGAAGCTCACCCTCAGATCTGATCAAGCAAACTAGCTTCAAGCTAAAGATGTAGTCTTGATGAAATCTCTGGAACACAATCTGTACTCAAAAAAGGTGTAGCAAGGTAGTATCAGTACAAACACTATGTACTAGTAAGCATCATAGGCCGACTAAGATTAGTTCATGTATATAAGCATAAAATCAACAAGATAAATAGATAGCCACTTAATACTCAAATCCAAGTCACAGACTATCCTATAACAGAGTCACAACCTAAGATGAAGATTCTAAGACATAAGTCTGTCAAGTTTCAATAATCTCACCTGACAATCATAAGTTCAAGTTCCTTCCCTAGGTAGAGTCACTAATCCAAAATTTAACTCAGTCAATGATTATATCAATACCACAACAGCCATTTCAGCAAACCACACCAAAATCAGAACTAAACGAGCCATATAATAATGCAGAATAAAATGTAATGATGTGCAATGCAAATATGATGATGTGCAATGTAATGTAATGCAATGCGCTGGCCGAATACACACTGTACACACATGCTAAATGATGTTATCGCTCAGTAGTAATGAATGACCTGCAGGGGACCCATGGTGTCCATGTACCACTCATTCCGAATTCACTCCTCGGACCGGAGCATAAACCTCCGCTACGGAAAGAACCTCGAACGCGTATCCACATCATGTACCACTCGTTTCCAAAACGAACCTAGGACCACGAGTTCACAACTACGCCACATTCTCACCCCCGGTCAAATGTGCCTTTTCATATAGTAACACTGTCACATCACTCTCAAGGATTAATTCTGTTACATCTCAGAAAATCTCGGATTGTTGCCTTGTGAGTAGCCTAACGTGAGCTTAAGGTGATTATGAAACCCTTACGATATTAAGTGAAGTATTAGATAGCTTAAAATGCATATTATAAGATTTTGAAGTTATATGAATATATGAGCCTAAGTCCATTGAAGGAAGTGAAATGTAAGTCGTGTCCGGAAAGGTTCTCGCTATAATTGAGCTAATATTTATTTGGTAATGTCTTGAGGGGCTGCTATAAGGCCTATTGTATGGTTAATGAATTGTTACATAAGTTCCAAGAAGGTTCCACGATGATTGGAAGCTAAACGAGTTGACGAGAATGGAATTCAGAAATTCCAGTTGTACGCCATTTGTACGGACCGTATAATTATACGGCCCGTTTAATGGTCTATAGATATCTTCCAGAGAAGGGTGATCCCTGGTAATATTATACGGTCAAATTATACGGACTGTATAAATTATACAACCCGTATAATTGGCCGTATAATTCAGTCGGGTCAGATTTTTATTTTATATACATTGTCGACCCTTGCTTCTTTTTCATTTCCCACACTTCCTCCAAGCTCTCCAAAGCTCCAAAAACCTTCTCTAAGAATATTACACTCAAACCCAAGAGATAACATGGATCAAGAGGCAAGAATCAAGATATCCATGTGATAGAAGTCTTGCTAGGGTTATTAGGCTACAAGAAATTCTTGAGTATTGAAGCTAGGGTTTTCACATAAGTTGATAGTTGCTCCAAAGCTCATTCTTATGAGATAAAAAGGTTTGTTTCATGTTTACATCATGTATCAAGAATTTTTAGTTGTTGAACAACTTGGCTAGAAGGAGAAAGTAGAAAATGATGTCTAAATGTAGTTTTCATGATGTTTTTGAGTAGTGAGCAAACTTGAATCATGATTCTTAGTATAATATGGATATAATTTTGTTATGGAAGATAATAATGATGATGAGGAAGTGTTGTATGAAAATGTGCTAAGGTTGTGTGTGAAGTTGTTAGTATAAGTTGAATATGAGAAAGAATTTGGAAGACTTAATGGAATGTGACTACTTGATTATGATATTGTGAATGTTATTATAGTTGTTTGGGAGTTGTTTGGCGATAGGGTGGAAGTCGATGAAATAGGGGAAATGCTGCCCCTATTTTCATTAACTCATAAATTATTCTAGTTTGGATTTAAGGGTATCATTAAGCCTTAACTATGGTATGAATCCTTCTAAATGTAGATTTATCAAGCTTCGACAGTGAACGTTAAGTAGTTAAGAAGACAACGCGGTATGTAAGGCTAACCCTTCTTTCAATAAGGCAGGGTCCCATTGCTAAATACCTTCATATGAGTTCTATGACGTCTTCCAAATGACTTCATTCCTAGAATTGCTAAGGCTCATGATCCTTGATAAATCTCATCATATCATTGCTCCCATCCTATGATAGTTGATTCTCTAAGGAAGAATATAATGAAAATGATAATGACGACGATAATGTTGAGAATGTGTATGTACTCTTATGTATACATATTTATGTATTAAAGTATGACTACTCAGAACACCGAGCTTATATGGCCGGGTATGATACCTATCGCGCGCATACCACTGCAGTTGGGTACAGATAACACTGAGCCTTGGTAAGGCCAGGTATGTATAACGCCAAACCTTATCATGGTCGGGTATGTAAGACACCTAACCTCTGTGGTCGGGTATGATACTACTACAAGTATAAATGCATGAAATGGAAGGTTCCCATTAGAAAAAGGGTAAGTAAATATGATGAACAACGCTAGAGGTATAAAAGGCTTCATTATCTCATGACTTCTCTATCTTATGTCATTTCTTATGCTTCTATTATGATGTTGATTATGCTTTACATACTTAGTACATTATTCATACTGATGTCCTTTTGTTTGTGGACGTTGTGTCTTGCCCGCAGGTGGACAGGGAGATAGACTTGATCCTTAAGCTGCATACCTAGGGATTGCTGAGAGGAGCTCCATTTGATTAGGAGCTGCAGCTTGGGTACTATTCTTTTGTGTATATATGGGCATGGCGGGGTCCTATCCTGTCCTTATGATGATGTTTCATACTCTTCTTAGAGGCTCGTAGACAGTCATGTATAGTAGATGTCTTTTTCCTTATCGACTCATGTTTAGGTATATTGTTTTGTTATCCTCGTCGGCTTGTGTATATGTGTATGGGCATAGTCATTGACGCTGATATATAAAAGTGTTTTAGTCGTAGGAAATAGTATTATTGAGGCATAGAATTGTTAATAGGCCATGTGGCTCACCTAGATATGAGTGTGAATGTACGATGAGAGGTGCCAGATGGGTTAGTTCCGGGTGCCCGTTATGGCCCTCTGGTTGGGTCGTGAGAAAAGTGGTATCAGAGCTGTTCCGTCCTAGGGTGTGCCTACAAGCCGTATCCAGTAGAGTCTTATTTATGGGCGTGTTGCGTGCCACACTTATAAACAAGAGGCTGTGGGCATCTGAATGACCTTCTTTCTTCATAAGATCATGCGGTAGAGCCATGATATAAGGATTTCTATTTCTTTAACCGTGTTTTATGTATTTCAGAAATGTCTGTAAAGAGGAAAGCTACGACAGCCCAAAAGGGCAAGGCAGTGGCAGAAAAGCCAGCTGAAAGAGCACCGCCAACGTATATAGAGGAAGGTGAGTCCCAGAATGCGGCTCAATCTCAGTCCTCTCGCTCATTGCCTATTTTTGAGGAGAATGAGGTAGCCTCAGCCCCAGCTCCTCCACCAGATGCTTCAGGCCAAGATGTGAAAGAGGCCATTCATTTACTCACTCAGTTGGTTACTGCTCAGACCCTTCGGTAAGGAACCGATCAAGGTGACAGGGCTGTTAGAGCAAGCGCCTGTGATTTTATTTGCTTGAACCCTCCGAAATTCTTTGGGTCAAAGCCAGATGAGGACTCTCAGAACTTTATTGATGCTATGTTGAGGACACTTCGGTTAATGCATGCTTTGGACATTGAATTGGTAGAGTTAGCATCCTATAGATTGCGTGATGTCGCAGTTCATTGGTATATGGTTTGGATGGCTTCAAGGGGAGTTAATGCAACTCCCCCGGTATGGCAAGAATTTGTGGATGCCTTCTTCCGACATTACTTGCCTCCTGAGGTTCGACGGGCTAGAGCCGATAAGTTCTTGAATCTTAAGCAAGGAAGCATGAGTGCTTTAGAGTATAGTCTTCGCTTTAATTTTTTGGCTAGGTATGCTCCGGCCATGGTAGCGGATATGGGTGATCGAGTGCACCGATTTGTTAGGGGCTTAGGGACACATTTGATAGATAAATGCTTGACTGCCTCCCTTCGGGACAACATGGATATTTCGTTCATTCAAGCTCATGCCCAGGATTTAGAGGAATGTCAACAACAGCAAAGAAGTAAGCGTGAGCATGACAGAGGGTATAGCAAGAGGGCTAGATCTTTGGGTCCGACTAGTGAGTTTAGAGGAGGGAAAAGACAGTAGTTTTCTAGGCATTCAGGCATAGTGCACCTCCACAGTTTACGGGATAGAGATTTGATAGATCTACTCACTCTGGGCCGAGCCAAAGTTTTAGGGCTTCAGGTTCCCATTTCAGAGGTGATTCGGGTCCGGAAAGGCCACCCGTGCCACGATGTTCTCAGTGTGGGAAGTTACATTAGGGCTAGTGTCGATTAGGCTCAGATGTTTGCTATACATGTGGTCGGCCATGCCATATTATGCGTAACTACCCCTCGATTGGTGAAAGGGGTAAAGTCCAGCCTTCAGGGTTGGCAGTCGGGTCTTCATCATCTATACACCCTCCGGGGCAAGGCTTTCAGACACCAGTTAGTCGCGGTAGAGGTAGAGAAGGAACTCCCAGTTCTAGTGGTCCCCAACACCGTATTTATGCTTTGGCTGGATGGCAGGATCTTGAGTTCTCCCCTGATATTGTTACAGGTATATTATCAGTATTTTCTCTTGATGTATACGCATTGGTAGATCCGGGATCCACATTTTCATGTGTTACTCTTTATATTGCGGGTCGATTTGGGGTTAAACCGGAGTCAATCAAACCTTTCGAGGTATCGACACTCGTCGGTGAATCGGTAATAGCTAGCCGAGTATATAAAAATTGTGTAGTTATTATTTGTGATCATCCTACTATGGATGATTTACATGAGTTGACAATGGTAGACATTGATGTTATTATGGGCATGGATTGGTTAGCTTCTTGCTATGCCAATGTTGATTGTAGAACGAAGATGGTTCGCTTCCAGTTTTCGGAAGAACCAATTTTGGAATGGAAGGGAAATATAGCATCCCCGAGAGGTAGATTTATTTCCTATCTCAAGGCAAGGAAAATGATTGCAAAAAGTTGTATTTACCATTTAGTCTGAGTCCAAGATGTAGAAGCCGAATCGCTGATTCTTCAGTCTGTCCCAGTAGTGAATGAGTTTCCAGATGTATTCCCGAATAAGCTTCCCGGCCTTCCCTCAGAGCGGGAGATTCATTTTGCTATTGATGTGCTACCGGATACAAAACCTATATCTATTCCTCCGTATAGAATGGCTCTCGCAGAGTTGAAAGAGTTAAAGGTCTTACTTGAGAAAGGCTTTATTAGGCCTAGTTGTTCCCCGTGGGGAGCACCCATGTTGTTTGTGAGGAAGAAGGATGACTTCTTGCGAATGTGCATTGACTATTGGCAACTGAATAAGGTGACAATTACGAATAAATATCTACTCCCAAGTATTGATGATTTATTTGGTCAACTACAGGGTGCCAAGTGATTTTCAAAAATAGATTTGAGATCCGAGTATCATCAAGTGAGAGTTAGGGAGAAAGATATTCCTAAAACGGCTTTCAGAACAAGATATGGTCATTTTGAGTTCCAAGTGATGTCAATTGGGCTAACTAATGCACCGGCAGTATTCATGGAGTTGATGAACAATGTGTTCAGACCTTTCCTAGATTTATTTGTGATCGTGTTTATCGATGATATTCTGGTATATTCTCGATCCGAGGCAGAACATGCGGATCATTTACGTACCGTTCTCAAGATTCTCCAAACTCGAGAGCTATTTGCAAAATTTTCAAAATGGGAGTTTTGGTTGAACTCAGTGACCTTTCTGGGGCATATTATTTCAACCGATGGTATTCGGGTAGATACCCAGAAGATTGAGGCCATGAAGACTTGGCCAAAGCCCACTACCCCTACGGAGGTTCGTAGTTTTCTAAGCTTGGCAGGTTACTACAGAACATTCGTAGAAGGATTTTCTTCTATTTTTGCATCATCGACAAAGCTAACTCAGAAATCAGCTAAATTTCAATGGACGGATACTTGTGAACGTAGTTTTCAAGAGTTAAAGAATTGATCAACTTCTTCCCCAGTTCTGACACTTCCAGAAGGCTATGTTGTCTATTGTGATGCTTCAGGCGTTGGGTTAGGATGTGTATTGATGCAGCATGGCAAGGTGATTGCTTATGCTTCAAGGCAACTACGGAAACATGAGAAAACTACCCAACCCATGATCTTGAGTTAGCTGCGGTGATTCATACATTGAAGATGTGGAGACATTATTTGTATGGTGTCCATGTTGATATTTACACGGATCACAAGAGCCTTCAGTATATCTTCAAGCAGAAAGAATTGAATTTATGACAAAGGCGATGGTTGGAGCTGTTGAAAGACTATGATATTAACATCCTATACCATCCCAGGAAGGAGAACGTTGTGGCTGATGCTCTTAGCCATAGATTTATGGGAAGTTTATGTGATGTTCAGCCAGATAAAAGAAAGTTAGCTCGTGAGCTCCAGTAATTAGCTAGCCTAAGAGTTCGGGTAGTGGACTCAGGCGATATAGGAACTACCATTCAGAATTCAGCTGTCTCGTCATTTGTAGTTGAAGTGAAAGAGCGCCAATACGAAGATCCTATACTAGTTCATTATAGGAGTACACTTCCCTAGAAAAAGCAGTCATCATTTGAGATTTTTGGAGATCGAGTTCTCTGATGTCGAGGCAGGTTGTTGTGTGTTCCGGATGTGGCAGGATTACGCCATCAAATATTGAGGGAAGCCCATTGTTCTTGTTATTCTATCAACCCCGGAGCAACAAAAATGTATCATGATCTTAAATCTATTTATTGGTGGAATGGAACGAAGAAAGATATAGCGGAGTTCGTGGCCCAATGTCCCAATTGCCAGCAAGTGAAAATCGAGCATCAAAAGCCCGAGGGATTATTACAAGCTATAGAAATTCCGACTTGGAAATGGGAAGTAATTAACATGGATTTCATTGCAGGCTTACCCCGTTCTCGACGTAAGTATAATTCTATAAGGGTGATTGTGGATAGACTCACGAAGTCAGCTCATTTCTTACCGGTCAGAACTACATATGTAGCGGAAGATTATGCAAAGCTTTATTTCAAATAAATAGTACGGCTCCATGGTGTTCCAGTATCTATTATTTCCGATAGAGGGACACAGTTTATGGCGAATTTCTGGAAATCCTTTCAAGAAGGATCGGGGACCCAGGTGAGTCTTAGTACAACATTTCATCCACAGACTGATGGGCAAGCTGAGCGCACCATCCAGACGCTTGAGGATATGCTACGGGCATATGTATTGGATTTTGGAGGTAGTTAGGATGATCACTTACCGCTTATTGAAGTTTCTTATAATAATAGTTATCATTCTAGCATCTAAATGGCCACGTATGAGCCTCGATATGGGCGAAAATGCAGATCGCCAATTGGGTGGTTCAAAGTAGGAGAGGCTAAGTTGATAGGACCAGATTTGGTCCAGCAACCTACAGAAAAGGTCAAGCTCATACAGGATCGGCTATTGACAACGCAGAGTCGCCGAAAATCTTATACGGATAATCGTCAACGAGATTTAGAGTTTCAAGTGAAAGACTGGATATTCCTAAAGGTGTGGCCAATGAAAAGTGTTATGAGATTTGGAAAAAGGGGCAAGCTTAGTCCCTGATATATTGGGCCTTATGAAATTGTACCCAAGATAGGCCAAGTGGCTTACATATTAAATCTACCTCTTGATTTGGAGTCAGTTCACCCAGTTTTCCATGTATCGATGCTTCATAATTGCATTGGAGACCCTTCCAAAATTGTACCAGTAGATAATGTCCAAGTCACCAAACAATTATCTTATGAAGAAGTTCTCATTGCCATTCTAGATAGGCAAGTACGGTGGCTCAGAACCAAAGATGTAGCTTCAGTTAAAGTTTTATGGGGAAATAATAACAGAGAGGAAATGACCTGAGAGGCGGAAGAAGACATGAAGTTCAGATACCCGCATTTATTTCCACCTCTAGAAGCGACTCAGGCAGAGACGCCAACATCCTTAGGTATGTAATGCTTTTTCTTAATGTTTTCTTGGTTGTGTGTGGCCATGGTTGTTGATGTTGTTGTTGTAGCCCTGTGAGGCGATGTATTTTGGGTTGCTGTGGTAGGTTGGGAGTGCCATATTACAGGACAAACTCTGGCAATTTTTTTATAGAATCCCCAAGCACCTAACATTCGAGAACGAATGTTCCTAAGGGAGGGAGAATGTTATATCTCGAAAATTTTTGGATTGTTGCCTTGTGAGTAGGCTAACGTGAGGTTAGGGTGATTATGAAACCCTTATGATATTAAGGGAAGTATTAGATAGCTTAAAGCGCAAATTATAAGATTTTGAAGTTATATGAATATATGAGCCTAAGTCTGTTGAAGGAAGTGAAATGTAAGTCGTGTCCGGAAAGGTTCTCGCTATAATTGAGCTAATATTTATTTGGTAATGTCTTGAGGGGATGCTATAGGGCCTATTGTATGGTTAATGAAGTGTTACATAAGTGCCAAGAAGGTTCCACGAGGATTGGAAGCTAAACGAGTCGACGAGAATGGAATTTTGAAATTCCAGTTGTACGACCATTTGAACGGACCGTATAAATTATACAGCCCGTATCCATAGATTTCTTCCAGAGAAGGGTGATCCCTTGTAATATTATACGGTCAAATTATACAGACCGTATAAATTATATGGCCCGTATAATCGGGTCGGGTCAGATTTTTATTTTATATACATAGCCGACACTTGCTTCTTTTTCATTTCCCATACTTCCTCCAAGCTCTCCAAAGCTCCAAAACCCTTCTCTAAGCATATTATACTCAAACCCAAGAGATAACAAGGATCAAGAGGCAAGAATCAAGATATCCATGTGATAGAAGTCTTGCTAGGGTTATTAGGCTACAAGAAATTCTTGAGTATTGAAGCTAGGGTTTTCACATAAGTTGATAGCTTCTCCAAAGCTCTTCTTATGAGATAAAGAGGTTAGTTTTCATGTTTATTTCATGTATCAAGAATGTTTAGTTGTTGAACAACTTGGCTAGAAGGAGAAAGTAGAAGATGATGTCTAAATGTAGTTTTCATGATGTTTTTGAGTAGTGAGAAAACTTGAATCATGATTCTTAGGATAATATGGACATAATCTTGTTATGGAAGATAATAATGATGATGAGGAAGTGTTGTATGAAAATGTGCTAAGGTTGTGTGTGAAGTTGTTAGAATAAGTTAAATATGAGAATGAATTTGGAAGACTTAATGGAATATGACTACTTGATTATGATACTGTGAATGTTATTATAGTTGTGTGGGAGTTGTTTGGCGATATGGTGGAAGTCAATAAAATAGGGGAAATGTTGCCCTATTTTCATTAACTCATGAATTATTTAGTTTGGATTTAAGGGTATCATTAAGGCTTAACTATGGTATGAATCCTTGTAAATTTAGATTTCTCAAGCTTCGACGGTGAACGTTAAGTAGATAAGAAGACAACGAGGTATGTAAGGCTAACCCTTCGTTCATTAAGGCAAGGTCCCATTGCTAAATACCTTCATATGAGTTCTATAACGTCTTCCAAATGACTTCATTCCTCGAATCGCTAAGGCTCATGATCCTTGATAAATCTCATAATATCATTAGACTCATCCTATGATAATTTATTCTCTAAGGAAGGATATAATGAAAATAATGATGACGACGATAATGTTGAGAATGTGTATGTACTCCTATGTATACATATTTATGTATTAAAGTATGACTACTAAGAACACCGAGCTTATATGGCCGGGTATGATACCTATCGCGCACATACCACTGCAGTTGGGTACGGATAACACTGAGCCTTGGTAGGGGTAGGTATGTAAAACACCGAACCTTATCACGGTCAGGTATGTAAGACACCGAACCTCTATGGTCGGGTATGATACTACTACCAGTATAAATGTATGAAATGGAAGGTTCCCATTAGAAAAAGGGTAAGTAAATACGATAAACATCGCTAGAGGTATAAATGGCTTCATTATCTCATGACTTCTCTATCCTATGTCATTTCTTATGCTTCTATTATGATGTTGATTATGCTTTACATACTCAGTATATTATTCGTACTGACGTCCTTTTGTTTGCGGACGCTGCGTCATGCCCTCAGGGGGACAGGGAGATAGACTTGATCCTTAGGTTGAATACCCTGGGATTGCTGAGAGGAGCTCCATTTGATTAGGAGCTGCAGCTTGGTTACTATTCGTTTGTGTATATATGGGCATGGCGGGGTCCTATCCCGTCCTTATGATGATGTTTCATACTCTTCTTAGAGGCTCGTAGACAGTCATGTATAGTAGATGTCTTTTTCCTTGTCGACTCATGTTTAGGTATATTGTTTTGTTATCCTCGTCGGCTTGTGTATATGTGTATGGGCATAGTCATTGACGCTGATATATAAAAGTGTTTTAGTCGTTGGAAATGGTATTATTGAGGCATAGAATTGTTAATAGGCCATGTGGCTCACCTAGATATGAGTGTGAATGTACGATGAGAGGTGCCCAGTGGGTTAGTTCCGGGTCCCCGTCGTGGCCCTCCGGTTGGGTCGTGACAAATTAATCAAGTACCATGTATCAAATAGTATCACAAGTTCAACAAGAAGATTATATTAACTTCTTCACTAATTTCACATCACAATATATGTCTCAGCGTATTCCAGTTCACTAGTACGTATGGACTATGAATAATTAGCAATATCAATGTCAAACACTTAAAGGCAAGTTCTACAAAGTGGTGGTTAGACCGACCCTATTGTACGGGGCGGAGTGTTGGCCAGTCAAGAAATTTCACGTTCAAAAGATGAAAGTCGCGGAAATGCGAATGTTGCGGTGGATGTGTGGGCATACTAGGAGGGATAGAATTAGGAATGAAGATATCCGAGACAAGGTGGGAGTGGCATCGGTGGAAGAAAAGATGCGGGAAGCGAGGCTGAGATGGTTTGGGCATGTGAAGAGGAGAGACACAGATGCCCCAGTGCGGAGGTGTGAGAGGTTGGCTATGGATGGTTTCAGGAGAGGCAAAGGTTGGCCAAAGAAGTATTGGGGAGAGGTGATTAGACAGGATATGGCACAGTGTCAGCTCACCGAGGACATGACCTTAGATAGGAGGTTATGGAGGACTCAGATTAGGATAGAAGGCTAGGTGGCCAATCCTTTCACCTTAGTATTTGTAGTTTTGCTCATTTGTTTATTGCCATTTGATTTGTGCATTTGATTGCTGCTTATATTTGTTGGGCCGTTGTACTTTGGTGGCCTTAGTTATCTATAGTAGTTAATGCTCCTTTCTTTTCGAACTGTTCTACCATGACTTTCTCGCTTTTGTTATTCCTTGCTTTCATATTGTTTTCGATATGCTTGATCCTATCTAACCTTTTGTCTTGTTTTCCTCTCTTGTTATCCTCTCTTGAGCCAAGGGTCTTTCGGAAATAGCCGCCCTACCTTTCAAGGTGGGGGTTAGGTCTGTGTACACTCTACCCTCCCCAGACCCCACATGGTGGGATTATACTGGGTTTGTTGTTGTTGTTGTTGTTGTTGTTGTAATGTCAAACACAAGGCATCAAGCCACAAGTCTCCCAAACCATTTCCATCATGTATGAGTGTATGAATACATAAATGAGAGTAAACATGGTAAATCAATGCAAATCAATAAAACAACTGTGAAGGTGCAAGTCACAAAGCCACAAGTCATATAAAGACTTGGATCAACTCAGCCATGAAATAAATCATACAACCCATCTCAACTATTAGTAAAGTCTATGTCCCTCTTTGCTTCCACACGTTGGAAGTACGCCTCACAACTAAGTCTTGTATCACCAAGAAGCTCCACTTTTCTATATTATCATCAACAGTAAATCATACATCAAGTTTTTATCTACGTACCGGCATAAGTTTATATCAAAATTTAAGCCTAAACTCGTTATCCTTCCTTTCTCCGATAATATGTGTCACAATAAGAGAGAACTGAGTACACCACAAATATTTAGGCAATAAGTCTAATCACAATAATAGGGCAACAAGCCACCATCAACAACAATGAACCTAATAGAAATCCATCCTGAATCACTACAGTATGAATACAACTACACCTCATATTTTAGTACATAATGTAATGGTGACGAGCCCACAAAATCAGAAGTCATACCAACCTAGCTAATATCCAACCAAAACACCATGTCCGAAGACCTAACCATGCTTTCTCCCGTCAATTCTACACGATACATACGTTTCGCTAATCAAAGTCTAATTAAAGTAAGCCGTAACCTACCTCTAATACAGAATAGGAGCCACGAGCTACTCCGCACGAGTCTTCTATTTCTGAAGCGCCTCATAATGGTCAAAGACTAACAATATAATGCTAAGTAAGCAGCAAACCATGTATTTAAATATGAACAACAATTTGGGGAAGAAGACCCACTTACTTCTACCTTTTCAATGGATGAAACCATCATTTAATGGTGAATTTATCATAACTTCTATCTTTATAATCATTAACCTTCAAATTCATGGGTTTTCAATCAATTTACCCATTCAAACAGATTTTAGGAAAAAAAATCCATTTTTATTAGAACCCTAAGTGTTATACCCCGTATTTTTATACGTCAAATGATTTGCAAGCAAATCGACTCAAGTTAAAAGACAGGAATATTTTCGGACATGAAAAAGGAACCTTTAATTTTTAATTTTAATTAGAACATAAATTGTTTATAAATTTTATTTAGTGTAGAAATATTATTGGAGATTAGGGATTAATTAATTGTGATTAGATTATTAAATGAGGATTAATGATTTATTAAAATTAATTAATTTAATTATTGAAAGTGGGCCCCACCCGTTTTAAAAAAAAATTAATAACAAGTCAAGAAAACATTTTTGGTGAGTCATCATAGGGGGTAGACGTGTCAACATGTAGAAAACCATATATAAGCAATTGGTTAAGGAGTAATTCAACATTTGGTTTCATTTTCATGAAATTCAAGTTAGAAAAAAAATAAGAACACTCACGGCCAGCCATGGTGTTGGAGAAAAATGTGTATTGTTGAATATTTTGATCAAGATTCGAGTGGTTTGCAAGTTCAAGGGGCTGATAGCAACATTGGATATTAAGTTGGAGAAGAAGAAATTGTAAAATTGGAGCAATTGAGCATAGAAATTCATCCGAGAAAAATTTGGTAAGATTTTCTTATTTTATGGTGTAATTGTGTTAATAGTGTTGGAATAGAATTATAAAAATTGGATTGGACGAAATTGGAAGTAAGAAAACATATGGAATTGTTATTATGTGAAATCGTGGGTTGAAATGGATTTAGAATTGTTATGGGCTGAGTTGTGAGAATTTTATGTGTATATTGCTGTTGTTGGTATTTCTGTGTTAACGGGAGAATAATTGAAAATTCGGGTTAGGCGAATATATAGGGGAAATGCTGCCCGATTTTCGTTAAGTCCTTAAATAATGAAAAACCCTTAACGAGAAAGTATAAGTTAAAGAATAAGTTTTATAAGTGATGAGCTACGGATTTACGAACTAGAAAATATAGTTACTAACGATAACGTTACTTTTATATTAAATAGGCTAAAAGAGCGACAGAGCGAACGGGTTTACGAATAGTCGTTAACAGGTATGTAAAGCTGTCCCTTCTTTCTTTTGGCATGTCTTAGATATAAGTGACGAATGATATGAGCCTTGGGGTAATTCTATTCATAAGTCTCGAGTGTGATTCATGATTCCTATTCACTTCTTGATGTTAGAACTCTTAAAATGATTGAGCTTCCCTCTCAAATTTTCTATGCGTTTGATAGTAGTCGATATATATAAGACTCTATTCTTAGAGAGTGTAGAGATATTTGTATCACTGGCCTCTTATGTTAATGTCCATGATTCCCAGAGACTTTTCATGTTAGCTTCTTATGTCACCAGAAGAGTTCAGAGTATCCTTTTCTGAGTTTTACATGCATGTATATGTATTATATTATATTACATGTGTATCGGGCCGTACGTTCCTCGGCACTAACATATTATATTACATATGGATCGGGTCGTACGTTCCTCGACACTAACATATTATATTATATATATGGATCGGGCCGTACGTTCCTCGGCACTAACATATTATATTATATATATGGATCGGGTCGTATGTTCCTCAGCACTAACATATTATATTATATATGTGGATCGGGCTGTACGTTCCACAACACTAACAGTTACATTATAATCTATGCCAGTCATACGCTGTAGAGTCAGTTTCTGTCCTATAGAGTTATGCAGATATTCTCATATGTTAGCCATAGATGCATTATATTATTGAGGCTGGTTTTCATGATTCATCTGTACTTGATGTTCTTATGCTTTATATACTTAGTACATATTCTGTACTGACCCCCTTTCTTCGGGGGGGGGGGCTGCGTTTCATGCCCGCAGGTACAGACGTTCGATTCGGTGATCCCCCAGCTTAGGATTTCCATCCAGCTGTCTCGGAGAGCTCCGTTGTTCCGGAGCCTAGATTTTTGGTACAGACCTTTTGATGTATATGTATATATCTGTTTGTCCAGTGGTACGACGGGGCCCTGTCCCGTCATATTTCACTATTGATACTCTTAGAGGTCTGTAGACATCTATGTGGGTTGTATATAGATTATGATCAGTCGTGTCTATATAGTTGTTGTGGGTGTTTCTGTTCGTCGTAGCAGCCTTGCCGGCTTGCATATGTTATCAATACTTAGTGGCAGCCTTGTCGGCTTGCGTAGTATATTGATATGTAGTGGCGGCCTCGTCGGCTTGCGTATTTATTACGTTATGATTGATTGGGAACCTTTGGGTCTATGCCGATTCCCATGTTGTCTTTAGTGTCAGTCTGATTATGTCTAACAGGTACATATGGGTGCTCAGCTTGGGAACTAGTCATGGCCCATGGGGCTGGGTCGTGACAAAAGTGGTATCAGAGCAGTTCATCCTCGGAGTGTCTACAGACCGTGTCTAGTAGAGTCTTGTATATCGGTGTGTTGTGCACCACATCTATAAACAGGAAGCTACAGGACATTTAGGATGTCATCTTTCCTTCTTATCCTAGATCGTGTGATAGAGCTATATTATCAGGATAATCCCTTCCTAACAAACTATTATGTTTACAGCTATGCCTCCAAAGAAAGCGACAGCTGCCCAGAAGGGCAAATCGGTAGCAGGGGATACTAGCCAGACTCGGAGGGTTATGTTAAATACCGCATTTTGTGCATTCGGATAATTCACGATGATCGCGGGAAGATTAACAAGCAAGGCCTTATTCTTATTTTGTTTGGCATATGAGTTGTTTATGAAGAATTTAGAAGCGGAAATATTAAGAAAGGCTAGGGGCAAAAAGGTAAATTTACAATATGACTCGTGGAAATATGGAGGAAGGCGAAGGGTAAATTTGGAATTTGGAAAAATTAAAAGTTGTCATGAAGTGCAAAACAAAACACAAAAGAAAAGTGGGCTTGATCTTTTGGGCCAAGGTTGGCCATCCACCCTCCTTATTGGGCTAAGCCCATGTAGAAATTAAATAAATGAGTTTAAAAGATGACTAATTAGTCATCTTATTCATTGAATTCTCTAGAAATTTCAAGACATGAAGAACAAAAGACAGGGAGAAATAAAGACCAAGGCCATTTCGGCCAAGATCAAATCCAACAAGAACCTTGGAGAAAATTTTCTTTAAAAATCATTTTCTACTAATTGAAGGGTCCTTAGCAAGTTGGAGTGGTCATTGAAGCAAGAAAAGCACATATTCATACAAGTTGTGAGTTCTAGCCAAGTGAAAAATTGAAGAAAAAGGTAAGGTTTCATCTCTTTTATGTGTTATGGATGGTTTGTGAGTATTATAATGTGTGAAAATGGATGAAATTCATGAAATATATGCATGTTGGTTGTAGCCGTGTGGGTGGTTGACTTATGTAGAAGTGATGAATTAATTTTACTTAGTACCGTGATTGTTGTGGTTATAAATGGTTCATGCATGTTGTGGTATGTTGAAGTGAATTAAACTCGTGAAAATATGTAGTGTGCATGTGTGGCCGTGTGGTGCTAGAGAGTGAGCAAAATTTATCTTGTATGTTGGTTGTTGTTGTAGTGAAATCTATGGTGGAAAATGGAAGCTTAATAATTTTAGTTTAGGTGGTAATTGTTGGAAACTTATTCTAGAAGTTTATGAAGATTGAATATGATGTTCTTGCATGTATGGCATATAAGGTTGTTAGTATGGTGTTGTTGGAATGTATATTATAAGGTTGTTATTGTTTTTATTGGAGTTGGAAGGTTTTGAAAGAAGTCGTAAATTGATTAAGTTGTTATAATGTATCTTGGATTGAATATGGAAATTGTTGGTGTGGTTGTTGAAATTATGTTGATAGTTTGGCCGGGTTGAATTCCCGGATTGTCGTTGATTAAATTTGCCAAGTTGAATTGTTGGGGGATGGTGTATTTAAAAGGGAAATGCTGCCGAAATTTCGGCAGACAAAGTGTTACTTTAAAGAATCAACTTCTAAACGCTCTAATCAATGTTTGGTAAACTTGACCAAATTGTAGATTTTGGCGGATTTGCAACTTGAATTTGGAGTAGCATAAGGAGCAGAAAAAGGTATGTAAGGCTTTACCCTTCCTTCTATGGCATGTCTTAGACGTAATATGTTGGATATGAACCTCGGGGACAACTCTACCCTCCGGAATCCGCGCCTAAAGTTTCCCCTTTTTCATTCAGTGGAATTGAATTAAAAATTGTGTGAAACGTTGGAAAAACTTCTTGAACCTCTAGAGCTTGCATAAATAGGACCCAACTTCCTTAAAACCCTCACAAGTAACACCATGACATGTAACATATGCAAATTGTGTACGCTACCTCATTCGGCCCGAGGTGGGCCCGTAGCTCCCGGATTTTCCTTATGGCTCCGTTTGACCTATTTTGGAGTAGAATCCAAAGAAAGCTTTTGATCCTTGTTCCGTTTATCCAACGACAAATACTGTACCCATTCTAATGAGAATAATCCTATGATGATAGTGATAACAATAAATGAAGGAAGAGAATATGTCTATGATAAGTATGACAAGAATGATTCCATGACTACGGGTCTTAAGCTAAGGATGCAATATGAGTATGAAAGTATCAAAGTAGTTCTTGACCTTAAATTCTAATCCTTGGTTATGACACCATCTTCTAAAGATTCCAAAGGCATGACCCCCAAGTCGTAAAGTCTCAAACGTTTTTCTTATATCTTCATTACTTGCAAAAGCTATATGTCTATAACTCCAAGGTATAAGTCTTTTCCTAATAGTTCATAATTGTTTCTTTCAAAATGTCCATATTTTCCGAAAGCCAAGTTTTAAGAGATAGGAAGCTCTTATGACTAGGATGATGAATATGGTCTTACGATGACAACGATGAAGTCAAAGACGAGAAAATGTCTATGATAGATATGTTGACGATATGTTCCTACTATGTATATGACAATGTTAAACTATGTCTTGATATCTCAACTCTATTATGGGTAATGACTACTTTAAAGGTTCCGAACATATGAAACGATGCCTCATGACCCTATTTTATATTTTCTCATAATGACACTCTTCATTGATAGTCTCGCCTTATGATACTAGTTCCTTCAAGGTGAGACTAAGCGATCACGGTTATTCCATAATGTAATCGGAGGTCACCGACCTTACGTCACTCCGATGGATACATGATTTTTTTGGGCTCTCCTGCATGCTTATATGACATATGTATATAAGATATGTATATGCACATGGGGTGGGGGAAGGGATACATGGGGGATGGGAAGGGAAACATGTTTCATTGCCACCTGGTCAGCTGGCTTATCATCCCGGACGCGGGATATATGGGCGAGCCGACGTATTTCGGCGCTATGTGGGCGAGCCGACATTGTTCGGTGCTATGACATGACATGATATGATATGACACGACATGATATGACATGACATGCTATGACAAGATATGCTATGACACGACATGACATGACATGATATGATACGATATGATACGATATGAGATGATATGATAAGATATGACATGACATGACCAGATAAGTATGCATGGTATCCGCCCTCAGCGGCACTCATATGTACAGGTTACTCTTTTATTCTATGACATGTTTTATGTTTCCATGCAGTTATTATTCACACGCATATTTCTTACTATGTTACTATTCTTGCCTTACATACTCAGTACATTGCTCGTACTGACCCCTCTTCTTCGGGGGCTGCGTTCATGCCGCGCAGGTACCTCCAAAGGATGCGAAGTTAGCATAGAAGATGTTCCAGCGGAGTTGGTAGGCTCCACTTGTCCTGGAGTGCTGCCACGTCAGAGTATATGTACTATGACGCTATGTTCGAGGTTAGAGACTTTGCAGACAGAGTCGTGGGTATAGAGTGTCAGCTTTGTAGACGGCTTCGCCAGTCGATATGTTATTATGTCTCATGTCACGGGTCCCACATGATTATAGACTTTACTTATGAAAAGAAAAAGAAAAAAAAATTGGAGAGCTTACTATGTATTTATTTCTTAATTGGTTCAAAGGATTATATGTGTAATAAGAGTCAGCGGGTTCGCTCGACTCCGAATGTGGGGTCGAGTGCCCATCACACCCTAGTAAAGTCAGGGTGTGACAGGTTACTAGGGCTCATGCCCAATTTATGCCTGATATTGTGTTCTAGTCCGCGAGTTCTGCTACGCCGCCACTTCCAGAGGAACCTAGGGCAGAGACAGCTCCAGGTCAGGGGGCGGCTCCACCGCCAGCTCCCGCGGTTCCAGTACCTGAGCCTCCAGCTCCTCAGCCAGGGATGGAGGATAGAGCCATGAGAGATGCAGTTCAGTTTCTCACCAGATTAGTGGCAGGACAAGCTCGCAGGCATGGACTAGGGGCTGACCAAACGGATAGACATGACAGTTTGAAAGCCCGTGACTTCCTAAGTTGTAATCCTCCAGAGTGTTTTAGGTCGAAGCCCGAGGATGACCCGCAGGAGTTCGTTCAGCAGATGCAGCGTACATTGAGGATAATTAAGGCTTCTGAGACTGAGTCTGTTGAGTTAGCTTCGTATCGATTGCGGGATGTAGCTGTTAATTGGTATGAGTTGTCTAGGGGCGAGGATGCTCCTACAGCAGTATGGGATGAGTTTGTGGAGGTCTTCCTTGGCCACTTTCTGCCTCCAGAGATGCGACGAGCTAGAGTTGATAGATTCCCACAGCTGAGATAGAATGGCAGGAGCGTTTGAGAGTACAGTCTTGAATTTGACTCATTGGCTAGATATGCACCTACTATTGTAGCTGATATGGCTGATAGAGTGCATCGCTATGTGATGGGTCTGGATCGTTATTTGATTGATGGTTGTATGGCGGTGGCTCTTCAGCCAGGTATGGATATTGCTCGGGTACAGGCATATGCACAGGGGTAGAGGATCGGCACAGAGGACGCCAGCCAGATAGAGATCATGATAGAGGCCAGCATAAGAGGGCCAGATCGGCTGGCTATCTTGGTGAGTTTCGAGGCGGGCAGCCTCAGCAGCATATTAGATATCTGTCCCAGCCAGCACAGAGTGCACCTCCACAATTCACAGGTAGAAGGTTTGACATCACAGGGTATTCAGGAGCCAGTCAGAGCTCCAGGACTTCGGGTTCGCAGTTGAGCAAGGGGTTGAGTCAGTCGAAGCCACCTTTGCCTCGGTGTTCTCGGTGTGGTAAGCATCATTTTGGGGAATGTTATCATGCTGCAGGTGCTTGTTTTTCTTGCGGCCGTCAAGGCCATCTTATGAGAGAGTGTCCATATAGGGGCGGGTCAGGTGGTATGGCTCAGCCTACGGGATCAGTTGCTGGTTCATCTTCTTCTGTGGCTATGCGCCCTATGGGGAAGGGTGTTCAGGTACCAGTAGGCCGTGATAGAGATCGTGGCGGAGTTTCCAATTCTAGCGGTCCTTCGAACCGCATATATGCTTTGGCTAGTAGACAGGATCAGGAGGCGTCACCAAATGTGGTTACAGGTATACTATCAATTTTCTCTCGAGACGTATATGCATTGATAAACCCAGGCTCCACCTTATCGTATATTTCTCCCTTTCTTGCTAGTAGAATTGGGATAAAACCTGAATTGATAGAACCATTTGAGTTAGCTACACCGGTAGGAGATTCTGTTATAGCAAGGCAGATATATAGAGATTGTTCGGTGATTATACATAGTCGTTGCACCAAGGTGGATCTGATAGAGCTAGATATGACTGAGTTTGATGTTATTATGGGTATGGATTGGTTAGCTTCTTGTTATACTAACGTTGATTGGAGAAACAAGATAGTTCGATTTCAGTTCCCAGGAGGGCCAATTATAGAGTGGATGGGAAATACAGCATCACCGAAGGGTAAGTTTATTTCATACCTCAAGGCAAAGAAGATGGTCAGAAAGGGATTATGTAGGAGTAGTGTTTTCCGAAGGATACAGGAGTAGCAAGAGATCCCTCGTGCACAAAATAAAATATGGACATAGACTGGAGAAATGAAAGGAATACTAAAGGAAGCACCCAAGACAGACGTAATGAATTGAGTATGAGTATAGGATAAAAGGGAAATATATACCTACGAACTTAAAGTGTAGTATGACGAGAAGGTGATAAGACAAGACCACTATTAAGACGAAGTTGATATGATTTTAAGTAATTCAGAAGTTAGCGTTGGGTATACAACAAGAATGAAGGAGCATGAGGCATAAAGGAGTACTTCGTGTATGTGACTTCACCTCAGAAAATAGTGAAATCCTTAAAGGATAAGGATTGTAGATTTGCGAGACAACTGATGTATTGTGAGTTTATTAGAAGAAACAGGTGATATCCGTTGGGATAGAGATAGTGTTACAAGAAAGCTTGGGACGTTTATCATTAGAATATAAGTGCTACCAAATGGAGAATTTGAAATGACTATAAGCACTAGCTAATTATTGATCGGAGTAAATGGGATGTGGCTTTGGATAAATTGCTACATTAATTATATTACTCAAGTGCCAACCGTCAGATGAGATTTTGTACTATATGTCGAGAGTTCTCATCGCCTCGTGATTGTGGTAGGGTTTCATACATGGGTAATCTAAATTATAGATGATATAAAGGAAGACATGGATGTGGTGCAGTATACCAAATGTATTAGAAAAGAATCACATGAATTTGAAAATTTGAAAGTGGGTACGCCCTAAAGGGGGGGAAGCGGATGAAAGAGATGCAAGTGTAAGATGAAAACAACCGACACTACAACACGTTTAATGCGAATACTTAAACTTTAAGTAAGATCCCTTGCTGAAACAAGTTAGTGAGATTTGAAGGCCAGCGATAAACGAATAAAATCCAAGATGGTATCTGAGTACAATGAAGATGTTGGCAACGGAGTTGTATGTTAAGGATATTGTGACTTATAAATAGCAAAGAGGAAGAGAAAGGAGTATGACGAAATGGATAGCAAGTTAGTGTTAGTACAATAATATAAGTAAAGCAGAATAAGCCAGGAGAAGGAAAGACTACGACTAAGATTAGATGCACTTTGTACAAATTGTACACGAGTAATTATACAACCTACGAATATTTGATGCTAAGAATGAGACCAAGTAAGTACTTGATAAGAAGGGTAAGAATTTAGTAATAATAATGCGATTGCAATATTTTGGGTACACCAAAGAAAGGTGTAAGATAGTTTGTGGCAAGACTACAGAGATATAATTAGTACTGAGGGCAAAAGCCAGAGTTGAGCCTTGATATCAATTGAAAGATATAAGGGAAGAATATAGGGTCTACATAAGGACTAGCGAGGCAACGCTAAGATATTTTCCGGGCTAATTTGACCACCTACACATACTCTTGTAAAGATTGCAATAGGATGTGTGGTAGGAGAACTAAGAGCAAATTTGAATAAAGGGGCAATAGAAGAGTTTGAATAAAAAATAGAGAAACGACACGAGATAATATGCCTAAAGTATTACCAGTTAGGGTAAGGGAAATTATGAAATGATTTAACCGAGACAATCAGAATAAGCGGGTTACTGGTTACTGGATGGCAGTAAAGTTATAATATGAGGGGACCCTAGCGCTATTTGGTAGCCAACCCTAAAGATTGAGATCAAGAAGTAAAAGCAAGTGATAGTTAAAGACCTTTAAAGGAAAGTCAGAAAGTAACACATGATGCTGAGAATTCCAGAATACGGACTGCGAAGTAAAGAGGAGAGTAAAGGCAATTACGTGGAATTATTACCTCGGGAAGCAACAGAAAGAGGAAATATTAAAGGAATGACTATGTAGAGGCCTAGAATGCATTATAATGAATTATAACGAATCGACAAATGGAAGAGGTATGTGAAGGGCGTAGTTAAATAAGAGAACACTTGAGAAAGTATTGGGAGTTCAGGACCAGTTTAACATTCGAGGACGAATGTTCTAAAGGGGGGAAGGATGTTATACCCCGTATTTTTATACGTCAAATGATTCTCAACCAAATTGACTCAGTTAAAAGACGAGAATATTTTCGGACATGAAATATGAACCTTTAATTTTTAATTTTAATTAGAACATAAATTGTTTATAAATTTTATTTAGTGTAGAAATATTATTGGAGATTAGGGATTAATTAATTGTGATTAGATTATTAAATGAGGATTAATGATTTATTAAAATTAATTAATTTAATTATTGAAACTGGGCCCCACCCGTTTTAAAAAAATAATAATAACAAGTCAAGAAAACATTTTTGGTGAGTCATCATAGGGGGTAGACGTGTCAACTTGTGGAAAACCATATATAAGCAATTGGTTAAGGAGTAATTCAACATTTGGTTTCATTTTCATGAAATTCAAGTTAGAAAAAAAATAAGAACACTCACGGCCAGCCATGGTGTTAGAGAAAAATGTGTATTGTTGAATATTTTGATCAAGATTCAAGTGGTTTGCAAGTTCAAGGGGCTGATAGCAACATTGGATATTAAATTGGAGAAGAGGAAATTGTAAAATTGGAGCAATTGAGCATAGAAATTCATCCGAGAAAAATTTGGTAAGATTTTCTTATTTTATGGTGTAATTGTGTTAATAGTGTTGGAATAGAATTATAAAAATTGGATTGGATGAAATTGGAAGTAAGAAAATACATGGAATTGTTATTATGTGAAATCGTGGGTAGAAATGGATTTAGAATTGTTATGGGCTGAGTTGTGAGAATTTTATGTGTATATCGTTGTTGTTGGTATTTCTGTGTTAACGGGAGAATAATTGAAAATTCGGGTTAGGCGAATATATAGGGGAAATGCTGCCCGATTTTCGTTAAGTCCTTAAATAATGAAAAACCCTTAACGAGAAAGTATAAGTTAAAGAATAAGTTTTATAAGTGATGAGCTACGGATTTACGAACTAGAAAACATAGTTTCTAACGATAACGTTGCTTTTATATTAAATAGGCTAAAAGAGCGACAGAGCGAACGGGTTTACGAATAGTCGTTAACAGGTATGTAAAGATGTCCCTTCTTTCTTTTGGCATGTCTTAGATATAAGTGACGAATGATATGAGCCTTGGGGTAATTCTATTCATAAGTCTCGAGTGTGATTCATGATTCCTATTCACTTCTTGATGTTAGAACTCTTAAAATGATTGAGCTTCCCTCTCAAATTTTCTATGCGTTTGATAGTAGTCGATATATATAAGACTCTATTCTTAGAGAGTGTAGAGATATTTGTATCACTGGCCTCTTATGTTTATGTCCATGATTCCCAGAGACTTTTCATGTTAGCTTCTTATGTCACCAAAAGAGTTCAGAGTATCCTTTTCTGAGTTTTACATGCATGTATATGTATTATATTATATTACATGTGGATTGGGCCGTACGTTCCTCGGCACTAACATATTATATTACATATGGATCGGGTCGTACGCTCCTCGGCACTAACATATTATATTATATATATGGATCGGGTCGTATGTTCCTCGGCACTAACATATTATATTATATATATGGATCGGGCCGTACGTTCCTCGGCACTAACATATTATATTATATTATATTATATATATGGATCGGGCCGTACGTTTCTCGGCACTAACAAATTATATTATATATATGGATCGGGCCGTACATTCCTCGGCACTAACATATTATATTATATATATAGATCGGGCTGTACGTTCCACAACACTAACAGTTACATTATAATCTATGCATGTCATACGCTGTAGAGTCAGTTTCTGTCATATAGAGTTATGCAGATATTCTCAGATGTTAGCCATAGATGCATTATATTATTGAGGCTGGTTTTCATGATTCATCTGTACTTGATGTTCTTATGCTTTATATACTCAGTACATATTCCGTACTGACCCCCTTTCTTCAGGGGGGCTGCGTTTCATGCCCGCAGGTACAAACGTTCGATTCGGTGATCCCCCAGCTTAGGATTTCCATCCAGCTGTCTCGGAGAGCTCCGTTGTTCCGGAGCCTAGATTTTTGGTACAGACCTTTTGATGTATATGTATATATCTGTTTGTCCAGGGGTACGACGGGGCCCTGTCCCGTCATATTTCACTATTGATACTCTTAAAGGTCTGTAGACATCTTTGTGGGTTGTATATAGATTATGATCAGTCGTGTCTATATAGTTGTTGTGGGTGTTTCTGTTCGTTGTAGCAGCCTTGCCGACTTGCATATGTTATCGATACGTAGTGGCAGCCTTGTCGGCTTGCGTAGTATATTGATATGTAGTGGCGGCCTCGACGGCTTGCGTATTTATTACGTTATGATTGATTGGGAACCTTTGGGTCTATGCCGATTCCCATGTTGTCTTTAGTGTCAGTCTGATTATGTCTAACAGGGGTGCTCAGCTTGGGCACTAGTCGTGGCCCACGGGGCTGGGTCGTGACACTAAGTCTCAACATGCAATTTCAACCATACGATATCAAATTCCCTTCCTAGAAAGTGATAATCTATACTCCTAGATGATTAATCAACAACAAATTCAACAACCCACCAATTATTTAAGTGTTTACAAATACTAGGGTTCTAGGATTTTCACCCACCATTGATGGACCTTAAAATAATCATGGAACTTGAAAAAGAAAGGAAAAGGAACAAATAAAGATGGGGACTTACCCTTCAAGATGCTTTCGCCAAACAATGGAATGAATTTTGCCTCTTTCTCTCTTGAAAACTAACTTTTGGGTCTTGGGGGTAATGGTTAGGAGTTGGAGTATAAAAAGAAGACATTATGCCCCATCGGTCACTCACAGCGGTCAGTTGGTCGCTGCGGCGTTCCCGCTATGGCGGCCCTTTGGTTGCTGCCAGCGGACCTGCTGGAACAGTCCGCACTATAATGGTCTAACTCCCTCATTCGGAGGTGAAACACGACGATTCTTGTTTGGTATAGCTTCGTAATTTTGATACGGATCTAATGGTTCAAACCTAACAAACAAAAAGGTCATTTGAGCAATCTGGAGCCATTTCCATCCACAAACCTACGGCGAAAACCTCGAATACGAGCGCGACAAAAACCCAAACCCATCTGAAACTCTTCGGAACCTTACAAAAACTTGTGGACAAGCTCAAAATAATCATATTAACATGTTGCAACTTCCAAAACATTGACACGGGGTCATCCTAACCCGACGTTGACCGTGGCCAACTCTAACTTGCTAACTTAACTAGCTTCTCCATTAATGACTCAATTTACACTCGAACCTTGCGGAAACTAACCCAATGACTTCATTAAGTCATAGATCATACTAACGGGACTTGGGGAAAGGGTCAACAAGGTTAAATGGGTCAAAACACTATAATAACTGAACGGGTCGTTACAATACTGGGCACCGTCTGCTCGACAGGGGAGCTATGCTCGTAGATGCCTCTGTGAAATAGTAGTCAACAAGGGACTGTCGTGTGGCTCTCTTTAGTTGGCTCTCATCTAAGTCATTTAGGTCCAACCCCTTACTATCACCCACAGATCTCGGCTTCTTACCTCTATCTTGGACTAGGGACTCCTCTCTCGACAGGCGCACAACTGGCACCAAGGTCGCCAAATATATCGGCATTGCTGGTTGATGAGGGTCTGCAATCACTCCTCCCTCATTCACTTGTAGCGGAAGGACCTTGCTCTTCAGTTGCTCAATATCGTTTCTTCACCGTCTTCATCCCATTCACTTGCGGCACCTTTTCTAACTCAGGGACTCTCCTCTCAATGCCATCAATTTAGCAATGAATCTGACGGTGTGAGTGGATGATGGACTACCGTAATGGCTCCATCTCCTTCCAGACTACCCGTGCTATTACCCTTTCCAACTCCTCCAGCAAGCTAGCAATCTGCCTGTCAGCTCTGTCCATCTTTGCATAGGAGTCATGGAAGTTTTTACTGTTAAATGGAATAATGACACTCCCATTAAGTGTTGTATATGTGGGGGTGACCCTGCGAGCAGTCAGAACAGTCATGGTAGCAGGCTCAATATAGTAGTCTCAGGGGCTGTAGAAATGGTTGGACCCGATAAGGATGCGAGGACATCTATGGCAGTTGGTGCTTCCATAATGGCAGTCTCGAGATCCTCATAAGTCTTCTCAAGTGTAATACCCTCCTCATCATTTTGGTCAGACTTATACTGCATATGTGTTGGTGCCACTACACCATCTCGGGCTACCAACAATGCAGCTTTAACATCTGGGTCCTTGCTCTTAGTTAAGCTATAGAAATGCTTCGCCTCAACTCTGTGGTCCTAGTAGGGGAAGTTCTGAACCCCTGCCTTTTAACAAAGACCCGTAATCAGGCACGGGAATACCAAAGAAAGCCCAAGCTGGGTAACCCGCTTATGAATCTCATGTACGATCAACTTCCCTATATCTACTACATACCGGGACATGATAGAAGCCACCAGAATTGACCTGTCAATATTAAGCTGATTGTCCGCCTAAGTGAGGAAGATTCTATTCATCAAGATGCTCTACCAGAACTTGACATCAACCAAGAGATCTAACTTTTTGATAGGCACACTAGAGTTGGTACGCCACCCGGGGTATCTCGTTCAATCACCGAAGCTACCTATGGTAACTCATTCAACTGATCAGGTCTGTTTCCCCCTATTCTGTAGTCCAATTCATCAGTATTTACTGGTGGTTCATAGTCATCCAGTAATGCCGGTTGATATCTTTGCTGGAGATGTCAATCCTCAATCCCCTCATCGTTACTTTCTGAAGACGTATTGGTGTCTTAGCCTGTTGGACTAGCCTGTACCGGATGTTTAGCTCTGCTGCATAATTGGCATAAAACTCTCATACAATGGCTAGGATATATATACCAGGTGGGTGGCTAATGAAGTGTCAAGACCCAATTTCACTAAGTCATGCGGGCACCTACCTTTTCTACCTCGGTAGGCGAACTCTTAACCCAATATTCACAAATGATAGAAAATAACGGAAGAAGGTAAAACAACATAAGTCTCACAAATATAATATAAATAAGTGCGGAAGTAAATAAAATCCACCCTAATATCTGTTCTGGTGATACAAGAGCATCTAATCCAATTACTACAAGTCTGAATAATAATACATAAATAGTCTCAGAATCATGTGTCAGAATGGAATGCAAGACATAATAATAGAAAGGGAACATCTTCATGCTCACCCTGAAGAGACTAGAATCGGCAATCCTCGAATATCAGCCACGAGGGGTAGAACTGGATCCAACCTGGTACTATGCATTTATAAAAGAATGCAGCAAGTGCAGGTCAGTACAAACAATAAGTACTGGTAGATATCATAGGCCGACTAAGACTAGCTAACATATATAAAGACAACAAAGCAAGATAAACACGTAAAACAACAAGGTACAAGTCAACACGAATCCATATCCACGGTACAAGTCATCACCTATGTTATAGCATCTAAACCCAACTGTTCCAAGACTTAGTATAACCAATCCGAACCAGTACATCACAATCATATCACAACAAGTGATCACATATGTTATAGCATCTAAACCCAACTGTAACAAGTCTCAGTATAACCAATCTGAACCAGTATATCACAACCATATCTTAGGAAATCAAAAGGTACAATGCAATGCAATAATGTATGAATGATGAATGCAATGCATATGCACCGTACACATGTACTCCGACCAATGGAACATCACATCTCGGTAACACAACCGATGGGGGACCTGCGAAGTCCATGTACCACTCATCCCGGCAACAACCTCGGCGACGAGCACTCTCTCAATCTCGGTAAAAGACCTCGGGCATCGAGCACTCATTCGTTCCCGGCAAGAAACATCGGGCAACGTACACTCATTTCGCTCCGGTAAATTACCTCGGATCACGTACTCTCATCTCTCTTTTACGTTCTCTGGCAAAGACCTCGGAGGCTACACTCTCTCACTTATCATCATCAGTACCATCACCATGCAATATCAATGTATCATGGAAATGAGTATGAATATGATGCAATGTAATATCAACAACCAATTCAATCCCAAACAGTAACACACATGGCACACAAGTAATATCAATAATAAGGCTACACAATAAGCCATAATGAAATCACA
The DNA here is from genome assembly GCF_019175385.1 of Lycium barbarum. Taxonomy (NCBI): domain Eukaryota; kingdom Viridiplantae; phylum Streptophyta; class Magnoliopsida; order Solanales; family Solanaceae; genus Lycium; species Lycium barbarum. The sequence continues at coordinate 86,041,116 of NC_083344.1, forward strand.
ATTCTCATCTCAATATCAATCAAGTAAAGTACCACAATATCATAGCCATGATATATCACTAATCACTAATATCCGATGTCTCAATGTGGCAACGTGCCAATAAGTAAATAGAACATGATAGGTCAACAACGCAACAGGGTGGCTAGCCACTAAATCACACAACAAGGCCCAACCTAAGACAATATCCAACCCAACTTCATACCCGAAGGTTTACATACATTCTCCGACAATATTATCTAAACATATGCTTCGCTAATCGAAGTCTCACCATAAGGTAAATCGTAACTGACCTGGAAAGCCAAACATCAAAGTCTCCAATAGTCAAACCTTAGCCTTTCCCTTCCTTTGAGCCTCAAAATAATGGAAGTCTAATCATATCCGAATCATGAAATTAAATCAAGAAGAAACATCATTCAAACCTTACTTCTGTTCAAGACCCAAATCCCAACCTAGGGAATGGGGTTTATGAACTAGAAAATGGAATAAGGAATCTATAGGTCTCAACATGAAATTAATGTTCTAGGTGATCAACTCCCATCAATTATAAGCTAGAAGAACTAACAAATCACTTAAATTAGGATTCTAGGCAAAACCCCCAAATTTGGGTATGAACCCTAACTTCCAATTCCATAAATTATCCACTAATTAGGAAGGAATCATGCAATAATAGATTCTAATCATCGATTCCATGCTTGATGAAGCTAACCCAATTAATAATCCAACATTTAATAGCCTAGAACGAAGAACCCACAAAATCCTCTTTTAATCCTCAAGCACTTAATGAAACTAGCATGTTTAATGGATTCCTAAGGTGAATAATGTAACATGGAATGGAAAGGAAGGTGAAGGAACTTACCACAATGATTTCCTATGAAGAATAGCCTTGAATGCTCCCAAAAAGCTTAAAAATCGGAATGGTAATGAAAGACTTAGGGCTTTTAACACTCATATAATGAATCTAACTGCCCGTCACCTGCTTCCACGCTCAGATTAGCGCTTCAGCGGTCTCGTGACCACTTTCGCAGTCCACCAGAATTACATATGGCCGCTACAGCGGCAGGGCCACCACTTGTGCGGTACCGCTGCCGCGGTCCTGGTGCCGCCATAGCGGGCACCAGATACCAGAAACTCCCAAGTTTCACTAATTCGATCAGAAATCCCGACTATCACCCTAGACCATCTGCTCACAAACCATATATGTGGATATACATAAAAACACGCAACGAACGTACTCGTGGTCTCGAAATTTCCAATAGTGGTCTCGTTGACCGAGCCAACCCCCGATACCTTAAAACTAACTTCCCAACCCAAGTTCTAAAATGCACCTGAGTGCATTGGGAACCGAACCGAATATAAGCACAAGTTCTAAAAGATCATCCGGACCTTTTGAAATCAACGGATTCCTAAAAAAGGTCCGTTTACCCAAAAGTCAACTTTGAGTCAACTCTTTTTGCTTTAAGCCCAAATTTCGTACAAAGTCACCCAAATCATATCCAAAGACCTCAGGAAGCGTGTCAACATTCCCCTTGAGAAATGTGATCGAAACAAGCTTGGGAAAGGGTCAAAAGCATTGAAAAAGTAACAACGACCAAACGGGTTGTTACAGGAAGCCCCATCCATGGTGACCAATGACGGCCTGAATGTTTGGGAAGCGGTCCACCCCATCAAAACCGATTCACCTCTCTTCATAAATGCTTCGGCGGAATCCCTTTCCTCTTTCCTTGGGCTCTAGCCCTTTCTCGTAGATTTTCTTTGACCCCTGCACCGAGAATCGAACAGCATTCTCAGACCTCTCCTTTATTTTATTTTCATTTTGTCTTGCAGCTTCCTCAGAATCAGACTCCTCCGGCCTGTTTCTTGCCTCCTCCTGAGTGGGCAGTTCTGGAGACCTAGATGATTGTTCTCCATCACAATTGGAGTCAGAGTTCTTCGATGAGGTCCCCTCTTCAGAATGGGGGTTTTTCGGAGCTCGGGCTGGTCTTTGCTACCTCGTGAGTCTTGCTAGAGGGGTGCGATCCTCTTCATTTGAAGGATTAGGAGACTGGTCACGAAGTCTTGATCTGATTTGTGGCTGACCTCGTTCCCTGCCCTGTCCTGTTGCTTGGGCAAGACCCCGTTCTCTTCAGTGCTATACATGAGAAGTACATATTAGTATATACAACAATGAAAATACAAACAAGGTTATAATCTTACAAATAAAGAAAGTAATTTTTTAAGAAGTACGGACCCGAAAGATACGGTCCGTAAAAGCTACCGTAAATTAGCAACAATGATGTATTGTTGTGGCAAGGGTATTTTACGCTGAGGCTTTATGGTCCGTAAAATTTCTATGGTCCGTAAAAGCTACTGTAAAATCTGAACAGAAACTTGGGACATGGGAAAACCATTTTACGATACAAGTTACGGTCCGTAAAATTTTTATGGTCCGTAAATTGTATCGTAAAATAAGAACAGTAAGATTTGTTATATATAAGAGCATTTTACGACACAGATTTACGGTCCGTAAATCTACTCAGAAAATACTCTCTATATAACAGTTCAAGAAAAATTCCCAATTTATTTCCCTCGAGTTTCTTGCATTCCATAGTGATCAATTCTTCACCAAACACCACTTTTATTCTCATATTATGTCGGGGTTACTCAGACTTCACCCCAATTCATACTTTTCCTCATTCAAGCATTTAATCGAATAGTTGGTGGGCATAACGAATTGTGACATCAGCTTTGAAATTGACAATCGAAATGCCCACCAACTCGATGGGGGTTTCGATTACTCGTTCCCCATAAGTCCAATGTTTTGCACAACTAAACCAAATTCACGCCCCGACTAAATTCATGATTTGATTCCCCATATGATGAAAACACATAAATTTGCAAGCAAGGTCATAGGAGGACGAATATGTGTTCGTCCACCTCGCCAGTATGCATGACTATGTAACAACTAGGGCATGAAAGAATTAAGAAACCTAGAAGAAGCGTAGTTGGTCAGTTGGAATATTAAAAGTACAAGCAAAAATTAGTTTCCTCAGTTTTTAGTCTTCAACTCAAATGGGTATGGTGTTGTTGGTATAGTATGGTGAAGGTGAGTTGTGATTCTTTTATTTGGGATGAAGAGTTTGTAACGGGTGTAGGTGTTTGAGGTGAAATGGGAATGAGGAATGGCGGTTTGGATTATTAAAACCCTAGCCGTCGTATTTTTTTTTTACGCTGCTTATTTACGACCATAGAATTTTTACGGTGAATTCTATGGTCACTTAACTGGAGTCATATTAATGGCATGGCAACAGATGGGCCTCCTTTACTTACGCTTCCATTTACAGTCCGTAAACAGACCATAAATTCTGGCGTAAATACTGCAACGGTGAGTTCACTTGACGATCCTTGGTTTACGCTTCCATTTTCGGTCTATAAATTTTGTACGGACCGTAAATTATTGCTTAAATCAAGAACAGAGAGATCTCTTTTCTTGCCCATAATCTACGCTTCCAACTATGGTCCATAAAAGTTTTACAGGCCATAGATTCTAGCATAGATCATAAACAGTGAATCCATATTTTTGCTACTTCAATCCACAGTTCCATCTACGGTCTATAAAAAATTTATGGGCTGTAGATTCTGGCGTAAATTGATTCCATGAATTTCTGCAGTTTCTCCACTTCAGCCTTTCTCCAACCTTGGTGAATCCTAGCACACAACAGAACATCTAAATAATCTAAGAATAAAAATTTCGCAAAAAGTGAACATGGGTTACCTCCCAAGAAGTGCTTGGTTTAACGTCGCGGCACGACAGAAGTACCATTTTACTCTGATTCAAGAGTGTATCCTCATGACAGGCGGGAATGCTTCGGGTTAAAATTTGTTCCCAGATGCTTCAACCGGTACCTGTCAACAATCCTATCACCATCAATACAGCCATGGTAGTGCTTCACCCTTTGGCCATTCACCTTAAATGTCTGAGTTCCATCTCCGAACTTCAATTCAATTGCCCCATTGGGAAAAGCACCTACCACCTCTAAAGGTCCAGACCACTTTGATTTCAACTTGCCTGGTAGTAGCTTTAGTCTGGAATTATATAGCAAGACAAAATCGCCCATGTAAAATTCTCGCTTGAGGATCTTTTTGTCATGATAATGTTTCATCCTCTCCTTATACAAAGCTACACTCTCATAAGCCTGGTACCGGAATTCACCCATTTTGTTGAGTTGAAAAAATCAAAGTTTAGTTTCTTCTTCCCAATCCATATTTAGCTTTTTCAAGGCCCACATGGCCTTATGCTCAAGTTCGACTTACAAATGGCACGTCTTCCCAAAAACCAACCTGAATGGAGAAGTCCCGGTTGGAGTTTGGTAAGCAGTCCGATAGGCCCAAAGAGCATTATCATGTTTCGAGGACCAGTTGGTCCTATTTGCATTGACTGTCTTTGCCAAAATACTCCATATTTCTTGATTAAGGACTTGAACCTGCCCACTTTTCTGAGGATGATAAGGGGTTGCCAACCTATACTTCACACCATACTTCTCCATCATCCTTGCAAAGGCTCTATTGCAAAAGTGAGACCCACCATCGCTGATTATAGCCCTCAGAGTACCAAACTGAGTGAATATGTTTTTCTTCAAGAACCCCATGACACTCTTGGCTTCATTGTTAGGTTAAGCCACTGCTTCTATCTATTTTGACACATAATCAACAGTAACCAAGATGTATTTCATGCCACATAAGCTCACAAAATGCCCCATGAAATCAATTCCCCAAACATCAAATACCTCCACTTCCATCACGAAATTCATAAGCATCTCCTACCTCCTACCAATATTCCCTTGTCTTTGGCACTGGTCACAAGACCTTACTAACAAGTTTGCATTATGGAACAGAGTGGGCCATTAATATTTGCACTTAAGAAATTTGGCTACAGTCCGGGTCCCACTATGATGACCCTCAATCGGAGAGTCATGACCTGCTTTCAGAATCTCCATTACCTCACACTCAGGAACACAATGCCGAATGATGTTGTCAGCACATGTTCAGAATAAATATGGCTTGTCCCAGTAATACTGACGAGAATCTCTCAAAAACTTCTTTTTCTTCTGGTATGAATTAATCTCATCTGGAATAATGCTCATCACAAAAAAGTTGGCGATGTCTGCATACCAAGGTGTTATCTCAGCTGTCATTTCTAGAACCCGCTCATCTGGAAAAGCATCATTAATATCCAACTTCTCTGAAGGTCTCCCAGCTTCTTCAAGCCGTGAGAGATGGTCAACAACCTGATTTTCAATCCCCTTTCGATCGTTTACCTCAAAATCGAACTTTTGCAACAGCAGGACCCATCGAATTAGCCGCGGATTCGCTTCTTTCTTTTATATTAAATACCTCAAAGAATCATGATCAGTATAAACCACAACTCTTGACCCCAACAGATAGGCCCAAAATTTCTAAAAAGCATAGACTATAGCAAGCAGCTCTTGCTCAGTCACTGTGTAGTTCATCTGTGTCGCATTCAACATTTTGCTGGCATAGTATATTGGGTGAATGATTTTGTTGTGCCTCTGCCAAGCACAACATCAATAGCAAAGCCACTTGCACCACACATCAGCTCGAACGGTAGAGACCAATCAGGAGAAACAATAATTGTTACACCCCTTGTTTTCGTAGTGGTAGAACTTATGATTTCCTAGTTGGGTATGCCTTGGGAATTGAGACCTGAGCCCGAGTTTTGGAGATAGAAAGTGTCCTACCCCGTGTGCAATGGTACCAGCAGGAATTCCTGGTGAACTACGGGGTTAGAAGTTGAACGAATCGAATCGACGCGATCTGAACCGAATTGGAAAAGTCTGCAAACACCAGTCAAGATCGACGGGTCGTCGAACCTGTCGACGGGCCGTCACTGTGCGGCGTCGACAGGGTTCCGTAGCTCTGCATTCTGCAGGCGCAGGTCGACGAGCACGTCGACGGATCGTAGACACGTCATCGGGTCGTCGACTCGCTCGTCTAACCGGACCACTGAAGCATTTAATTCTCCGAGTATAAATATGTGGTCCACAACTTTATGTCTTATTTCTCTCATCCCCAGATCAAAAAACCCTAATATTTTTCTCTCCCAACATTTATGGCATAGTAGTGAAGATTTGATAAGACCCGGACCCCGTAAACCCGAGTTTGTGAAGAAGAAGGTTGTTTCTATGGTGTCTCTAAGAATGGAAAGCTTAGGGAGTTGAAGTTAAAGTGATTCTTGGGATTCTTGACCCCTCAAGGTATGTAAATGATTCCTACCCTTGTATTTCAGTTTGCTATCAAGAGGGTATTTGTGGAAGTGATAGATTGATGAAGGGTAAGGTAGTGGCATGAGACTATTTTAAAGAAATGATTAGGGATGGATTTACGTGTATTTGGATATATATAGGCGTTATCATTGTAAGCTTATAAAGGAGATGGTCGTCTATGATTCGTTAAGCTTTATACGTTCTTGGGGATGATTAGTAAGCAAAGCAAGTAGCCTAATTAAGTCTTATGTTATCTTAATTGTAGATTTACAAGTTCAAGAAGTAGAAGTTGGGCGATTTGATATACACCAAGGTATGATAAGGCTTTCCCTTTCTTTCATTTTGGCATGGTCATGTGATATGAAATACAGTTTTGATGTTCCCGTACCCCGGCTATGGTATTTTCCCCATATACAGATCTTATGATTTCCTGTCCTAGTAGTATGAGTTCAGTAAGGCCCATGAGAGGAAAACTATCATTTTATTGTTTGAGAATCCTGTCGTTCAATTTTACTTGTACTACGCCTTTACTTCCAATTCTCAGGGGTATGAGTGAAAGGCGCACTTGACAGGGGGTGAAGTGAAGGTGTGACCTATGATATTACGTTTTATATGTGAAAGGCACACTTGACAGGGGGTGAAGGTGTGGCCTATGATGTGGGGATATATATATATACATGAGAAAGGCACGCTTGACAGAGGGTGAAGGTATGGCCTGTGATGTAACGATGAGGTGTGTACCTACTAATATATATATATATATGCATGTCCATGTTTTTCGACATACAGATTTAGTCAGATGTAGACAGATACTAGTTCATACAGATTCATGCAGATTGTTATTTCAGCTTATGAGTTCAGATCTCATTCATGATTTCTATATATATGCATGTTGTCTTTATGCCTTACATATTCAGTACACTATCCGTACTAACTCCCCGTTGCTCGGGGGGCTGCGTTCATGCCCACAGGTACAGGTAGAAAGGAAGGTGGTCCAGCTTAGTAGGACCCTTATCCAGCAGTGATCAGTGCACTCCATTCGATCCGGAGTTGCAGTCTATTTTGGGAGGCAATTCTTTTGAGATGTATATAGATGGGTACGATGGGGCCCTGTCCCGTCCTTTCTACAGCTTCCATTCCAGTAGAAGTCTGTAGACAGTTATATGTAGTAGTCAGACGTTGTAGCCTTGTCGGCTTATATTCTTTTGTATACAGTATATATAGCAGCCTAGTCGGCTTGCACTCTTCTTCCGCATGTTGTATGTATATATATATATATGCAGGTTGTACAGAGTTCGGATGTTTTCTCTTTATGAGATTAGTTTGTGCCATTTATGGGCTATTGATGTTCAGCATGTTTCAGATAAGCGTTTAGGGGTGTTTGGTCGCTAGAGGTCAGACCCCTTGTCACGGCTCATCGGTTTGGATCGTGACAATAATGGGAATAGAAGTCAGACGCTCCTTTAATTCATCAAATACCTTTCGGCACTTTTCATCAAACTCGAACTTAGCCTCTTTCTCAAGAAGCTTGCACATAGGATTCGAGATTTTGGAGAAATCTTTGATAAAGCGCCTATAGAACCTAACATGTCCCAAGAAACTCTGGACACCTTTAACTGAAATGGGTGGAGGAAGCTTTGAAATCACATTAATTTTAGCCCGATCGACCTCAATCCCATTTTCAAAGATTTTATGACCAAGAACGATCCTTTCCTTCACCATAAAATGGCACTTCTCCTAATTCAGCACAAGATTAGTCTCCTCGTATCTTTTCAGTACTCGACCCAGATGGTCAAGACAATCATAAAAAGAGTTACCAACCACAGAAAAATCATCCATAAAGACCTCCAAGAAGTCTTCCATCATGTCTGAGAAAATCGACATCATACACCTCTGGAAAGTAGCCAGTGTATTACAAAGACCAAATGGCATCCTGCTGAAGGCAAACATCCTATAAGGTCAAGTGAATGTCATCTTCTCCTGGTCTTCAAGAGGAATATTAATCTGATTATAGCCAGAATACCCGTCTAGGAGCAATAGTAAGACCTTCCCTCCAGCCGATCAAGCATCTGATCAATAAAAGGCATGGGAAATAGTATTTGCAAGTTGCTAAATTCAACTTCCTATAATCCATGTAAACACGCCACCTAGTAACAATACGAGTCAGAATCAGCTCGTTTTTAGCATTAGGTACCACTGTGATACCTCCCTTCTTTGGAACGCGTTGTACCGGGCTTACCCATTTGTTGTCTGCAATAGGATATACAACTCTAGCATCTAACCATTTAATTATCTTCTTCTTCACGACCTTTTGTGCTCATATATGCTGGAAAGGATGCCTCGAATATTTGCAATAGTCTAGCCTATAGCATGCTTGTATTTTCTCAATATATCTAATAATCTCTTTGTTTGCTCTTCATTCAGTAATGCAGATATAACAACTGCCAAAGTGTTGTCTGGGCCTAGAAACTCATACTTCAGATGTGTAGGCAGTTGCTTACGCTCAAGCTTAGGCGGCTCAAAAATTGATGGTTTTACTGGTGGTGTCTTTCTATTTTCAAGATCAAGATCAAGCTTCTTTGGGTGGTAAGAATATGAACCCAACCCACCAAGAGAATTCACCGTCACCACATAGCCCTCCATGTCATTAGCATCAAAATTTACTAGAATAGCAGTAAGAGCTTCTCCCAAACATTCTTCTTCCATTTTGAATTCCACAGTTTCATCAACAATATCAAAAGAATCAATCACTGAAATGCTCTCGTAAGCACTCGGTAACTTCATCCCCTTACTTTCTTGGAAAGTCATCACTTTATCATTGATTTAGAATTTTATTTCATTCTTTTCTGAATCGATAAGAGCCCTTTCCGTAGCAAGGAAAGGTCTCCCCAGAATAATGGGATTATCATGATCAACAACACAGTCAAGAATCACAAAATCTGCGGGCAATAGAAAATCACCAACCCATACAAGAGCATCATCAACCACGCCAACTTGCCTTTTAATAGATCTGTTAGCCATTTGTAATCGCATAGTCGTCGGCATAGGCATCCTTAATCCTGATTGCTTATAAACAAAAAGTGGAATTAAATTCATATTAGCCCCAGTATCACACAGAGCATGAGCAAAATCATGATACCCGATAGAACAAGGAATAGTGAATTCCCCAGGATCTCCCTTCTTCTGGGCTGTTGTTGTCGAAATAATAGAACTCACAGTGTGAGTCAAAATCACAGTTTCACGTTGCACAGACCTCTTCTTCATAAGAAGATCTTTTAAATACTTCACAAATCCAGGCATCTCCTTGACAGCATCCAAGAATGGAAAGTTCAATGACAATTGTTTCAGATAATCATAAAATTTCTAAAACTTAGCACCTTCCGTCTTCTTCACTAACCTTTGAGGAAAGGGAGGTTTAGATTTGAAAAGCTGAGTCAAAGGGCGGAAAGCCCCCTTTACAGTCTGCTTGCTCTTATCGTCAGCCATCTTCGAACCCTCTGGAATATCTGCCACTTCCTCCATAATTGGAATTTTTGTGGGAACCTCTTCAACAATAATTGGTGTATCAGATTGCACCTCTTCTTCTTTAGCAACTAGCTCGAGATCTGTCACCTTCTTTTTAGCTCCTTGAAGTACTTTACCACTCTGAGTACTGATAGCATAAACACGGTCTACACCACCTCCCCCATTCTTCGAATTCCGAATAGTGTCACTAGGAAGTCCTCCTTTTTTAGGGGGTTGCTGCTCTCTGAAAATATCACGAATTTGTGACTCGATCTTCTGAATGGAAGCTGTATGAGATCCCACTATTTCAGTCAGCCCAAATAAAGTCTTCTCAGCCTTGGTTTGATTTGCTAGCACCTTCTCAAGCATATCCTCCAACCACGAACTACCTTACTCATTTAATTTCCCCTTTGGTGGAATATATGGATTGGAACTCTTATTTTCAAAATTGTTGTTGTTGCTGTAGTTCCCCTGGTTATTGTTGTAAGTACCTTGTCCCTGCTGTGGTCTCCATTGATTTTGATTCTGATAACCCCCTTGGTAGTTTTGCCTTTGGTAACCCCCTTGAGAGTTGTTTACATAGCTAGCATCTTCAACCTGCATAGGAGGTCCCTCTAGATATGGACCCTCTTCAACTTGGTAAGTCCCCTTAGGCATCCCTTGAGCTTCTTCACAAACATTCACCATTTTAGTCCCCTTCTCATCAAACCTCTTGGTCAGCAAAGAAATATTTGTTGCAAGATGAGCCAACGTCTGTTGTGTCTCATGATTCTATTTCACCATAATGTGGATCATCGTACCCCCATACGGTAGACTATCAGCATTACCCGAGTGCCATGCCAGATTATGTGTAGTCAATCTGTCAAGCATATTAAAGATACAAGTGTAAGTTTGTGTGTTGACACCTAATTTTTGACCTCTCATAATTTATTTTAATTATCCAGAGTCCTCGGATATCAAACAGAGTGAAATAGGTATTTTCTACAAATCAAAATGATTTTATAAAATTATTGGATAATTTTTACCATTCTATTTGGTAAAATAACCTCTATTATATTATTAAATCATTTTAGGAAATAACTTATATATTTTTATAATTAAATATGGAAACATTTGCTAATTTTAATCAAGAAAGAAATGTAGAAAAATTATTTATTTAATTGTTGGAATTATCAAGTATTTTACTCTGTTTAATTCAAGGAATTTTATTAACTAAATGAATTAATCATTTTACCATCAATTCTTTATTTTTTTGCATATGCATCTGTACAATTTATTAGAATTAACCATAAAACTAATCGAGAGTTTAATTGTGGTTAAATTCCATGAATGTTTTACTGCATGGCTAATATTGGCTATAATTGAAATGATTAATTGTTAGTCTAATTATAGCCTTAATTGAAATAGCCAAATTCATTGGTTCAAGTCAATTAAGGTCATTTTTACAAAATTAGCCTTCAATTGGATGATTGAATTAGGTGTGGCCATAATTGGCATAATCAATTTCATGATTTAAGTTAGTTAAGGACATTTTTGCAAAATTAGCTTTAATTGGTCAATTAGTTATAATCTGGTCATAATTGAAACGTTCAATTAATGGACATTGTTGCAAATTTGGCTACTTGTTAAGTATACATATATCCATGGATATACACCTGTGTGTACATATACACGTGTATATCACACGTATACATGTATATCGGACTCATCCCCTTTCCTTCTCTTTTAAATCAGCCGGGCCCGGTCCATTAAGACCGCGACCCAGCCCAAGTTACTTTCTAAAGGGAGTGATACCCCTTTTCCTTATTTCATTTCCCGCCAAACACACTCCTTACATTTCCCTCTTAAGGTTTCTAAAAACCCTAGCTGCTGCCTGCCTCTCACTTCGCTCTCTTTGTCATCTATGCTAGATTTAGCTAAGACGAGGGGCTACCTAGTTTATACAGTGTGAGGTTGGCCGAGAATAGCATGAGCATTAAATGCTCTGCCATTTCTCACCTATCACCACCCAAAGGACACTCCAAACGCGATATAACTCTCTTTTCTCTTTACTTTTCTACGAATCAATGGTCAAAAGCTCTGAAAATCCTAAATGGTTTTTTGTTTGCATGCGTTTGAATATCGATTTTTCATTGGTTCATAAGGAACCACTCGGATTGACTTCGATTAGGTCAAATCTGACCGTTAATTTTTTTGTGTGTTTGTTTCCTAGCCATTAGATGTGGTGTTGAGAGAAGCAAATCTTAAATTTGCTATACTCCCACATCAGTTGTAAACTAGGGTTTGAGAATATAGGGGGTTCTATATAAAGAACCTCATTCTCCACTATTTGAACAACTTGGAGCATATTCAAATACCACTATACTAAAAAAGGTCGAGTTACCTAGGGTTTCTACTTTTTAAGACCTTTAGTTAATCGGCTAAGTCAAATTTTAAAGTTTTAACTGTGTTCTTGCTTGTTTGTGGCCGAGTTGTTGGTTTGAGGAGAAGAAGGAGTTCTTTCAAGTCCATTCTAGATCAAGGTTGCGCCCCAAAAAGGTATACATACTTCCTTTTTCCTTTATTTAGCTTTATGCTTTCATTTCCTTGAATGGTTATATTTGTTTAGGTATGTTAGTTTCTGGTTTTGGTTCTGAGTTTATAGTGCTTATTTAGTTCTATTGTTTAGTTGGTAATTTAGTCTTCATTATGCCATTAGCATAGTTATGCTTTGCTTTGGTTTAATCCATGTTTGAATGTTGTTCTATTAGGCTTAGTTTATGCCCTTGTCTGATCCACAATTATATGTTTAATGTATTAATACATTAGTGGATTGGTACATGATTTGTTGGATCAAATGTTTCAGTAACTGAATAATAGGTTATTAAAGATTAGCATCAAGTCTTTTTTTTTGGGGGGGGGGGGGGGTATATCTATTATGACATAATTAGAACCTTGTGTAAATTTAGAATAAACCTAAAAAATGCTACTAAGGATAACTGTGTAGGGTATGTCTGAACTGTGGTAGGGTCATGTATGTTCAAGAACTTGTTTAAAATAGAATCTAAGTATCTCTGAATCTAGTTTAATCTCATTGTTAGAGGTATGTTGTGCATTATTTGGATTTAATGCTTAGGGTGGTTGTGTTAGATGTGGAGGTTATTAACTTGTGAACTTGGTATATGTGTATGAAACATGTTTAGATATAGTATAATGAGCTAGTTCCTCTATATTTGAACATAGCATCCTATCTCTATACTTGTTAAGTATGTCTATTGGCTGATATGAATAGGTTTGTTGAAGGCTGCTGCTTTATGAGTCTATGTTGAGTCTAAAACAGTCCTGATACTCTTAATAAACTTGACCATCTCCTTCATTGAGTGAGTTACATGAGGATTACTATTTGTTTTCACTTATTTTGTCTGAATATAAAATCCACATAAGCTCTAGGCTTGTCAATTTAATCATCATGGGCCTTGTGCAGGATTTTTCAAACCTAAGTTAATTGCATGACCATCAGTTGTATGCTCCCATGTTGCCTTCTATTGAATCTGGACCTATTTTTTCATCTCTGCATATAGCTGCTATCTTTAAAATGTCACATGAGCATGCTAAGTTCATATTTTTCTCTAGAAACCCTATTTAAACCTAAACTTTAATGTTTGTTAGACTAATCTCTGTGCTTTGTTATGGCTATATGAGAATAGATCACCTAAATATGTATGTCTTCATGTGGGGAAGTTTTAGGATCTTGTCTTATACTTGCCTGCATGTTGTCAGTTAACAGCGTTAACATTCATGCCTACGGTTGTTTGGTTTATATAATACTACATCTCCCTCTGTCCATTGAAACTTGCTGATACTTGGCTGGGCTGAATGTTTCTCTCAAGAATAATTTGGACACTTTGTGTATATAGTCATGCTAAGTGTCATGTATACATCACTGAATCTTGTCAATACCTGAACCTTGAATATTGCGTATACCTGTTGCATTCTATCTTTAAAACTGCCTCTATGTCTTGTCTAAATGTGTCATGACCTGATGAGTAGCCAAACTGGGCCTTCTGTAAAGTCTACATAATTGTTTTACTTGAATATAAGTTGTGTATATAGAAGGTATACCAATGTATACCATGTTGACACCTAATTTTTTACCTTCCATAATTTACTTTAATTATTCAGAGTCCTTGAAGTATTAGGCAGAGGGAAATATGCTTTTTAGAAAGTCAAAATAATTTTCTAAAACTTATTTAGGCTATATTTTTGCCAATTTTGTTTGATTTGATAATTTCGATAATATTTTGAATTAATTTAAGTATTTTTACAAATATTAAAATCTTGTTAAAATTAACCAAGTAGAGAATGATAATTTTCCATGATTACTTCCTTTAATTGTCTAAGTTGTTAAAAGGGCATTTATGCAAAGTGTTCACTCTGTTTAAATTCAAGGAAAATTGATCAATCAAGTAAATTGACCATTTTACCCCTCAATTCTCATTTTACCAAATTTGGCATTTTTTCATAATTAAGTGAGTTTTAAGTGTAATTAATTTGGAAATTGTCATTAAGCGGCTATAAGTAAAGTAATTAATTATTAGCCAATTAAGGCAACTGGCCAAATTTTGTTAAGCTCTTTTGATAAAAAGAAAAAGGAAAAGAAAACTTAGCTACTTTTATTATTATTATCTCTTTTAAAATCTTAGTTACCTTTTGTTATTATTATCTCTTTTAAAATCTGAGTTACTTCTTATTTCTTAATTAAATTATCTGGATTATTTTATTATTCTCTCTTTTAAAATCTGGCTAATTAGTTTCAAATTGGCTTTTTATTATTTAATGGACTTCTTTTCAAAATGAGGCTATTTATTTAAAATCGTTGTATCCATCCACATATACATGATATATACACAATATACATGTCTATGCATGTATATCATGTATATATATACACATAAATTGGGCCCTTTTTTATGGCTTTAAAAAATCAGACAAGTCCAGCCCAATGAAGGGCCAGACCCGGCCCATCACGCCCCAACATAAAAGACTAAATCCTTCAACCAAACGGACCCCTACGGGGTTGTTCGTGTTTCTCAGTAAAAGGGTTTGGAAACCCTAAGTGCCGCCTAGAGGCGGCCTTCTCTCTCTTGCGTCACTATGCCATTTTTGTCATAATTTCAGAAAGCTTTTGCTTTCCCCAGGGTTGTATCACCTCAAGGGGTAACGCATTAAATGCATTCAACCATTCTTATCATAGATCAACCAAACAAGGTATATCGTGCTTTATTTTTCAGTTTTTCTTTGTGATTTGCTGCGATTTCAAACGGTCAACTCTGAAATCTTTAATTACATTTGTTTGTAGGCATTTGAAAATTCGAATTTGTGATTGGTTCTTGCAGAACTTTGTGGACTAACTTTTTGGGTTAAAATCTGTCTGTGGATGTTTATTTTAAATCAATCCTGACCCTTAAGATGTGTGGAGGAAATCCCAATTCTTGGATTTATCCCACATCGGTCAACTAGGGTTTGTTGGTTTTGGGGTTTCCTATATAAAGGGCCTCGATTTTTCATTTTTGAGGGGGAGAAAAATTTATTTTCACGAAAAATAGAGGCTTAAACTCAGTTTTGGCAACATTTGCTTTGAGATTTAAGTTTAAGAAGTTAATTTTAAAATTATTATTTGGGTTTGTGGTTGAGTTTGATTTGGGAAGGAAGAATCTCCAAGTCCAAATCTCAACTTAAGGCTACTCCAAGAAGAGGTAATTCCCTATTTTTTACTAAGTTTTTTCTTTTTATGCATTTTCTTTCTATTTTAGCTGATTAGTTTTTGATATGTAGGTATTTGCATACTATTACTTTGGGTCTATATAGATAATATGATTATGCATTAGTCTAGTTCATTTAAGTAAATTACATTTTTGCTTTATATTAATAATGGAAATTAGGCATTAGTGTAGGTGGATGTTTGAGCACATGTTGATCATAATTACCTTATTAATGTCCACATTTTGATTAAGGGTTTGAAACCTTTTTGGATTGGACTTAGTTTGGTTTAGTTCATGTTGATTGCTGTTGTTTTTTTTTTTTTCCATTTTACCTTAAATGAACTTAAGTTATGGTTGTCTTAACAATTTTGATACATAAGCATAATTTGGATTAGGCTTATTTAGCAGTCCATTAGCTTCATGTAAAAGTAACTATGGCCTGTGATTAGAGTGTTCTCTAAACCTATACTAGTTAAATTTATTTAGCTTGATATCTGTGTCTATGTGTACTGGTTATTCTTATGTTTAGTCCATTTGCTATGTTTACTTGAGTTTGTTGCTAGCAAAAATGATGTGAGATAGGAGTGCACTTCTAACTAAACCTGCTTATTTGGTTAAAGCTCTATGTTTACTTGAGTCTATGTGTTTTGAGAAGTTTGAGCTTATGCTGTCATTTTACATGCTTAAGTCTCAATCAAAGTCTAAAGTGCTGAGGAAATCAGTTTAAGTGAAGTGTCTGCTGACCTTAACTTGACCCTATCTCAAGTGATATTCTCATGTGCAAAAGGAACACTAATCTATTAATAGGAGTTGCACCCAAGTTAGGCATTTGCTATATGATTTATTAAGGATGTTGTATGGTTGAGACACTGTTGAACATGTTCTATGCTTGATTAATCTTTGTTATGTCTATATTAACTGAGATCATTTGGTCCCATGTTAGTAATGTGAAACATGAAATCCATAAGGGCTCAAGTAGGCTACAGTTGAGTTCATTTGAGGCTTCATAGATAGTTTTTGGAGAACTAGAGAGTCCAAGTCCCTATA
Organism: Lycium barbarum; assembly: GCF_019175385.1. Lineage (NCBI taxonomy): Eukaryota > Viridiplantae > Streptophyta > Magnoliopsida > Solanales > Solanaceae > Lycium > Lycium barbarum. Next base: position 86,057,668 of record NC_083344.1, read on the forward strand.
CTTGCTCTATGTGCTTGGTTTTGGACCCAGTTAGTTGAATGTATGGTCTCTATGTAAAGTGTTGAAACTAAATTTTTCTACATAGACTCTAACTGTTGTGATCATGTTCTTGTTTTGTGGTCCACTTGATTGTCAAAGTCTACCTCTACATGGATTATTTTCCCACTCTTTAAAAAAAAAAAAAACTAGTTGTAACTGAGAAACAAGTCAGTACAAACATGATTGGTGTATCATCTTGCTTGATTAAATTCTTATACATAGCTGCATCTAAAAAGGAAATGGTTTTCTCTGTGAATCAAGTGTTGTGTTATAAATTTTCTTGCGTTTAGAACTTATATGAGTAAACTTTTTGTGTTTGGGTTGAAATCCTGTTTTAGTCCTTCAGGTTTTTCTCTTTGTATATTCTCTTAAGTTTGTCAATACAATCTGTTGAGACCTTTTTTTTAGCTTTCTTACTGTGCCCCTAGTTGTCCTAATATACACCTTGTTAAGCCACTACTTAAGTAAGAATCTGTGTGTAGAATGAGGTATGTCAATGAGCAGATGAGAGTTTTATATGAGTGTTCTCATTTATGTAAGAATCTGTGTATAGAATAAGGTATGTCAATGAGCAGTTGAGAGTTCTATATGAGTGTTCTTATTTATGTAAGAATCTGTGTGTAGAATGAGGTATGACAATGAGCAGCTGAGAGTTTTATATGAGTGTTCTCATTTATGAAGTGAATTTGTGTGGATATATGTTGCACATAAGTGATATACACCAATATACCAAGCCCGTATAATTGTCACATGTTCTATAGCACATGGGGATTTATATGCTTGGTATATGATGGGTATATCCTCCATGTGAGGCTTTTTTTTTTTCTTTTTCTAAGTGTTGATTCAGCTGCTAAGCTGTTTGGTTTTGAATTTGCTTCTCCATGTCTTGTTTGAACCTTATTCTTATTTAATACGAAACACTTTAGGCAGCAGTTCCAGGCCATAATTGCCTTAAATTAAAATTTGTTTAGCTCTATGTTGTTTTCTTTCTAAAAGTATATGATTGGCATTTGAAACTTGGGCCATATATGTTTGGACCAGACCTTCAAGCTGCATTTGATTTATCATTGTGTGATTGAATACCAGTGTGAGATCAGTATAGTTAGCCTTTTATTTTTAACTTGGCATGCAAATATTGAACACCACCTCTCCTATATATTGTGAGTTAACACATAAATGGAGATGCCAAATAGCACTCAAGGATTAAGCTTGAGCCTTCCCTATTATTTGCCATGCCTGGGGTTCCGAGAAACCCCTTGGATCTTGTGCAACATCAGGAATGAGAGAGTAAAAGTTTTCCTTTTTGGGCTATTTTAGCATCTCCATGGGTGTGTATACCCATGGTATATTTTAAAAGATGTTGGTGTATATTTAGTTGCATGGCATTGTTTATCCTATAAAAATTGGTTTTCTGGACTTGTTTGTTATTTACGGATAATTGGGCCTGTTTCTACACTGTTTTAACTTATATGGGCTTTGAGGAAGCGAGCCCATGATTATTTGCAATTTTTTGAGGAGGCCCACCTATTTGCTAATTTTTCATACTTAGTTAAATTTCCATCCCATCAAATAATGTATATTGAAGTTATCCGCCTTTGCATATATTTGCTATATCAGTTCTTTTACCTTTATGCATAGTCTAAAATTTCTTAATTATTATCTCCTTCCTTTTTTGCTTGCATGAAATGCCATCGTTGGGTGATCTCTCTTGCATAAATCCATTGGGCCAAAGGCCCAATAGTTTCTTTTGATCGAGTCAGCTGAGAAAATAAAGGGAAGCTAATATTTACATTTGAAGGCCCACCTATGGGTAAAAATAGGCAACTGGTCGGCTTAGGTAGGCCCACCAGCCTAAATCTCCTCCTTCCTATTTATTTCCATGATGTAAAATGTATTTGTAAAACATATGTAAATATTGAAACCCTTTATGCATGCTTAGAATGTAGGGAAAACGTAGTATTATTAGGAAAGTCGCCTGAAAAAATGTCTTTTTACTTACTCAGCTAATTCCCAAGTACATGCATAAAACTGGATTAAGCGTTTCTAAAGACAAAGAGGTTTGTTTTAAAGTTGGAAATCCGGTGTAAAGTTTGGTTAAGTAGGCAAGAATTTGAAAAGAAATTGACAAGGGTTATGTGTTTTGGGCCTTCAGCCCCCTTTGAAAGAATTTATGAAAAAAAGGGACAAGTGTTTTGGGTTGTAGGGTCTAGTCAGAAATTGAGTCCATACTTATAAATTTTTGGGCAAAGAGTTGGATTCTTTTGATAAAAAATGGACTGAAAAAAAACGGATGCAAAGTTTAGTTGGGTGTAAACTTGGTTTTGATAAATGGCTCTGGACCAACTCAGTTTCAGATTTGGGAAAAATCTTGGGCCAAAACTCGAATTTGAAAGTACAAAACATTATAATAAATGATTTTATTTGGACCATGATAAGGAAAGTGGTTTTGGATATGAATAGGATTTGACTTGTATGAGCTTCAAATAAAAAATAAAAATGGATTAAGAGACAAACTTCTTTTCCCTTATATATTTCTACTATTTAGAAGAGTGAGTTTTACTCACTCTTCATCGTCCGTCGTGGGCCCCCCCTATAAATTAAAAAAAAAAAATTCCCCCCCCCCCCCACAATATTAAACATGCCCACAAAAATAAAAAATAAAAAATGAAAAATTGTAAAAAAAATAAAAATTTTAGGCTCCCCCCCCCCATAAAAAGTGAAACCCATCACATCCAAACTCACGGGAAAAAAAAAGTGAAACCCAAAATAATAAAATCAAGCAATATTAAAAAAAAAAGTGAATCTCGTATTAAAAAGATAAACAATGTTAAAAAACAATTGTGGGCCTCATATTAAACACCATGCGAATTCGTAGCAAACATTAATATAATAAAGTTTTAAATACATAGCACAAACTACAATGTTTTTCACTTTTCGTCGTCCGTCTTGGGCCCCTCCATAAATAAATAAAAACAATTCCCCCCCCCCCCCCCCCAAGCAATATTAAATAGGCCCACAAAAATAAAAAATAAAAAATTGTAAAAAAAATAAAAATTTTGGGCCCCCCCCCCCCCCCCCCTAAAAAGTGAAACCCATCATATCAAAAATCACGGGAAAAAAAAAAGTGGACCCCATATTAACAAAATCAAGCAATATTAAAAAAAAGTGAATCCCGTATTAAAAAAATAAACAATGTTAACAAAAAAATTGTGGGCTCCATATTAAACACCATGCGTATCCGTAGCAAACACTAATATAATAAAGTTTTAAATACGGAGCACAAACTACAATGTTATATTAATCGTGTTTTGAACATAGTATCTCATATTGACAAAATCAAGTAATAAATAAAAAAAATAAAAAAAGTTAATCCCATATTAAAAAAATAAACAATGTCAAAAAAAAAGTTCAGACTTAGTATTCTTAGCAAACACTAATATAATAAAGTTTTAGACACGGAGCACAAATTACAATGTTATATCAATCGTGTTTTGAACATATATATATATAATAGTGCAAACTAATAATGTTCAAAAGGGTGGGCCCCGTACTAAACAACACCAAGCAATATAAAAAAAAAAAAAAAAAAAGAAACTATATAAAGCATGGGTTTAGACCCATGCTTCATCGTCTGTTGTCCCTTCAAAAAACAAAGGGTGGGCCCTATACTAAATAACACCAAGCAATAAAAAAAAAAAGTGAAACTCACCACATCCAAACTCACGGGAAAAAAAAAGTGGACCCCATATTAATAGAATCAAGCAATATTAAAAAAAAAGGTGAATCCAATTAAAAAAAAAAACTATATAAAGCATGGGTTTAGACCCATGCTTCATCGTCCGTTGTCCCTTAAAAAAAAGGGTGGGCCCATACTAAATAATATCGAGCAATAAAAAAAAGGAAGAAAAAAAAGTAGAACTCACCACATCCAAATTCAAGGGAAAAAAAAGTGGACCCCATATTAATAGATTCAAGCAATATTAAAAAAACAAAGGTGAATCCCATATTAATAAAACAAATAATGTTAAAAAACAAATGCTTAGAAAATCAAATAATTAAATCAATAATGATGGACTCATTGCCACATGCGTATCAACCCATTAGTGGGAGCAAATGAAATTATTATACAGCAATATACTTAAAATACTTATATATTAAAATAAGATAGAATTTAATTACTTTTTCATTTTTTCCTTACTCTAATAAATGTGAAAAGAGATTAATGTCATAAAAGAAAAAATAATATTAAATGGAAATCAAATAATTAATAAGCTAAATTAGTGAAATTATAATTCTAATTGACGTTTCCTTAAAAACCGTGTAAAAAATAACATGACAAGTAAAATGAGTTAAACAAAAAATATTTACTAAAAATTAAAAAATAAGAAGTTCTTCATGGCCCCATATTAAACATCAATCAGTATTAAAAAAAAAATGAAACCCACCACATCCAAACTCTTGGGAAAAAAAATGTGGGCCCCATATACATTAAACAACAACTAATATTAAAAAAAATGAATCCCATATTAAAAAAACAAACAATGTTAAGAAAAAGTGCTTAGAAAATCAAACAATTAAATCAATAATGATGGATTTATTACCACATGCGTATCAACCCATTAGTGGGAGCATATGAAATTATTGTATAACAACATACTTAAAATACTTATATATTAAAATAAGATAGAATTTAATTACTTTTTCATTTTTTCCTTACTCTAATAAATGTGAAAAGAGATTAATGTCATAAAAGAAAAAATAATATTAAATAGAGATCAAATAATTAATAAGGTAAATTAGTGAAATTATAATTCTAATTGATGTTTCCTTAAAAAACATGTAAAAAACAACATGACAAGTAAAATGAGTTAAACAAAAAATATTTACTAAAAATTTAAAAATAGAAGTTCTTCATTTAAATAGAAAATCAAATTTCTACTTCGTTTCATCTTAAACATATAAAATTAATATAATAATTTGAATTAGAATTATCCAAATCAAATTTTGATTAAAAAATTATATGTATTACTTTACTATTACTACTATATAGAAGAGCCAGTTTATAGAGGCAACATCGTCGTCCGTGTTCGGTCCTATTTTTTTATTTAAGAGTAAAAAAAAATCCTTTGTGGTCCCACCCACTTTTTTATTTAAGGCAAAACAAATGACGTTTTATACTTTATATTACCAACTCTTCTAAAAAGTAGATAGCAATACTTTATTATATTTCTATTTTTCTACTATATAGAAGCATCAGTTTACCCATGCTTCGTCGATAGTCACTCTTAAAAAAAAAAAAAAAAACAACTGGACCCCACCCTCCCCAAACTCATGGAAAAAAAGTGGACCTCACCCTCTTCAAAGTCATGAAAAAAAAATGGACCCCATATTAAAAAAAAAAAAAAAAAAGGCAACGTCAAAAAAAAAAAAAAAAACGTGCATCCCATATACTAAAAAATCAAAAAATATTCATATAATTCCCAAAGTATCCCCATCAAGTCAATAATAGTGGATTAATTGCCACATGCATATTAACCCATTAGTGAGAACAAATGAAATTATTGCACAGCAAAAAACATGGACCTCATATTATTACTTTTCTTCAAAATATTTAATTGCTGTATTTTCTATTCCTCCATGTCATTTATTTATTATGTTTATTAGGACTAGACTAGTAGCGACTCTACTTGGGAGGAACCTCGGGTGTGTCCTAGTCCGGCAATAAAGTGAGTTGAATATTTACGTGGAAGCCATAATACGAATAAAAAATTAAATGACATTTTGCGGAATTTTTTTTCCTGGAAGCCATAATACGAATAAAAAATTAAATGACATTTTGCGGAAAATTAAACACTTCTAAGCAAATAAATACATTAATCACACATTGAAGCTCGTAGGTCAATCGTATTTTACGGATCTTTAATACTAGGGTGCGTAAAACCTTTCTTAGGGGATCACTAGAACCCTTACCTCGGACTTTGATCCTAAAGATTTTTATGTAAAAATCTTTAACCCGATTTTTTTAGTTTTCCATAATAAGTTAGGTGCTGACTCTAAAATACTAAAATTTTATTAAAGCACCAACAATCTCAGATTACTTTTATGCCTTAACCCGCGTAAAAGCGAACCGTAATAGAAGGCGACTCTGCTGGGGATTTTTTAGGTTCTAACCATAAGGTTTTCAATATAATGTGATCTTAACTGTATTTACTTGCCTATGTGTTTAATTTTCGTAATTTTGAACTGTCATTCATTCTATCATATCATAAACTCCGCCACTCATGGAAAAAGCATGATTTCAAAGGGGACACGCGCGATTGCGGTCTAGCCTTCACTAAAAAATCTGAAACACCTTTTGTTTGGAACACAATGAACATTAAATTGGTGTGCGGTCACCCAACGGCCGACAACGGTTCACCCCGAGTACTCCGCTCGGGTCCAAGGTCAATTGGAAAAAATCCACTCTTGCTTAAGCCTAAGATAGAGCTAAGCCAAATCCAAATGAGAAGTAGACAGGGTGGTTTGGATATTTTAGACGTATCCAAACCCAATAAGGAGACTATCCCGTGTCGAGCACGGTCTATGACCCAAAAAACGCCGCATATCATATTATGTGCTATGTGAAAACTTTTAAATGTGCCTATGAATGAAACTATTGCCTTATTGGGGGGGGGGGGGGGGGGGGGTTCACATTGGGTTTTGTTTTGTAGATATCAATCAATTTAAACTTTGATATGGTCCTGACCACACCTGAGCTGCTACGGATTTGGTGGGGCCAAATGTCCCCGGAAGAGAAAAGAGGAATCTCATGTCATTTAGGAAATTTGACATCCATTATGACTATGACCGGTTGTAAAGATTTGATAGAAGTAATTATCGGATTCTGGGATAGAGACCGGATGGTTTTTCGATTTGGGGATGACATTGAGATGACACCGACACTGGAAGAGTTGAGGGATGTGCGAACTAGCATGGGCTCAGGGTTGAAAAGAAGAAAGAAACCCGACCAGAATGCTTTGATCCCAGAAAAACCCACCTACTCCCAAATTTGTAGGATGTTTTCTCTAAATTATGCCAATTGGGCTCATGGCCCCACCATACCCTTTAGAGAATTACACAGAAGGTTTGGCAGCCCGAGTGGATTTACGGAACATCCCGGAGAATTCAAGACTTATGTCGACTGGATGACTACCAAACCCTTGGCCTTCTCCATTTTCATTTTGAGAACTATGGTCTTTCTCAGAGATTGGTCCTTAGCCATAGATACCCGAGTTATTTCAGTCACTCATGCCATCTTTTACAAAATAACCCAAAAAGTAGAAACTAAATACTTTGACATGACCCCGATCATATTAGCCGATTTGTACCGAGCCCTAAGTCTCTGCCGGAATCATTACAAATACTTCCAAGGCTGTAATTTACTCCTGCAATGGTGGATCCTTAAGCATATGGTCAAGGCTAGGGGTGAACAACACTTGAGTAAGCCGACTGAAAGGGATAATCTTCGGGATTTTTGCCCGGACTTCGGAGAACAAAACAGACAAAGTTGGACATTCACTTTTTCCAGATTGAATGAAGAAAGCATTCAATGGATGTTCCATGACTTCGTGTCTACTGAAGTTATAGTTTAAGGAAGAAAGTGTCTATTTTTGCCACTTATGGGAATTAGAGGGATTCACCCTTATGCCCCTGCCCGGGTTTTAAGACAATTTGGGAGAATCCACGTCGTACCCCAGATTGGAGGCATAGGAGATTTCATCATCGACTACGACATTGATAGGCCTCCGAGAGCTTTGGATGGTGTCCAAGAATGGAAGGGACGCATGATTTGGGGTCCCGACACTTTAGCCGAAGATAGGTTTCGTCCGGGTTGTGTTGTAGAATATAAGGATTGGTTAAGGGCCGAATTACAAGGCACACTTCCTCCTAGGATTATTCTCTATAGTTGTGTCCAAGACAAGGATTCACAGGCTAAGATCCGAACCCGTTTGATACAAAGGAGAGCTGACGACAGGGGTGCTAAGTATTTGGAGAAAATTGAGCATGATAAGGCCGTCATAGAGAGTCTGAGGCATGAGTTGGAGCTTACCAACGATTGTTTGGTTGAGCTAGACAACCGAATGCCGAAGATTCTAGACGATGTCGCTCCACTGACCTTCACACAAAAGGGGTTTCTTATAGAGGCGACTCTGACGTCAGCCCATCTCCATATCTAGACTACCCTTCGGAAAGCAAAGAAAGCCATGACTGATAGAGATCGGGCTTCATCATCCACTACTGAAGGACATTTTTGCTGATTTATTTTTATGCACTATCTTTACTTTATCTTTTGTACCCCTACGGGGAAGAATATTACTATTAATGATTATGGGGTAATGGTTTAATTCAACTGACACATTTATGTTTCAAACGTTTAGTTATGTTTAAGAACGCGCATAGTATAATCTTGTGAACTGCTTTGTGTGGTTTTATTTGCTTCCATATGTTTCGTTTAAATGCTCAATTGGTCTCGAATACTATCCACTCACCCAAAGAAAAAATGAACAAAATACCCGCACTAAGCCCAACAATTTTCTCAGAATCTGAAGATAAACAACAAAACTGCGCCTGAGCTCGAGGTCATGCAGAAGAATGAGGTTTCGCTGTGATGGAAGATTCAAGATCTCGAGAAGCAGATGCGAATGGTAAAAGCCAAGTTTAAGGAGGCGGATGAGTTGTTGGATTTGCCGGAAAGCTCACCCGAAAAACCTGTCGAAACTCAAGGAGAAAATGTCCTTGACAAGGGAAAGGGGATTCTTCCCGAGTACATCCCAATAATAGAAGAGTCCGAGGAAAATTAGATAGAGTTGGACCCACAGGAGCCCACATGGCCATCAAAGGGGGCTGCCTCCGCTGCGCCTTCAAGCATTAAAAGGGAAGAAACCTCTGCTGCACCGCCAAGCCCTAAAGGGGAAGGAGCTTCTGTTGCGTTATCAAGCCCTAGGGAGGAGCCCATAGAGAAAATGGAGTATGCTCGGCCAGCTTCACCTGAATGATGGGCTATTGCAGTCAAAGCATTAGATTGTCCCAACCGAGTCTCGCCTCAGCAGGTGACGAATGAGGAAATGATGATCAAATTCCGAAGCAAAGGAATAGTCAATGTCTTCTTTGATAAGTTACTGCCTTCCCCTATGGTCTTCGCACCTAAGAGATGCCCTTATCACTAAGATCAAGCAAGGCATACCCTCAATGAATGCTTGGCTTTCAAAAGGAGACTCATTAGGTTGATAGATGAGAAAAGTATCATCAAGACGTGGGGCCCGCATTCACTGTTGGTCCATGACAACATCATCCCAACTGAAGGGATTACCCAAAACACTCGTATTTGGTGCTACGACTTCACGGTATTCAGAGACTCTTATGCCAGCATCTTCCAGAAGTTGGTCAGTATCAGGAAGATTAGCCCCATCAGAACCAGAAGGGCAAAAACCCAAGGAGTTGGCCGCTGCAGAATGTGTCTGTATCATTCTGGAGCTTTAGGGCATGACATAGAAGAATGTGATGTGTTCAAGTTTGAGTTGGAAAACTTTGTCCACAAGGGAGCCCTTTGGTTGGTACTTCCTTCTCAGTATTAGGATTCGGGAGCCTTAGGGCGAGGAAAGGTTGAACGGACAAACCACCTATATTGACCTCAAAAGAAAGGTCGCTTATTGGGTAGTTTTAGGGGATCCCATTTTTTGTATTTAACATAGATTTGTCCCCCCCCCCCCCCCCCCCAATTTTGTGTAAACGGAACTGCGCTGACCTGATGTCCCTAGGAGGGATACGTAGGAAGCCTCTATCAGGCCTGGTAACGGGTAGGTTTAAGATTATTTTGATGTAAACTGAACTACAGAAGGGCCTGACTTCCCATAGAGGGATACGTAGGCAGTCTACATAAAACTCGGTCCCTATATATTATAAATATTATATCCCCTCACTCAAACAAAGCCCAAGTACCCCAAACCCGGTACAAGAGATCAATTGAGCATTTAAATCAAACATATGACCATTTACGTGTTAAATGTTAAACCGCCATTTATATGTGATATCTTGCTTTTCTTTCCTTTATTTTGACGAAACTAAATTTTATTTGCCTTTAAGTTATTCTTTTCTTATAGAAAGAGAAGTTGATTCGTGTACACACTAGCATACTTCACACGGTCTATAGCTACAATAGCATCCTTATCCCTACAAGTCAAAGGCAAAGAGAAAATGACTGGTACTTCGGAGAACGAAACTACTCCTACTGACATCGCTCTCAGGGAATCGCCTCTGCGCAAGCTGCCCGAATCATCACCCACTGAAGACGTCATGAAAATGATGTTTGAAAAAATTGCCCATCTTCAAGAAGAAGTAGCGCGAAACAAAGCTGCTAATGCTGCCCGAGAGGCCCCTGCTGAAGAAAGAAGGCCTCCGCTGTTTTTTCCATCTCTGAATTCACCATTACCAGATCACTTCCCCACTAGGTCTGTTATGACCACCATGCCATTTACCCCAATCGATGGACACATTGGTGCCTCAAGCCATATCCCACCACCACTTAACACCAATCAAATTCACGGGACCGCCCACTCTATCCCTTTTACCCAGCACCACAAAATACCCACCGTGGCGTCACTATACAACCAAGCATCACCCCGTTACCAACTAACAAAAGCACCCCGATTGCTCAAATTCGCCCTGTTGTTTCTTTCCACACGACTGTCACACCAGGTACCATCTCGCTCGATCAAGAAATTGACCACTATGAAGAAATGGAAAAGGCATGGAAGGCTAAGTAGGAAAAACAGGAAGAAAGGCTTGAGCGGAAGATGACCGAAATGTTGGAATGATCTATGAGGTCTACCCTCACTGGCAGAGGTCTGAGCTATGATGATATGCGTATGCATCCCAATTTGGATTTACCCGAAGGCTTCAAAGTAGCCCGGTTCGAATTGTTTAACGGGACGGGCAATCCTATAGCGCACCTGCGGGCCTACTGCGACCAGTTGGTCGGTGTCCGAGACAATCAAACGCTCATCATGAGGTTGTTCAGCTGGAGTTTGACAGGGGAAGCCTCAGAATGGTTCAAGGCACAAGATATACGCCGTTGGGTCACATGGGAGGTCATGGCTGCTGCTTTCATGGAAAGATTCTGCTTTAATATGGAGACGGTGCCAGATACATATTATTTGGAGAAAGTGAAACAGAAATCCACCGAGAACTTCCGCGAATATACAAACCGGTGGAGAACGGAGGCTGCCTGAGTACAACTTTATATGGGCGAGGGAGAACTAGTGTCGATTTTTATCCGCTCACAAGAGACGGACTTCTATGATAGAATGCTTTCAATGGTAGGGAGACCCTTCTCGGAATTGGTCAAAATAGGCGAGGCCATAGAAGATGGTTTCAAAACCGGCCGAATCATAATCATGTCTGGAAACTTTGCCGGTTCAAGTTCACCCGGGTTCATGCGCGAGAAGAAAGAAGACGTGGCTAGCATATCCCACACCCTTGAGCCTAAAAGAAGGGAAGATTTCCCGATGGAAGCATATGCTTCACCTCCTCCAAACACCTACGTACCCACCCCTTACAACACGGTGCACGTATATTACGCGCAACCGACCTTCCAATCACCACCCCAAAACTACCAAGATCCACCAAATGCCTTCTGATCACCTACCCTAAATTACCAAGCTCCACAGCCAAATTATCAAACTCCTCCACCCATTTACCGTACCCCACAAAATAACCAATCCAACATCTACCAGAATCAACCTCCACCAAACGCCTATAATGCACCACGTCCGAATTTCGAAAAGAAACCTCCCTGGGTGTTCACTCTATTGATGGAATCTCGGACTGAGTTATTCAAAAGGTTAAGTGTGGCTGGGATGATCCAGGTACTACCACCAAAGGTCGTTGACCCAAAAAATCAATTTTACCGAGCTGATTGGATACGTACCTATCATTCCAATGGTGTATGGCACAGTACTGAAGATTGCATCAATCTCAAGTACAAAATACAAGACTTGATTGACCGAAAGGAAATCAGACTCCAAACAGCTCCTCCGAATGTGAACACCAACCCTTTTCTAAATCATGGCAACAATATGATTCACATGATCGAAAGAGAAGAAGATTGGGTTGCAGGGAGGACCACAATCCGCTATTCTATGAAAGAACTGGAGCGCACAGTGGCGTCATTATCCTTACAAGAACGCCCGAATTTCAAAGTATTAATCCCAACGCCAGTGACAGTACACGTTGCTCAAATGACTCCAGCGCCACCTCGCAAATAGTTTGTAGTCCAAGTTGCTGCCGCACACGGTATCACAAGATCAGGGAGATGTTATACTCCTGAAGACCTAGCCCAGGGGGCAACCCAAAGGGAGGGTAATCAGAAAAGGACTATCACTGAAGGTAAAGCCAAAGACTTTTGGCGCTGAATGCAGCCAAAGGAATACTCTATTGTTGAGCATTTAAAGAAGATGCCAACCCAAATATCAGTGCTAGCTTTACTGCAAAGTTCACCCCAACACCGCCTAGCTCTAATGAAGGTGTTGGAGGAAGCTCATGTCCCAGCTAGAACAAACAGTGAAAACCTGGCCGAAATAGTCGCCCACTTCATGGAGGAACATCAAATTGCCTTCACAGAGAAGGAATTGCCCAAGGAAGGCATAAATTACAACAAAGCATTGCACATCACTATCAAGTATCACAACAAAGTGGTAACCCGGGTGTTGATTGACAATGGGGCAGGACTCAACATTTGCCCCGAATCTACCCTGACTCAGCTGAGGCATAACCTGGGAAAGGTTCGTCAAAGCCAGACTAACATAAGAGCATTTGACGGAGGACGTTGTGACGCCACTGGAGTACTTGATTTGGATGTTCAAATAGGACCTGTTGAGTTCACCACTGAATTCCAAGTCATGGAAATACGTACCAATTACAATTTTCTTCTGGGAAGACCATGGATTCATATGGCAGGGGCGGTACCATCCTCGCTCCATCAATCTGTAAAATTTGTCTGGAAGGAAAAGAAGTGGTGATCCACAGAAAAGCCAGCATGCACAACTATCCAGACAACTCCGTACCTCTCATTGAAGCCACACCCAAAGGAATGAATTTCCATGTCATGGAGTTAGTTGGAGATGGCCACAAGATAGACTCCCTGGAAACTACCATGCCAGCGGTTTATAAAATGATTGCTTCCACCGTGATTCTAAATGGGTTTGAACCCGGAAAAGGTTTAGGGAAGAATTTGTAGGGCATCACTGAGCCCATTCCTATCCTCCAAGGTAATTTTCGCTTTGGGCTTGGCTACATTCCAACAAAGGTAGAGATACTTACCAAGAAGAAACAAGAGGTTACAGATCTCTGCAAACCCATTCCAAATCTGTACTAGTCATTTCCCCACAGAATGTCTATGCCTGAGGATGCTGACATTGAAGAAGGGATAAGGATGCTATTCCAAGAGGAAGATTGCTTCGTGATCCTAGAATACTGTGCCGAAGCACCTAACATCAGAGAGGCAAAACCGGGCAAGCAGCTGTCTAACTGGACCTTTATCCCGCTACTGGCTCTTAGGTAGAGAAAGATGAATTTATTTTTGAAAATAGGGAGAATCGGTCGAGGCCCAATTACTCACCCTCTTTGTCACTTACATACCTCGAAATCTTTTCAAAAACAGAAATGGCTTGTTCTAAGCGAGGACCACAGTTTGTACACCTAATATTTTTAAATTAATGAAAGCCTCGATTTATTAAAACTGTTTTATTTGTTTCATGCATGTTTTATACTAACATATTTCACCTTGAATTTTCTTTTTAGTAATAAAAATAATAAAGCAACCTTAAATGTCATGACATGTTGCAAAAAGAATGAGTCGAGCAGCGTAGATGAAGAAGAATATGAGGAATACAACGAGAGCACAAAGCTACCCGAGGGTCTCACAGAGGAAGTAGAACAATTGGAGAATGAGCAGAAGCTGAACTTGGATGAAATAGAAGCTATAAATCTAGGTGATGAAGAGGATATCAAAGAGACGAGGGTAAGTGCACACGTAGATACCCCTCTCAATGAGGAATTGACAAGTTTTCTAAGGGAGTACGCGGATGTCTTTGCATGGTTATACGCCGACATGCCAGGGCTAAGTACTAGCATAGTGTCTCATAGGCTACCCATCAATGAGGGGTTTGCTACAGTAAAGCATAAAACCCGACAATTCAAACCGAATCTTAGTATCCGAATCAAAGATGAGGTGGAGAAACAGATTGAGTCCGGAATGGTGGAAGTGAAATCCTACCCCACATGGCTAGCCAATATAGTCCTAGTACCTAAGAAAGACGGCAAGATAAGAATCTGTGTGGATTACTGAGATCTTAAAAAGGCTAGCCCAAAGGAAAAATTTTCGCTCCCGAACATCCATATACTCATAGACAATTGTGCCAAGCATGAGTTACAATCGTTTGTAGATTGTTTCGCCGGCTACCACCAGATTTTAATGGATAGAGAGCATGTCGAGAACACAGCTTTCATCACCCCATGGGGAGTGTACCACTACAGGGTAATGCCCTTCAGCCTCAAGAACGCCGGCGTAACATACATGAGGGCAATGACTACCGTTTTTCACGACATGATCCATAGAGAGATTGAAGTCTATGTGGACGATGTCATTATCAAGTCAAGGGAGAGTTCGGAGCATACCACACATTTGAGGAAATTCTTCGACAGACTCCGGAAGTTTAATTTGAAATTGAACTCGACCAAATGTGCGTTCGGAGTACTGGCTAGAAAGTTACTGGCTGGAAACTATTCTTTGACGGAGCAGTGAATTACAAAGGTTCCAAAATCGGAGCGGTTTTGATATCAGAAAATGGGCAACACTACCCCATGGCCGCCAAGCTCAAATTTCGCTATACCAACAGCATGGATGAATATGAAGCCTGCATCCTAGGTCTCAGAATGGCGCTGGATATGGATATCAATGAATTATTGGTCATTGGAGATTCCGACCTGCTGATTCGTCAGGTACAAGGCGAATGGGCCATTAAGAATGAAAAGATCTTACCATATGTGAACCTGGCACAGAGATTGTGCAAGAAGTTCAGAAAGATTGAGTTTCGATATACGCCAAGGGCTCAGAATGAATTTGCTGATGCACTGGCCACAATAGTGTCAATGATCCAGCATCCGGAAAGCAGTCGCATCGACTAGCTAAGGATAAGTATGAAAGAAGAACATGCCTACTGTTGCCATGTGGAAGCTGAGCCAGATGGCAAGCCATGGTACAGCAACATCACAATGTATCCCGAAGGCATTACCAATGGACAAAAGAAGACCATCCGAAGAATTACGAATGGTTTCTTCCTAAACAAAGAGGTACTGTACAAACGGACGCCTGATTTGGGTCTTCTTAGATGTGTAAATGTCGGTGAAGCCACCAGACTTCTAGAAGAAGTACATGCGGGAACATATGGACCCCAGATGAATGGATTCGTACTAGAAAAGAAGATTCTATGAGCTGGATATTATTGGATGACTACAGAGAGTGACTGCTAAAAATATGTGCAAAGGTGCCATCAGTTCCAGATCAACGGTGATCTGATCAAAGTCTTTCCGAGTGAGCTTAATGCTATGAGATCACCATAGCCTTTCATCGCTTGGGGCATGGATGTTATTGGACCCATTGAACCCGCAGCCTCGAATGGCCACCGGTTCATCTTGGTTGCCATTGATATTTCACCAAGTGGGTGCAAGCAACGTCTCACAAATCAATAACAAAGAAAGTGGTGGCGGAATTTGTTCGGAACCACATCATATGCAGATTCAGTATGCCCGAATCCATCATAACAGACAACAGAGAAAATCTGAATAGCCACCTGATGAAGGATATCTATGAGTAATTCAATATCACCCAGCGAAATTCAATAGCTTACCGGCCACAAATGAATGGAGCCGTAGAAGCAGCCAACAAGAATATCAAGAGGATATTAAGGAAAATGACTGATAATTATAAGGGTTGGCACGAGCAGTTGCCTTATGCTTTACTGGAATACCATACTACGGCCAGGACTTCAACAGGAGCGACTCCATACCTGTTGGTCTACGAAACTGTCATACCCGCTGAAGTTGAGATACTTTTCCTGAGAATCATTCAGGAAGCAGAATTAGATAATGCTGAATGGGTTCGAGCTCGATATGAGCAATTAGCCTTAATTGATAAGAAAATGATGGTTGATGTATGTCATAGTCAATTGTTTCGGCAAAGAATGGCAAGAGCTTTCAACAAACGAGTCAAAATCAGATTTTTTCAGATCGGGCAACTGGTGCTCAAAAGGATTTTTCCACCTCAAGAGGAATATAAAGGGATGTTTGCTCCAAACTGGAAAGGTCCTTATGTGGTCCGTAAATTATTCTCCGGAGGAGCAGTAGTACTGGCGGAAATAGACAGTCAAGAGTGGCCGAAACTGATCAACTAAGATGCAATCAAGCGCTACTATGCATGAAGAAAGAGCTTCTTAGTTTGTAATAGTACTCTTTGCTTGTAATCGATTATTCTATTTTTTGCTTGTATTAGTTGTTTCCTTTTGCTTGTAATAGATAGGCTAAATAAAACATCTTTTGTAATATGAACTAAGCAATGGCCTGATTTCCCTACAATGGGATACATAGGCAGTCCATTTGAGACCCGGTCGCTTTATTAGTAAAAACCCGAAGTCCATTATTTTTATTTCGGAACTACGTTCGACTTGAATTCCTGCTGCGACAGGATACGTAGGCTCTCTTTTAGCTCAGTCGCATAAAAAGAAAAACCCAAGAAAACCCCTAGGGAGCCTCAGAGATAGGACTTCATAAAGAAGCAGGGACTGCTGCATGCCCAACTGGGGCAGAATTTTTGTCACACCCCAAAACCCACTCTAGATGTGACCGGCATCCGATGTCATGAACAACATCGAAAGAACCTAAACGATGCAATAATAACACTTGAACCCGCCAGGTTCAACATTCGCCTCCAACAGTTTATTAAAATAAATGTAAACAGATCATGAATATATGAATTAAATCAGCGGAAGTATTTATTAATCAAATACTTAATCAAACGTAACAACATGCCCGAGATTTAATCAATAACTCAACAACTACCCACAAGAATGTATATTATGGAGCCTCTAAGAAGAAGGAATAATAGTTTGACTCATCGGGACGCAACCCGAAAAACTAATATAATGAATAAACAAATAAATAGGGTGTCCCACGAATGAACATGTGGGCTCACCAAATCAGCAGCAACAACATTTCTTTCCTAAACACCTGGAGTATCAAGAAACTGCTCTTCTCCGTCACCTAACATACCATCAAAAACCACAATGGTATGCCTGAGTTCTTCGTACTTAGTGAGTGCCTCGGGGACAATAAGTAATAAGAAAAATAGAGTACAATAACGCATAAAGAAACCAGTCCTGAAAATCATGTGAAACCAATGTAAAAACAGTTATTCAACTTGTGTGTCTTAATAAGAATTATCAAAACCGATTACAAGGCCTCTTGTCAAGGTACAACTTCAAGTATAACTTTCAATTGATCATAATTAAAAACAACAATGAGAAAATAAGAATATCACACATGTCAATACAGGCCCAAGAATCAAGCACATCGAAGGTGTGACCGTAGAGGTTCCCTTGTCACAGCACACTACATCGGAATATGAAATTCAACGGTGGCTATCCTTCCTCCCGAATAGCTAGGCATAATCACACCCCAGGTAGCGAACCCGGAAGTGGCCATTCTTCCTCCCGAATGGCTAGGCATTACCACACTAGGATCCATAGTGACTACCCTTCCTCCAGAGTAGCAAGGCCAAATACAACAATCAAATTCATAGCATAGAATCTGAATTATAGCATAGAAGCTAAATCATCACTTATATCTGGTAGTCACATCAGCAATTAGCATTCAAGTTCCAAAATTCGTTATAGGGTATTTACACGAGCCAATTAGTCTTTCAAGTATCAAGTTCAATCATCCATTAAGGGAGTTTCTAGAATCATTTGCTAACCTTTAGTCTCATTATTAACTATCTCTTATAGAGGGAAGCAATCATAAATACATATATAGAATGTACTACAACAAGGTATAATGTGGGCTTGTCCCTCACGCACACCAACCACAATCAAGTCATATATTTAGTTTCAATAGGTTGTGTATAATTCACCTTTGTAGTCAAAAAGAGTTTTTGAAAAGAGACATACCTTAATATGTTAAACAAAGTTTAACAATTCACTTTTCCAGTGAAAAACACCCAAACCCTAGCCTGAATCACTTTAGGAAGAATTATGTTGCAAACCCTAGGTTTTAGTCACAAGAATCATGTTAAGAATCATGGGTTTGATGTTAGGATTGATAATCAACGATTAAGATGTTCTTACCTTAGTGTTGGAGCCCTAGAGAGAGATTTTCGTCCTTTGGGTTTTTGAGAGTGAAAAGAATGGAAGAAAACTAAAATTTTGCAACTTATATAATTTCAGACCGTCAGTCACATTATATGGTACAAATGACGAAGCATCAAACAGATCGACAGAGCATCGATCTGCTCCATCGAATGGTCTTTGTGCTAGGTCAATTCTACGGTACAAACGACGGAGCGTTGAATAGATTAACGAAGCGTCGATCTGATCCGTCAAAGTCATGAAATTTCCAGTGAGCAACTTTCTCTTCCTTACTTTCTACGGTGCAAAGGACGGAGCGTCAAACAGATCAACGGTTCAAAGGACGACCGTAAAACCTCCTTTTCGTGAAACTGCGGTGAATTTTCATTTTGACCATCTCCTCTTGTGTCTTTAGCCTAAATTCATGCACGAAACCCAACATATAAGGTTGCAAAGGAATCATACAATGCTTTCACACTCTTTACGGATTTACGGGATGTTATAATTTTTTAGAGGATCTCAAAACTTCAGCTAACCCAGAACTCTAAACTGGGGCAGAAATTTTGAGAAGACCTCAAATTTTCCTGGAAGATTCGGCATAAGAATTGATGGATCAAAATTTAAACTGGGGTTGAATTTTTGAGAAAAGGTCTCAAAAATTTCGCGTAAGGAAACAAAAGCCCTAGTCACGGAAGAAGGGAACTCGCTCATTCAAAACGCATGTCATGACAATTAAAAATGCTTTTATTTTTTCCACAAATAGATACCCTTATAGTGGCATTACAAAAATAATTTTTCTGCATAAAGAAAATAGGTTTATCTTTTGAATACTGGAGCTAAAGGTGTTTTGGGTCCAGAAAGCCGAAGATGCGACAGCGCTGGCAACACATATCAACTTAAAATAGGAGAAAACTAACCCATTTCTGATGCAGGTCCCCAGGACATCGGGAGATGATCCTTTTTCTAACCTTGCTTCATGTGCAGGAAATGTTTTGCTAAAGAAGGTCCAGACCGCTGTTCAGATTCGGCTTTCGGAGTATATGTCCAGCCACGATGGCTGTGAAATATTTTAACTACCACCAAGGTCAAAAGCCACAAAGGTTAAGAAAAATCAGAATACCATGAAGGTAAAATATCTAGCCACGAGGGCTATAAGGTTTTGATGCCAAAAGGGCAAATATCTAGCCATAAGGGCTATGAAAGACTTCGAATGTCAAAAGGGAAAAATATTAAGCTACAATTGCTACAGAATGCTTGGAAATTACCACAATGGAAAAAGTTTGGCCAAAAAGGTCATAGTAAAAAGCGGCATATCAGACCAAGAGGGTCACAACAGGGATAAAGGACGAAAGAAAGACGATTCAGCCGAAAGGGCCATATCTGTCATTCACATCACTTCTTCTTGTTTGCCAAAAGGGCCATTGCACGTTTATTTTTCTGTTGCTAAGAGGGCCATTCATACAAACTGCCAAAAGGGCCATTGCATATTTATTTTCCTGTTGCCAAGAGGGCTATTCATACAAATTGCCGACAGGGCCATTCATACAAACTGCCAAGAGGGCCATCACATATTTATTTTCCTGTTGCCAAGAGGGCCACTCATAAAAGTTTCCAAGAGGGCCATTTATACAAACTGTCAAGAGGGCCATTGCATATTTATTTTCCTGTTGCCAAGAGGGCCATTCATACAAGCTTCCGAGAGGGTCATTCATACAAGCTACCGAGAGGACCATTCATACAAACTGCCAAAAGGCCATTGCATATTTATTTTCCTGTTGCCAAGAGAGCAATTCATACAAACTACCAAGAAGTCCATTCATACAAACCGCCAAGAAGGCCATTCATACAGACATGCCAAGAGGGCATTTTATTTCGATTGTCGAAAAGGCCCTGCATATAAATTGTGGGATGTAACAAGACAGCAAAGCAATGTTAAACAAGTCATGAGACCACAGTATTCGCTCAAAAAATAAGGCAATATAAATCTGTTCATGAGACCGCAATATTCGTCATCCAGAAATCGACATTGCTCAGCAAATGGAAGCAGATTGGTAGCCACCAAGGAGCAGGCTGATCAAATCAAATCCAGACAGATTGTAGAGAAAACGTGAAACTTTTTCTTACATAGCCGGTCGAGATAAGGTGCCCATGAGAGTCAAGCTCTCTGGCCAGGAGTTGGAAGATTACCCCTCACCATACTCAGCCACGCAAGATTGTTTATTGCTTATGTGCTTTATTTGTTTTTATTATTCCGCAACCGGTCGAACACACACTGGAACACATGAAGGCATTCCCACATAAGGGATACCCTTTTCCTCCAATTGAGTCGAACTACAAGTCACTTGATTACCAAGAACAGGGATATGTAGATAGACTCAATGCCAGAAAGGCAGTCACACTCCTACCAATCACACCAAACTTCCCAGCTTGACAGTCGGAAGACCTGAGAATTTGCTGTAAATTGCATTTAGAAGTCATTATTGAGTCAAACTATGAATGGCCTGAATTCTCATAAAATTGAGATATGTAGGAAACCTAGAAATCTGGGCCCGACCATATATTTTGAAAATTGCATGAAAATGAGAGCTGATATGACTTGGGTTGGTAAAAAATCAGGGTTAGTCAAACTTCGTTGCTCGAGAATGGTCCCTCCATCCCCGAACACCCAATGGCAGTTGTTGACACCTAATTTTTGACCTTCCATAATTTACTTTAATTATTCAGAGTCCTTGAAGTATTAGACAGAGGGAAATATATTTTTTAGAAAGTTAAAATAATTTTCTAAAACATATTAAGGCTATATTTTTGCCAATTTTGTTTGATGGGATAATTTCTATAATATTTTTAATTAATTTAAGTATTTTTACAAATATTACACTCTTGTTAAAATTAACCAAGAAGAAAATGATAATTTTCCATGATTACTTCATTTAATTGTCTAAGTTGTTAAAAGGGCATTTATGCAAAGTGTTCACTCTGTTTAGATTCAAGGAAAATTGATCAATTAAGTAAATTGACCATTTTACCCCTCATTTCTCATTTTACCAAATTTGGAATTTTTTCATAATTAATTGAGTTTTAAGTGTAATTAATTTGGAAATTGTCATTAAGCGGCTATAATTAAAGTAATTGATTATTAGCCAATTAAGGCAACTGGCCAAATTTTGTTAAGCTCTTTTGATAAAAAGAAAAAGGAAAAGAAACTTAGCTACTTTTATTATTATTTATCTCTTTTAAAATCTTAGTTACCCTTTGTTATTATTATCTCTTTTAAAATCTGAGTTACTTCTTATTTCTTAATTACTTTTATTATCTGGATTATTTTATTATTCTCTCTTTTAAAATCTGGCTAATTAGTTTTAAATGGGGTTTTTATTATTTAATGGACATCTTTTCAAAATGAGGCTATTTATTTAAAATCGTTGTATCCGTCCATATATACATGATATATACACAATATACAAGTAAATGCATATATATATATATATATATATACACACACCAAAATTGGGCCCCATTTATGGCTTTAAAACATGTGCCGAGTCCAACTCAATGAAGGGCCAAACCAGGCCCATCACGCCCCAACATAAAAGGCTGAAACCTTCAATCAAACGAATCCCTAAGGGGTTGTTCGTGTTTCTCAGTGAAAGGGTTTGGAAATGCTAAGCACCACCTAGAGGCTCCAGGGTTGTATCACCTTAAGGGGTAACACATTAAATGCATTCAACCATTCTTATCATAGATAAACCAAACAAGGTATATCGTGCTTTATTTTTCGATTTTTCTTTGTGATTTGCTGCAATTTCAAACGGTCAACTCTGAAATCTTTAATTACATTTGTTTGTATGTGTTTGAAAATTCGAATTTGTGATTGATTCTTGAAAAACTTTGGGGATTAACTTTTTGGGTTGAAAAATGTCCGTGGATGTTTATTTTAAATCAATCCTGACCCTTCAATGTTAAGATGTGTGGAGTAAATCCCAATTCTGGGATTTATCCCACATCGGTCAAACTAGGGTTTGTTGGTTTTGGGGTATCCTATATAAAGGGCCTCGATTTTTCATTTTTGAGGGGGAGAAAAAATTATTTTCACGAAAAACAGAGGCTTAAACTAAGTTTTGGCAATATTTTCTTTGAGACAGAAATTTAAGGAGTTAAATTTTAAAATTATTATTTGGGTTTGTGGTTGAGTTTGATTTGGGAAGGAAGAATCTCCAACTCCAAATCTCGACTTAAGGCTGCTCCAAGAAGAGGTAATTCCCTATTGTTTACTTAGTTTTTTTCTTTTTTCTGCATTTTCTTTCCGTTTTTAGCTGATTATTTTTTGCTATGTAGATAATTGCGTACTATTACTTTGGGTCTATATAGATAATATGATTATGCATTAGTCTAGTTCATTTAAGTAAATTTAATTTTTGCTTTATATTAATAATGTAAATTAGGCATTAGTCTAAGTGGATGTTTGAGCACATGTTGATCATAATTACCTTATTAATGTCCACATTTTGATTAAGGGTTTGAAACCTTTTTGGATTGGACTTAGTCTAGTTTTGTTTATGTTGATTGCTATTGTTTTTTTGTTTTGTCATTTTACCTTAAATGAACTTAAGTTGTGGTTGTCTTAACAATTTTGATACATAAGGATAATTTGGATTAGGCTTGTTTAGCAGTCCATCACCTTAATGTTAAAGTAACTATGGCCTGTGATTAGTATGTTAACCTAGACTAGTTAAATTTATTTAGCTTGATATCTGTGTCTATGTGTACTGGTTATTCTTATGTTTAGTCCATTTGCTATGTTTACTTGAGTTTGTTGCTAGCAAAAATGATGTGAGATAGGAGTGCACTTCTAACTAAACCTGCTTATTTGGTTAAAGCTCTATGTTTACTTGAGTCTATGTGTTTTGAGAAGTTTGAGCTTTTGCTGTCATTTTACATGCTTAAGTCTCAGTCAAAGTCTAAATTGCTGAGGATATTAGTTTAAGTGAAGTGTCTGCTTACCTTAACTTGACCCAATCTCAAGTGATATTCTCATGTGCAAAAGGAACACTAATCTATTAATAGGCGTTGCACCCAAGTTAGGCATTTGCTATATGATTTATTAAGGATGTTGTATGGTCCAGACACTGTTGAACATGTTCTATGCTTGATTAATATGTGGTATGTCTATATTAACTAAGGTCATTTGGTCCCCTGTTATATATATACATACAAATCGGAGATATACTCCATATTTTCATATTATATATGTATGAAAACCCATAAATACTAAACTCATTTTGGTAGGACTAGACTAGTAGCGGCTATACTTGGGAGGAATCTCGGGTGTGTCCTAGTCCGGCAACAAAGTGAGTTCAACATTTATGTGGACTTTTTTTTTTAAACCAAAACCCCTTTTTATAAAGGGGAAATTTTTGCCGAATTTTTTCCTGGAAGCCATGATACGAATAAAAAATTAAATGACATTTTGCGGAAAATTAAACACTTTTAAGCAAATAAATACATTAATCACACATTGAACCTTGTCAACCGTATTCTACAGATCTTTAATACTACGGTACGTAAAACATTCCCTAGGAGATCACCAGAACCCTCATCTTGAACTTTGGTCCCAAAGATTTTTACCTTCATTGAAAAAATCTTTAACCCGGTTTTTCTAATTTTCCACAATAAATTAGGTGGTGACTCTAAAATACTAAAATCCAATTAGAGCACCAACAACCTCGGATTACTTTTATACCTTAACCCGCATACAAGCGAACCGTAACATACCAAACATGTACAAGCTCTGTTTACCTAACGTATATATGAAACTGTATATCTAGTGTATATATGGTATACCACTTAGAAGAATTCCAAATTATGTGTTTTGTGTATCATGATGATATAATTTAGGCCTGGCTCCTATTTGACTAGCCGTGTTGGACTTGTTTTGTTTCTAGTCATGTACCCTTCTGTATTTGGGCCTCATTCCGTAGTTCTGTTTTAAGTTTGGGCCAGTCCACACTGGTTTAAAAGGACTAAGATTAAATCGGGCTTTTGTTTGTATTGTTTGGCTTAGTTTAAGGTCCATATTTCATTTTGTACTTTTTTTTGTTTACATACATGAATTATACGCACTTAATTAGTTTTGTACTTATTATAAACATCCTCCAATCCTTATCCGTTTATGTGTCTCATGTAAAACAAACAACGGGCCACTCGGGCCATTCTCTACATTTAAGCTTGTTGGGCCAGAGGCCCAACCCTCATCTTTTATCAAGTCCGAATATGAAAATAAGGGAAACTAATATATTGAAGTCCCAACCATGGGTGAAAATGGTAGAAGGCCCAGCTATGGGTGAAAATAGCCAACCGGTGGACTTAGGTAGGCCCACCAGCCTAACTCTCTATTTACATTCATTTTCATGTGTATATGTATTTGTAAAGACATGAAAAAATATTGAAACCCCTTATGCATGTGTAGAACTTAGAAAATGCCTAGTATTTTATGAAGTCGCCTAAATATTTCAAAAACTCAGTTAACATAACAGTTGCATGAAATTTGACACTTAATCCGTTTCTTCAATGAATTTTCTAGAAACTGACTTGTTATTGAATAAGGTTAAATATTTTCCAAAAAAAATGATTAATTAATAACTGATTTGGGCCTTTAGCCCTTTGTAGGACTTGTTAATAAACTAGTAGATACTTAAAACTATTTCAGGCCTTAAAGCCCAACTGCTGAAACTGAAAGTTACTTATTGAACTTCTAAAAAATGGAATTTGATGCAAAAAATGAAGGAGTAATTTAAAGGTTGTTTGGCGGAATTATTTTGGGTTAAAACACTTCTATCACTTGGAACAAAAAATTTGGAAATTTGAGGATAAGGATTTGTGACCGTTTGGCAACAGAAATGGACTCTTTTGTATTTGGACTTAAAATGATTTTTTGAACTGTTTGGGCTGAGAAGCTGAAAATACTATGGACTGAAAATAAAGGGAATTCTATTTGGACCGAGTTTGACGTAAGATGGTATTTGGATTAGATTATGAGTTGACCCATATGAGCTTCAAATAAAAATTGAACTTAATAAAAACTTTCATTTCTTATATATATGTATAAAATTTAAGATATACTCCGTATTTTCTTATATATATGTATAATAAAACCTATAAGTACTAAACTCATGTTATTAGGACTAAAACAGTAGTGACTCTACTTGGGAGAAATCTCAGGTGTGTCTTAGTCCGGTAATAAAGTGAGTTGAACACATACGGAATTTCAAACCCAAAACCCCCTTTTCTAAGGGGACTTTTTGCTAATATATTTATGATAAACAAATGACTCTGCGGAAAATTAAACCTTCTTAGGAAAATAAATACGTTAATCACACATTGAAGCTCGTAGGTCAACCGTATTCTACGGATCCTTAATACTAGGGTGTTTAAAACCTTCCCGAGGGGATCACCAGAACCCTTACCTCGAACTCTGATCCAAAAAGGATATTTCTCTTGCTTGATAAACCCTTTTAAACCCGATTTTCCTAGTTTTCCTTAAATAAATTCGGTGGCGACTCTAAAATACTAAAATCTAATTAGAGCACCAACAACTTCTTAGTAGCTTTTAAGCGCCCGCACAAAAATGAATCGTAATAGATGGCGACTCTGCTGGGGATTTCCTAGGTTCTAACTATAAGGGTTTCAATATAATGTGATTTTAACTGTATTTATTTGCTTATGTGTTTAATTTCCACAATTTTAAACTATTATTCGTATCATATCATAAACTCTGCCACTACTGGAAAAAAGCATGGTTTCAAAGGGGACATGCGGGATCGCAGTCTAGCCTTCACTAAAAAACCCGAAACATCCTTTCTTTGGAGCACATTGAATATTAAGTTGGTGTGCGGTCACATAACATCCGACAACTATTCACCCCGAGTAGTTCGTTCGGGTCCAATATTAAATCGAAAAACCCACTCTTGCATAATCGTAGGATTAGAGCTCAGCCAAATCCAAAGATGAATTAGACTGGGGGGTTTGGATATTTTAGACGTATCTAAACCCGTTAGGAAGACTACCCCTAATGAAGTATGGTCTATGACCCGAAAAACACCGCATCTCATATTATGTGCTACATATAATGTGCCTATGTGTTAAACCATTGCCTATTGGGGGGGGGGGGGGGGATTAACCTTAGCTTTTGTTTTGTATATGTCATTTAATTTGGAATTCGATATGGTTCTTACTACACCGGACTTACTACATATTTGGTGGGGCCAAATATCCCAAGAGGAAGAGAAGGGTATTTCATGTCATTTAGGAAATTTGACATCTATTATGACAATGAAGGGTTGCAAAGAGTTAATAGAGGTAATTACCGGGTTTTGGGATCAGGATAGAATGGTCTTCCGCTTCGGGAGTGATGTAGAGATGGCCCCTACTTTAGAGGAGTTTAGGGATGTTTTGACTTGTGTAGGTTCGGGACTAAAAAAGAGAAAGAAACCCGACAAAAATGCCTTAATCCCAGAAAATCCCACCTACTCCCAAATTTGCAAAATACTTTCCTTATCCCACGCCAATTTTGCCCACGGTCCAACCATACCCTTTAGAGAGTTGTACAAAAGGTTGGGAAACCAAGTGGATTTATGGAACATCCGAGGGAGTTCTAAACCTATGCTGAATGGTTAGCCACCCGACCCTTAGCCTTTGTCATTAGCTTTTTGGGAACCTTGGTCTTTCTCAAAGATTGGTCACTAGCCATAGACACCCGAGTCATTTCAGTTACCCATGCCATCTTCTACGGTATAACCCAACAAGAAGAAACCAAATACTTCGACCTAACCCCAGTTACCCTATCCGATATTTACCGAGCCTTAAGCCTTTGCTAAAACCACTACAAATACATCCAAAGATGCAACCTACTCCTACAATGGTGGATCCTTAAACACATGATCGTTAGGGGCAACCAATACCTAAGTAAGCCAGCCGAAAAGGATGGTCTCCATAACTTTTGTCCAAACTTTGGGGACCAAACAAAGCAGAGTTAGGCCTTCACCTTTTCTTGGTTGAAAGAAGAAAGTGTTCAATGGATGTTCCACGATTTTGTATCCGATACAGTTGTGGTCAAGGGTAAGAAGTGTCCATTTTTACCGCTTATGGGGATTCAGGGAATTCGCCCTTATGTGCCTGCTAGAGTCTTAAGACAGTTTAGGAGGAGCCAAATCATACCCCAAGTCGGAGGCACAGGAGATTTCATCATTGACTATGATGGGGATAGGCCACCAAAAGCTTTGGATTGCTTGCGTGAATGGAAAGATCGCATGACTTGGGGTTCTGATACTTTAGCTCCCGATAGGTTTCGTTTTAGGTGTTTGATGGAGTATAAGGATTGGTTAAGGGTTGACTTACAGGGTACTATCCCTCCCAGACCCGCTCTCTATGGTTATGTATAAGATAAGGATTTACAGGCTGAGATTCGAGCCCGATTGGTTCAGAGGAGAGCTGACGACAGAGATGCCAAGTATTTAGAGAAGATTGAGCACGACAAAGCCACCATAGCTAGTTTGAGGCATGAGTTGGAGTTTACTAATGACTGTTTGGTTGAGATTGATAATCGGATGAATAAGACTTTGGATGACGTAAATCCATTGAATTTTACAAAGAAGGGTTTTCTAATAGATGCCACATTGACATCGGCCCATCTTCATATCCAGACTAGCCTCCGAAAGGCAATGAAGGCCAGGACTGACCGAGCCTCATCATTAGCCACCGGAGGACACTTCAGCTAATTCATTTTATGCACTATCTTTACTTTATCCTTTTTGTACCCCTTCGAGGAACAATATTATTATTAATGAAATTTCATGATTATGGGGCAATGGTTTGATTCAACTGGCATGTTTATGTTTCAAATGATTAGTATGCCTTGGTTCAAAAAGGCTTAGAAACGCGATTAGTACACCTACACTTGTATAACTTGCTTTACGTGACTTGCTTGCTTCATATGTTCCGTTTAAATGCTTAATTGATCTCAAGTCCTGACCACTATCCCAAAGAAATACAATGAAAACAATGCCCATACTAATCTTAGTGACGTTCTAAAAATCTGAAGATGGATGCAAAGAACGTCTCAGATCACGAGGCCAGGAGGAAAGGAGAGCGTTCGCTCTGTCACAAAATTCAAGATAAGATCCGGGCATCCAGGGCAAAAATCAAAGAGGCCGACGAATTAATGGATTTGGCGAAAAGTCAGCCCAAGGTACCTGTTGAATTACAACACTAAGACGAGAATGTTTTGAACAAGGGAAAAGGGATACTTTCGGAGTACATTCCCATAGTCGAGGAACTGGAAGAAGAAGAGATCGAGTCTGACCAACTAGAACCCACGTGGGGATCAAGAGAGGCCGCATCCGTCACACCACCGAGCCCAAGAAGGGAGCCTGAAGAACAGGTAGATTTTGTCCGGCCTGCATCGCTTGAATGGTGGGCCATTGCGCTTAAAGCTATGGCTTGCCCCTACTATGTCTCGCCCAGGCACGTGACAAGTAAGGAAGTTTTGGAAAAACTTAGGAGTAAGGGGATAATTTGTGTCAGCCATGAGAGGTAGCCACCTTGTGCTCCGAATTTTACACATAAAAGGTGCCCTTTTCATCAAGAGCAAGCTGGTCATACTGCCAACGAGTTCTTGGCCCTCAGGAAAAAGATTTTGAGGCTGATAAATGAAAACGTATCACCAAACTATGAGGCCCGCACTCACTATTGGTCCACGGCAATAGTTCACCAATTGAAAGGACTACACTTAATACCCATATTTGGCGTTATGACTTCACTATTTTCAAAGAATCATATGCCAGCATCTTTCAAAAATTGGTCAGCATTGGGAAGATTAGCCAGTCAGAACTAGGAGAGCTCCTACTGAAGAAACCAATGGCAGGAAAATGCGTCTTTACCATTCTGCGGCTCTCGGGCATGACATCGAAGAATGTGAAGCTTTTAAGTTTGAAGTGGAGCATCTGGTCCACACATGCACCATCTGGGTGGTGCTCCCACCTCAATACTAGAATTTGGGGCCTTTAGGGCCGGGGAAAGGGTTGAGAGGACAAACAACCCGTTCTGACCTCAGGGAAAGGTCACTTGGGTAAATTTTAGAGGATCCCATTTTTTGTATTTAACACAGATTCCCCCCCCCCCCCCCCCCCCCCCCATTTATATGTAAAAGGAACTGAGCCGACCTGATGTTCTAAGGAAAGATACACTGGAAGCCCCTATGGGGCCTGGTCACAGGTAGGTTCTAAGTTAGGGAGTTTTATTTTATGTAAACCGAACTACGGATGGGCCTGATTTTTCGCGGAGAGATACGTAGGCAGCCTAGGTAAGACTCGGTCCCTACATATTATAAATATTATATTCCTCCACTCAACAAAGCCAAAATACCCGAAACTCTCTACAAGAGATCAATTAAGTATTTAAGTCAAACATATGATTATTTATGTGCTACGTAATTTAACTGCCAATTATGTGCGATATTCTGCTTATCTTTTATTACCTAATGAACTAACATTGTTTGCTTTTGAGTCGCTCTTTTCTTATAGACGAGAAAGTTGATTCGTGTTCACACTGGCATACTTCACAAGATCAAAAACTTCAATAGCTTCCCTATCCCAACAAGACCGAGGCAAAGCAAAAATGACTGGTAATTCCGGGAATGAGACTACTCCCACTGACATCGCTATCAGAGAGTCACCTCCTCGAGAATTAGCTGTGTCCTCGCCTACTGAGGACGTTATGAAAATGATGTTTGAGAAAATCGCCGACCTTCAAGAAAAGGTTGCGCGGAACAGAGCTGCTAATGCTGCCTGAGAAGCACCTACTGAAACAAGAAGGCCTCCAACGTCTTTTCCGTCACTAAGCTTACCGCTACCGATCACTTTCCCACTCAGCCCACTGTAACCACCATACCATTCATCCTAAATCCGATCGTTGATGGACACATTGGTACCTCGTACCATACTCCACAACCACTTAACACTACCCAAATTCCTGGAACCACTCACTCCATTCCCTCTTACCAAGCACCACAAAACACCCATCCCAGCATCACTATACAACCAAGTACCATCTCACTACCGACTGCCAAAACTATCCATATCCACTAAAATCGCCCAACACACCCAACAGTTTCCTTTCACACACCCGTAACCCCAAACACCTTCTCACCTTATCACAAAAAAAATTGATCACTACGAAGAGATGGAAAAGGCGTGGAAGGCCGAGCAGGAAAACCTGTCACGACCCTAATTACTGATCGTGTGGGCACCTATCTTATTATCACTAGTATGCAAATCCTTACCAGTTAACCCATTAATCATTAGCCAATTTCAACTTCTTTAAATCATTTATTAACAGTCAATAGATAAGTGAATGAATGAATAAATAAAACTAGTCATAATTAATAGATAATATAAGTGAGGAAGTCTTAACTATTACACCCCTAAGATCTGAAAGTCATCGTACAAGGACTCTAACTAACAATGTCTAAAGATTGAAGTATATCTGAAATATAATAACAAATAATATCTGGAATAAAAATAGACATCTAAAAGGAGAGATCTTTTGGTGGCATGGCATGGATGGAAGGTCACCCTCGGTCTGATTGAGCAAACTAGCTTCAAGCTAGAGATGTAGTCTGGATGAAATCTCTGAAACACAATCTGCACTCAAAAAGGGTGCAACAAGGTAGTATCAGTACAAACACTATGTACCGGTAATCATCATAGGCCGACTAAGATTAGTTCACGTATATAAAATCAACAAGATAAACAGATAGGCACTTAATACTCAAATTCAACTCACAAAATATCCCATAATTGAGTCACAACCTAAGATGGAGCTTCTAAACAACAAGTCTATCAAGTCTCAATAATCTCACATGATAATCACAAGTCCAAGTTTCGTCCCAAGGTAGACTAATCCACCACTTAACTCAGACAATAGTCATATTGATATCACAATAGACATTCAACATCCATATCAAAATCAGAACCAAACAAGCATATAATAATGCAGAATAAAATATAATAATGTGCAATGCAAAATATGATAATGTGCAATGCACTGGCCAATCACTCGAACTGCACACACATGCTAACTGATGTCATTGCTCAGTAGTCATGACCTGCAAGGGACTGATGAAAGATGAAGAATATCAAGAAATTCAAGAAAAAGAAAAGTCCAAGAAGCTCAAGTTTGAAGATTATTTCTCATTCTTGTTTCTTGAATCCTTTTCTAAATAGGTTTCTTATTTCTTGATTTATATTATAGTAGGATTTAATTTCCTATCATTAGTAGGATCTTTATCCTAGTTCTAGTAGGATTCTAGTTTTCTTTGTTCTTTTCCTTATAGAATAGGCATTTTACTTTCCTTGTTTTTAACTATTTCCTTTCTAGAGTAGAATAGGGATTTGTAGCCATAAAAGAAGAGACCCTAGGCCTATATAAAGGGTTCTCATGACTTGTAAATATACTATTCGCGTTTTTAGCATAAACCTAAGTTTTGTAATAGAGTTATTTTCTCTATTTCCTGTTCTTTATCCTTGTTTTTGGTTCCAAGCAAGGTGGTGATAGTCTTTATCTTGTTTTCAATAGCGTGTGGTGTTTCTTTATCACGTAAGTTGATTTCAAGTGGTGACTTAGGAACTTTATTTGTTCTTGATCGTTCAAGAATGCGTTTCTTGATTAAAATTCTTTCTAGTTTATGCCCAGAACCCTAATTTTCTTTCCATCATTCCGCCTTCAATACTTACTTGATTTAAACCATTCAATAGTTATTTTTATAGTTTAAATCGTCATCTTTCACATAGTTTTTGAATCACTTTAATCCTACGCCTACAACTTGAGATACATCTGTTTGTTGAATATGCCCATCAATCGCTTCAAGAATAAGATCCTGGTCGATTGGTTCTTTGTTAACTCGAAGAATCACATCAATTTGGTATCAGAGCACAGTTGAGGAGTAGGATGAATACGCAACCAAGAGGAGGACGTTTGGTTCAAGAAGATGAAAAACTATGGAAAAAGGAATCTCTTTTCTGCACTAGATGTACCTCCCATGATAAGGTATGTTCGGTAATCATTGATAAAGGAAGTCATGTTAATGTTGTTTCTAAAGAGATGGTTTCTAAACTTGGCTTTTCAACAAAACCTAATCCATATCCTTATAGCATCAAATTTGAGAATAATGGTGGTGGTTTAGAGGTAACTCGTCAATGCCTAGTTTCTTTTTCTATTGGCAAAATATATAAAGACGTTGTTTGGTGTGATGTAACAAAGATGGATGCTTTCCACTTATTACTTGGAAGACCATGGGTGTATGATAGGTGTGCTAAATATGATGAATATCATAATACTTACTCTTTTACAAAGGATGGACGAAAAATTAAATTGGTTCCCTTGAATCAAGAAGATGTTGCTAAAAACTCCAAGAATGTTGATGATTATTTTGCGACCAAATTACAAATCATTGGTCCCATAAATATGGAACAGCAAACGGAGAAGGAGAATGTATTGGATCCACAAGTGGAGGATTTACCTCCAAAGTTTGATGAGGATCCATTGAAGCATCCAACTATTTGTGAGATTAAGTTTCCACAAAGGGATTTAAAAAAGAATACAGATTTTGTTTCTTACTCCACACCAGCCAAAGTAACGGATTGCATAGGACCAATAGTCTATGAAGATTTGGAAGAGAAAGAGAATAAGTTGCTGAAAAAGGATTCTATCAATGAGATTTTAATTTATTATCTAATTCGAGCAAGATTTATTCCTCAAAAGGTTGAATCTTTGCAAGAAAGTGTAGATTTAATATCTCTCAATTTCATTGAGGTTAATGGCTATAATCATGTCAAATATGAGAGCATCAAAATCATCAAGGAGCTCATAAGAAGACATGATTTATTCTCTAACCCTGATCCAAAGGTACATGAATTTGATTTATTTAAAGGTTTTTGTGGCACTAACTCAGATTTTGCATGCAAATACCACATCGACACGGGAGTGTTCAAGATTCATGAAGATCAAAAGGAAATAAGTTGTGATCATGGTTTACACATTGAAGATCAGTTTAAGATGCGACGTTTGAGAATTCATGGTATAAAGTTACTACTACTAAGGAAGTGGGATTT
Organism: Lycium barbarum; assembly: GCF_019175385.1. NCBI lineage: Eukaryota > Viridiplantae > Streptophyta > Magnoliopsida > Solanales > Solanaceae > Lycium > Lycium barbarum. The sequence goes on from NC_083344.1 coordinate 86,091,305, forward strand.
AGTTCGGCCATATGTAAAGATTCCTTTCAACATGATGAAGCTCTATGACAAACTAGAAAAATGCAACTTAAAGCATGGTGGTATGGGTTGTTCTATTTTTTTTTGTTTGCTAATCTTTCACCATTTATGGAGCCTTTAGACTCGAGGACGAGTCTTTCTCAACAAGGGGAGAATGATGAAAGATGAAGAATATCAAGAAATTCAAGAAAATCAAGAAACACAAGACTGAAATTCAAGAAAAAGAAAAGTCCAAGAAGCTCAAGTTTGAAGATTATTTCCCATTCTTGTTTCTTGAATCCTTTTCTAATAGGTTTCTTATTTCTTGATTTATATTATAGTAGGATTTAATTTCCTATCATTAGTAGGATCTTTATCCTAGTTCTAGTAGGATAATAGTTTTCTTTGTTCTTTTCCTTATAGAATAGGCATTTTACTTTCCTTATTTTTAGCTATTTCCTTTCTAGAGTAGAATAGGGATTTGAAGCCATAAAAGAAGAGACCCTAGGCCTATATAAAGGGTTCTCATGACTTGTAAATATACTATTCACGTTTTTAGCATAAACCTAAGTTTTGTAATAGAGTTATTTTCTCTATTTTTTGTTCTTTATCCTTGTTTTTGGTTCCAAGCAAGGTGATGATAGTCTTTATCTTGTTTTCAATAGCGTGTGGTGTTTCTTTATCACGTAAGTTGATTTCAAGTGGTGACTTAGGAACTTTATTTGTTCTTGATCATTCAAGAACGCGTTTCTTGATTAAAATTCTTTCTAGTTTATGCCCAGAACCCTAATTTTCTTTCCATCATTCCGCCTTCAATACTTACTTGATTTAAACCATTCAATAGTTATTTTTATAGTTTAAATTGTCATCTTTCACATAGTTTTCGAATCACTTTAATCCTACGCCTACAACTTGAGATACATCCGTTTGTTGAATCTGCCCATCAATCGCTTCAAGAATACGATCCTGGTCTATTGGTTCTTTGTTAACTCGAAGAATCACATCAGGGACCCATGATGTCCATGTACCACTTGTTCCGGACTCACTCCTCGGACCCGAACATAAACCTCCGCTCCGGAACGAACCTCGAACATGGGCCATATCAATGTACCTCTATTTTCTGAAACTAACCTCGGACCACGAGCCCATAATCTAGGTCACACTTGTGCCTTTCCATACGTATAGTAACACTGTCACATCACTCTCAATGATCAATTCATCAAATACCATGTATCAAATAGTATCACAAATTCAATGAGAAGATTTTATTAACTTCTTCACTAATTTCACATCACAATGTATGTCTCAACGTATTCCAGCTCACTAGTATGTATGGACTATGAACAATTAGCAATATCAATGTCAAACACAAGGCATCATGCCACAAGTCTCCCAAACCATTTCGATCATGTATAAGTGTATGAATGTATAAATGAGTGTAAACATGGTACATCAATGCAAACCAATAAAGCAACAGTGAAGGTACAAGTCACAAAGCCACAAGTCATATCAAGACATGGATGAACTCAATCATGAAATGAATCATAGAAACCGTCTCAACCAACATAAGAGTCTATGTCCCTCTTTACTTCCTCATATAGCAAGTACGCCTCACAACTAAGTCTTGTATCACCAAGAAGATCCACTTTTCTATATATTACCATCAACAACAAATCACACATCAAGTTATCATCTATGTACTGTCATAAGTTTATGTCACAATTCAAGTCTAAACTCATTATCCTTCCTTCCTCCGATGATATGTGTCGCAATAAGAGAGAACTGAGTACAACATGACAATTTAAGTAATCAGTCTAATCACAACAACAGGGCAACGAGCCACAATCAACAACTATCAACCTAATCGAAATCCATCTCGAATCGCCACAGTGTGAATACAACTACACCTCATACTTCAATACATAAAGTAAGGGCGACGAGCCCACAAAATTAGAAGTCATACCAACCTAGCTAATGTCCAACCAAAACACCATGTCCAAAGACCTAATCATGCTTTCTTCCATCAATTCCACACAATACATATGTTTCGCTAATCAAAGTCTAACTAAACTAAGCTGTAACCTACCTCGAATGCAGAACAGGAGCCACGACCCACCAATTATTTAAAGGTTTACTAGTTCTTGGGTTCTAGGATTTTCACCCACCATTGATAGACCTCTTAAAATAAACATGGAACTTGAAGAAAAAAGGAAAAGGAGCAAATAAAGATGGGGACTTATCCTCCAAGATGCTTTCACCAAATAGTGGAATGAATTTTGCCTCTATCGCTCGAAAACTGACTTTTGGGTCTTGGGGTTAATGGGTAGGAGTTGGGGTATTAAAAGAGGACATTCTGCCCCCATCGGTTACTATAGCGGTCACCATGGCCGCTGCAGGGGTCCCGCTACAGCGGCCCTTTGGTCGCTGCTAACGGCCAGCTGGAACAGCCCGAACGAAAACGGGCATAACTCCCTCATCCGGAGGCGAAACCCGACGATTCTTTTTCCTATAGGTTCGTAATTTCGATATGGATCTAATGGTTCAAACCTCACCCAAAACAAAGGCTGGATGATCAATCTGGAGTCATTTCTATCCACAAACCTCCGGCGAAAAAATTGAATACGAGCGCGGCAAAACCCAAACCCATCTAAAACTCTTTGGAACCTCACCAAAAGTTGTGGGCAACTTAAAAATCATTATATTGACATGTTGGAACTTTAAAAACATCAACACAGGGTCATCCTAACCTGACGTTGACCGTGGTCAATTCTAATTCGCTAACTTAACTAGCTTCTCCATCAATGACTCAATTTACACTCGAACCTTGCGGAAATCAACCCAATGACTTCATTAAGTCATAGAGCATACTAACAGGACTTGGGGAAGGGTCAACATGGTTGAAGGGGTCAAGATAATATAACGACTAAACGGGTCGTTACATTAGATACCAATTAACACATTGTTCGTCCTCGAACGAAAAAAGGGAGTACGAAGGTTGACGATAACCCAAGGATCATGCATCATAACCACACGGAAGCCTCCATGGCATTAAGTGCGCCCTAACCACTATCCATTCATCTTATCAGTCAAATCTTATTTCTAAGTTTAGCTCAAAGACCCAATTTCCATATTCCTATACTCGAACACACCACAGGAATTGCTACAACACATATGCATCATCTAATATATCAAATTTGATCATACTAATCCCAATTTATACCTCGAATGATTACAACTTCTCTAGACCTTTATGATCACGAACGCAAACAACAAATCTTTCTTAGATCAGTAATTAAGATTTCATCTCTCAACATACTTTGTTTAATACTACTATGTCAAACTTTTACCTATCAACCATTCAAGCCAAGTAACAGTTATCACGGACTTACCCGAACCTTTCTATTTCTATCACTTACTTACTACTCCAAAAGGACCACGTGAAACCCAACAGCCTTATCTATTCCACCAAATCATTTACCCGATTTCCTCGAGACTAATTTATTAGGACACTCTTCATAATATCTCGTCCTATCAGAACTTTTTAACATCCCTGTATTTCTCACATTATGACAAATTTACTATATATCAGAAAGTCACAACAGTGTCTCAACTCTAAGACAAATCTCAACTATCATCAATTTATTACTTATTCCTCATATCTATCTCAACAAACTAGGACTTAGGCACCTGCTTCACTAAGTTCATAGTTAACCCTTTTTTGACTCAGACAACCAATTTAACTAAGATCACTATTTCTTTAATACGACAAAATATAACTAAGAGATCTAAAAAAAAAAAAAGCCTTATCTTAGCAAGATGTCGTACAACTTGGGAACACCAACCAACAAACATATAAGTAAGCTCAATAACCACATAGGTAAATACGAAAATATAGTACAATGAATAATATCATCTCTCACTAGCCGCAAGTGACACAATAACCACTAGAGTCTTCGTTTATGTTATCCAACCAATGTCCCCTATAGCCTATGACATACTAGAACATACCAATTCATACATAACCCTCGAGTCGACTTCACATTGTACAACCTCAACATAACTCCCAAATTATTAGCTCTTATTTCGAACTATCCCCCTTTTTATCCTTAATCAATCTTAGTCTATATTAGAGATTCAAGCTTATGATTTACTACTTCATGAAATCCCATCTTATTATTGGCTAGACTCACCAATTAAACTAATATTTAAAGACTATTATTCAATTCGCAATGCAAAGGTAGAAACTCATCTTCTCCATTGGTCCTCATACATTTGCACCGGTAATTCAAGCCTAAGATGATAGATAATCATAAGATAAGGCAATGGAACTCACCCCCAAAAGAAACAAATTCAAGAACTCTCTAAGTTACCCTAAATTCTCTCTAGAACTCGAATTAAAGTTAAGAGAATAAATAATTAGGACTAAGCAAGAAAAAACACGGCTACTATTTCATGTCGACCGCTGCGGCAGTCAAACCACCGCTACAGCGGTCTCGCTATAGAGGCCAGGTGCCCGCTATAGCGGACTAAGAGGAACCTGACCATCGCTATGGCAGCCCATGTTCTACTATAGCGACACCGCCATAGCGGGACATGGCCCGCTACGACGGACACATGATCACTGGCAGACCGCTGGCAGCAAGAGGCTCACCGCTATAGCGGCACTGCCATAGCGCTACAAGCCTCGCCACAGCGGTCCAATTTGGGCTGTAAGATTGACTTTTGCCCAGTTTTCCACTTTATCACCCAACATTTCATCTGAGGCCTCACAAACAAAACATGCACATATACATACAAACGTCATACGAATCCACCCGTGGCCTTGGAATCCCCAACGGAAGTCTAAATTCCTGCGTCACCCCCCAATGGACTCAATACAACCAAACAATAATCACAAACAAGCTAAGTTTTCAGTTCTTGCACATCTACATTTGAGTTTCTATTAGCTCATTCTACTCTCGGAGAGGTGTTATCGGCTAAGGTGGTCAAGGTTTCTATAACGACTGGGATAGTCAGATACCAATTATTCCCTTCCTAATAGTGGAGATTAATCTATCCAATGTTCTTCTTCTTTACTAGATTATGCAAACACAAAAAACGGGTTTAAATTACAACCCATACAACTAAACTTCAAGTCACAACTGGAAATTGAACTTGGATCATGCGTCCGAATCAGGAAGACGCATTTAGTACCATACCAGGCCATGCCATAACACAAATCGCTCGCATAAAAGTTTTAGGGGAGGGGTTTCGACCATTCGTGGAAGAATAAGACAAGAAAGTGTAGATACCAATTGGAATCGTCTAGATACCAATTTGAATGAAGTAGCATGAAAGAATGAAAGAAGTGAAAGTTTCCTAAATGTTCCATAGCCTCTTGCAGATAGGTACGAAGCTCATCATACCTATCCGCAAGACTCTACTAGACACGTCCTTGTACAACGAGATTCACGAACCTAGGCTCTGATACCAACTATCACAACCCTAATTACTGATCGTGCCGGTACCTACCTTATTATCACTAGTAGGCGAACCCTTACCCTCTAACCCATTAATCATTAGCCAATTTCAACTTCTTTAAATCGTTTATTAATAGTCAATAGATAAGTGAGAGAATGAATAAATAAAACAAGTCATAATTAATAGATAATATAAGTGCGGAAGTCTTAACTATTACACCCCCAAGATCTGAAAGTCATCATACAAGGACTCTAACCAACAATGTCTAAAGATTGAAGTATATCTCAAATATAATAACAAATAATGTCTGGAATAAAAATATACATCTAGAAAGAGAGATCTTCAGGTTGCATGGCATGGATGGAAGCTCACCCTCGGATCTAATCGAGTAAGCTAGCTTCAAGCTAGAGATGTAATCTGGATAAAATCTCTGAAACACAATCAGCACTCAAAAATGGTGCGGCAAGGTAGTATCAGTACAAACACTATGTACCGGTAAGCATCATAGGCCGACTAAAATTAGTTCAGGTATATAGGCATAAAATCTACAAGATAAATAGATAGGCACTTAATACTAAAATTCAAGTCACAAAATATCCCATAATTGAGTCACAACCTAAGATGAAGCCTCCAAACAACAAGTTTGTCAAGTCTTAATAATCTCACCTGATAATCATAAGACCAAGTTTCATCCCTAGGTAGACTAATCCACTATTTAACTCAGTCAATAGTCATATTGATATCACAATAGACATTCAACATCCATATCAAAATCAGAACCAAACGAGCATATAATAATGCACAATAAAATGTAAAAATGTGCAATGCAAAATATGATAATGTGCGATGCACTGGCCAATCACTTGAACTGTACACACATGCTAACTAATGTCATTGCTCAGTAGTCATGACCTGCAGGGGACCCATGGTGTCCATGTACCACTCATTCCGGACTCACTCCTCGGACTCGACCATAAACCTCTGCTCCGGAACGAACCTCAGACACGGGCCATATCAATGTACCTCTAGTTTCCGAAACATACCTCGAACCACGAGCCACATAATCTAGGTCACACTTGTGCCTTTCCATACGTATAGTAACACTGTCACATCACTCTCAATGATCAATTCATTAAGTACCATGTATCAAATAGTATCACAAGTTCAACGAGAAGATTATATTAACTTCTTCACTAATTTCACATCACAATGTATGTCTCAACGTATTCCAGCTCACTAGTATGTATGGATTATGAACAATTAGCAATATCAATTTCAAACACAAGGCATCATGCCACAAGTCTCCCAAACCATTTCGATCATGTATAAGTGTATGAATGCATAAATGAGTGTAAACATAGTACATCAATGCAAACCAATAAAGCAAAAGTGAAGGTACAAGTCACAAAGACACAAGTCATATCAAGACATGGATGAACTCAATCATGAAATGAATCATAGAAACAGTATCAACCAACATAAGAGTCTATGTCCCTCTTTACTTCCTCATATAGCAAGTACGCCTCACAACTAAGTCTTGTATCACCAAGAAGATCCACTTTTCTATATATTATCATCAACAGTAAATCATACATCAAGTTTTCATCTACGTACTGTCATAAGTTTATGTCACAATTCAAGTCTAAACTTATTATCCTTCCTCCGATGATATGTGTCGCAATAAGGGAGAACTGTGTACAACACGACAGTTTAAGTAATCATTCTAATCACAACAACAAGGCAACGAGCCCACATCAACAACTATCAACCTAATAGAAATCTATCCCGAATCGCCACAGTATGAATACAACTACACCTCATATTTCAGTACATAAAGTAATGGCGACGAGCCCACAAAATTAGAAGTCATACCAACCTAGCTAACATCCAACCAAAACACCATGTCCGAAGACCTAATCATGCTTTTTACCGTCAATTCTACACAATACATACGTTTCGCTAATCAAAGTCTAACTAAAGTAAGCCGTAACCTACCTCATATGCAGAACAGGAGCCACGAACCACTCCAGATGAGTCTTCTATTTCCGAAGCGCCTCATAACGGTCAAAGTCTAACAATATAATGCTAAGTAAGCAACAAACCATGTATTTAAACAAGCACAACAATTTGGGGAAGAAGACCCACTTACTTCTACCCTTTTCAATTTGTGAAACCATCCTTTAATGGTGAATTTATCATAACTTATATCTCTACAATCATTAACCTCCAATTCATGGGTTTCTAATTAATTTACCCATTCAAACAGATTTTAGGATAAAATTTCCATTTTTATTAGAACCCTAAGTCTTAACATGCAATTTCAATGATAAGAAATCAAATTCCCTTCCTAGAAAGTGATAATCTATACTCCTAGATGATTAATAAATAACAAAATCAACCACCCACCAATTATTTAAGGGTTTACTAATTCTAGGGTTCTAGGATTTTCACCCACCATAGATAGACCTCTTAAAATAAACATGGAACTTGAAGAAGAAAGGAAAAGGAACAAATAAAGATGGGGACTTATCCTCCAAGATGCTTTCACCAAAGAATGGAATGAATTTTGCCTCTTTCTCTCTTGAAAACTGACTTTGGGGTCTTGGGGTTAATGGGTAGGAGTTGGGGTATTAAAAGAGGACATTCTGCCCCCATCGTTTACTATAGCGGTCACCATGGCCGCTGCAGCGGTCCCGCTATAGCGGCCCTTTGGTCGCTGCCAGCGGCCAGCTGGAACAGCCCGAACGAAAACGGGCATAACTCCCTCACCCGGAGGCGAAACCCGACGATTCTTTTTCCAATAGCTTCGTCATTTCGATACGGATCTAAAGGTTCAAGCCTCACCCTAAACAAAGGTCGGATGATCAATCTGGAGCCGGTTCTATCCACAGACCTCTGGCAAAAACATTGAATACGAGCGCGACAAAACCCAAACCCATCTAAAACTCTTTGGAACCTCACCAAAAGTTGTGGACAAGTTAAAAATCATTATATTAACATGTTCGAACTTTCAAAAAATCGACACAGGGTTATCCTAACCCGACGTTGACTGTGGTCAATTCTAACTCGCTAACTTAACTAGCTTCTACATCAATGACTCAAATTACACTCGAACCTTGCGAAAACCAACCCAATGACTTCATTAAGTCATAGATTATACTAACGGGACTTGGGAATGGGTCAACAAGGTTAAATGGATCAAGACACTATAACGACTAAACGGGTCGTTACATTAGATACAAATTTACCCATCGTTCGTCCTCGAATGAAGAAAAGGAGTACGAAGGTTGACGATAACTCAAGGACATGTATCAAAACCACACGGAAGCCTCCACGGCACTAAGTGCGCCCTAACCACTATCCATTCATCTTATCAGTCAAAGCTTATTTCTAGGTTTAGCTCAAAGACCCAATTTCCATATTCCTATACTCGAACCTACCACAGGAATTGCTACAACACATATGCATTATCTAATATATCGAAGTTGATCATACTAATCCCAATTTATACCTCGAATGATTACAACTTCTCTAGACCTTTATGATCATGAACGCAAACAACAAATCTTTCTTAAATCAGTAAGTAAGATTTCATATCTCAACATACTTTGTTGAATACTACTATGTCAACCTTTTACCTATAAACTATTCAATCCAAGTAACAGTTATCACGAACTTACCCGAACCTTTCTGTTTCTATCACTTACTTAATACTCCAAAAGGACCACGTGAAACCCAATAGCCTTATCTATTCCACCAACACATTTACCCTATTTCCTCGAGACTAATTCATTAGTACACTCTTCATAATATCTCGTCCTAATGGAACTGTTTAACATCCCTGTATTTCTCACATTATGACAAATTTACTATTTATCAGAAAGTCACAACAGTGTATCAACTCTTAGACAAATCTCAACTATCATCAATTTATTACTTATTCCTCATATCTATATCGACAAACTAGGACTCAGACACCTGCTTCCCTAAGTTCATAGTTAACCCTTTTTTGACTTAGACAACTAATTTAACTAAGATCACTATTTCTTTAATACGACAGAATATGACTCAGAGATCTCAAAAAAATAAGTCTTATCTTAGCAAGATGTTGTACAACTTGGGAACACCAACCAACAAACATATAAGTAAGCTCAATAATCACATAGGTAAATACGAAAATATAGTACAATGAATAATATCATCTCTCACTAGCCACAAGTGACACAATAACCACTAGAGTCTTTATTTCTGTTATCCAACCAATGTCCCCTGTAGCCTATGACATACTAGAACTTACCAATTCATACATAAACCTCGAGCCGACTTCACATTGTACAACCTCAACATAACTACAAAATTATTAGCTCTTATTTCGAACTATCCCCCCGTTTTATCCTTAATCAATCTTAGTCTAGGTTAGGGATTCAAGCTTGTGATTTACTACTTCATGAAATCCATCTCACTATTGGCTAGACTCACAAATTAAACTAATATTTAAGGACAATTATTCAATTCTCAATGCTAAGGTGGAAACTCATCTTCTCCACTGGTCCTCATACATTTGCACGAGTAATTCAAGCCTAAGATGATAGATAATCATAAGATAAGGCAAGGGAACTCAGCCCCAAAAGAAACAAATTCAAGAACTCCCCAAGTTACCCTAAATTCTCTCTAGAACTAGAATTAGAGTTAAGAGAATATATAATTAGGACTAAGCATTTAAAAACACGGCTACTGTTTCACGTCGACCGCTGCGGCAGTCAAACCACCGCTACAGTGGTCTCGCTATAGCGGTCAGGTGCCCGCTATAGCGGACCAAGAGGAACCTGACCACCGCTATGGCGGCCCATGTTGTGCTATAGCGACACCGCCATAACGGGACATGGCCCGCCACGGCGGACACCTGATCACTGGTCGACCGCTGGTGGCAAGAGGCTCACCGTTATAACGGCACTACCATGGCACTACAAGCCTCGCCGCAACGGTCCAATTTGGGCAGTAAGATTGACTTTTGCCCAGTTTTCCACTTTATCACCCAGCATTTCATCTGAGGCCTCACATACACAAACAAAACATGCACATATACATACAAAAGTCATACGAATCCTCTCGTGGCCTTGGAATCCCCAATGGAAGTCTAAATTCCTGCGTCACCCCCCAATGGACTCAATACAACCAAACAATAATCACAAACAAGCCAAGTTTTCAGTTCTTGGACTTTCTACATTTGAGTTTCTATTAGCTCATTCTACTCTCGGAGAGGTGTTATCGGCTAAGGTGGTCAAGGTTTCTATAACAACTGGGACAGTCAGATACTAATTATTCCTTTCCTAATAGTGGAGATTAATCTATCCAATATTCTTCTTCTTTACAAGATTATGCAAACACAATAAACGGTCTAAATTACAACCCATACAACTAAACTTCAAGTCACAACTGGAGACTGAACTTGGATCATGCGTCTGAATCGGGAAGACGCATTTAGTACCATACCAGGCTATGCCATAACACAAATCGCTCACGTAAGATTTTTAGGGGAGGGGTTTCGACCATTCGTGGAAGAATAAGACAAGAAAGTGCAGATACCAATTTGAATAAAATAGCCTGAAAGAATGAAAGAAGTGAAAGTTTCCTAAATGTCCATAGCCTCTCACAGATAGGTACGGAGCTCTTCGTATGAATCTGTAAGACTTTACTAGACACGTCCTTGTACAACGAGATTCACGAACCTGGGCTCTGATACCAACTGTCACAACCCTAATTACTGATTGTGCGGGTACCTATCTTATTATCACCAGTAGGCAAACCCTTACCCGTTAACCCATTAATCATTAGCCAATTTCAACTTCTTTAAATCATTTATTAACTGTGAATAGATAAGTGAGAGAATGAATAATTAAAACAAGTCATAATTAATAGGTAATATAAGTATGGAAGTCTTAACTATTACACCCCCAAGATCTGAAAGTTATCATACAAGGACTCTAACTAATAATGTCTAAAGATTGAACTATATCTCAAATATAATAACAAATAATATCTGGAATAAAAATATACATCTAGAAAGATAGATCTTCAGCTGGCATGGCATAGATGGAAGCTCACCCTTGGATCTGATCAAGCAAGCTAGCGTCAAGCTAGAGATGTAGTCTGGATAAAATCTCTGAGGCACAATTTGCACTCAAAATGGTGCAGCAAGGTAGTATCAGTAAAAACACTATGTACCGGTAAGCATCATAGGCCGACTAAGATTAGTTCACATATATAGGCATAAAATCAACCAAATAAACGGATAGGCACTTAATACTCAAATTCAAGTCACAGAATATCCCATAATAGAGTCACAACCTAAGATAGAGCTTCTAAACCACAAGTCTGTCAAGTCTCAGTAATCTCACCTGATAATCACATGTCAGGAAGATGTTAACGCTTGGAGAGCTAGCCTAAGGGGCACCTCAAAAAGAGAAAAATCAAAGGAGCGCAATCACTAAAGGCGAAGCCGAAGACTTATGGCTTCGAATGCAGTAAAAAGAATACTATATTGTGGAGAACTTGAAGAAAACACTGGCCCAAATCTCGGTGTTGGCACGCTTACTATGTTCACCCCAACACCGCTTGGATTTGATGAAGGTGTTGGCGGAAGCCCACTTCCCGGCTGGGACAAGCAGCGAAAATCTGGCGAAAATGGTCACCTATGTTATCGAGGAACATCAGATTGCCTTCACAGAAAAGGAATTTCCCAAAAAAGGCACAGATCATAACAACGCACTATAAATCACTGTCATGTGTCTCAACAAAATAGTCACACGGGTTCTGATCGATAATGAGGCTGGACTAAATGTTTGTCCCGAGTCTACTTTGGTACAATTGGGATATGAACTCGAAAAGGTTCGCCAGAGCCGAACCAATATACGAGCATTTGACGGAGGCTGATGTGATGCCACCGGAGAAGTTGACCTTAATATCCAAATAGCTCCGGCAGAGTTCGTTACTGAGTTCCAAGTTATGGAAATACCCACCAATTACAATTTTCTCTTGGGAAGGTCGTGGATCCATATGGTAGGAGTTGTGCCATCTTCGCTCCATCAGTCACTGAAATTTGTCTGGGAAGTCTATGAGGTGGTGATCCATGGGAAATGAAGCATACATAATTACCCAGATAATTTCGTGTCTGTTATAGAGGCAGCACCCAAAGGAACGAACATCCATGTGACGGAGCTAGTGGGAGCTTCCCACAAGATAGATTCCCCAAAGGTTCCCATGCCTGTGGTTTATAAAATGATTGCTTCAATCATGGTCCAGAACTTTGCACGGCATCACTGAGCCGATTCCCATTCCTCAAGAAAAATTTGTTTTGGACTCGGTTATGTCCCAACTAAAAATGAAATACCTACCAAGAAGAGAAAGGATGTTACGGATCTCCACAAGCCTATTCCAGATCTATACCAGTCATTTCCGATTAGAATGCTTATGTCGGGTGATGTAGACATAGAAGAGGGGATAGGGATCCTATTCTGAGAGGAAGATTGCTCAGTGATTGTTAAGGAATGTGCATAAGCGCCCACTATCAGAGATGCTGATCCGGGCGAGCAGCTGTCCAATTGGACAACCCCGTTCTTGGCTCTTTGGTAGAGAAATGATGAATTTATTTTTGAAAATGGAGAGAATCGATCGAGGCCCGATTACTCACCTTTTTATCACTTTATGTACCACGTAAAGTTTTCAATACACGGAAAAGGTTCGATGTTGATCTGAGCCAGGACCACAGTTTGTACTTTTAACATTAAATCAATGAAAGCCTCGGTTTCATCAAAAATGATTTTATTATTTTGCATGTATGTTTTGTACTAACCTTGCTTTGCCTTGAATTTTCAGTAATAAAAACAATAAAGCATCCCTAACTGTCATGACATGTTGCGAAACGAATGAGTCGGGAAGTATAGAGGAAGAGGAGTACGAGGAATACGACGAAGAAACAATGCTACCCGAGGGTCTCGTGGAAGAGGTAGTGGAGTTAATGAATGAATAGAAACCAAACATGGACGAAACAGAGGCGATCAATCTAGGTCACAAAGAGAACATTAAAGCAACTAGGATAAGTGCGCACCCAGAAGCGCCTCAAAAGAAGGAATTAATAAGCTTACGGAAGGATTATGTGGATATTTTCGCATGGTTATACGCTGACATGCCGGGATTAAGCACTAGCATAGTGTCCCACTGATTTCCTATTAATACGTGCTTCGCTCCCGTGAAACAAAAAACCCAAAAATTCAAATCGGACCTCAGTATCCGCATTAAGAATGAGGTAGAAAAGCAAATCAAATCAGGGGTGGTAGAGGTAACCTCGTACCCCACATGGTTGGCCAACATAGTGCCGGTCCCCAAGAAGGATGTGAAAATATGAATATGTGTGGATTATCGAGATCTCAACAAAGCTAGTCCGAAGGATAATTTTCCACTCCCAAATATCCACGTACTCACAGATAACTGTGCCAAGCACGAGCTACAGTCATTTGTGGATTGATTTACCGGCTATCACCAAATCCTAATGAGCAAAAAAGATGCAGAAAAGACATCTTTCATCACTCCATGGGGAGTGTATCATTACCGGGTAATGCCCTTTAGCCTAAAGAATGTCGGCGCAACCTACATGAGAGCTATGACTACTATCTTCCGCAACATGATTCACAGGGAGATTTAGGTGTGCGTGGATGACATCATCATCAAGTCGAGGGAAAGTTCGAAACATACAACCCATTTGAGGAGCTTTTTCGACAGACTCTGAAAGTTCAACTTAAAGCTAAACCCGGCTAAATATGTATTTGGAGTGCCGACCAGAAATCTACTGGATTGATAATCAGTCGAAGGGGCGTAAAGCTAGATCCAACTAAGATTAAATCAATCCAAGAGCTACCTCCTTCCAAAACCAAAAAGGAAGTCATGAGTTTCCAGGGAAGACTCCAAAACCAAAAAGGAAGTCATGAGTTTCTTGGGAAGACTGAATTATATTGGACGATTCATAGCTCAGTCCACCATCATTGTGGAGCCTATACTTAAGCTACTAAAGAAAGACGCACCCACAAAACGGACAGAAGAGTGTCAAGAGGCATTTGATACCATCAAGATACACCTATCCAATCCACCAGTCTTGGTACCTCCTAGACCCGAAAGCCCACTTTTGCTATACCTGTCTGTTGTCGAAAATGCTTTCGGGTGCATGTTAGGACAAATCGATGAAGCAGGGAAAATGGAGCAGTCCATCTACTACTTGAGCAAGAAGTTCACTGCCTGCGAGGTAAGATACATACTAGTAGAGTAAACTTGCTGCGCTCTGATGTGGGTGGCCCATAAATTGAGACATTACTTGTCTTCATACACCACTCACTTTATATCCAAGATGGATCCATTAAGGTATATCTTTCGCCAGCCTATGCCCATCGAAAAGTTGGCCAAATGGAAAATGCTATTAAGTGAATTTGACATTGTGTACATAGCACAAAAGGTCATTAAAGGACAAGCCTTGGTTGACCTGCTAGTTGAAAGTCCAGTGGATGAAGATCTTGAACACCTCACTTACTTCCCGACGAAGGGGTATTAGCCATAGAAGAAGAGACGGTGGAACGATACACAGGTTGGAGATTGTTCTTCGAAGGAGCAGTCAACTATAAAGGCTCCGGAATCGGGGCAGTCCTGATATCAGAAAATGGGCAACACTATCCAATGGTCGCGAAGCTTAAATTTCGTTGTACCAACAATATGGCAGAGTACGAAGCTTATATTCTAGGCCTTGTGATGGCACTAGAATTTAGAAAAGCTGAATTTCGACACACCCCAAGAGCCTAGAACGAGTTTGTTGATGCATTGACCACAATAACATCAATGATCCAGCGCCCTAAAAGCAGTCACATTGACCCGTTGAGATAAGTCTGAAAGAAGAACATGCCTATTGTCCCCACGTGGAAACAGAGTGTCACGACCCGACTAGGGGCCATGACGGGTACCTGTCACGCCCTATTTTGAACGGGTCCAATATAGTTTGTAACTTCCCGGTTCTTCTAACTGGTATAAAAGAGTTAGAGTCGCCACCTTATTTTTTAGGAAAACCAGGAAACCTATATGTACTTGTGTGTCTACTCCATTTTAATCCACGAAACCTATAAAATTCTAGATAAGGGTTTTATTTACCCTGAGGGGAAGGTATTAACCATCCCTCAAAGCCTACCCGAAGACAGTCCTTAGACTTAGTTTAACTGAACACTAGAGGGGGATTATTTATCTGTTTATCATTATTATTACTTGTTTTCAAAATGTTGTGATTTCATGAAAAGCTACACTGGGTGGTAATATGCTAAGTGTATACAGTGTATAAAAAATGTATGTATATCAAGTATCAAGAATTTATGAAGAATATATATCGATATGAATGTACAAAGGAGTGTAAAAAAACATACCTCGTTCGTATGGTAGTGTATTTGTTAGTAAAAACAAGTGTATATCTATTAGCCCAAAGGTATATCAGTTGGTGTAAAGAATATATACAACAATATAGAAGATGTATAAAAATATAAGAGTATGTAAAATAGGTATATAAAGAATGTGTGTCTATGTGTAATGTATGTATATTAAACATATGAAGAACATATTTCAAGTATAAAAGAGTGTATATCAACTATAAAATGTCTAAAGAATTATATAACTAGGTACATTAGTGCCTAAAGAATGTAAAAAATAATCTACAAATATTCATTGATGTAAAGAGTTTATATAGCAAAATTATTCAGAAAAGTAAAATTTATTTGACTTGTTTCTACCGTTTAGTTAAAAGAGTGTTTGTTTAATGAATATCCTATCAAAAGAATAAGAAGCAAAATAATTGTAAAAAGTATTGGTAAAAAATAAATATAAGGGATTGTGGATAAAAAATGATGGAAAATGTGTAATGCCTCTAAAGAATAAAAGATTTGTAAATGGACGACTTAATATTTGCCTAGCGCCAAAATGTGGATTTAACTTAATTAAAATATGTATTAGTGTACACGAAACAATATAAAATGTAAGTTGTATTAAGAGTGTATAAAGAATATAAAATAAAGGATGGACTAGTATTTTTACCTAATCGTCAAAAGTGTGAATTTATTTAACAAAGTATTTATACCAAGTCAATTAATCTAGTTATGAAAGTATTGACGGCCTAAGTCTTGCCTAAAGCGAATGACAATTTTAAGTCAACCCATCATTCCAAAAATAAAGTTTCCACTATACTATGAGTTTATGTTTTGTACAGTTATAAAAAATGCGGAAAGTAAATACAAACAGTGATTTGATGAAGTCTTCGGGTTCCTTCCGAGTGTCGTCTTCGGGATGTATCTCCGGGTACCTATATAAACACTTAGTAAAATTGTTAATAAGAGAATAAATAACTATCGAATGAATTAAAGAAATAATGAATAAACTTAAAATAAAAAAACTCGTCTTTTGTACATGGGAGGCCTTGGAAATCGACGAAAATTTCTTCATCGGCCATTTGGGTTTAGTATTCGCCCAAATAAATGTAAATAAATGATAAAAAGAGTTAAAGTGTCAACGACAATCCCATTAGCCGCCAGAGTATTATTTTCCGGGCACACAACTAACGGAAACTTACATAAAATAATGTAAAAACAGTCCAACAAATAGCAACAGTGAAGTAGACCCGAATAGTAATGAAACATTGGAGCAATGAGAAGGCAACAAGAAATAATGCCAAGCAACTAGCATGCTTAAAATATCAATGGAAAGAAAGTTTACCAAGAAACATATGTTAATTTTAAGCACGTCGAGCCAAAATTAGGTGTCAACAGTACCCGGAGCTGACTACCAAGCACCACTCACTAGACTATTTATCGTACTCAACTTGAACATATATATAAACCCCAAATCTATACATATATATACATAAGCCCGTACGGCTGCAAAATGATATACAAAAATGTACACTGACATCATAATAGGACATAACTTACCCACACATACGTATCTACGAGCCTCTACTAGAGTACTAGACATAAGGACGGGATAGGATCCTGTCGTGCCCAAATATGTACACAAAAATATCTCAAAATAGCACCGCCGGAGTAATGGAGTGCTCTTGTAAATCTGCTGATAGCTCCTATGAATCTGGGTTACCTCCCTGTCTACATGTAGGCATGAACATAGTGTCCAAAGAAAAGGACGGCAGTACGAGTATTGTACTGAGTATGTAAGGCATAAACAACAATAGTACATTGATGAAATAAGGAGACATCAAGTAAGGAAGAACCTGTAACTGACTGCCACTTAAGACTGAATAATGCATGCTAACTTACTTCATAAACATCATCATATCATGTATGCATATATATAAGCTGCCCGACCATATAGGTACGGTGTGATCATCATTAGCCCACGTCCAGGTCTCCCGCGTCCGGGGTAACCATCTCATGCCGCCCACTAGTGTTGTCTACCCATGCCATCTAGACATGGTGTATACGCTACCCGCCTTAGCAGTGTCTACCCGACCATATAGGTGTGGTGTAATCTCATCATCATATACTTATCATGAATCATGCATAAAACTCAAGAGAAACTGTAAATCTATCGGGGTGACGTAAGGTCGTGAACCCCCGATCCCATTATGGAGTATTCATAAGCAATATGCCTCACCTTGAAGGAACTAACATGATAAGGTGAGTGTAACAACAATAAGCCACATCAAGGGGTCATATAAGGATCATTAGCTTTATAGAAATATCGTATCATGAACTTTAGGATCTTTAATCTTAGGCTTATCATCATCGTTATCGTACTCGTAACGTATCTCTTATCTTTATCTCATAAGAAGCTCTTTTCAATATTGACTTATAGTTTTCGGAATGTAAGAAAGTCACGGAGAGATAGGGAAAATCATGTCATAAGAATCATGCCTAAGAAAGGAGGGACTAGCCTTACATGCCTTTATCGTTTAGCTACTCTATCACTTGAATGTTCCCCTCCAATATTCACGTTTCTACCTTCAAGAGAGTTCGTACTAATATTAGATAATCGATAACATAACCATGCTTGAACTAAAGCTAAAGAAAATTGGGCAGCATTTCCTTTGTTTTTACTACTTTCTCCATATCATATAACAACTCCCAATCATCAATAATAACATTCATACTATCATAATCAATAACTTTCGTCAAGTTCGTCATTATCCAACTCCCACAATTCCCTCTCAAGGTCATCCATAACTATGATCATAATACAACATTACATTCATCCTCATATAATGTTCTCCCATGTTCTTTGTAGAGACGTAATTTTTGACCCTCGCCGAGTTGTTTTACACGATTTTTAAGAGAAAAGGAAAAAAATGGTTCCTTAACTATGATAGTAGGTTCAAAATAGTCTCTTAACTATGCACTTAACGGTTTTAGTCCTTTAAGTTTGTTATAAGTTAACAAAAATGGTCCCTTAACTATGAGAGTAGGTTCAAAATAGTCCCTTAACTATGCACTTAACGGTTTTGGTCCTTTAAGTTTGCCATAAGTTGACAGTTTTAGTCTCGACAAAATATTCATCGAACTCTATTTGTTAGATTTGACGAGAACTATGAAAAAAAGGGCGGAAACGACTAACGTCCTACAGACCAACGGAAGTCCATCGGTTATTTTTGAGGAAAAATGCGCGGAAACTATTTAAAAAAAAAAAATCACTACACTGGAAGTATTTAGTTTTCTCTAGTTTTCAATAAAAACGAATCTAGTGTATTTTACTTAGCGAATGGACTCCCTCGATTTTAATCGACAGAATCCGTCGGTCTTTGTGCCCCGAGACACTATTTTTTGACATTATCAAGTCTGTAGGTTTTTCCTCAGTTTTTTCCTATAATCGACTAACGTCCGTCGGTTTTGTCCCGAGTTATTTGACTGATCTAGAGTTCTCACTAATTTTTTCCTTTTTTTCATAGTTCTCGTCAAATCTAACAAATAGAGTTCGATGAATATTTTGTCAAGACTAAAACTGTCAACTTATGGCAAACTTAAAGGACCAAAACCGTTAAGTGCATAGTTAAGGGACTATTTTGAACCTCCTCTCATAGTTAAGGGACCGTTTTTGTTATCTTGTAACAAACTTAAAGGACTAAAACCGTTAGGTGCATAGTTAAGGGACTATTTTGAACCTACTATCATAGTTAAGGGACCATTTTTGTCCTTTTCTCCGATTTTTAACATTAAATATTTCTTTTCGGTTTAATCTTGCTATTTCGGAATTTATCTCATTTTTAGTTTTCTTTTGTGAAAATAAAATAATAATTTAAAAAAAAAGAGTATATAGAGTCGAAGTTAAGATAAAGAGAAAATTTTTCAAAAAAATATTTTTCTTTTTAACCGGATTTAAATGTATAATTTTTATTTTTTCTTATTCTAAAATTAGGTGGCTAAAATACTTATAAGTGTATTTAGATTTTTATTAAAACAAAAATTTAAAAAGAGGACCAACCAAAAAGTTCCACCTCATAATATTCTTTCCAACAAACTAATTCCTCCCACTCCATTTACAATACACGTTTTCATACACCTCACATATACACCATCACACCTTGAGCATATTCCATAGGTAGGATCCACTTTGAATTTTTCTTGCTCACCACTCCACAATATATACATACACATCATACAAAAAGACAAGGAGAAAAACAGATTTTAAATGAAAGGGGCACACGTTTTTTTGGAAAGATATTAGGGGGTGGGGCCCCCACAATTAAAAGAAAAAGAAAAATGAAAAAAAGAGGGGACAGGCACGTGATTGAGGGGGCATGAATGATATAAAAACACACACACACACATAACAAAAGGGACGGAGAATATTATAGAATAGTAGGGAGAGAGAAACGGATAGAAAAGATAAAAAAAGAATATAGAGAGAGAAGGTGACAGACGGATCAAAAGAAAAAAAATATATACTCAAATCATCATCTTCTTCATTACAATCACCATACCCAAACCACCGCAACCCACCGCCACCTCCACTATTTCTTCACCGGAAAACCCATAAAAACCAGCCCTGTTCCATTTGTAAACAAGAAAAACAAAAAAAACAAAAAAGTATCATCTTCTTCATTTTTTTAATCACCCATTAAACCACCAAATCACCTCATCTCCACTGTTCCATCAACCAACACCCATAACCACCCTATAATCTTAAACCCGCCGGAAACCACCTTTAACCCATCTCGCCCATACCATTAAACCGCCGCCACCCTCAACGAACCACTGTTAAAATACACCAAAAACAGTCAACAATCAACCGTCATCTCTTCATCTCTATTTTTAGCTTGATTTTCCGGTAAGAATTTTTGGGTTGTGTTCGGGACTATCAATGTTGGATTCGACAATAGACTGCTGTTTTGGGTTAGTCGCGGGTTCAAGTTCGAGTTTTCCGTTGGTTCGCGGTTTCCGGTCAGGCACCGTTTCATTCGAAGTTCGAATTTCAGATTCGTTGGTTTAACATTAAGGTCCATTTCTAATCTTGTTCCATCTTTAATTTATGGATTTGCCGCTACTGATGTTTTGGGTGAAATATCTTACTGATGTTTGTCCTTGTGATTAATGTGTTGATTTGGTGGTGTTAATTGCTTAAATATTTGTTTCATATGTTAATTGATTAAATTTTCAAACAGTACGTAATGTTTAATATTAGAGAATGATTAAGGTGGGATAATTAAAGTTAACTGACAGCGTTGATCAATTAGGCCAGGTTGGATTTAGAACGAAATCAGCAGGTTGGGGACAATAGGCAAATTTTTAGGTCCGTTTAATGGTTTGTGTATGTTTGCTTTTACTCGATTTTGAATATTATGTATTCATTACCCGGGTGAGATATCCCGGAAGAAAACTAATGTAAAAATGGTGGCCGCCCCATGGAGAAGACCCCGGATGTCGGGGATAGCTTGGTATAGTTTAGCATAGTGTGGTATAGGTTTACTTTCTCGCATTTTCTTTTATTTCGGGTTGTAATAATTCGGGCTTTATTTTTGGACTTTTCTTGTGTGCGTGCTTGTTTGTTTTACGTGAGTTTACTTGATTAAGTTTCCGCTTAAGCCAATACGAGTTAATTAAAGCGACCGTGCTAAAACCACGGGACCCGAGGGATGCCTCACACCTTCCCCCCGGTCAATAGAATTCCTTAATTGGAATCTCTGTCACTGATCAGTTTTAGAGTCAAACTTGTTTTGAAAGGGATATTGATTTCACGGTGACATGACACACCAAAACTCGATGCCAGGTGGCGACTCTCTTTCTCTAAATAAAATCCCTTTTCGAAGCACAATTTTCGTCACTTTCGATTTGAAAACTCTTTTGAACTTAACATAAATAAATCATTTTAGGGGAAACAAAGGGGTGTGACAGCTCTGGCGATTCCGCTGGGGACTTTTAGAGTTCGAGCTTTTCAAAAAATGACTTGTATTAGCTTAGTTGAAACTCTTGGGTGAATGTTTGTTTTGTTAGTCATTTTTGCTTTATTTGCTATTTTCCTGAGTTTATTTGTTTATCGCATTTTCATTGTTTGTTACTGCTTTATATCTGACATCATTTGCATAACCCCCCAATTCTTTCTGCAACAAGTTTCAGAGTACGTTGTAAGCGTACACGACCTTTTTGAGAGGCACCCAAATTTTTAGGGAGAGGGGGCATTTCAAGCGTAGAGTAGGCGGAAAGCAAAGCAACCGTTATCGACCCCGTGCCCCCTCGAACAGCCTTGTTAGTGAGCCCTAGCCTAGGTCAGCCTTTAGGATACTATTATTTGCATCATATCATTTGGGCCTAGCAGGACTCGATCCTTGATATCGTGTTCCTTTGTAGGAGACTTGTCCCAAAGTAATGTCAAAACTGGGCTCGCGGCCCAAAAAGGCATAAATCATCCTTTGTGCTATTTGTTGCATTGTGAGGGTAAAAAGGTCATTTGGCGGACTGATTTGGGGAGGAGTGTTTGAAAAGAAAAATGAGAAGATTAGAGAGTGTTAGTAGGTGTTGAAAAGGATTTCGTAGCTCTAGGAGTCTTAGTGTCTTCTTAAAAAAAATTGCTTTCTTTCAAAAAAAAAAAAAAAAAAAAAAGAGAGATTTTCTTATTTCTATACATTTTTTTCAAAAAAAAAAAAAAATTCCAAAAAGATTTTACTTTGGTTACTTTTAAAAAAAAGCGTTTTGTTAGTTTTAGTCTCTTTAGCATATGTCTTAGTCGAAAACCAAAAAAGATTTTATTTTTCATTTATTCCATGTTTTGAAAAAAAAGAAAAGAAAAACAAAAGAAGAGCAATTTTTTTTTTTTGAGTCAGGAGTCAATTTTTCAAAATGTTCTTAACAGTCTAATCGGGACGAACTACGCACAATTGATTCCCGTCTCTCGGAGCGACGATACGTAGGCAACCCATATCAAGTTCGGTGATTTTTATTCAAAACTTCAAAAAAAAAAAAAGAGTTTTTATTTTGTTTTGAAAAAAAATCTAAAAAAAAAGCATAAAAAGATTTTTCCTTTCGATAGTTTATAGGTTACCTTTGGTAGGAATTTCGAACTTAGAAAATCAAAAATATTTTCTTTTACTTGTCCTTTGGGATTCATTTGTTAGGAAATTCAAAAATCCAAAAAAATATTTTTGAGTCTTGTTTTTCTCGAAATTCAAAAAGTTACTCTATGTTCGATCTTGGCGAACTACGCAAAGATCTGATTCATGGATAACATGATACGTAGGCAGCCCTCATCGGGTTCGAACAATGCTTTATTTTGAAAGAAAGTGAATTTTTGATTAAAAAAAAAATGAGGAGAGAGAAAAGAAAAAGAGGGAAATAAATGAGCGGAGTCAGGAAAAATAGCAAAAATTGGAATGATTCCAAAATGACCCTATTACCCTCAAAATCATGTAGAAATGAAAATGGAACTAGGTGCATTAACACGTAATGTGATGGATGTATCTTTTAATGCCTTAACCCTAACATGTTTTGTCTTTGATTCATGATGCTTACCTAAGAAAGTGGTTGGTTTGTGGCACTCTGGCTAGTCACTCATATTATACTAGATCCAAAGCAAAAACCGCAATGGCTAACAAGGATACAGAGATTGCTATTGTTGACCCAACAAAGAATGTCGAGGAACAGGTTGTTGAACCCAATGAAGAGGTTTTGAAGTTGAAACGACAATTGGCTGAATGTTACCAGGCCTGGGCACGTGGATTGCCTCTTCCCCATTTTCCACCAATGACACTGACAATCTGCCACCACTATCATTGGCCCTATTCTCCACTACTATTGATACTTCTCCACAATACCCACCAGGATACGCCCCGTACCCCCACTATGCTAGCACCTCCACTATACGAGTTCCCGCTCCACAACAAAAAACCAACTCATATCCCATACCACCCACTGCCTTGCCTTTGTAGCTCCCCCTGCACCTGAAACCAATGCTTACACAGTTCATCCACCCGCTGTACTACCCCGGTCCACTAGTGAGCCAGCATTCAACACTCAAGATATCTATTACTATCCAATTGAGCCGACGTTAAAGGTGACTGATCCCTATGGTTACACCCATCAGCTCGAAATCCCTTTTGAAACTGAAATTAATGCCAAAATAGAGGAGCAGGAGGAAATGGCTAGGAGAATGAAGATTCTGGAACAAGCTATGAAGAACCTACAGGGATTGGGAGGCCACAAGAGTGTTTCGTACAAGGACCTTTGTATGTTCCCAACTATCCACCTACCGCCTCATTTCAAAATGCCAAAGTTTGACAAGTATGACGGGCATGGTGACCCTGTGGCCCATTTGAGGCGATATTGCAATCAATTGAGAGGTGTTGGGGGTAAACAAGAGTAGCTTATAGCCTATTTCGGAGAGAGTCTGACAGGTGTGGCTTCAGAATGGTTCATTGATCAGGACATTGGTAAGTGGCACACTTAAGATGATATGACCAATGAGTTTGTGCAACAATTTCAATACAATATCGACTTGGTCCCCGACAAAAAGTCTTTAATTAACCTGAAGAAGAAAAGTACAGAAACTTTTAGAGAGTTTGCTATTCGTTGGCGTAAACAAGCTGCTAGGGTAAAACCACCAATGAAAGAAGGTGAAATGGTAGAAACTTTCCTCCAGGCACAGGATGAGGCGTATTATCAACACATGCTCCCCGTAATGGGCAAACCATTCATTGAGGCAATTAAAATGGGAGAAGTGATAGAAGAGGGAATTAAGATGGGACACATTGTTAGTTTTACGGCATTGAAGGCAACAACCCAAGCTATTCAAAGTTGTTCTGGGAGTTTTGGAGGAAAGAAGAAAAAAGAAGATGTGGCAATGGTTATGTCTGGCCCATGATGAAGCCTGAGGGGACCGCCTCGCCAATACATCCACTCTCAACCCCAAACCTACACTCAAGATCCATATAGTCACCCACAACACTACTACCCTCCCCAAAACCCACAATACTCCATTCCTCCTCCTCAATATCCCATATACAACGCACAACCATATACCCAATCCCCTCCTTACCCGCAGTGGCATGCATCAACCCCTTAAACTACCCTTCACCCCCACAGACTTACCGAGGCCCCTCTAGGTCCAACTTTCGGCCTAGGCCAGAATATAAGAAAGGGAACTTAGTCCAGGACACTTCACCCCTATTGGAGAATCGTATCCCAGCTTGTTTCAGAAACTGAGGGCGTTGAACGTTTTAAGTCCAATTGAGGGAAGGCTCCCAAACCCGGCCCCAAGGAATCTTGATTGTTCTCAGAAATGCGCATATTGCTCTGACACCCCGGGCATAATATAGAGAATTGTTGGTATTTGAACAAGGCAGTTCATGATTTGATCAATACAAAGCAAATTGTGGTGCAAAATCCGGACACACCGAATATCAATCAAAACCCGTTACCGAGACATAATGAAACGAATATGTTAGAGTTAATCTGCAGTAATTGAGAGGCTGATGTTCCTTATAAGCCTATCATTAGGATCGAGAGTGTGTGGAAAAGTCAGTAAATGTTGCCGATTCCACAAAAGTTATGCCTTTAGGAGTAAATGAGGTAACAGAAATGCCAAGCAAGCCAAATGTGAAGGAACCCATATTGATTGTGAAAGGAGTCTCATATAGTAGCGGGGCAAGTCAGGGAAAACCCAAGTTGAGTGTGTCGGAGGTTCCAAGTAAGACTGTTTTGACTGTGAAAGGTGCAGTTGCCTCCCCTATTGTTATTAAGCCGGTGACTCAACTTCCAGTGGTTGATACCAAGATGGTCCCTTGGAATTATAAGCAGACTGTGGTGACATACAAAGGGAAGGAAGTCGTTGAAGAGGTAGATGAAATAGGGGGTGTGACATTCTTAATATCATTTATAACATAATTATAATCACAACATATTAAGAATCATGATTCATATTAAGCCCCTACTCAACAATGTCACTATTCTCATGCTTGTAACCCATTTTCTATTTCCTTCCATAATCCATGTCTTTCGACCCCTCAATAGTCTAAATAGCATGGAAGAATCATAAAACTCACCTTTGATTGTGTAGAAGCAAGTTTTTGGATGATAATACTTCACTTGAAGAAAAATCCTAGCTTCAATCCACAAAGTTTTCTTGACTCCAAGCAACCCTTGAGAGCTTCTTGCACTTTTTGATTCTCTTGGTTGATAAAGTTGATCCTTAATTTCTCTTGGATTCTTGTAGATGAAGTATGGAGAGAGTTCTAAAGACTTCTTGAGGCGTGGAGAGAAAAATGAGAAATGAAATATGAACTTGAGGTCCTCTTATTTCAAAACTTAAAAATCTGTCCCGACACAACTATACGGACACACATACGGTCCGTATGTGTGACCGTACATTAGTTCCAGTGGAGACTCCAATTCTGGGCAGCTTATACGGTCTGATATACAGGCAGTATCTCTTATACGGTCCGTATAAAGGATCGTATGATTCTCAGTTCTCCGAAACTTGTCCTCAACGACTCGTTTGATCTCCAATCCTTATGGAACCTTCTTAACACTTCATTAACAATCTAAGGCGAGTTATAACTCTTCTTTAAGACATCATTAAGTTCGTGTTAACTCGGTTCTTACCAAACCCCTTTTCAAAACACGGCTTGTACTTTACATTCTTAAATGAACTTCCTTCTCTTACCTCGAATGTTCTTGAAATTTCAATTAGATTCGTTAAGTAGCCTTTCTTAACAAGATTGAGATGGGAGTGGCCTCGGTGGAAGACAAGATGCGAGAAGCGAGATTGAGATGGTTTGGGCATGTGAAGAGGAGAGACACAGATGCCCCAGTGCGGAGGTGTGAGAGGTTGGCCATGGATGGTTTCAGACGAGGTAGGGGTAGGCCAAAGAAGTATTGGAGAGAGGTAATTAGACACGACATGGCGCAGTTACAGCTTACCGAGGACATGACCTTAGATAGGAGGGTTTAGAGGACTCACATTAGGGTAGAAGGCTAGTAGATAGTTTCATTATCCTGTCCTATTAGTAGTCGCATTAACGTAGTATAATTTCTTGTTCTTTGATTTATGCTATTATCTGTTATTTTCTGTGCTTTGATTATTCTATGTTATCTTTGTCGCTTGCGTTACTTCATTTCCATATCGCTTTGAATCTCTTAGCCTTATCTGACCTCTTTTTATGTTTTTTTATTGAGCCGAGGGTCTTTCGGAAACAGTCGTCCTACCTTGGTAGGAGTAAGGTCTGCGTACACTATACCCTCCCCAGACCCCACGTTGTGGGATTTCACTGGGTTGTTGTTGTTGTAAGTAGCCTTTCTTACTTGTTGGAACATCGTATACTCCTCACACCGCATTGGTCTATTTACTATGCAACGACATAGAATCTTTCGAGGTGTAACACAGAGCCAAATGGAAAACCATGGTACAATGATATCAAGATGTGTTTGGAGTAACGGGAATATCCCGAGGGCATAACAAGTGGACAAAAGAAAACCATCAGGAGGATGGCCAATGGTTTATTTCTAAACAGAGAAGTGTTATACAAACGGACGCCAGATTTGGGTTTACTCCGATGCGTGGATGGCATTGAAGCCACAAAACTCATGGAAGTAGTATATGCTGGGACTAGTAGACCCCATATGAATGGATTCGTGCTGGCCAAGAAAATCCTCTGAGATGGATACTACTGGATGAAAATGGAAAATGATTGCTGCAAGTTTGTGCAGAAGTGCCATCAATGTCAAATTCAAGGTGATTTAATCAAAGTCCCGCCAAGTAAGCTCAATGCTATGAATTCACCATGGCCCTTCGTCACTTGGGGAATGGATGTCATTGGACCCATCAAACCCGCCGCTTCAAATGGGCATCGATTAATTTTAGTCGCTATTGATTACTTTACCAAGTGGGTAAAAGCAACGTCACAAAAATCAGTGACAAAGAAAGTAGTGGCTGACTTTGTGTGAAACAACATCATATACCGATTCAGCATAACTTAGTCTATCATAACGGACAATGGGGCGAATCTGAATAGCCACTTGATGAAGGATATTTGTGAGAAATTCAAGATTACGGATCAGAACTCAAAAGCCTACCGGCCATAGATGAATGGAGTCGTAGAGGCAGCCAACAAGAACACCAAAAGGATATTGAGAAAGATGACGGATAAATACAAAGGGTAGCATGAACAATTTCCATATGCTTTATTGGGATATTGTACCATGGCCCAGACTTCTACAGGGGCAATACCCTATTTACTGGTTTATTGTATGGAAGCAGTCATACCGGCCGAGGTCGAGATACCGTCGTTAAAAATAATTCAAAAGGTGGAAACTATACCGACAAAAGAACCTACAAAAGGATGGTTACTGTATGCCACTGCCAACTATACCGACAAAAGATGGCGAGAGCCTTCAACAAACGAGTAAAGACTCGACTTTTTCAAATCGGGCAAATGGTCCTCAAAGGAATTTTCCCGCACCAGGATGAATACAAAGGGAAATTTTCCCCCAACTGCCAAGGCCCCTACGTGGTCTGCAAAGTACTCTCCAGAGGAGTAGTAGTACTAGCGAAAATGGATGGTCAAGAGTGGCCCAAACCAACAACTCAGATGCAATCAAACGCTACTATGCGTGAAGACAAGTTTTCAATTGTAATAGTATCTTTTGCTTGTAATCAATATTTTATTCGCTTCTTTTGCTGGTAATCATTTTGTAATAGATAGAAAAAACAAAACAACTGTTATAATATGAACTACGCAATGACCTGACTTCCCCACAATGGGATACGTAGGCAGTCCATTTGGGACCTGGTCACATTATTAGTAAAAAACAAAACTCATTGACTTTTATTTCGAACTACGTTCGACCTAATTCCTGCTGCGACAACATACGTCGGCGCTCTTTGGGCTCGGTCGCACCAAAAGAAAAATCCAAGAAACCCTTAGGAAGCCTCAGAGATAAGACTTTAAGAGGGATGCAAAGATCGCCACATGCCTAACTGGGGCAGAATTTTTGAGAGGGTCTTAAAAATTTGTGCCGCTAGCCCACTAAACCAACCCAGAGTCTCAAACTGGGCTTTTAACACTTTAAACCGGGGCAGGAATTTTGAGGTTTCCTCAAAATTTCCTACGTCTTAGAAGATTCAGTGCGAGTGTCGCCAGATAGATTTAAACTTGGGCGGAATTTTTGAGAGGTTCTCAAAAATTCAGCACAAGGCAATGAGGAAGGCTCAGCCTGCAAGCAATAGAGAAAGACTGCTTCTCATTTGAAAGCACATGTCATGACAACTAATTTTTCAGCTTTTAAAGCAACACATTTATTTTTTCATAAGTAGATGACTCCATACTAATATTTTCATAAAATGATTTTTCTACATAACGAAAAATAAATTTATCTTTCAAATACCAAGTCCAAGGGGGTTTTGAGTCTAGGAAAACCAAAGATACGACAGTGCCGGCAACACGAATCAACTTTGATAGGGAACTAACCTTTTCTGACACAGGTTCCCAGGTGGTCAGGAGGACGACCCATTTCTCTAACCTTGTTTCATGTGCAGGTAAAATGGTTCACCCGAAGAGATTGGGGCCACTGCCGAAGACCGTATTTTCAAAAATAGCATGCCGCAAGGGCTAACAAAGGATTTGGATGCCATAAGGGAAAACATCTAGCCACGAGGGCTATAAGAGATTGGAATGCCACAAGGGAAAACATCTGGTCACGAGGGCTAATAAAGGACGTAAACGCTGTAAGGGAAAATATCCGACCAAGAGGGTCACCACAAAGCAATACAACATATTTGATCATGAGAGTCACAATCGGCATAATGGATGAAAGAAAGACAATTTAGCCAAAGGCGACATATTTGTCATTTGCATGATATTTTCTTATTTTCCATGAGGGCCATTACATATTTTTTCTTGTTGCCGTGAGGGCCATTCATATTTTCTTATTTGCCATGAGGGCCATTGCATATTTTTCTTGTTGCTCTGAGGGCCATCATATTTTCTTATTTGCCATGAGGTCCATTGCATATTCTTTCTTGTTGCTGGAGGGCCATTGCATATTTTTTCTTGTCCCGTGAGGGCCATCATATTTTCTTATTTGCCATGAGGGCCATTGCATTTTTTTTTTCTTATTGCCATGAGGGCCATTGCCTATTTTTTCTTGTTGCCAAGAGGGTCATATTCATACATACATGCCGTGAGGGCCATATTCATACAAACTTCCTAGAGGGCCATATTCATACAAACACGCCGAGATGGCCATATTCATACAAAGACGCCGTGAGGGCCATATTCATACAAATGCCGTGAGGGCCATATTCATACAAATATGTCGTGAGGGCCATATTCATACAAGCTGCCGAGAGGGCCATATTCATACAAACATGCCGAGAGGGCCATATTCATACAAACATGCCGAGAGGGCCATGTTCAAACAAACATGCCGAGAGGGCCATATTCATACAATCACTGCCAGAAGGGCCATTTATACGTCATTGCATCCTGTCAATGCCTG
This sequence comes from Lycium barbarum, assembly GCF_019175385.1. Lineage (NCBI taxonomy): Eukaryota > Viridiplantae > Streptophyta > Magnoliopsida > Solanales > Solanaceae > Lycium > Lycium barbarum. Next base: position 86,121,766 of record NC_083344.1, read on the forward strand.
AACCTTGAATATTGTATATATCCCTTGCATTCTATCTTTAAAGCTGCATCTATGTCTTGTCTAAATTTTTCTTGACCCGATGAGTAGCCAAACTGGGCCTTCTGTAAAGTCTACATAATTGTTTTACTTGAATATAAGCTGTGTATATAGAAGGTATATCAATGTATACCAAATATGTACAAGCTCTGTATACCTAACGTATATATGAAATGGTATATCTAGTGTATATATGGTATACCACTTAGAAGAATTCCAAATTATGTGTTTTGTGTATTAGGATGACATAATTTGGGCCTGGCTCCTATTTGACTAGCCATGTTAGTCTTGTTTTGTTTTTGCTCATGTATCCTTCTGCATTTGGGCCTCCTTTCGCAGTTCTGTTTTATGTTTGGGCAAGTCTACACTTGTTTAAAAGGACTAGATTAAAATTGGGATTTTGTTTGTATTGTTTGGCTTAGTATAAGGTCAATATTTCATTTTGTACTTTGTTTTGTTTATATACATGAATTATACGCACTTAATTAGTTTTTTACTTAGTATAAACATCCTCTAATCCTTATCCTTTTATGTGTCTCATGTAAAACAAACAACGGGTCACTTGGGCCATTCTCTGCATTTAAACCTGTTGGGCCAGAGGCTCAACCATCATTTTTTATCGATTCCGAATATGAAAATAAGGGAAGCTAATATATTGAAGTCTCAACCATGGGTAAAAATGGTAGAAGGCCCAGATATGGGTGAAAATAGCCAACTGGTGGGCTTAGGTAGGCCCACCAACCTAACTCTCTATTTACATTCATTTTCATGTGTATATGTATTTGTAAAGACATGAAAAAATATTGAAATCCCTTATGCATGTGTAGAACTTAGAAAACGCCTAGTATTTTATGAAGTCACCTAAATCTTTCAAAAACTTGATTAACATAACAGTTGCATGAAATTTGACACTTAATCCATTTCTTCAGTGAATTTTCCAAAAACTGGTGCAATATTGAATAAGGTTAAATATTTTCAAAAAATTGATTAAGTAATAACTGATTTGGGCCTTCAGCCCTTTGTAGGACTTGGTAATAAAATAGCGGATACTTAAAACTGTTTCGGGCCTTAAAGCCCAGCTGTTGAAACTGAAAATTACTTATTGAACTTCTAAAAAAGTGGAATTTGAGTAAAAAATTGAAGGAGTAATTTAAAGGTTGTTTGGCGGATTATTTTGGGTTAAAACACTTCAATCACTTGGAACAAAAATTCTAGAAATTTCAAGATAAGGATCTGTGACCGTTTGGCAACAGAAATGGACTCTTTTGAATTTGGACTTAAAATGATTTTTTGAATTGTTCGGGCCGAGAAGCCCAAAATACTACGGACTGAAAATAAAGGGAATTCTATTTGGACCAAGTTTGAAGTATGATGGAATTTGGATTAGATTATGAGTTGACCCATATGAGCTTCAAATAAAAATGGAACTTAATAAAAACTTTCATTTCTTATGTATATGTATAAAATAGGAGATATACTCCTTATTTTCTTATGTATATGTATAATAAAACCTATGAGTACTAAACTCATTTTATTAGGACTAAAATAGTAGTGACTCTGCTTGGGAGAAATCCTGAGTGTGTCTTAGTCCGGTAATAAAGGGAGTTGAACACTTATACGGATTTTCAAACCCAAAACCCTCTTTTCTAAGGGGACTTTTTGCCGAAATTTTGAATTTATGATAAATGAATGACTTTGCAAAAAATTAAACCTTCTTAAGCAAATAAATACGTTAATCACACATTGAAGCTCGTAGGTCAACCGTATTTTATGGATCCTTAATACTAGGGTGTTTAAAACCTTCCCTAGGGAATCACCAGACCTCTTACCTCGAACTCTGGTCCATTTTTTTTTCTTTTGTTTGATAAACCCTTTTAAATCCGATTTTCCTTAAATAAATTAGGTGGCGACTCTAAAATACTAAAATCCAATTAGAGCACCAACAACCTCTTAGTAGTTTTATGCACCGGCGTAAAAATGAATCGTAAAAGATAGTGACTCTGCTGGGGATTTCCTAGGTTCTAACCATAAGGGTTTCAATCTAATGTTATTTTTCACAATATTTATTTGCTTATGTGTTTAATTTTCATAATTTTAAACTGTCATTCATATCATATCATAACTCCGCCATTCCTGGCAAAAATACTTGGTTTCAAAGGGGACATGCGGGATCGCGGTCTAGCCTTCACTAAAAAACCCAAAAAACCCTTTCTTTGGAATACGCTGAACGCTAAGTTGGTGTGCGGTCACCCAACGGCCGACAACGATTCACCCTGAGTAGTCCGCTCGGGTCCAATGTCAATTCGAAAAACCCACTCTTGCATAAGCCTAGGATTAGAAGCCAAATCCAAAGATGAATTAGACTGGGGGGTTTGGATATTTTAGACGTATCTAAACTCGTTAGGAAGACTATCCCGAGTCAAGCACGGTCTATGACCCGAAAAACACCGCATCTCATATTATGTGCTACTTGAAAACATGTAATGTGCCTATGTGTCAAACCATTGCCTATTTGGGGGGGGGGGGGGATTAACCTTAGCTTTTGTTTTGTAGATGTCGGTTAATTTGGAATTTGATATGGTTCTTACTACACCGGACTTACTACATATTTGGTGGGGCCAAATGTCCCAAGAGGAAAAGAAGGGTATTTCATGTCATTTAGGAAATTTGACATCTATTATGACAAAGACGGGTTGACAAGAGTTGATAGAGGTAATTATCGGGTTTTGGGATCAGGATAGAATGGTCTTCCGCTTCGGGAGTGATGTAGAGATGGCCCCTACCTTGGTGGAGTTTAAGGATGTTTTGACTAGTGTAGGTTCGGGACTAAAAAAGAGAAAGAAACCCGACCAAAATGCCTTAATCCCAGAAAATCCCACCTACTCCCAAATTTGCAAAATGCTTTCCTTATCCTACGTCAATTGGGCCCACGATCCAACCATACCCTTTAGAGATTTGTACAAAAGGTCGGGAAACAGTAACATCTCGTAAATTCATATGGAATATGAAAGCGTTATACGAGTCATTTTGAACCTTATAAGTTAGGTTGTGTTCATAATTCGGGACCTAGAAACCAAAACGGGGAGTGTTGGGATGAAACTCCCATTTCAACGGTAACTGGGAGATTTTACGACAAAAGTACGACCCGTACTTCAAAGTACCGCCCGTACTTTGCGGACGTTCTTTGGTCTTTTCAAATCTGAACTCTCTGGAATTTTTAGACAAGGTACGGCCTATACTTCAAAGGACGGGACCTCCTTTCTGCCCGTCCTTTTCCCGCCTCTTTGCATTGACTCTCTGGAAATTTCTGGAGAAGTACGACCTGAAAGAATGGCCCATAATTAGAAGTACATCCCGTCCTTCTTGGACGTACTTCTCCCGCGTCCATCAGAAACTTTAAAAATAAGGGTTCAGTTAATTTTATCACTTTTCAGTTGTTCAAAAACACTAAGTACGAAAATTACTTCTCAAAACCTCCTATTTCAAGGAAGTAGCAAGATAATCTATTTCAAGGGAGTTCAAGCTAGGGTTTGGGGGATTCTCCTCTTAGGAAAGTATTTTGTTGAATTGCGTATAACATAATTAAGGTATGTCTCTCTTTTGAAAACTGGTTTTGGATGAATGTCTCTTTTAAAAAGCTCTTTATTGAATAAAAAGGGGAACTTTTCATGAATCGAAACTTTACTTCTTGTTTTAATTAAGGTGAATGTGCGTGAGGGGACAAACCCACATTAAACGTAGTTTGTATCATGCTCTAAGTACACATGCAAGTTTATACATGTTTTTCCTCTATAAGAGATGATCAATAACGATGGCTAAGGATTGATAATAATATTTTCATGTTGAATTATGACAATGAAATCTTCATTAAAGAAGTGTAAACGTTTTCAAGACATTCTTTGAAATGATTTATCTTTACGATATGACATAATGAGCTTTAATGCTAATTGATGATGTGACTACCTTGAGACAAATTGTGAATCGGCTTCTATGCTATGAACTTTATTATTGTGTTTGGCCTAGCTGCTCAGGAGGAAGGGTAGTCAATATATATCCTAGTGTGGTAATGCCTAGCCATTCGGGAGGAAGAGTGGCCACTGCCGAGTTTGCCATCCGGAGTGCGGTTAATGCCTAGCTATTCAGGAGGAAGGATAGCCACCAGGAATCACATATTCCGGTGTGGTGCGTTGTGATTAGGGAACCTCTACGGTCATCCCTTTGATGTGATTGATTCTTAGGCCTATATTGGCAAGTGTGATATTGCTGATTCTTTCTTGAAACTGTTGTTGACAATCATGATTAAATTGAAATGCATATTTGAAAGTTGTAACTTAACAAGAGGCTTTATAATCAGTTTTGATAATTCTTATTGAGATACACAAGTTGAATAACTACTTTTACATTGATTTCACATGGTTTTCAGAACTGATTTCTTTAAGTATCATGGTACTTGATTTTCATATTACTTGTTGTCCCCGAGGCACTCACTGAGTACAAAGTACTCAGGCATACCATTGTTGTTTTTTATGGTATGTTAGGAAACGGAGAAGAGCAAGTTCTTGATATTTCAGGCGCTTAAGATGGACTTGCTGTTGCTGCTGACTTGGTGAGCCCACATGTTCACTCGTGGGACACCCCTTAGCATATTCATTTATTATACTAGTTTTAACGGGCTGCGTCCCGATGTGTCAGATATTGCTCTTTATCATAGAAGCTCCATAGTATACATTCTTGTGGGTAGATGTTGAGTTTTGCTTAACTCTTGGGCATGTGACATGCTTGATTAAGGTTTATGTTATTAAAGACTTCCGCTGATTTAATTCATATATCATGCTTTTGTTTGAATTTATTTTATAAACTTTTGGAGGCGAATATTGAACCTGGCGGGTTCAAGTGTTATTATTGCATATTTTAGGTTCTTCCGATGTTGTTCATGACGTCGGATGCCGGTGTTACACCCCGTACCTCGGAGAAGCACTGATTAAATTTGAATGTAAGTATGTCGAGTTATGGCTAGGTAAAATAACTTTGGATTGTGAGGAACGAAGCATTATTAAATATATTATTTAAGTAAAGGATGAATTATGATCTTGTAAGACGTAACCGGGAAGGAAAACCTTGAAACCAAAGGACATGAACATTATCAAGTATTATTAATGATAAATATCATGTATGGAGAGTTTCGGAAGATTCTGGGATCAAGCAAATCGAAGAAAATAAGTTTGGCGAAAATTTGGAAAAAGTTGGCAGGATTTTGGGCAGATTTTTATTCAAATTTGGAGAGGTATATCTCCTAGCATATTAGGAGTTTTAAGGTGTTTCAAAAGCCTAAAATGAAGTTCATCGAGTCTAGTTTTCAATACAATAAACCGATCGTCGATACGACTTCGGAGTAGAGAATTATGGACGTTACAAATTAGGCTGACGAAGCAGAAACGCACTGCTACAGTACCCGGATTGCTACAGGTACCCGAGTGCTACAGTACTCGACCCGAACCACACCTATAAATACCCCTCTAACCCATTAATTTTCATCATTTTTCACCATTTTCTCATCCCTCACACTTCTTGAGAGTTCTATAATTTTCCATAACTTTCCATAATCTTCTATAACTTTCCATAATCCTTCCTAACCCTCCATAATCTTCCAAAACATTTCCATATCATCAAGAGACATCAAAACTTCAAGGAAAATTTATGGAAGATAATTGTTCTTGTTTTTCTTCAAGGTGGTGATGAACTTGATCTTGGAAAGGGGTGAATAGAGCGAAGTTCTTCTACTATAAGGTATGTTTTTCCTATTATTATTTACATGATGTAAAGGTTTAGCAATTCTTAGAAAGGAAAGAATCATAGGAGAAAAATGATAAAGAGTTGAATTGAAGTTGATGGCCATGAGGTGAGTTTGAAAGAGAATTTTAGATTAATTTGAGATTAAATTGAATATAATTATTTGATTTTGGTATTATGGATGTTGTTATGGTTGGTTGAGAAATTGAGAAAACATCGTGTGAGATATTTTATGGAATATATTGGTATGGATAATGATGTTGTTGATGTTGGTATTGTTGTTATGTTGTTGGTTGCTGGATTATGATTTCAGGCTAGGCATCTAAACAGGGAGATGCTGCCTGATTTTTGGCAGGATATAGAATAGTTTAATTGGAACATTTAACACAAGTATACGATGATGAGTCTAACGATAGTGTGAATCCTCTTGAATGTAGACTTACAAGCTCGGGCGGATAAGCGTAGGTAGTAGGAGATCGAACAGGTATGTTAAGGCTAGACCCTTTCTTTCCAAAGGCATGATTCCTTTCTTGTGAACCCATACATGTTTCCTAAAATGTCCTTATTCTCAAAAGGTAGAGATTCACAATTCTTAGAGTTCTTATGATGCTAAAGATAAGTATGTTTTATGATGACGATGATCCTATTTCTAGAAATTCCTATGTTATAATTCCCTACATATTTTTCATAACCTCCTTACTTTCAAAAGTTAGAAGTTCATGATTCTTAAAAGTTTCTTATGATGCTAAAAATGAGATGTTTTCTATGATGAGCATGATGATGATGATTTTAATCCTAGAAATTCCAGAGCTTGTGATTTTAATGTTATTATGAGATTATTGAGCTTACTTCATGATTTTCTTGATTTTATTCATTGTTGTTGATCTCGCTTTATAGTAATTGTTCCTTCAAGGTGAGATATAGCGATGATGATCGTTCCATAATATAATCGGAGGCTACCGACCTTATGTCACTCTGATAGAGTTGTGGCTTTTAATTGGGCTCTCATGCATGCTTTATATAGATGCAAGCATTTTCTTTCACACCGTGCCTACATGGCCGAGCAATATGACACTGCGCCTAGATGGCCGGGCAAGATACTATCGTGCCTACATGGCCGGACAAGATACTATATATATTTCACTGCGCCTTAATGGCCAGACAAGATACTATATATATTTTACCGCGCCTTAATGGACGGACAAGACAATATATATGTTCCACCATGCCTTAACGGCCGGACAAGATACTATATATGTATATATGGAAAAGTTTTTTTTTAAAAGCTAAGCATGCACGACATCCGCCTTAAAAAGGCATTCAAAGTCATAAGCTGATCTCTTTTATATTACGTTATCTTCATACTTTCATTATGTTATTATTCATGTCGTACATACTCAGTACATTGCTCGTACTGACGTCCTTTGTTGTGGATGCTGCGTTCATGCCCGCAGGTAGACGGATCTGACCCATAGGTGATTTATCAACGGATTCTTAGGAGCACTTCACTTACTTCGAAACTGCAGTCTATGGGCATTGGTCCTTATGGTCACTTGTATTCTATGTAGAGGCTCGTAGACATGTGTGTACAGTAAACGTTTCGTAACCTTATCAGCTCAGATCGTTGGATAATATTTTAGTAGCCTTGTCGGCTGGTGATGATGGACATAATTGTTAAAGATTATATAGAGATGTGTCGTTATGTTGTGATATATGTCCTTACAGATTATGATATCCATGAGTTATCTTAATGGTCCACCCAAAAATAATTATAAAACGTATGCTTAGAGGTGCTCAGTGTGTTAGCTCTGGGTGCCCGTCATGACCCTCTAGTTGGGTCGTGACAGCTGGTCATGTCTAGGGTGGGTTTCGGGGCGGGACAAGCTTGGTATCATAGCCTAGGTTTAATGCATCCTAGGATTAGTGTTGGTGTCTGTGGAGCTGTGTCTAGTGGAGTTTTCCTTGTGCAGCCTGATCACCTGCATGACCGAGAAACTCCCAGGACAATTAAAGTGTTTCCTACTCTTCTTGATTCTAGATTGTGCTGTAGAGCTTGAAGTACTTTAGGATCATTCTAATTCGCTCGTTAATTCGTACCTCACAGAAATGGCTCTGACGCAATCCAAAAATGGTAACCGAGGACAACCCGTGAGAGCTAGCCGAAATCTCGGGGGCGCGAATGTTGGTAACAAAAATAATGTTAGAAATCAAGCACCACCTCAAGCACCGCCTGCTCATGCTGTTCCTATTGCGGGTGTGCCTGAGATTGGTATGATGCAAACTGCTATTCAAATATTGACTGCAATGGTTGCAGCTCAGCAACAGCGTGGAGCCTCATGGTAGAGGTAGGCTGAAGCAATTCCTAGACTTAAAGACACCAGAGTTCTTCGGGTCACGAGAGATGGATGACCCCCAGCACTTTCTAGATAAGACTTTCAAGGCATTGAGGGCAATGGATGCCCATGATTCCGAAGCTGTGAGGATTGCTTTTTATCAGTTTAAGGATGTTTCTCACACATGGTTAGAGACATGTGAGTCTGAGAGGTGTGACGTTGCTTTAGCTCCTACGTGGGCTGAATTGGAAGAGGTGTTCATGTAAAGGTTTTTATCTGATGAGAAGAGATTTGCTATGGCTACGAAATTTGAGAAGCTAGAACAGGGTAACAAGTCGGTTCGTGATTATAGTTTGGAGTTCACCCGTCTGTCAAAGTATGCTTTATACATGATTTCGACTAAAAAGCATAAGTTGACTTGTTTTGTGAAAGGCTTGGTACCACATATCAAGTCTGCATGTGATTCGGTTGCTATGTCTCCTACTTGCACTTTCTCATCTCTGGTAAGGTTTGCTGAACACCAAGAGAGTTGGAAAAATGAGGAGAGGGTGGATCGAGACCTGAACAAGAAGGCCCGATCGGCGGGTGGTTTCAGTGGTAATAATTACAAGGGAGTGCAAAGTAAAGGGTATTCTGTACCTGCTCAGTCTGGCGCATATTCGAATGCTAGTATGCCTTCTGGTACGCAAGGTCAAAAGAATAATAACGCAAGCAAGTTCTCCCAGGGTAGTAGTCGGTCTGCTATATAGGAAGATCGTATCGGTCATCAGTGTGGTATTAGGGTCCACCTTAAGCGGGAGTGCAGAAAGTGGTTACGCGAGATGGCTGCTATGTCTAACCAAAGGAATGATTCGTCTGTTCCTGCATCTACTAAAAATCCGCCTGCTGGTAATGCTAACAACAATAATCAGAATGCTCGTAATAATGGCAAAGGAAAGGAAGCTGCTTAACACTTCTGGTGGAGGGACAACTCGGCTTTGTAGGCTAATTCGTAGGGAGGCAGCTGAGGCTTCTGACGCTGTGGTTACAGGTATCCTTACTATCTGTTCTCATGATGCTTACTCATTGATTGATCCGGGTCCAAATTTGTCCTATGTGACTCCTTATTTTGCTCTTGATATAGGAATGAAACCCGAACCTTTGTTGGAACCCTTTGCTGTTGATACTCCTTCTGGTGTTCCGGTTATTGTTTCTAGTGTATAGAAATTGTGTTGTTGTGATTAAAGGTCGTGAGACCATGGCTGAGTTGTATGAACTTGAGATGGTGGATTTTGATGTAATTATGGGGATGGACTGGTTGTCCACATGTTATGCTAATGTGGATTGTCGCCATAAGTTAGTTCATTTCACCTTTACCGATGAGCCTATTATTGTGTGGGAGGGTGAAATTGCTAAACCAAGGGGTAGATTTATTTCCTATCTTAAGGCTCATAAGATGATTACTAAGGGGTGCATTTACCATTTGGTTGTTGTTAATGATACGAAAGCCGTAGTACCCGAATTTGCATCTGTTCCCATAGTTAGTGATTATCCCAAAGTGTTTCCCGAAGATCTTCCTGGTATTCCTCCTGATAGAGTTATTGATTTTGGGATTGATGTTATTCCCGACATTCAACCTATTTCTATTCCAAACTTACCGTATAGCTCCAACAGAGCTAAGGGAATTAAAGGATCAGTTAAAGGACTTGTTGGATAAAGGTTTCATCCGACCAAGTTCCTCACATAGTTTTCAGAACTAGTTTCTTTAAGTATCATTGTACTTGGTTTTCATAGTACTTGTTGTCCCCGAGGCACTCACTGAGTACGAAGTACTCAGGCATACCATTGTTATTTTTGATGGTATGTTAGGAAACGGTGAGGAGCAGGTTCTTGATACTTCAGGCGCTTAAGAAGGACTTGCTGTTGCTGCTGACTTGGTGAGCCCACATGTTCATTCATGGCACACCCCTTAGCATATTCATTTATTATACTAGTTTTAGCGGGCTGCGTCCCGATATGTCAGATAATTACTCTTTATCTTAGAAGCTCCGTAGTATACATTTTTGTGGGTAGACGTTGAGTTTTGTTTAACTCATGGGCATGTGACACACTTGATTAAGGTTTATGTTATTAAAGACTTCCGCTGATTTAATTCATATATCATGCTTTCATTTGAATTTATTTTTTTAAACCGTTGGAGGTGAATATTGAACCTGGCGGGTTCAAGTGTCATTATTGCATATTTTAGGTTCTTCCGATGTTGTTCATGACGTCGGATGACGGTCACGTCTAGGGTGGGTTTCGGGGCGTGACAATAACCAAGTGGATTTGTGGAACAACCAGGGGAGTTCTAAACCTATGCCGAATGGTTAGCCACCCGACCCTTAGCCTTTGACATTAGCTTTTTGGGAACCATGGTCTTTCCCAAAGATTGGTCACTAGCCATAGACACCCGAGTCATTTCAGTTACCCATGTCATTTTCTACGGCATAAACCAATAAGGAGAATACTTCGACCTAACCCCAATTATTCTAGCCGATCTGTATCTAGCCTTAAGCCTTTGCCGAAACTGTTACACCTCGGAAATTTTTCCGTACTTGGGTGATGAGTAGAACAATGAAGGGCTTGAGTGTATGATGTTTTACTAAGTCGGGAATGGCTAATTATGAATTTTTGGAAATAAGGAAGTGGCGGAGAATTTTCAGCTCAGTGGTCGTAAAGGGCACTATACGGCCCGTAAAGTGATTTACGGACCTTATAGTGCAATCGTCCTCCAGCTGTCCAAAAATTTCAAGTTCTGTCAAAGTGTTGAAATGGCTAAAAACGACTTGGAGGACGGCCCGTAAACTGGTTTACGGACCGTAAACCTCGGTCGTAAACTGCCATGTCCCTTAGCCAAACTTTCTGTTTTTGAAATGCTTAAAAACGATCGCGGAGGACGGACCGTAAACAACAATACGGTCCGTAAACTGTGGTTTACGACCACTGTTCATCCCGACAATTTTTCATTAAAGATCAGATTTTGTGATCACTAAAAGGGACTTAAGCCTCATTTCACTTCATTTTTCATCCATACACCTCAAGAGACCTCTAGAACATTCCAAATATTTCCTCCATAAGAATTCAAGAGAATCAAAGGGAACATCAAGATCAACACCACGAAATTCATGAAAACAAGTGTAAGAACAAATCAAAGGATCATCTAAGTCAAGAAATCCTTAAAAATGGTGGAACTAGGGTTTTGGCTAAGTGAGGTATTTCAACTCAAGGCCTGTTCAATCATCATTTAAGGTATGTTTCATGACTATACCACGTGATTCAAGGTATTGGAAGACTTAGATACTTAAAATGTAGAAGAACATAGGAATGAGTCATTATTGAGTGAATAGTGAAATAATGAATGATAGTGGAATTGAATAATGAATGTTGAAGTGTTGTGAATACAAATACGATATAAATGATGTTTATAACGTGAAACAAGTAGTAAATGCACGAAATCACTAAGGTGAGCTATAGGGAGAAATATGGGAAAGTTGGAGGAAAATGGTGGATTTTGCTAATGGTGCATAAATGATGATTTTGATTGCTATATTGCGAATAGCATTGTGAATGTTGGGGGTAGATATAGAACAAGGGAAAAGTAGTATAAACGAAGGAAGTACTGCCCAAATTTTCCTAGAACTAGCGATCCGTTCTTGTAGTTAATTAACTAATGAAGTACGAATTCTCTCATGAAGGTGACGACGTGGTATCGAAGGAGAATAAGTGGACGACAACTTAGATAAACGGCTAGGTATGTGAGGCTAGTCCTTTCTTTCTAATGGAATGAATCTTATAGTCCGAATTACCATCTTTCCATGAGCTCCTACATTCCAAAAGTTAAATGCCTATATGAGATAAGTCATACGATATGATGATGCTAGGATGATGATGATGTTAGTCCTTTCCTACACTCACCTTATGTACTAGTCCTTTCAAGGTGAGACAGAATGTCTGTAATTGCTCCATAAAGCAATTGGGGGGTCACGACCTTACGTCACCCCGATAGAGTAAAGTTGTTCTCAAACCTTACGCATGTGCTATGATAAGATAAGTATTTTACAGTGAGTACATTATTATGATTATTTTATGATAAGCATGGCATGAGCATTGCATACCGGGCCTAGTTGGCCGGGCAGACACCGCTTCGGCGGGCGGCGATACGGATACACCACGACCTTCGGGCGTGGACAGACACCACTAGTGGGCGGCATGAGATGGTACCCCGGACGCGGGAGGCCTGGACGCGGGCTTATATTATTGATTATCACACCGTTCCGATATGGGCGGGCTGCTTGCATATGATGCATACATGTTATGATGATAAGTATGAGTAAGACGACATGCATTATTCCATTTATGATTATCGGTCAGATTCATATGCTCTATATTGATGCTCTCATTATATTATTGATGACTTTATTCATTGTTCATGCCTCTCATACTCAGTACAATATTCGTACTGACGTCCCTTCTTTGGACGCTGTGTTCATGTCCACAGGTAGACAGAGAGGTGAGCTTGATCTAGATACTTAGGAGCTGTCAGCTGTTGAGAGCACTCCATTGTTCGGAGGTGCTTATGATTTCTCTTTGGTATATATGTGTATATATTTTGGGCACGACGGAGCCTTGTTCCGTCTATGTATTCATTATGATAGTAGAGGCTCGTAGATATGTAGTGTGGGTCAAGTGGTCTCAAAAGATGCTATTATTATGTATATATTATTTTGATGGCCGAGAGACATATGTATATAAAGTACTTATGTTTTGATACAAATTATGTTTCCTATACTTTCATGCGTAAAACTGGCAAAAGATCGTTAAATGAGTAGTAGAGTGAGCGGTGCTTGGTATCTAGCTCCGGGTACCCGTCGCGGCCCCTAGTTGGGTCGTGACAGAAGTGGTATCAGAGCAGTTCGTCCTAGGAAGTTTCTACGAGTCGTGTCTAGTAGAGTCTTGTTTATGGTGTGTTGCGCGCCACATCAATAAACAAGAGGCTACAGGGCATTTAGGAAAATGACCATCTTTCTTTTTACTAGATCGTGCGATAGAGCCATGCATAGGATTTTATCCTTCCCTAAAAGTGCGTTGTGATTTCAGAATGCCGCCGAAAGGAAAAGCTACAGCTGCCCAGAAAGACAAAGCTACGACGAAGAAGCGGGCAGAAAGGGAGCCTCCGGCGAATGTAGAGGAAAGTGAATTACAGAATGAGGCCTCACCTAATGTAGGAGAGCAGGGAGGAGCCTCAGTCCCAATTCCTCCGCCAGTTGCTTCGGGTCAACAAGTGACCGAGGCCATACACCTACTGACACAATTGGTTGCCGCCCAGGCACAGTATCCGAATGCGGGCCCGAGTGACCGTTCCGACAGTACGAGAGCCCGTGATTTCTTGACTTTAAATCCTCCGGAATTTTTCGGGTCGAAGCCGGATGAGGACCCCCAAGGCTTTGTTGATGAGATGTTGAGGACGCTAAAACTTATACATGCTTCTGAGACCGAATCGGTAGAGTTGGCCTCTTATAGACTCCGTGATGTGGCGGTGCTATGGTACAAAAATTGGATGATATCAAGTGGAGAGAATGCACCACCTCCCGTTTGGCAAGAATTTGTGGATGCCTTTATTCGTCATTACTTGCCGCCTGAGGTCCGCCGAGCTAGAGCAGACAGGTTCTTGAATTTAAAGCAATGAAGCATGAGTGCTCGAGAGTATAGTATGCAGTTTAATTCGTTGGCCAGATATGCTCCAACTATGGTGGCCGACATGGGAGATAGAGTCTACAGATTTGTGAGTGGTTTAGGACCCCACTTGTTTAGAGATTGTTTGACGGCCTCTTTGCAAGATGGAATGGATATTTCCCGGATACAGGCTCACGCTCAAAATCTTGAGGAACGACAACAACAGCAAAGGAGTGAGCGTGATGGTGATAGGAAACAAGGTAAGAGGGCTAGATCGATGGGAGCGAGTAGCGAGTATAGAGGGGGACCGAGGCAGACACACTCTAGGCACTTAGGTCAGTCAGCGACCAGTGCACCTCCCAGGTTCTCAGACAGGAGGTCCGATCGTCCTTTTCAGTCGGGACAAGGCCAGAGTTCGAGGGCCTCCGATTTTCAGTTCAAGGGAGATTTTAGCCAGAGGAGACCCCCAGTACAGCGGTGTAGCTAGTGCGGTAAATTACATTCCGGACAGTGTCGTCAGGGTACCGATGCTTGTTATGCCTGCGGGCAAGTTGGTCATATGATGAGGGATTTCCCTTCGGTGAGAGATAGAGCTGGGACTCAGCCTACAGGTTCAACAGCGGGTTCTTCTTCAGTGCGTCCGACAGCACAGACTTCTCAGACTACAGCAGGTAAAGGCAGAGGTAGAGGGGGAGCCTCTACTTCAGGAGCTGTTCAGCCCCGCGTATATGCTTTGGCAGGGCGACAGGATCTTGAATCCTCCCCCGATGTTGTCACAGGTACCTTGACTATATTTTCCCGTGAGGTATATGCTTTGATTGATCCGGGTTCTACTTTCTCTTATGTTACCCCGTATGTTGCTAATTGTATCGAGGTGGAACCCGAGCCGATTAAACCTTTCGAGGTGTTCACCTCGGTTGGTGATCCCGTAATAGCGAGACAAGTATATAAGAATTGTGTAGTCGTTATATGTGACCGACAACAATGGCGAATTGATTGAACTGGAAATGATAGACTTCGACGTAATAATGGGTATGGATTGGTTAGCGTCGTGTTACGCAAATGTTGATTGCCGAACGAAAATGGTTTGATTACAGTTTTCGGGAGAGCCCGTACTTGAATGGAAGGGTAATACAGCATCCCCTAAGGGTAGGTTTATTTCCTACCTCAAGGCGAGAAAGATGATAGCCAAGGGCTATATTTATCATCTAGTTCGAGTTCATGATACGGAGGCAAGGCCACCAGTTTTCCAATATGTCCCGGTAGTAAATGAATTTCCAGATGTATTCCCGGATGAACTTCCAGGTCTTCCTCCAGAAAGGGAAATCGACTTTGCTATTGATGTATTACCAGACACCGAGCCTATTTCTATTCCCCCTTATCGAATGGCTCCGGCAGAACTGAAAGAGCTAAAAGCACAGCTAAAAGATTTACTTGAGAAGGGGTTTATAAGACCCAGTTCATCGCCGTGGGGAGCGCCAGTCTTGTTCGTAAAGAAGAAAGACGGATCTCTACGAATGTGTATCGACTACAGGCAGCTGAATAAGGTGACAATAAAAAATAAATATCCTCTTCCCAGAATCGATGATTTGTTTGATCAGTTACAGGGCGCTAAGTGGTTTTCCAAGATAGATCTGAGATTGGGTTATCATCAAGTGAGAATTAGAGAAGCAGATATTCCTAAGACTGCCTTCAGGACAAGATATGGTCACTACGAGTTCCGAGTGATGTCGTTTGGATTGACAAATGCCCCGGCGGTGTTCATGAATTTAATGAATAATGTGTTCAGGCCATTTTTGGATCTCTTCGTGATAGTATTTATCGACGATATTCTGGTATATTCTCGCACAGAGTCAGAACATGCAGACCACCTAAGAATTGTTGTTGGCGTTCTCCGAGCCTGAGAATTATATACGAAGTTCTCAAAGTGCGAGTTTTGGCTAAATTCTGTGGAATTTCTAGGCCATGTTATTTCAGATGATGGCATCCGAGTCGACACCCAGAAAATAGAAGCTGTGAAGACTTGGCCAAGGCCTACGACGCCTACAGAAGTTCGAAGTTTTCTGGGTTTGGCAGGTTATTATCGAAGATTCGTAGAGGGATTTTCATCTATTTCAGCCCCATTAACGAAGCTAACCCAGAAGTCAGCGAAATTTCAGTGGAATGATGCTTGTGAGCGTAGTTTCCAAGAGCTGAAAGATAGATTGACCTCAGCTCCAGTGTTAACACTTCCAGAAGGGCCGGATGGTTATGTCGTGTATTGTGACGCTTCCGGTGTGGGACTAGGATGTGTGCTGATGCAGCATGGCAAGGTTATTGCATATGCTTCGAGACAGTTGCGGAAACATGAACAGAATTATCCGACTCATGATCTCGAATTGGCTGCGGTTATTCATGCCTTAAAGATATGAAGGCATTATCTTTACGGTGTGCATGTCGATATCTATACAGATCACAAGAGTCTTCAACATATTTTTAAGCAGAAGGAGTTGAACCTACGACAGAGGCGGTGGTTGGAATTGTTAAAGGATTATGACGTGAATATTTTATACCACCCCGGGAAAGCGAATGTGGTAGCAGACGCGCTTAGCGTCGATCAATGGGCAGTTTAAGTGAAGTCCCTTCAGAAGAGAAAGAAATGGTTCGTGAGCTCTATCAACTAGCAAATCTTGGGGTACGTGTAATTGATTCGGGTAAGGCAGGAATTAGTGTTAATGATCCTGCAGTCTCGCCCTTGAATGCGAAGATAAAAGACCGCCAGTACGAAGATCCACAGATGTGTCATCACAGGGATGTATCCCGTGGGAAAGATAAGTCTCCATTTGCAGTTTCCATAGATGGGGTTCTTAGATACCGAGACAGACTGTGTGTACCGGATGTGGCAAAATTACGCCAGCGAATTTTAGAGGAAGCGCACCATTCTCGGTATTCCATCCATCCAGGTACAACCAAAATGTATCATGACCTTAAATTGCTATATTGGTGGGATGGCATGAAAAGATACATAGCAGATTTCGTGGCGCAATGTCCGAACTGCCAACAGGTGAAAGCAGAACATCAGAAGCCAGGGGGCTTATTGCAAGCAATGGAAATTCCTACCTGGAAATGGGAAGAGATTAATATGGATTTTATTGTGGGATTACCCCGTTCCCGAGGCAAATATGACTCTATATGGGTGATCGTGGACAAGCTCACGAAAGCAGCTCATTTCCTCCCAGTCAGAACCACGTATTCGGCGGAAGATTATGCGAGGTTGTACTTGAAAGAAATTGTGAGACTTCATGGAATTCCTATAGCCATTATTACACAAAGAGGGGCCCAGTTTACAGCTACGTTTTGGAAATCTTTTCAAGAAGGGTTAGGTACTCAAGTCAAATTCAGCACGGCATTTCACCCACAGACTAACGGGCAAGCCGAGCGTACCATTCAAACTTTAGAAGATATGTTACGAGCGTGTGTACTAGACTTCGGCGGTAGTTGGGATGATCATTTGCCATTAATTGAGTTTGCCTACAACAACAGCTACCATTCCGGTATTCAAATGGCCCCATATGAACCTTTGTATGGAAGAAAATGTAGATCCCCAATTGGATGGTTTGAAACCGGAGAAGTACAATTGATAGGCCCCGAATTGATCCAACAAGCAGTTGAAAAAGTTAAACTGATTCGAGACCGATTGTTAACAACCCAAGGTCGCCAAAAGTCTTATGCGGACAACCGCCGACGAGATTTAGAATTCCAGGTAAATGACTGGGTGTTTCTGAAGGTATCGCCAATGAAAGGGGTGATGAGATTTGGCAAGAAAAGGGAAGTTGAGTCCAAGATACATCGGACCTTATAAAATTGTCCGTAAGGTGGGACAGGTAGCATATGAATTGGACCTACCTTCGGATCTTGAATCAGTACATCCGGTGTTCCATGTTTCGATGCTCTGCAGGTGTATCGGGGATCCTACAAGAATAGTCCCGGTTGACGATGTGCAGGTGACAGAGAAGCTGACATATGAAGAAGTACCTATTTCCATTTTAGATAGACAGGTGCGACGACTCCGAAATAAAGAAGTCGCTTCGGTCAAGGTTCGATGGCGAAACAACAACCGGGAAGAAATGACTTGGGAAGCGGAAGAAAAGATGAAAGCCAAATACCCGCATTTATTCTAACCCCCGGAAGGGATTCAAGATGAAACGTCGAAGATGTAAGGTATGTACACTTTAGTATTATGCTTTTAGTCGTGTGTGGCCATGGATGTGTTGATAGTGTGATATAGCCCTGTAAGGCCATGATATTTTGGGTTGCTGTGACAGGTTGGTAGAGTCAAATTACAAAGGAGACTCTGGCAATTTTTTTTCTAGAACTCCTGAGTGTCGAACATTCGAGGACGAATGTTCCAAAAGGGGGGAAGAATGTTACACCTCGGATATTTTTCCGTACTTGGGTGATGAGTAGAACAATGAAGGGCTTGAGTGTATGATGTTTTACTAAGTCGGGAATGGCTAATTATGAATTTTTGGAAATAAGGAAGTGGCGGAGAATTTTCAGCTCAGTGGTCGTAAAGGGCACTATACGGCCCGTAAAGTGATTTACGGACCGTATAGTGCAATCGTCCTCTAGCTGTCCAAAAATTTCAAGTTCTGTCAAAGTGTTGAAATGGCTAAAAACGACTTGGAGGACGGCCCGTAAACTGGTTTACGGACAGTAAACCTCGGCCGTAAACTGCCATGTCCCTTAGCCAAACTTTCTGTTTTTGAAATGCTTAAAAACGATCGCGGAGGATGGACCGTAAACAACAATACGGTCCGTAAACTGTGGTTTACGACCACTGTTCATCCCGACAATTTTTCATTAAAGATCAGATTTTGTGATCACTAAAAGGGACTTAAGCCTCATTTCACTTCATTTTTCATCCATACACCTCAAGAGACCTCTAGAACATTCCAAATATTTCCTCCATAAGAATTCAAGAGAATCAAAGGGAACATCAAGATCAACACCACAAAATTCATGAAAACAAGTGTAAGAACACATTAAAGGATCATCTAAGTCAAGAAATCCTTAAAAATTGTGGAACTAGGGTTTTGGCTAAGTGAGGTATTTCAACTCAAGGCCTGTTCAATCATCATTTAAGGTATGCTTCATGACTATACCACGTGATTCAAGGTATTGGAAGACTTAGATACTTAAAATGTAGAAGAACATAGGAATGGGTCATTATTGAGTGAATAGTGACATAAATGAATGATAGTGGAATTGAATCATGAATGTTGAAGTGTTGTGAATACAAATACGATATAAATGATGTTTATAATGTGAAACAAGTAGTAAATGCACGAAATCACTAAGGTGAGCTATAGGGAGAAATATGGGAAAAATGGAGGAAAATGGTGTATTTTGCTAATGGTGCATAAATGATGATTTTGATTGCTATATTGCGAATAGCATTGTGAATGTTGGGGGTAGATATAGAACAAGGGAAAAGTAGTATAAACGAAGGAAGTACTGCCCAAAGTTTCCTAGAACTAGCGATCCGTTCTTGTAGTTAATTAACTAATGAAGTACGAATTCTCTCATGAAGGTGACGACGTGGTATCGAAGGAGAATAAGTGGACGACAACTTAGCTAAAAGGCTAGGTATGTGAGGCTAGTCCTTTCTTTCTAATGGCATGAATCTTATAGTCCGAATTACCATTTTTCCATGAGCTCCTACATTCCAAAAGTTAAATGCCTATATGAGATAAGTTATACGATATGATGATGCTAGGATGATGATGATGTTAGTCCTTTCCTACACTCACCTTATGTACTAGTCCTTTCAAGGTGAGGCAGAATGTCCGTAATTGCTCCATAAAGCAATCGGGGGGTCACGACCTTTCGTCACCCCGATAGAGTAAAGTTGTTCTCAAACCTTACGCATGTGCTATGATAAGATAAGTATTTTACAGTGAGTACATTATTATGATTATTTTATGATAAGCATAGCATGAGCATTGCATACCGGGCCTAGTTGGCCGGGCAGACACCGCTTCGGCGGGCGGCGATACGGATACACGACGACCTTCGGGCGTGGGCAGACACCACTAGTGGGCAGCATGAGATGGTACCCCGGACGCGGGAGGCCTGGACGCGGGCTTATATTATTGATTATCACACCGTTCCGACATAGGCGGGCAGCTTGCATATGATGCATTCATGTTATGATGATAAGTATGAGTAAGACAACATGCATTATTCCATTTATGATTATCGGTCAGATTCATATGCTTTATATTGATGCTCTCATTATATTATTGATGCCTTTCTTCATTGTTCATGCCTCTCATACTCAGTACAATATTCGTACTGACGTCCCTTCTTTGGACGCTGTGTTCATGCCCACAGGTAGATAGGGAGGCGAGCTTTATCCAGATACTTAGGAGCTGTCAGCTGTTGAGAGCAGTCCATTGTTCGGAGGTGCTTATGATTTATCTTTGGTATATATGTGTATATATTTTGGGCACGACGGAGCCTTGTTCCGTCTATGTATTCATTATGATAGTGGAGGCTCGTAGATACGTAGTGTGGGTCATGTGGTCCCAAAAGATGCTATTATTATGTATATATTATTTTGATGGCCGAGAGACATATGTATATAAAGTACTTATGTTTTGATACAAATTATGTTACCTATACTTTCATGCGTAAAACTGGCAAAAGATCATTAAATGAGTAAAATGAGTAGTAGAGTGAGCGGTGCTCGCTATCTAGCTCCGGGTACCCGTCGCGGCCCCTAGTTGGGTCGTGACAGAAACCACTACAAATACTTCACAAAAGGTAACCTACCCCTACAATGGTGGATCCTTAAACATATGATCAATGTTAGGGGTAACCAATACCTAAGTAAGCCAGCCAAAAAGGATGGTCTCCATAACTTTTGTCCAAACTTTGGGGACCAAACCAAGCAGAGTTGGGCCTTCACCTTTTCTAGGTTGAAAAAAGAAAGTGTTCAATGGATTTTCCACGACTTCGTATTTGATAAAGTTGTGGTCAAGGGTAGGAAGTGTCCATTTTTACCGCTTATGGGGATTCGGGGAATTCGCCCTTATGTGCCTGCTAGAGTCTTAAGACAGTTTGGGAGGATCCAAATCATACCTCAAGTCAAAGGCATGGGAGATTTCATCATTGAGTATAACAGGGATAGGCCACCGAAAGCTTTGGATTTCTTGCATGAATGGAAAGGTCGCATGACTTGGGGTCGTGATACTTTAGCTCCCGATAGGTTTCGTCCTGGGTGTGTGGTGGAGTTTAAGGATTGATTAAGGGCCGACTTACAGGGTACTTTCCTTCCCAGACCTACTCTCTATAGTTGTATACAAGATAAGGATTCACAGGCCGAGATTCGAGCCCGTCTGGTTCAGAGAAGAGCTGACGACAGAGATGCCAAGTATTTAGAGAAGATTGAGCACGACAAAGCC
The DNA here is from genome assembly GCF_019175385.1 of Lycium barbarum. Lineage (NCBI taxonomy): Eukaryota > Viridiplantae > Streptophyta > Magnoliopsida > Solanales > Solanaceae > Lycium > Lycium barbarum. The sequence goes on from NC_083344.1 coordinate 86,143,067, forward strand.
ACCATAGCTAGTTTGAGGCGTGAGTTGGAGTTTACGGATGACTATTTGGTTGAGCTTGATGATCGGATAAAGAAGACTTTGGATGACGTTGCTCCATTGACTTTTACACAGAAGGGTTTCTGATGGAGGCCACATTGACATCGGCCCATCTTCATATCTAGACTACCCTCCGAAAGGCAAAGAAGGCCAGGAATGACCGAGCCTGATCATCAGCCACCGGAGGACACTTCTGCTGATTCATTTTATGCACTGCCTTTACTTTATCCTTTTTGTACCCCTTCGGAGAAGAAAATTATTATTAATGAAATTTCATGATTATGGGGCAATGGTTTGATTCAAATGGCATGTTCATGTTTCAAATGATTTGTATGCCTAGGCTCAGAAAGGCTTAGGAATGCGATTAGAACACCTACACTTGTATAAATTGCTTTACGTGAATTGTTTGCTTCATATGTTCCGTTTAAATGCTTAATTGATCTCAAGTACCGACCACTATCCCAAAGAAAAAAATGAAAACAATGCCCATACTAAGCTTAGTGACGTTCTCAGAATCTGAAGATAGATGCAAAGAACGTATCAGAGCGCGAGGCCAGGCGGAAAGGCGAGGGTTTGCTCCGTCATAAAATTCAACATCTTAAGAAGCAGATCCGGGCAGTCAAGGCTAAAATCAAAGAGGATGATGAATTAATGGATTCGACGGAAATTCCTCCCAAGGTACCTGTTGAAACATAACACCAAGAGTGCTTGGGGATACTTTTGGAGTACATTCCTGTAGTCGAGCAACTGGACATTCCTGTAGTCGAGAAACTAGAAGAAGAGGAGATGGAGTGTGACCCACTAGAACCCACGTGGCTATTAAGAGAGGCTGCTTCCATGACACCACCGATCCCAAAAAGGTATCCAGAAGAACGGATAGAGTTCATCCGACCGGCATAGCTGAATGGTGGGCTATTGCGCTCAAAGCTGTGGCTTGCCCCTACCGTGTATCGCCCAGGCACCTGATAAGTGAGGACGTTTTGGACAAACTTAGGAGTAAGGTGATAATTTGTGTCAGCCATGATAGGTTGCCACCTTGTGCTCCGGTTGTTGCACATAAGAGGTGCTCTTTTCATCAAGAGCAAGCTGATCATACTGCCAACGACTGCTTGGCCCTCAAGGATTTTGAGGCTGCTAAATGAAAAGAGTTATAGGCCCCACAGTCACTATTGGTCCACGACAGTATCTCACCACCTAAAAGGATTATGCTGAATACCCACATTTGGCGTTATGACTTCATTATTTTCAAAGACTCTTATGCCAGCATCTTTCTGAAATTGGTAAGCATTAGAAATATTAGCTCAATCAGAACGAGGAGAGCTCCTACTGAAGGAACCAATCGCAGAAAAATGTGTCTTTACCATTCTAGGGATCTCGGGCATGACATCGAAGAATGTGAAGCTTTTAATTTTGAAGTGGAGCATCTGGTCCACACATGCACCATCTGAGTGGTGCTCCCACCTCAATACTAGAATTTAGGGCCTTTAGGGTCGGGGAAAGGGTTGAGAGGACAAATAACCCATTCTGACCTCAGGGAAAGGTCACCATTTGGGTAAATTTTAGGGTATCCCGTTTTTTGTATTTAACACAGATTCCCCCACCCCTACCCCCACCCCCATTTATATGTAAAAAGAACTGTGCCGACCTGGTGTTCCACGGAAGGATACGCAGGAAGCCCCTATCAGGCCTGGTCACGAGTAGGTTTTAAGTTAGGGAGTCTTATTTTATGTAAACCGAACTACGGTTGGGTCTGATTTCCCGCGGAGGAATATGTAGGCAGTCTACATAAGACTCGGTCCCTATATATTATAAATATTATATTCCCCCACTTAGCAAAGCCAAAATACCCGAAACTCGGCACAAGAGATCAATCAATCATTTAAGTCAAACATATGATTATTTATGTGCTACTTGCTTTAACTGCCAATCGTCGCTTGGGGAATGGATGTCATTGGAACCTTCGAACCCATTGCTTCAAATGGACATCGATTCATTCGAGTCACCATTCATTGCATCACCAAGTGGGTAGAAGCAATGTCACAAAAATCAGTGACAAAGAAAGTAGTGGCCGACTTTGAGTGAAACAACATCATATGCCAATTCGGTATGCCTTAGTCCATCATAACTGACAATGAAGCGAATCTGAATAGCCACTTGATGAAGGATATTTGTGAGAAATTCAAGATTACGCATCAGAACTCAACAACCTACCGGCCATAGATGAATGGAGTCGTAGACGCAGCCAGCAAGAACATCAAGAGGATATTGAGAAAGATAACGGATAACTACAAAGGGTGGCATGAACAATTGCAATATGCTTGATAGGGATACTGTACCACGGCCCGGACTTCTATAGGGGTAACACCCTATTTTCTGGTGTATGGTACAGGAGCAGTCATACATGCTGAGGTCGAGATACCGTCATTAAGAATTATTCAAGAGCCAATGCGGATTGGGTCTGAGCTCGCTATGAGCAACTGGCTTTAATTGATAAGAAGAGGATGGTTGTTGTATGCCATGGCTTACTATATCGACAAAGGATGGCTAGTGCCTTCAACAAATGAGTCAGGACTCGACTTTTTTCAAGTCGGGCAAATAGTACTCAAAAGAATTTTCCCCTACCAGGACAAATACAAAGGGAAATTTGCTCCCAACTGGCAAGGCCCCCACATGGTCCGAAAAGTACTCTCCGGAGGAGCAGTAGTACTAGCAAAAATAGATGGGCAAGAGTGGCCCAAACCAATCAACTCAGACGTAATCAAACGCTACTACGCGTGAAGACAAGTTTTCAATTGTAATAGTATCTTTTGCTTGTACTCGTTATTTTATTCGCTTCCTTTACTTGTAATTGTTTTGTAATAGATAGAAAAAACAAAAAAACTGTTGTAATATGAACTACGCAATGACCTGGCTTCCCCACAGTGGGATACGTAGGCAGTTCATTCGAGACCCGGTCACATTACTAGTAAAAACCAAAACTCATTGACTTTTATTTCGAACTACGTTCTACCTGATTCCTGTTGCGACAGGTTACGTTGGTGCTCTTTGGGCTCGGTCACACTAAAAGAAAATCCAAGAAACCCCTAGGAAGCCTCAGAGATAAGACTTCAAGAGGGATGCAAAGATCGCCACATGCCTAACTGGGACAAAATTTTTGAAAAGGTATCAGAAATTCGTGCCGCCAGCCCGCTACAAGAGTTGACCAACCCAGAGTCTCAAACTGGGATTTTTAACACTTTAAACCGGGGCAAAACCTCAAAATTTCCTACATCTTAAAAGATTCGGCGCGAGAGTTCGCCAGATAGATTTAAACTGGAGAAAAGTTTTTTAGAGGGTCTCAAAAATTCCGCACAAGGTAATGAAGAATCCTCAACCAGCAAGCAATAGAAAAAAGACTGCTCCACATTCGAAAGCACATGTCATGACAACTAATTTTTCAGCGTTTAAAACAACGCATTTTATTTCTCATAAGTAGATGACTCCGTACTAATTTTTTCATAAAATGATTTTTCTGCATAACAAAAAATAAATTCATCTTTCAAATACCAAGTCTAAGGGGGTTTTGAGTCCAGGAAAACCAAGGACGCGGCAGTGCCGGCAACACGAATCAACTTTGTTAGGGAACTAACCCTTTTCTGATACGGGTTCCCAGGTGGTCAGGAGGATGACCCATTTCTCTAACCTTGTTTCATGTGCAGGTAAAATGGTTCACCAGAAGAGATTGGGGCCACTACCGAAGACTGGATTTTTTAAAATAGGAAGCCGAAAGGGCTAACAAAGGATTTGGATGCCATAAGGGCAAACATCTAGCAACGAGAGCTATAAGGGATTTGAATGCCACAAGGGAAAACATCTAGCCACAGGGGCTATAAAAGATTTGAATGCCACAAGGGAAAACATCTGGCCACCTGGGCTAATGAAGGACATAAACGCCGTAAGGACAACTATCCGGCCGAGAGGGTCACCATAAAACAATACTGCATATTTGACCACGACGGTCACAGTCATCATAAAGGACGAAAGAAAGACGATTTAGCCAAAGGGGTCATATCTGTCATTTGCATCATATTTTCTTATTTTACATGAGGGCCATTGCATATTTTTTCTTGTTGCCGTGAGGGCCATTCATATTTTCTTATTTTCTATGAGGGCCATTGCATATTTTTCTTGTTGCCATGAGGGCCGTCCTCTTTTCTTATTTGCCGTGAGGGCCATTGCATATTTTTTCTTGTTGTCGTGAGGGCCATTCATATTTTCTTATTTGCCATGAGGGGCATTGCATATTCTTTCTTATTGCTGTGAGGGCTATCATATTTTCTTATTTTCCATGAGGGCCATTACATATTTTTTTGTTGCCATGAGGGTCATTATATTTTCTTATTTTCCATGAGGGCCATTGCATATTTTTCTTGTTGCAATGAGGGCCATTATATTTTTTTATTTGTCATGAGGGCCATTGAATATTCTTTCTTGTTGTCGTGAGGCCCATTCATGTTTTCTTATTTTCCATGAGGGCCATTGCATATTATTTCTTGTCGCCATGAGGGCCATATTAGCCATCAGGGCCATTGCATATTTTTTCTTGTTGCCATGAGGACCATTGCATATTTGTTCTTGTTGCCAAGTGTAACGACTGGCTTGGTTGTTATGCGTGTTTTGACCGTTCTACCCTTACTAGTACTTTTTCGAGGTTAGAAATGAGCGGACTTAAATAATGTGATCATGTTGTATTTTATGTTTTGTGACTTATAAGTGACTCTGTGATGTTTTTTTAACTTGGTGTGTTGGTGGCTTGTGTTCATAGGGACTTAGAATGATTTTGAGCGACTAAGTATAAAAAGGTGTGAAATTTCAAGCTTACTGGTCAAAAAGGCCTCGCTGCAACGAGGATTCTTTATTGCAGCGAAAGAGGGGCTCGCTGCAACGAAGGGTGGGATTTTCCCAGGGTTCGTTGTAGCGAAGAGCCTGTTCCTTGCAACGAGTTCGTTGCCGCGAAACCGTGGGCGCTGCAATGAAGGCCACTTAAGTTTAATGACGAGCTTAATTGTTATTTCGTGCCCACACTTCTCATAATCCCCAAAACAGTTCCTAAGAGCATACAAGCGACTTCCATCATTGAACATTCTAAGGCATTGCGAAAGGGAAAGGCTGTTTTGAAGTGATTCCATTGCTCAAAGCTGCTTTGAGGTACGTTACAGTTTACTTGAGTTAGACTTTGATTAGTTGATTGTATATGTCATTGAATTTATGGGAGAAAGCATGTCTAGGTCTTCGGACTTGGAGTTTGGTACTTGTTGTTAGTTGTATGATTTAATTGTGTGAAGTGATTCTCCGTTGTCGAGGCTGATGAACTTGAATTGTATTCTTGAAACTGTTGAAAGGGAGGTGTTCATATATACCCTTCAATGATGAATTGAGATAGCCACATATTATATTATTATTGAGCAGATTAATTGTGAGTCTTATTGTAGCTTGTGTTATTTTTTACTATAATTCATTGGTGTTGAATTGACACGTTTATTCTAGCTATTCTTGTGATGTGATTGTGATGCATTTATTGATGATGATTGAGATGGAACATATACATCTCCTACAACACATTTGACAGGGGGTGATGATGTAGCCGAGTTATGAGCTCGTGGTCCGAGGTTCGTTCCAGAACGAGTAGTACATAGACACCATGGGTCCTCTGCAGGTCATGGCTATATGGGGAAAACAATACCATTTAACATGTGTGTACACATTATGTGACAGAGCTGACTTTATTGTTTATTTTACTACTTCCGACTTGAGTGTTGGTGTTTCATTGTTTATAATTGGTAATTGATTGTGAAAGAGGGTTACTTGAGGATATTTATTGTGATTCATGTTTGTTGTGCCTGTCTGCCTATTCCATTGATTTTACGTGTGTATGCATGATACTAATCTTAGTCGACTAATGATACCTACCAATACGTGTTGTTTGTACTGACCTACATTTGCTGCACTTTTTTGTGAGTGCAGATTTTGAGCCAGAGATGTCTTCCAGACCTCGCATCGAGTGAGGTCATTCATTATAGAGATTAGAGGGTGAGCTCTTATCCGTGCTATGCCACCTGAATTATTCTTTCAGATGTTTATTTTTCATCCCAGACATTATGTTATTTTTAGACAGTATCTCTTCTTTTTAGACATTGCTGGTTAGAGTCCTTCTACGATGACTTTTAGATTTTTGGGGATGTCATAGCTAGATTTCCGCACTTGCTATTTCATTTATTTTATTGTCAGACATTTGATTCCATTATTAGCGGGCAATGTTTATCAATTGGTTTAAGTAATTGAAATTGGCTTGATAATGGGTTAAGGGATTGGTTCGCCCACTATAGGACTAGTGTGGGTGCCACTCATGTCTGTTGGGACGTGACACCAAGAGGGCCATATTCACAAAAATGTCGTGAGGGCCATATTCATACAAACTGCCGAGAGGGCCATATTTAGACAAAATGCCGAGGGGGCCATATTCATACAAACATGCCGTGAGGGCAATATTCATACAAAATGCCGAGAGGTCCATATTCATACAAACATGTCGTGAAGGCCATATTCATACAAACTGCCGAGAGGGCCATATTCATACAAACATGCCAAGAGGGCCTTATTCATACAATCACTGCCAAGAGGGCCATTCATGCATACAAGTTATCGGATATAATCAAAGGGGTCGAAGAGATGTAAAACCGGTCAGATGACTGCAGTAGTCTCTCTGAAAGTCAAGACGATATAAATCCGATCAGATGGCCACAATATTTGTCACCAAAATCAATCAAAATGTTACTCAGTAGGTGGAAGCAGATGGGCAGCCGCCAGATGGAGCAGGCTGATCGAATCAAATCCAGATGTATGCGAAGCACACGTGGAACTTTTTTTACGCAGACGGTCGATATAGAGTGCCCATGAGAGTCAAGCTCTCCAGCTAGGACTTGGACGATCACTCTGCTCCATGCTTAGCCACATAAAGTGTTTATTTTCTTACTTGCTTTATCTGCTTCTCTTTAATTTTTTTGCAACCGGTCTGATACACACCGGGACACACACAAAGGCATTCCCACACAAGGGATATCCTTTTCCTCCTAACGAGTCGAACTACAAGTGACTTGATTACAAAGACTAGGGATATATAGGCGGACTCAATACCAGAGAGTCAGTCACACTCCAACCAATCACTCCGGACTTCCCAGTTTGATAACCAGGAAATCCAAAATTTGCTTAAATTTTCATTTAGAAGTTTAAAATGAGTTGAACTACAACTGGCCTGAATTCTCATGTAACCTGATATATGTAGGAAACCCAGAAACCAAGGTCCGGCCACGTATTTGAAAATTGCATAAAACTGAGACGTAGTATGAGTTGGGTCAGTAAAAAATCAGGGCTAGTCAAATTTCGTTGCTCAAGGATGGCCTTGCCATCCCCGAACGCCGAAGGGGCAGTTGTTGACACCTAATTTTTGAGCTCCCGTAATTTATTTTAATTACCATGAGTCTTTGGATATCAAACAGAGTGAAACAGTATTTTCTACAAATCAAAATAATTTTATTAAATTATTGGATAATGTTTGCCATTCTATTTCGCAAAATAACCTCTATTATATTATTAAATCATTTTAGGAAATAACTTATATATTTTATAATTAAATATGGAAACATTAGCTAATTTTAATCAAGAAAGCAATGTAAAACAAATATTTATTTAATTGTTGGAACTATCAATTAGCGAGTAGTTTACTCTGTTTAATTCAAGGAATTTGATTAATTAAATGAATTAATAATTTTACCATCAATTCATTATTTTTATTTTTTGCACATGCATCTATACAATTTATTAGAATTAATCATAATTAATCGAGTGTTTAATTGGGTTAAATTCCATGAATTGTTTACTGCATGGCTAATATTGGCTACAATTGAAATGATTAGTTGGTTGTCTAATTATGGCCTTAATTGAAATAGCCAAATTCATTGGTTCAAGTCAATTAAAGTCATTTTTACAAAATCAGCCTTCAATTGGTTGACTGAATTAGGTGCGGCCATAATTGGCATAATCAATTTCATGATTTAAGTCAGTTAAGGTCGTTTTCGCAAAATTAGCTTTAATTGGTCAATTAGTTATAATCTGGTTATAATTGAAACGTTCAATTAATGGACATTATTGCAAATTTGGCTAATTGTTAAGTATCGCATGTCTACCCCCTATATAAATATATAAATGGATATACACCTGTGTATACACATACACATGTATACATATATATTGGATTATCCCCTTTCCCTCTCTTTTAATTCAGCCAGGCCCGGGCCATTAAGACCGCGACCCGACCCAATTTGCTTTCTAAATGGAATAATACCCTTTTTCCTCATTTCATTTCATGCCAGACACACCCCTTACATTTCTCTCTTAGGGTTTCTAAATACCCTAGCCGCCGCCTGCCTCTCACTTCTCTCTCCTCATCATCTATGCTGGATTTAGCAAAGACGAGGGCCCACCTAGCTTCTAAAATCATGAGGTTGGCCGAGAATGGCAAGAGCATTAAATGCTCTGCCATTTCTCACCTATTACCACCCAAAGGCCACTCCAAACGCAGTATAAATCTCTTTCCTCTTTATTTTTCTGCGAATCAACAGTCAAAAGCTTTGAAAATCCTTAATGGTTTTTTGTTTGCATGCGTTTGAATATCGATTTTTCTTTGGTTCATAAGGAACCATTCGGATTGACTTTGATTGGGTCAAATCTGACCGTTAATTTGTTTGTATGTTTTTTTCCTAACCATTAGATGTGGTGTTGAGAGAAGCAAATCTTAGATTTACTATACTCCCACATCGGTTGTAAACTAGGGTTTGAGAATTTGGGGGGTTCTATATAAAGAACCCTAGTCTCCACTATTTTAACAACTTGGAGCATATTGAAATACCACTATACTCAAAATGACCGAATTACCTAGGGTTTCTAATTTTTTAGACCTTTAGTTATTCTACTAAGTCAAATTTTAAAGTTCTAATTGTGTTCTTGCTTGTTTATGGCCGAGTTGTTGGTTTGAGGAGAAGAAGGAGTTCATTCAAGTCCATTCTCGTTCAAAGCTGTACCCCAAAAAGGTAAACTTACTTCCTTTTGCCTTTATTTAGCTTTATGCTTTCATTTCCTTGTATGGTTATGTGTGTTTAGGTATGTTAGCTTCTGGTTTTAGTTCTGAGTTTTTACTGCTTATTTAGTTCTGTTGTTTAGTTGGTAATTTAGTCTTCATTATGCCATTAGCTTAGTTATGCTTTGGTTTGGTTTAATCCATGATTGAATGTTGTTCTATTAGGCTTAGTTTATGCCCTTGTCTGATCCACAATTATATGTTTAATGTATTAATGCATTTGTTGATTGGTACATGATTTGTTGGATCAAATGTTTCAGTAAATTAATAATGGGTTATTGAAGATTAGCATCAAGCCTTTTTTTTTTTTTTTTGTAAAACTATTATGACATAATTAGAACCATGCTTAAATTTAGAGCAAACCTAAAAAAATGCTACTAATGACAACTGTGTAGGGTATGTCTGAACTGTGGTAGGGTCATGTATGTTCAAGAACTAGTTTAAAATTGTCACGACCCGACTAGGGGCCATGACGGGTACCCAGAGCTAACTACCGAGCATCGCTCATATTACTAATCATCTTACTCAACCTGAACACATACATATATAAATACCCCAAGGCTATACATAAATATACATAAGCCTGTACGGTTAGCAAAAATGATATACTGACATCGTCATGGGACACCAACAACTCACACGTACGTATCTTCGAGCCTCTACTAGAGTACTAGACATAAAGACGAGACAGGACCCCGTCGGGCCCAAAATATAAATACAAAATGATGTAGATCAAACAGCACCTCCGGAATAATGGAGTGCTCCTGTATGTCTACTGATCAACACCTATGAATCTAGGTTGCCTCCCTGTCTACTTGTGGGCATGGACACAACGTCCAAAAAGAAAAGACGTCAGTACGAACATTGTACTGAGTATGTAAGACATGAATGATACTGACACAATAAAGAAAACATGAAGCATAAGACGAGAATATAACCTGATTAGCTTTTTAAAAGTAAAGACGTTTTATACATCTCACATATATAAACATGTCACATGTACCATCGTCGTTAACTCGCGTCCGGTTAATCATCGCACGCCGCCCACTAGTAGTGTCATGTCCAGCCCTCTAGGCACGGTGTAATCATATGCAGCCCGCCTTCGCGGTGACATGTCCGGCCGTCTAGGCACGGTGTAATCGTGTGAAGCCCGCCTTCGCAGTGACATGTCCGGCCATCTAGGCATGGTGTAATCATCATCATCACATACTTATCATAAATCATGAATTAGAATTCAAAGATAATTTGTAACCATATCGGGGTGACGTAAGGTCGAGAATCCCCGATTCCATTATGGAGTAATCGTAACCATCACACCTCACCTTGAAAAAAACTAGCATTATAAGGTTGGTTTAGCAACAATGAATACATCAAGGAATCGTACAAGGATCATTAGCTTCATAAAACGTCATATCGTATTCATAGGATGAACATCGTGAGAATATCGTATCATAGGCTTTAGAATCTCTAGACTTAGGTTCATCATTACCTTTATCGTATTCAGAACATATCTCTTATTTATTTATTTTTATCTCATAAGAGGCTCTATATAACATTGACTCATATTCTTCGGAATGTAAGAAAGTCATGGAGAATTAGGAAAATAATATCATAGGAGTCATGCCTTAGAAATGAAGGGACTAGCCTTACTTACCGTTGTGATTCGCTAACTCTATCACTTGAATGCTTCTCTCCAATACTCACGTTTCTACCTTCAAGGAAGTTCGAACTAAAATTAGATAATCGAAGACATACTTAGGCTTAAACTAAAGCTAACAGAAATTGGGTAACATCTTCCTTTATTTCGATGACTTCCTTCACATAATAAATAACTCCAATATCAATAGCAACACCCACAATATCTTAATCAACAACTTCATCAAGCTAGACATTATTGAATGTTCAACATTCCCTATCGAACTGTTACACCTCGGAAAATTCTCCGTTCATGCACACTGAATAGACTGACGAAGAGTACGACTTATGTGATGTTTTGATAAGTAAGAAATAGCGTTTGATGATCCTAATCGAAATTTTAAAGACATTGGAGGTGAGGGAAGAAAGTTGTCAAGGAAGGCACGACATACGTTGTGTATCAAAAAGAATTATGAGTAACGAGTCAATGATGATTTAATGATGCTTTGGAGAAGAGTAATAACGTCCTTTATATTGGTATTGAAGTGTTAAACAAGTGTTAAGAAGGTTCCATAAGGATTGGAGATCAAACGAGTCGACGAGAACGAAATCAAAGCAGTTGGGCATTATACGGCCCAACATACTGGCCGTATATTTAGCTAAGAGGGGAAAAGTTCACTAGACCAAACATACGACCATACATATGGCCCGTATAAAAGATACGGACCGTATATTGGTCCGTATATCCTTGGCAGGTCAGATTTTTGTGTATTAATAAGGGACCCAAGTTCATTTCATTTCATTTCCCATTTCACTCCCCTTCTCTCTACAACACACTAGAATTCTCTCCACTCTTCAACTACAAGAATCCAAGAGAAAACCATGGTCAACTACATCAAACCCACAAAATCAAGCGTATGAAACCTAATAAAAATTCATCTACACCTAGAAATCTCAAGGGAAGTGATCTAGGGTTTTGGTGCAAGAAGAGAAGTTCCACCCAAGGCTTATTCTTCCATGATCTAAGGTGAGTTTTATGATCATTCCATATTATTTAAGGTATTGGAAAGCTAAGACACTTTAATTGTAGAAAGATATAGAAAATGGGTCATAAATGTGTGAAAAGTGTCATTGTTGAGTAGTAGTTTGGGGTGAATCATGAATATGGATATGTTGTGAATGAAATTTTGAACATGGAATAAGTATTATATGTGAGAAAATGCAATAATGAACTATGACCATGATTATGAGGAAATTGGAGTGAAATTACGAAATGTGGGTAATATGGACGAATGATGATTGTTGTTTGCGATATTGTGAATGTTGTTTGGAGTGTTTGGGAGTTGATATAGAATATGGGAAAAGTTATATAAACAAAGGAAGTGCTGCCCAATTTTCTTTAGCTTTAATAAGTACGTTTAAGTAACCGGTTAGCTAATGTTCATGCGACTTCTCTTGAAGGTAGAAACGTGGGCATTGAAGGAGAACAAGCAAGCGATAGATTAGTTAAACAAAAAAGGTATGTGAGGCTAGTCCTTTCTTTCTATGGCATGAATCCGATCACATGATTTTTCCTTCTTCTCCATGAATCCTCTATATCCCGGAAAGTTAAGAGTCTATGTTTATGAATAGCTATATGAGGTAAGAGATATATTATTAGCCTAACAATGATGATGATGAGATTAAGTCTAAAGATTCTAGAGTTCATGACATGATGATCCTATATAGTTAATGATGACGTTTATTGTATACACTCACCTTATATGTTATTTCCTTCAAGGTGAGGCAAAATACTTATAAATGCTCCATAATGGAATCGAGGGTTCACGACCTTATGTCACCCTGACATAGCCATAGTTGCCTGCAAGTTCTAATGTATGTTTTTAACGATAAATGTATAATGATGCTAAGTCATGATATGTTTATGCGATGATCAATAATGTAAGTTTATAATATTCCTATGCCATGTATGAAAATGTTGAGTTAAGATGGGTATATGACGATACGATTCCACCGTTCCTAGATGGCCGGACATGTCTCCGCTAATGCGGGCTACTTATGATTACATCGTGCCTAGATGGCCGGACATGTCATCGCTAAAGCGGGCTGCTTATGATTCCACCGTGCCTAAATGGCCGGACATGTCACCGCTAAAGCGGGCTGCTTATGATGGTTACCCAGACGCGAGTGAACGATGATGATGATGATGCGATGATAAATATATGCTATGATGATGCCTGTACTATGTTATATAAGTATACGATATATGTATGAAATGTATTCACCTATAAAACTCATGCAGGTTATATCTTCCTCCTATTTTATTATGAGACTTAGTTTATGACTTTAAAAGTTGCTTACTTTACTATACACATTTCTTAATTACCTCTAATTGCTAAATTGGTTTTGGATGGATCGCTTACTAGGTGGGGGTTAGTGCCTTCATGGCTTAGAACTTGGGTAGTGACAATGACCAACAATACTTCTCTTTTTAGTTTTTATTTAGTTGATCCAATAGTGATATGCAAGTGAAACCGAGCTCGCCTTGCCAACTAAATTTTTAACACTGAGAGGGAGCTTAGCATCTGCTTACAAATTGCAGTCTGACGTGCATAACTAATTTGATGCTACTTTCAAGATCAAATCTCAAGACTACTCTACATGGATAACTATAGTGCAGGAGCTCTCACAATTTTTTGCTAATTGAAGATTTCAAGAAGAAGAAAAAGCTTCTTTTTATTTCTTGATGAATATACAACCCATGAGAATGGGTAGTTATACAATGAGTCCTAAGACTAAATACAGAAAAGCAATATTACACAATCAATTCCTAACCAATTACATTTAATACAATATCATCTAATATCAATCAACACTCCCTCTCAAGTTGGTGAAAAGATGTAGACTATGCCCAACTTACAAACCAGTGTATGAAAATTCTGTTTGTTGAGGTGTTTGATAAAGCTAGCTGCTTTTCCGATAACACATGAAACAAACTCAAGACGCCACTCGTAACTTTTTCTGTGATGAAGTGTCGATCAATTTCAATATTCTTTGTTCGGTCATGATGGACTGGATATTGAGCTCTACTGATTGCAGCCTTATTGACAACACCTTGGACCACATGTATATTCAGATTCCACACTTGATCTACAAAATACACTTTGCTTCTTGTTTCTACATGTGACAAGGCTTTTTCCTATGAGTATAGACTAACCGGATGTAGATCTTTGATCATCTAGATATCCATATCAATCCGTGTTCTATTTTGTCAAAACCCAAAATCGTGTTCGTGCGAGCACCTACTTAGTCCCACCTAGTAGGCGAACCCTTCCCTCACCAATTAACACATTTAAGGAACTAATTTAAATATATTCATCAACAAGCCATTTTTATTCATAAATGTAAAAGTGCATACAATACATTACAACGCTTCCCAAAATTTGTTCTAGACTAGTACAAGAGCTTCTAAGACATGACTAGAACTAGAGTGAAACACAATAAAACAATTAAATGGGACAATCCTGTTGGAGTGAGATAACAGAGTCTTTGAGATAGTACAGACCAATCCGCGAGCTAGAATTCCACGAACACAACCTGAAACAGATCTACACCCTCAAAAGAGTGTAGCAAGTACAGTATCAGTACAACACTCATACTAGTAAGTATCATAGGCCAACAATGATTAGAAAAACACAAAAGCAATAAGTAGCAATGGATAAGTATGGTAGGCAGTAAATTAGACAATAAGCAATTAAACAAAGTAGAAAAAGGGAAAAGAGAACTCCACCATCACCTACTCAGGAGAAGCAACCAACTAGGTCAACCCCAACACCATTCCGATCCACCTATACTCACTAGAAAGCAACTACCCAAACTAACCATGGCAGGACAAGTTCCAAAGCAACTACCCAAACTTACCATGGTATAAGTTACAACACAATCGGGCCCATACCAAGAGTAAGGCTCGCTCGCCATCTAGCGTACGTCGACACTACCTCACCTACGCTTCTATAATCTAACACTAAGTCGACTACTAACGTTAAGGCATAAGATACATAGCTTAAGCTCCCAAACGCATACCACTAGTGCTTCTAGAACAACTCTAGTTATACCGCCACACTCAATCAATTAATTATGCTAAGTCAGGAGACACTTAAGGTCACACTTTCCACACCACCCCATAGTATAAACCTAACTCGAATTCCCAAGTCCGGTCTACCTTCCCAGAACCACTAATAAGCCAGCGTAATCGCCCAAAACCAATTACAGTCCAACATATACAAACAGTAACAAATACTATTATCTCACCTGTGATCCCTCATAAGGCCAATACAATATCTCAAGAACCACTATCAAGTACACGTATCAACAAAGATCAACCAATGAGTTCAAAACAATGCCGTAAGTAAATATGAGATGAATGCAATTCAAATGCAATGATACACACACGCTCCGAGCAGAATATCTCATCGTCTCGACAGTCATGACCCATAGGGGACCACTATGTCTATGTACCTGTCGCGGAACGCACAACCCGATCCAATAGTCAGTGTTACGGAACGTGCAACCAGATCCCAATTAGTGTTGCGGTATGTGCAACCCGATCCCAAAGTTTGTATGAATGAGTGACTATATGATAACAATGATAGTATGGATAAATGAATGAATGTTCGTTCCACACATGGACACCTATCACAACAACAATCACAATGTCCCTATCATAACTTTATTCTCCGTCCAACTAGTCTCCCATAATGCATAGAATGCTCCATTTCATATAATAATCACTAAGGATGATTCCTAGGGTACTAATAGGCCATAAGCTCGAACACGTAAAGCCACAATACCACATAAAACACAACAAGGTGACAAGCTATACTCAACTGTACCAACCTAAGAATTTCGTCCCAACTTCATACCCGAAGGTGGACACGATGTCTCTATAAATTCCTTATTCGAACTACAATCCTAAGTATAATTTCCAACCTAGAATATTCATCCCAACCCCTTATTCGTTGACCCAGGCATGCTTTCTCCATCACTTTCTAATTGCATAATTATGAATTACTAATCGGAGTCTATCAAGTAAACCGTAACGAACCTCGAGGTCGAACAGGTGCTACGAACATCCCGCTGATCTTCAACTTCGCATTTCCAAACCGTGACCTGCAACGGAGAGTCTTGAAATATCAAGGAACTCCAAAGAACAAGAGTCAATATCCTAGGAATTTATTCAAGCTTCGAGTTTTGCAAGGACAAGATTGGAATTTATTCACAACTATATTTGCTTGGTTTCCATGAACTAAAATTCCGGGTTTGACTGTTAACTAAGTCACAGAAGTCATAAATTATACCCCTTTCCTTAGGAAATCCCAATTTCAAGAATTAAGGTTAAACCCATTTACAAAATAGAGGAAAATTTAGAAATTCGAGGTGGGCCAATGCTTCTAATTTAAGAACTTAAAGGATTCTTCCAAGAATGTCCAGTTTTAAGCTTAGAGATTCCATTTTATCATCTTAGACTAGAAAAGTTAAGAACCTCCATTTTTATTAGCTTGGAAGATGAACTCCAGTGAAATGGAATATTAAATGGAAGAGAGATAAAGTAAATGAGATAAAGGGGTTACAACCATGAGATTAGCTCTCCAAATGTCCCAGGTTGGCGGCTGAGATTTAACGTTTTGAGAAAAATGTGGTCAAATCTCGAAATAGGGTTTAAACAATAGTAGAATTCTATGGCGGTCCTATGCAAAAGTTGATCCACCACTATGGCAGTTTGGATGGTGGTTGTGGCTGTGGTGGTCCTATGCAAAAGCTGACTCACCGCTATGGCGGTTTGGAAGGCGGCTGTGGCGGTAGCGCCATGGCTGTCCATTAGCCACTATGGCCCCTTACTGGGCCTAGTGGCCCTTTACGATTTTAAATCTCTCCAACATGGTTCTGGGTTAATTTGATAGGACAATTTTCCCGCGTGACTAAGTTGCACTAATCAAAAGACGTTTTGGGATGCGAAACTCGAGGACGGTAATGGCCAAATGGGTCGTTACATCAGATACCAATTAAATAACCGTTTGTCCTCGAACGACATGGGATGGGGAGGAATTTAACAAAATCGAATTTAACACGGAACGAGGATTTTCCAGGGGCAACATTACACCATAGTACCCAACCAACGTCTCAAATCTTTGCCCACATTTGAACTGTCAGAATCAACGAGTTGGAAATGCCCGTGCACAAACGCATTTTATCGATACACTATGAGGTATCGATTAAGGAAGCATTCTAATTTAACCGTATTGTGTCTTAAATAATTTCCATAAGCAAAATGAAAGATAAAATAAAATAAAAACAATAATGAAAGAATTCAGGAGCCCCTTCCATAGCTATGACTAGGTGGCGCTGGCGCAGCCAGGATGACGCTATAGTGGTTCGGGAGAAAAGGGGATGGCTCGCTGTGGTGGCTTGACTAATCGTTGCAGCGCACCCGCTGGCACAGCAAGGAAACCGTCATGGCGGTCATCGGGTTAGTTAGATATTTAAGTTGACTTTCCACCTTTCCCATTCCCACTTTAACTCCTACTACCCGAAAAAAATTCCCTTTTCCTCTTCCAATAATATTTCCCAGTCCTCCACTCACTCAAATATTACACCCCCATTTGCTAACTTATACCCTACACTACCCATTAGACCACCCAACATTTAGAAAGAGTAAGAAAAGTTTCTTTGGCAAGGAGGCTTCCATCTCAAGGTGCAATCTCTTTCAAATCATACATTTAAGGTACGTAATCGCTCCTAATCATGTTAGACAAGTATATTGCTGAAATTTAGGACTGAGTATGCTCCATCTTTGTAAAATTTGAGTTAAAATTAAAGTTGTAGGGGTTAGGTCATGGGTTGGTGGGGAGGGTGTAGGACGCGAATGGAACTTTGATTAACGTCGAAATGGTGCTATCACTATGTAATACCTTAGATTATACAGATTTTGAGGCCTTAACCATCAAAATATGAAACAAGTTTTTCTCGATTTTTGGGATTTGAATAGTTAAAAATTTGGGCTGTTTTGTTGTTAGAAATCACTCCTTGTGGGGTTTAGTAGACTTTCATGCTTGTTTAGGGCTCGATCAGTGAGAAATATTTCGATTTGGGTCCAAATATTTGGAGAAAATTTTTGGGGTTGGCTGTTGGGGATGACGAGCTGCTATAGCGGTCATTGTGACCGTTAGGGCGATCTATCCATGGCGCACCTTGTGCACGCTGGGGCGGTTAGGAGAGAAAAGAGGTCAGGCCACTATGGCGGGGCCTTCACCCGTCGTGGCGTGTCTGCTGTGGCAGTAACCACTGCCGCTGTAGCGCAGGCCTCCTCAGATTTTTTAATTTTGCCAAAAACTTGGGTTGTCGAATGCGAGGTTATGTTTTCTAAAGTTATTTGGTTCGTACAAAACAAATTGTTGATAGTTCTTGGAGAGTTGTTGACAAAACGTTTGTTCTTATTGAAGGTATCCCCTTTTTTTCAAGGCATGGATTAATTCGTTCAAGTTTCGGACAGTGTTTGATTTTTGGCTGAAGGAAGTCATCGGCGTTATCTGGAGCACATGCCTAAGATTTTATTGCCAGAGATAGTCTTTGATATGGATAAGGTGTATGTTCGTGCCCCGGACTTCTATAACCGACTGCATGCTATGAAGTGGGACAAACTAGTAGAAGATCCCGGCAAGGCGAAGGAGTTTTTAGTGCCAAAGTTTTACGCCCTGCTGAAGACAGTTGCTTTTTCTTCTCCCAATCCAACGATTGTGATTAGGGGCTCGATAGTGAAGATTGGGCATGAGGCTAGTAATGCTCATTACAGGTTAGACAACCACCCGGTGTCTGAGTTAGAGGGAAGGGATGCGGAGGGAAATGGGCTTGGTTGGTCTCCAAGCTTATGCCAGAGGAGAAAAGGAGCAAGGTTCATCGGGCCAACAAGAAGACTGGAATCACTAACCATCACTTCACTGCTGAGGTGAGGAGGTGGCTAAATCTGATATCCCGACGAGTGTGCTCTTCTGGAAACACCTCTGCTGTCACATATATAGGGGCTCTCATGAGTGCCTGTATTATTGATGGTATCCATGATAACGTGGGTCAATATATTGTTCAGGAGTGGAGGGAGTTCGTGTCTGAGCCAGGAGAAGGTCCGAGTTTAATGTTCCCTTTGCTTATCACTGACTTGTGCGTGAAGGCTGAGGTTCCCCTGAGGAGGACAGATGAGTGGGCGGATTCGGATATCTCATTTCATCCACTTGTTGGTGAGGGCTCATGGTACGCTTGTTCATCACTACAAGAGGGGACTGCAGTCCATTGTTGGGGCTAGTGAGAGCCAGGGAGATGATTCTGGAGCACCTCCAGTTCAGGGCCCATTCTAGGTATTGGGTGCCAAGGTGGATGTGGTGAAGACGCTACTGACTACTGGTTCTGGGGCTGGCCCTTCTGCCTCTACCGCTAGCTATTTCACCGGGGAAGAGATGCAGCAGTATTTGAAGACCCAGGGGGAGATGAATACCCAGGTGGATGCTCTCCAAGCTGTGTACTCTACTATGGCCAAGGGCCACAGAGATCATATTAATAAGCTTCAGGAGGGTTTGGACAAGGAGAAAAAAAGGGGTAAGGCACAGGGCAAGCTGGGGGTTAGAGTGTGGAGGGGATTTAAGGGCTTGTTCACGATGATGCAGCTGGGTGCGAGGCTTCCAGTGGAGGACAGAGATGACCCTTAGCACTACTCTTTCCTGGACGAGTTCGAGGATGGTGCTGATAGTAGAGGAGGTGGCGGCTCAAATGATATTGGCGATGAGGAAACTAGCAGGATGGAAGAGTAGGAGTGTGTTTCCACTTTTTATGATAATGATGTTGCCCTTGTAGGCCTTATGTTTCAAACAATCTTTTCATTTGGTTTTTGGCTTTCCTGGATGTTTAGACAATATTTTTTTGCTTTTTCTTGTTTGTTTTTGGTGGTTTGGATGTTTTGATGACTTTTGCCCGCGTTGGGCTTTATGTTTATCGGATGGTTGTGTTTTGGAATCTGTTTTCTGAATTTTTGCTAAGTTAAAATAGGTTGGACAGATTAAGGCAGAATGCACTAATCAACTGGTGTGTTTACCGCTGTAGCGGACGAAAATACCGTTGTGGCGGTAGCGCTATAGCTGAAGGTCCGTGCGCTATGGCGGTATGGGCCATATTTGAGGGTGCATTGTAGCGGGCATGTACCGGCTATAGCTGTAGTTCGTAAGCCATGGCAGCAATCAAGTTATTAAAGGGGACCGCTGTAGCGGACACAAAGAAGCTTTGGCGGACCCGCTATGGTGGACCAATGATCCGCTGCAGCGATAACTGTAGCAGTGGCATTTTCTGATGCCCACAAGACCTTTCGCAACACTAGGAATTTATCAAATCACTTTTCATACACGAACAGAACACGACATATAATGTCAATAATCGAGATACCAATTGGAATAGACTAGATACCAATTTGACACATCTTAGGGATTCAAACCTCTGAAGTGGCACGTTAGGAAGAAAAGAAGGGAGGACTTCCTAAATTCCTTATAGCCTCCCATGGATGGGAACGGACGTCTACGTACCATTCCACGAGACTCTACTAGACACTTCTCCTGTACTTGTGAGACCGGTAAACTAGGGCTCTGATACCAACTTGTCACAACCCAAAATAGGGTCCGTGTTGGCACCTACTTATTCCCACCAGGTAGGCAAACCCTTCCCTAAAAAATTAACACATTTAAGGAACGAATTTAAATAAATTCATCAACAAACCATTTTTATTCATAAATGTAAAAGTGTATACAAGACATTACAACGTTTCCTAAAATCTGGTATAGACTAGAACTAGAGTGAAACACAATAAAAAAATTAAATGGACCAATCCTATTGGAGTGAGATAACAGAGTCTTCGAGATAGTACAGACCAATCCGCGAGCTAGAATTCCACGAACACAAGCTGAAATAGATCTACACCCCCCAAAAAGTGTAGCAAGTGCAGTATCAGTACAATACTTGTACTGGTAAGTATCATAGGCCGACAACGATTAAAAAAACACAAAAGCAAAAAGCAGCAATCGATAAGTATGGTAGGCAATAAATTAGATAATAAGCAATTAAACAAAGTAGAAAAAAGGAAAATAGAAATCCATCATCGCCTACTCACGAGAAGCACCCAACTAGGTCAACCCCATCACCATTTCGATTCCACATATACTTACTAAGAAGCAGCTACCCAAACGAACTATGGTAGGATAAGTTTCAACATAATTGGGCCTCGCCCGCCATCTAGCGCACACCGACAATACCTCACCTATGCTTCCATAATCCAACACTAAGTCGACTACTAACATTATGGCATAAGATACAAAGCTCAAGCTCCCAAATGCGTACCACTAGTGCTTCTAGAACAACTCTAGCTATAACGCCACACTCAATAAATCAATTATACTAAGTCAGGATACATTAAGGTCACACTTCCCACACCACCCCATAGTATAAACCTAAGTCAAATTCCCAAATCTGGTCTACCTTCCCAGAACCACTAAAAAGCCAGAGTAATCACCGCAAACCAATTACAGTCCAACATATACAAACAGTAACAAATATCAACATCTTACTATGATCCCTCATATATCCGAAACACAATCTCAAGAACCACTATTAAGTACACGCATCACCAAAGATCAACCAACAAGTCCAAAATAATGTCGTAAGTAAATATAAGATTAATGCAATGTAAATGCAATGATACACACACGCTCTGGGCAGAATATCTCATCGCCTCAACAGTCATGACCCATAAGGGACCGCTATGTCCAGGTACTTGTTACGGATCGTACAGCCCTATCCAATAGTCAGTGTTGTGGAACGTGCAACCCGATCTCAATTAGTGTTGCGGTACGTGCAACCCGATCCAAGAAAGTGTTACAGCGCGCAACTCGATCCCAAAGTAAGTATGACTGAATGAATGCATGATAACAATGTCAGCATGGATAAATGAATGAATGCTCGTGCCACACATGGACACCTATCACAACAACAATCACAATATCCCTATCATAACTTTACTCTCCATCCAACTACTCTCCCATAATGCATAGAATCCTCCATTTTCTATAATAATCACTAAGGATAATTCCTAGGGTACTAACAGGCCACAAGCCCAAACACGTAAAGCCACAATACCACATAAAACACAACAAGGCGACAAGCCATACTCAACAGTACCAACCTAAGAATTTCTTCCCAACTTCATACCCGAAGGTACACATGATGTCTCCATAAATTCCTTATTCGAACTACAATCCTAAGTACAATTTAAAACCTAGAATATTCATCCCAACTCCTTATTCGTCGATCCAGGTATACTTTATCCATCACTTTCTAATTGCATGATTATGAATTACTACTCGGAGTCTATCAAGTAAACCGTAACGAACCTCGATGCTAAGCAGGTGCTACGAACATCCCGCTGATCTTCAACTTCTTATTTCCAAACCGTGACCCGCAATGGAGATTCTTGAAATATCAAAGAACCCCGAAGAACAAGAGTCAATATTCTAGGAATTTATTCAAACTTCAGGTTTTGCAAGGAAAAGATTGGAATTTATTCAAAACTATATTTGCTTGGTTTCCATGAACTAAAAATCCAGGTTTTATTGTTAACTAAGTCACAGAAGTCATAAATTATACCTCTTTCCTTAGGAAATCCCAATTTCAAGAACTAAGGTTAAACACATTTACAAAATAGAGGAAAATTTAGAAATTAGAGGTGGCCCAATCCTTCTAATTTAAGAACTTAAAGGATTCTTCCAAGAATGTCCAGTTTTAAGCTTAGAGATTCTATTTTATCATCTTAGACTTGAAATGTTAAGAACCTCCATTTTTATTAGCTTGGAAGATGAACTCTAGTGAAATGGAATATTAAATGGAAGAGAGATGAAGTAAATGAGATAAAGGGGTTACCTTCTCCAAGAAACCATGATATTAGCTTTCCAAATGTCCCAGGTGGCGGCTGAGATTTAAGGTTTTGAGAAAAATGGGGTCAAATCCCGAAATAGGGTTTAAATAATTGGATAATTCTATGTTATCCACCGTGGTAACGGCCAAACGGATCGTCACATATTTGGAGGTGACCATATCTGGAGAAGTAAATGTTTCCCTGGAGCAGAATTCATATACCACGATATGTGAAAGACAACTTGCATATGAGGATCTCGGGGATATGCATGCACTGACTCACCAGGCTGACATAATATGCTATGTCTGGTCTAGTGTGAGAGATATAAATGAGTCTTCCAACCGGTATCTGGTATCTCTCCTTATCAACTGACTTTCCAAATCAGCTCTGTAATTTGTGGTTACTTTCAATGGGTGATTCTGCTGGTTTGCAACCCGCTATACTAGTTTCTTTCAAGAGGATCAAAATATACTTCCTTTGAGTAAAAAAGATTCCTCTTTTTGATCTAACAACCTCAATTCCCAAGAAATACTACATTTTTTCATGATCGTTGATCTCAAATTCCTGTGCCAACAACTTCCTCAATCATTTCACTTCCTCTTTGTCATATCCTGTCACTATTATATCATCAATGTAAAGTATGCGAAGAGTGAGTTCACCCTTTTGATGTCTTATGAAGAGGGTGTGGTCCGCATCGCTTTGTTGGTAACCAAAGGAGATTATTGCTTTGCAAAATCTATCAAACCATGCTCAAGGAGATTACTTCAGTCCTTATAAAGCTTTCTTCAGTCTACATACCTTTCCTTGACTATGTCCAGTACCAAATCCAGGAGGGATCTCCATGTACACCTCTTCTTCTAAGTCTCCATGAAGAAATGCATTCCACATCAAATTGTTGTAAGTCCCAATCAAAATTAGTTGCACAAGACAAAAGAATTTAATAGTGTTCATTTTTTCAAAAGGGGCAAATGGTTGTTGATAGTCCATTCCATAAGTTTGAGTAATCCCCTGGCCACCAATCTTGCTTTGAATCTTCCAATTGAACTATCAGCTTTATGTTTTACAGTGAAGACCCATTTACAGCCAACCAACTTTTTATCAGGTGGTGATCCAACAAGTTCCCAAGTCTCATTCTTTGACAAGGCCTTCATTTCTTCAATGATAGCTTGCTTCCATTTAGAATTTGTAATAGCTTCCCTGTAATTCTAAGGAATAGACATAGAATAAGTAGACAAGGCAAAGGATTTATTGGAGGGATAAAAATAATTATAGGTAAAAAGTTAGATAATGGGTGTTTTGTGTAAGATCTGACTCCCTTCTTGTAAGCAATAGGCAAATCTAACTCATTAAGAAATGTAGATAACTCACCAGAAGAAGAAAGTTCGGCTTCGGTAGATTGCATGCTGGCTTCTTCTGTTTTATTTCTCCTTGTGTAAATTATCAAATCAGGCTTATCCAAACGTCCAACAGTCTCCCCCTAAATTCTTTCTCCAATTTCAATTTCGCTTGTGGAAGTAGATTCAACAGTGTAACTAGGAAAAATCATCTCCTCTATCTTATAATTCTCCTCCTAAAGAGGGGATGGGTAATACTGAAATATGGCTCAAATTCTCGAAAGATAACATCCATACTGACAAAGGATCTCCTATAAGGAGGGTAATAGCAATTGTACCCTTTTTGTGTTGGAGAATACCCAATAAAGACATATTTTAAAGTTGTAGGATCAAGTTTCCCATAGTTCCTAGAGTGAAGAAAGCAAACACACCCAAATACTTTTGGAGGAATAGTATAGTCATTCTTACCCTTTAAAGCTTCCAAGGGACTCCAAATTTTGAGGGTTTTAAGTGGCAGTCTATTAAGAAGGTAGGCAGCTTGCATCCCCCAAGTAAGGCTTCGACTGATTCATGGTAAAAAAAAAGGAATCTTACTACTTCTAACAAATGCCTATTTTTTCTTTTAATAATACTATTTTGTGCACTAGTATAAGGACAACTAGTTTCATGGATTACCCGAAAAGACTCCAAGTAAGCTCCAAAAGTTTTATCCATGTATTTTGTGCCATTGTCAGTTCGAAAGATCACTATTTTAGCCTTAAACTGAGTAAAAAATCATCTTATCAAATGACTGAAAAAAGGAGAAAATTTCACTTTTGGCTTTTAATAGATATACCCATGTCATTCTAGTGCAACAATCAATGAAACTGACAAACCATCAATCACCAGACAAAGAAAGTGTTTGGATAGGACCGCACACATTAGAATGAATAGTCGAAAATTGAACTGTACTTTTACTACCACTCAAAGGATAAGAGTTTTTAGTGTGCCTGATATAGTCACAAGCATCACAAGACAAATATTCAAAATTAGTTCTAGAAAACAGATTAAGATATAACTTATTTAAATCAAAAAAATTATGGGTGCCCAAATCATCTATGCCACTGTATTATTTTTCAATTGACATCCTTATTTCCTCCAAAAAAAGGCCTAGCCAGAGTCTTGAGTTTCATCGATCAAATATAAGCCATCATGCAATATACCACTGCTAATGATCTTCCTTGTTTGAAGGTCCAGGGAACAACTCGGCACTACAGTTTAGTTCATTGGTGATGGAGCGAATAGATAATAGGTTAAGGGAAACTTAGGTAAATGAAGAACGGATTATAAGGTAATATTAGGTGTACAAATGAATGAAACAGTTCCAGAGATAGGGCTAGGGAGCAGTTGACTATTCTATCATAATCCCTTTCGGACTAGGAGAGCAGCTTTGGAAGCCTTTAGAAGAGCCTATCATGTGTCTATTCCTAACAAAATCAATAATCCAAGAATAAAGCTGATCATTAAAAGTGGTACATGACTGCACATAATTGGACCTAGTAGAACTACAAGAGTCAAGTATTTTTAGAAGGAGGCACTGATGTTGAACTTCACCCGAAGATGAAGTCTCTCTAGAAGTAGTGTCCCTGGATGTCTCCACAATTTCTGCAATATTATTCTGACCCCTTGATAGACCTACACGCTTGCCCCCAGGACCTCTAGGCAGTCTGCTATATACTTTCCAGCATGTCTCTCTAGTATGATTTGATCTACCATACTAATCACAGTGCTGGTGATCTTTATTAGAAGATGTGATTGCCCTAGGTTGCTAATGAGACACAACTAACTCCGACTTCTCAGTTGGTGCAGAATAAAGCATGACTCCACATCGGCTCTCTTCCTGTTGAACATATGAATATGAATCCTCAAGAGAAGGAATAGGATTTTTACCGAGAACTTAAATCCTAATCTAGTAATATTCTTGGTCCAAGCCGGCCAGAAAATCATAGACACTTTCCTTTTCAACCAGTTGTTGAAACAGAACTGCATCATCGGTACATTTCGTTTGGAGATTCTAATAATAGATAACCTCCTGCCATAGCCCACTTAGCTCCGAATAATAATCAGTAATAGTCAATTCACCTTGGTTAGTGGCATAGCTTTTATTTCCAATCTCAAAGTCCTGGGCATCATCCTTTTGCAAGAGTAGCACACCTAGTTGAATTCAAAAAAATTCAATAGTATCAAGCAATATATATTGCTTAGAGATTCGAGGATACATAGTGTTCAGAAGTCATGTAATCGCAAGGGAATTAACAGAATCCCATTGACTATAGCTAAAGTCTGTCACAGCAGGTGCTTTCTTTTCTCCAGTGATAGAGCCAATTAATTTCTTAGATCTAATAAAGAGCAAGCAAGACCTTGACTAAGCAAGATACGTATGTACTAGCCCTATCTATTTTCACAGCACTGATTTGTGCAAGAGAACTATTGTTCGCTTCCTTCATATGCCCCATGAGGAGACATCTATTAATCCAAAAAAATATTTATAATCTGAAAAGAATACCAAACTTGAATCGGCTATTGAAAGAGTCATCGGAGATGACACAGAGAACCACACAAAGAAGCATATCTACAACAAGTTATCGCAAAAGTTGCAGAAAAATCGGAACAGTTGCTGATGGCACAAAAATTGCAAGAAAATGATCGGAACAAGCATGCAACTCAAGATCTAAAAAAAAATTCTAGAAAAATTCACCAGAAAGTTGGAGATCTGGCCAAAAAAAGTAGCTGCCAAGCCTGAACTCTAATTCTGGTGACAAAAAAAAAAGACAAAGCTAGTAAGGTATATGCTTGGAATGTTAAAATTACTCCAATAAAGAAAAAAAATCCAAATAAAGTGATTGAAAGGAGTTTGTGTTGTGGAAAACCACTAAGAGAGAGAAAACTTGAACTCTTTGATAAAAACAGAACCCTAGTGCTGCGAGGGAGATAATTCACCTCAGAAAAGGTACCAATGGCTCTGATACCATGAAGATTTCAAGAAGAGAAAGCTTCTTTGTGTTTCTTGATGAATATATAGCCCATGAGAATGGTTACTTATACAATGAGTCTTAAGACAAAATAAGGAAAAACAATATTACACAATGAATTCCTAATATTACACAATCAATTCCTAATCAATTACATTTAATACAAGATTATTCTTCTTAAGCTATCAATTTTAATCAAATATCAATCAACGTTAACTCACTTGGATATAAGCATTAAACTCAAGATGAAAGAAAATTCCTGAAGGGAAGCGTGGTTTGAGTGACTATTTTAGAACAAGTAATCATATGATGAGTTTGCATGTGGAAGAAGTAGGGTTTGAAATATCTCATTCAAAAGAAGGGAGAGAGAAGGGATCTGAAGTGGATACTATAGGTCATTCGGCGGGAGTACTTGGTCTGAAATTGAAGCAGAGTTGGAAGTACAAACATTACCAGTTGAAGGAAGAGAACTGGTAGAGATATTCTCATGATTTAGAAGAGGTTGAAGACTCCTGTTTAAAAGAGGAAGCTGTGAAATAGAGGGAGTTTTATTGACATGTGATCCTTAGTAAAAGTTGGCACAATATGATGACTATTCCCTTTTATGGTTCCTCCAAAACGGATGATATGGACTAGAGAGGTAGAAAGCTTAGTGGGGATGAGATAGGTTTGGATGAAGAAGATCAATATGATAATACTTCTATTTCACCAAGCATCCAAACTTTTTTGCTTCATTATGTTTGTAGATTTTGTTTAAAATTTTTCTTTATGATATTTGTGGAAGCATTTTAAGTCTCTCATAGCAAAAGAGTGAAGGAAAACGTGGCTAGAGAAGGAAGAAAAGCTAGGTAGGAAAGGGAAGCAGGGTGGATGAGATTAATATTTTGTCACCTGGTTGTCCAACTTAGTCAAAAAATATTATTTTATGTCAGTTTTCAAATGATGTGGAGTCTATTAGTTTTTAGCGAAATTATGATCCAAAATTTAGACAACAAGAACTTAATTGGTACTAAAATTTAATAGAGGCTAAAAGTGATCTATTTTTATTAGTTTAAGAGTATTTTGGCACTTTTCCATAAATTTTGCAATAAAAAGAATTCACATGCGAATATTTACTCGTTCAATCCCTATTTCATTTGTAGAGTAACTTATAATTTCTCATATCTCAAAATACATAAATTAATCTTTGCTTCGTTCCGCCATCCCGATCATAAAATAAAAAATTGCTCTTAAATGAATTTTAATTTGAGTTTTGATTAAACAAACATTCATTCAAAACAAACACAGCAAAAACTGAAAACGGAGCAGAACAGGTAGTTCTTAGATAAGTGGAAGAACTCTTTAGGAAAAGATAGGGAAAACCAATATTTCATAGCAAGAAATGTATCTCTGTTTTCCACTAGAACAGTTCTATCAGTAGATAACACCAACAGTGCAGAAAAAAGAATGCATCTATAACCTTTGGGTTCCTACCCAACTCTCTCTCTAGTATATCGATACATACTCTATCATCATTGGCTCCCTTTCCTATTTTTGCATCTACATATTTTTCCTTTGTAAACCTACTACATATATCAACAGTAGTTTTTCCATCCAACGCCATCTTTGAAACACGAGCTTTCATTATATTTTATAACCATGGTGTTCGGACTAGCTTGTGTGCACCTAGACTAATTCCTCTGGATACCTTCCACCTCCATGTAACTCTGTCTACCAAGGCTTGGATAGATGGGAATAAATTACCTTGTATTTTGTTTTCTCTGCTGAAATTTGAACTAGAGGCCTCATGGCTCCCAACCTACTTTATTGACCTCATGAGCTTTCATTGTTTATCATCCTTTTCATGATTTGGGGGTAGAAGAATTAGGGGTCATTTGGTTAGGAACATGTTATCCCAGGATAACTTATCCTGGATTAGTTGTCCCATGATTAGTTATTTCACCCTCTCACTGGGATAAAATAACACTACAATCCCGGGATACTAACCCTGGGATTAGTTATACCGCGAGTTTATCCCAACCAAACATGGGATAAAATAATCTCAAATATAATACATGGACTATTTATCCTTATCCCTCGTACCAAATAAGACCTTAGGGTTTAAGCCCAACTTGTTAAGAATGTGCGTTTTCATGAGATTAGTGTTTAGATTTAGGATATTGAATCTATCTTGGGGATTTAGACGTACAAATCAATGGATAAACTATTTGTAAGCTTGAATTTCCTATTCAACTCAAGATTCTTGCAATGAGAATAAGGATTTTTCCATAATTTGGGGGTTTTGATAGTTAATGAAATTGGAGGCTCTATTGGGGGTAGATTTTCATGAAACTTAGAATGTTGACTATTTAAATTATGGGAAGCATGTTACTAGCTTAAAATTCCATTTTTTCCCTTATAGGTCCGGGGTCACTTTTTGGGTTGTGTTTTCGGGTTTTGTTTAGAAGTATGGCAATATGGGTGTCCATAGATGCGTGTGCTAACATAGAATGTGCATTTGATAGACTTGGATTGTTCTGAGGCTCTTCAAAACGGAAAGGTGTTGGCTTGAGGTTCGTGGCACCTATTCAGCTTACTTATGTTTAGACTCCGGCTAGAGAAAAGTATGTAGATGGTAGTTATTCACGGGAAAAGCATGATAGGCCTTCGGACATGGTGATAAATCCACTAGTTTGGTATGGATGTTCTTTGTGGGCTTGCCGCCATACTTGTTGATAGGTTGTGATTACTGATTGAATCGTTT
Organism: Lycium barbarum; assembly: GCF_019175385.1. Taxonomy (NCBI): domain Eukaryota; kingdom Viridiplantae; phylum Streptophyta; class Magnoliopsida; order Solanales; family Solanaceae; genus Lycium; species Lycium barbarum. The sequence continues at coordinate 86,172,993 of NC_083344.1, forward strand.
GTCTTTGATATCTCACTTTTCTCATGAAAAGTGAAGGATTACATATTGATGACTTGGTTGAGTTCGGCATTAATGATATTCATTTATTGGTTATATGATTTGAGATGTGGTTGAAATTAATCTATGCATTTACTTATCATCCATCCACATGCATTCAAGGTTACGATGGAAATAATGATAATCTATGTCAGCCATCTGTGTGGTCCCAAATGGCAGTGGCAATAATGAAAATCAGTGTGGGCCTAAGTGGCAATAGCAATAATGACAATCTGTGTGGCCATCTATGTGGGCCCAAGTGGCAATGGCAATAATGATCATCTATGTGGGCTCAAGTGGCAATGATCTTCTCTGTGGGTACATGGACTTCGCGGGTCCCCCATGGGTCATGACCTTGAGGCATTGCCTTTAGCATGTGTGTACGGTTCGGAGAGATGGCCTGGATGTTACATGCCGTGTTTTCATGCGTTGGAAAGCATGCGAGTTAAATGACATTGGTAACCAAAAATGAGGCTATGGACTAGTGCTATGTCATATGATTCTGAAAATAAGTATATGAAGTGTGTTAGAAGTGATCAATATTCAGTGAATTGAGAAAAAGGAATTAATTATGTGGATAATTGGTTAAATGTTGGAATAAAGTGGGAGAGTAAGGAATTAATTATGGTATAAGTTCGGATTAAGTGGATAACTATTATTTTGTTTAGTCTTCACGTGGCTCTTAATTAGTGGACCGATTGTGGAATAAATTATAAATGCATGCACAAAGGTTTGTGGCAAGTTGTAAGGAGGAATGTATATGTGCTAACCTAGGTGGCTTTCACGTGTAAAGCATAGTAAAGATAATTTGAACTTCTATTTTACTTCCTTGGCATTTTTGGAGTGTAAGAAAGGAATACAACACACTTCTTTCTATTTTTTCTTGACTTTCTTATTCTAAAGTATTAGCCAAGAACGTATACGCCAACAATTTAGTTCTTTTTCATTTTAGCATAACATTTTGGTTATTAAGACCAGATGGCAATAACGTTTCTTCCGTTTATGTGAACTTCGGGTTTTCTCTGAAGTGAAGTAAGGTGGAAGAAGAATAGTTCTTGGAATATAAGGTAATCTCTTAGATATATTTAAAGTTCGCCAGGTCATAGCTAAATTGTGGGATGAGAGATACGGAATTAATGGCAGGAAATCGTATAAGTTGTTGTTGTTGCTATGTGGACTGATTTAGAGTGTATTCTTGAGATGTTGTGCCTGAAATTCTTGGAATATAGCTTGTGTATGTTGTTGTTGATGTTGTGGTTCTTCATGTTGAGTTGAGAAAGTGATAAAAGTAGGGGGAATGCTGCCTGATTCTTTATAAAAAGGAGTTATCATTTGATATACATCATATATTAATATTCACTAAGTTAATGGACGTATTGTCATTGTTTAGGTTGAAGTGCTAATTGAGACGAATTCGTTAGTGATTGCGTATTGGCGACAAAAGGTATGTTAAGGTTGCTTCTTGTTTTCATTGGCATGACTCCTACGATTGAGCCACCTTTGACTATTCGCACAAGGATGTGCTATTCACGAAGATTGTACTTGGGTTACCATGACCTTATTATAATATTGCTCTCTAGTTAAGAACGAGTATAAGAATAGTCTAGCTATATAAGATGATAGAATGACAGAAGGTGTAACTAGTGTATATGTTGCTTATACGCTATTATGTTTCATTCGAGTTATCATTATATGTATGTATAGCCTGGCCTACGGGTCGTGGAGTTGTTGCCGGATCGACGTGTCACGGAGTTGCGCATACCTAACCTACGGGTCATGAAGTTGGTTATACCTGGCCTACGAGTCATGGAGTTATCTATGTTTGACCCTCGGGTCACGGAGTTATATCTATAGAGTTGTGATATCTTGCCTCAGATGAGAGGAAACCCAGGTAGAGAACCTCTAGATCCTTTCTTGATATATCCAGAGTACAACTTGTTATTTTATTTCAGTTGTTATCTTGCCTTGCATACTAAGTACATTATTCGTACTAACGTTCCTTTTGCCGGGGGCACTATATTCATGCCTGCAGGTTCTGATAGACAGCCAGATAGACCTCCTCAGTAGACGAGACAAGAGATCAGCTGACTAGTGAGCTCCATTCTTCTTGGAGTTGCCAGGTCTACTCAGAGCCTTCTTTTGCTATGTATATATGCGATTTATAGGTCGGGGTTCTGTCCCGACTATGATACAGTTGTGCACTCAGTAGAAGCTTGTAGACGTGTCCTGTAAGTAGTAGAGTCCTGGCCTTGCTGGCCTTTTATGTACTTATTTTGGTGCTGTCGGACGGATGACGACTTCGTCGGTCGGCATAGCAGATGTATATATATGTTTAGCTTATATTTCGTGTAGTCTTGATGACTAAGTTTTATGAATAGTTCTTGTGTGGCCTTGTCGGCCCTATTGGTATCTTCTGTTATAGGTAGACCTTGCTGATCTAACTCGAGAGCTATCCTAGAGATTCAAACTCAGTATGGTTCGCTCGGGCTGAGTATGGCACCGGGTGGCGGCCATTCGCCTCCGGGCTTAGGGTGTGACAAACTTAGTATCAGAGCAGGTCTGTCCTAGGGAGTCTACAAGTCGTGTCTAGTAGGGTCTAGTTTATATATGTGTTGTGCACCATATTATATAAGCAAGAAGCTACAGGGCATTTAGGATGTCAGTTGCACTTCTTTCAGGTCTGATTCGTGCTATAGTGCCGAGTTATAGGGGTTGTGAGTTAACTTACCTATTGTGTTTGAATACAGAGATGCCAGTAGCGAAAAAGACTACGCCAGTAGGTGAGGGACCCAACAGGGCATCCCCTGAGGATGGGGCCCAGTCTAAGGCCCAGAGTATTACCCCTTCTCAGTCTTCACCGAGTCCTCCACCACCTGAGGAGATTCTGAGAGAGGCAGCACCTCCAGTACCCTCTGATCAGGACATTAGGAGTGCAGTACATTTATTGACTCAATTAGTGGTAGCTCAGAGGTAGCCGAGGGCTCCAGCTGGTGCAGTATCTTCAAAGGGACCCGACAGTTCGAGGGTTCGAGAGTTTTTTACACTAGATCCACCGGAGTATACTGGGGTTAAGCAGGATGAGGACTCGCAGCGCTTTGTTGATCAGCTCCACCGGGTTTTCAGAGTCATGTATGCTAAAGAGACTGAGACAGTGGAGCTAGTAGCTTTTAGACTTGGGGATATAGCAGTTTTATAGTACGAGAGTTGCGAGCGGTCCAGGGTACCGATGCACCCCCAGTTGATTGGTCCAAGTTTTCAGAGGCTTTTATAGATCATTATTTGCCGAAGGAAGTACGGGAGGCCTGAGTAGCTCAGTTTCTGAATTTGGAGCAGGGTAATTCCAATGTCCGAGATTATTGTTTGCGGTTCAACTCCCTGGCCAGATATGCCCCAGCTTTGTTTGACACAGAGCGGGATAGGATCCATAAGTTTGTTTTGGGTCTGCACCCAGACTATGTTGAGGCTTGTTCCACAGTAGCACTGAATGATAATATGGAGATTTCTCAGATTCAGGCATTTGTTCAGAACTTAGAGGACCGTAAGCGCCAGCAGTGGGTTACCGAGAGAGTCGAAAGAGAGCAGCATAAGAGGGCCAGACCAGCGGGTCACTAAGGTGAATTCCAAGTAACTTCAGATCTCGCTATCAAGGCAGGCCACCCAGGCCGCCACCATCTCAGTTCCAGGGATACAGGTCTGACTGTAATATCCCATCTGGACCAGGGGAGAGCTCCCGTATGTCAGGGTCACATCAGCAGAAGAGTTCAGGATGGAGCAGACCAGCGCCACAGGCATGTGGTAATTGTTGTAGAGCGCATCGTCGATGTTGTCAGTTTGGGTCAAATGCTTGCATTAGCTGTGGTAGCCCAGATCACTTTATGTGACACTATTCGTAGAGGGGACAAGGTAGCATGGCATGGCTGACAGATTCTGTAGCAGGATCATCCGCATCAGTATGTCCTTCAGGGCGCGGATCTCAGCCATCACCTGGCCGAGGTAGGGTCAGAGGCGGGGATTCTAGTTCAGGTGGCACTTAGAACCGCCTCTATGCCTTAGCAGGTCGTCAAGATTTGGAGTCATCACCAGATGTTGTGACAGGTACCTTGACAGTTTATTCTCATAGCGTTTATGCATTGATAGACTCGGGATCCAATTTATCATATGTCACTCCATTAGTTGCGAGGAAGTTTAGTGTAATACCAAAATTGTTAAGTGAACCATTTTATGTGTCTACACCAGTCGGTGAACAAGTTATAGCTAGAAAAATCTATTGAGGTTGTTATATAGTAGTTTGTAATCGTCAAACCATAGCAGATCTTATAGAGTTGCAGATGGTAGACTTTGATGTTATTATGGGTATGGATTGGTTGGCATATTTTTTATGCTAACGTTGGGTGCTGGACAAAGGTTGTCACATTCCACTTCCCAGGGGAACCAGTTCTGGAGTGGAAAGGCAACACAGCATCCCTGAAGGGCAGGTTTATTTCCTACCTTAAAGCGCGAAAGATGATTAAGAGAGGGATATATTTATCACATTGTCCGAGTTCGTGATACAGAGGCAGAAATGCCCACTCTTCATTCAGTTCCATTGGTTAATTAATTTACAGATGTGTTTCCAGATGAGCTTCCCGGTATTCCGCCAAATCAAGAGATTGATTTCTCTATAGACATGCTACCAGATACGCAACCAATATCTATTCCCCCATATCGAATGGCTTCTGCTGATTTGAAGGAATTAAAGGAGCAGTTGAAAGATTTACTTGAGAAGCGCTTTATTAGGCCTAGCTCTTCACCATGGGGAGCACCAGTGTTATTTGTAAGAAAGAAAGACAGATCGTTACGAATGTGTATTGATTATAGGCAGCTGAATGAAGTGACGATAAAGAATAAATACCCACTCCCGAGGATTGACGACTTATTTGATCAGTTGCAAGGTGCCAAGTATTTCTCGAAGATTGATCTGACATCTAGTTATCATCAGGTTAAAGTCAGGAAGGAAGATATTCCGAAGAAAGCTTTCAGGACCAGATATGGTCACTTTGAGTTTCTTAAGATGTCTTTTGGGTTGACTAATGCCCCTGCGGTATTCATGGACTTGATGAACGGTGTATTCAAGCCCTTTTTAGATATGTTCATAATAGTGTTTATTGATGATATTCTGGTCTATTCACGATCGGAGGCTGAGCATGTTGACCACTTGCGGGCAGTACTTGGTGTCCTACAGAAACAGAGGTTGTACGCGAAATTTTCTAATTGTGAGTTCTGGTTAGACTCTGCGGCCTTCCTAGGCCATGTTGTATCAGCTAAGGGTATCAAGGTTGACACTCAGAAGATTAAAGCAGTGAAAACTTGGCCTAGACCCACGACATCAACTGAGGTACACAGTTTCCTGGGTTTGGCAGATTATTATCGGAGGTTCGTAGAGGGCTTTGCTTCTTTATTAGCACCGCTAACAAAGCTGACTCACAAGATAGCTAAGTTTCAGTGGACAGATTCATGCGAATGAAATTTTCAGGATTTGAAAGATAGGCTGACGACAACACCAGTTCTGACACTCCCTGAGGGGACAGAGGATTATAAGGTGTATTATGACGCTTTGGGCATCGGGTTAGGTTATGTGTTGATGCAGCATGGCAAGGTGATTGCCTATGCTTCCAGGCAGTTGAGGAAGCATGAGAAGAATTACCCAAACCCACGATCTGGAACTAGCAGCAGTGATTCATATGCTTAAGATCTGGAGGCACTACTTATGTGGTGTCCATGCTGAAATCTTTACAGATCATAAAAGCCTTCAATATATATTTAAGCAGAAAGAATTGAACTTGCGGCAGAGACGATGGTAAGAATTATTGAACGATTATGATGTTGATATTCTGTACCATCCAGGGAAAGCAAATGTGGTAGCTGATGCCCTTAGCCGATGATCCATGGGTAGTCTATCGTATTTACCAGTCGAGAAAAGGGAGTTGACCTATGAGCTTTACCAGTTAGCCAGCTTAGGAGTCCGACTAGTGGACTCCGGTGATTCAGGAGTTATTATCCAAAACACAGCAACATCTCTAGTAGTAGAAGTGAAAACACGTCAGTACATAGATCCAGTGTTGGTAGAATACAAGAACACTGCACCGCTAAAGGAAAAGTTGCCATTTGAGATTACAGGAGATGGGGTCCTGAGATATCGAGGTCGCTTATGTGTACCGGACGTTGTGGGGCTACGCCAACAGGTTATGGCAGAGGCACACCATTCTCGATATTCTATTCACACGGGCTACACCAAAATGTATCACGATATTAAAGGAATTTATTGGTGGAATGGCATGAAAAACGAAATTGTAGAGTTCGTAGCCCAGTGTCCAAATTTCCAGCAGGTGAAGGCCGAACATTAGAGGGCTAGTGGCTTACTGCAAAATATCGAACTTCCGACTTGGAAGTGGGAAGCCATAAACATGGATTTCATTACAGGGTTGCCTTTCTCACACCGTAAATTTGATTCCATATGGGTGATCGTAGACAGACTCACAAAGTCAGCACACTTCTTACCCGTTCGGACCACTTATACCACTGAGGATTATGCTAAATTGTATATTAATGAAATTGTGCGGCTTCATGGAGTACCAGTGTCTATTATTTCGAATAGAGGCGCTCAGTTTACAGCCAATTTCTGGGAATCCTTCCAGAAGGGAATGGGGACGCAAGTGAATCTTAGTACCGCATTCCACCCACAGACAGACGGGCAGGCCGAACGCACTATTCACATGCTCGAAGATATGTTATGAGCATGAGTTATAGACTTCAGGGGCAGCTGGGATGACCACCTACCATTGATAGAATTTTCTTATAATAATAGTTATCACTCCAATATCCAGATGGCCCCATACGAAGCTCTTTATGGACGGAAGTGTAGATTACCTTTAGGATGGTTGGAGGCTGGAGAACCACAGTTATTGGGACCCGAATTGGTCTAACAAGCCTTAGAAAAAGTTAATATCATCTAGGAGAGACTGTCAGCTGCACAGAGTCGCCAAAAGTCTTATGTAGATAATTGTCGACGAAATCTAAAGTTCCAGGTTGATGATTGGGTATTCCTGAGGGTGTCGCTAATGAAAAGAGTTATGAGGTTTGGCAAGAAGGGCAAGCTCAGCCCTAGGTACATTGGCCCCGATCAGATTGTGCGTAGGGTGGGTCAAGTCGCATACGAGTTAGACTTGCCCCCCGATCTGGAGTCTGTCCATCCAGCGTTTCATGTATCAATGTTGCATAAGTGCATCGGAGATTCTGCTAGAGCGGTACCATTTGAGGATTTACTAGTCACTGAGCAGTTGTCTTATAAAGAAACACCTGTAGCTATACTAGATAGGCAAGTGCGGCGATTTCCCACTAATGACATGGCTTCAATTAAAGTGCTCTGGAGAAACAAGAACGTCGAGGAAATGACCTGGAAGCTGAGGAAGATATGAAGCTTAGATACCCACACTTGTTCTCACTTTCCGAAGAGATACGAACTACAGGTATGTAATATGTTCCCAGTTTTCACATTGGTCGTCTGAGGCCATGGATATCATTACTTGATATAGCCCTCTGTAGTGTGGCCTTGTTGGCTTGTTGCGTGGCAGGTTGGTGGAGGAAAATTTATAGATGAGGCTCTGCCAAAATTTCTATAAACCTTCTATAAGTTAACATTCGAGGACGAATGTTTCTAAGGGGGAAAGGACGTTACATCCCGTGTTTTCATGCGTAGGAAGGCATGCGAGTGAAATGACATTAGTAACCAAAAATGAGGCTATGGACTACTGCTATGTCACATGATTATGAAAATGAGTATATGAAGTGTGTTAGAAGTGAACAATATTGAGTGAATTGAGAAAAAGGAATTAATTATGTGGATAATTGGTTAAATGTTGGAAAAAAGCGGGAGACTAAGGAATTAATTATGGTATATGTTCAGATTAAGTGGATAACTATTATTTTGTTTAGCCTTCACAAGGCCCTTGATTAGTGGGCCGATTGTGGTATAAATTATAAATGCATGCATAAAGGGTTGTGGCAAGTCGTAAGGATGAATGTATAAGTGCTAACCTAGGTGGCTTACCCATGTAAAGCAAAGTAAAGATCATTTGAACTACTATTTTACTTCCTTGGCATTTTTGGAGTGTAAGAAAGGAATACAACACACTTCTTTTTATTTTTTCTTGACTTTCTTATTCTAAAGTATTATCCAAGAACGTATACAGCAACAATTTAGTTCTTTTTTGTTTTAGCATAACATTTTGGTTTTTAAAACGAGATGAGCAATAACGTTTCTTCCATTTAAGTGAAATTCGAGTTTTCTCCAAAGTGACGTAAGGTGGAAGAAGAATAGTTCATGGAATATAAGGTAATAATTCTCCTCTCTTAGATATATTTAAAGTTCGCCAGGTCATAGCTAAATTGTGGGATGAGACATACGGAATTAATGGCGGGAAATTGTATAAGTTGTTGTTGTTGCTATGTGGACTGATTTAGAGTGTATTCTTGAGTTGTTGTGCCTAAAATTCTTGGAATATAGCTTGTGTATGTTGTTGTTGATGTTGTGGTTCTTTATGTTGAGTTGAGGAAGTGATAAAAGTAGGGGGAATGCTGCCCGATTCTTTATAGAAAGGAGTTATCATTTGATATACATCATATATTAGTATTCACTAAGTTAATGGAAGATGTGCTATTCACGAAGATTGTACGTGGGTTACCATGACCTTATTGTAATACTGCTCTCTAGTTAAGAACGAGTATAAGAATAGTTGAGCTATATAAGATGATAGAATGACAGTATGTATAACTAGTGTATATGTTGCTTATAGGCTATTATGTTGCCTTCGAGTTATCATTATATGTATGTATAGCCTGGCCTACGAGTCGTGGAGTTGTTGTCGGACCGACGGGTCACGGAGTTGCGCATACCTGACTTACGGGTCATGGAGTTAGTTATACCTGGCCTACAAGTCATGGAGTTATCTATCCGCAACCCAGGTAGAGAACCTCCAGATCCTTTCGTGATGTATATATAGTACAACTTGTTATTTTATTTCGGTTATTATCTTGCCTTACATGCTCAGTACATTATTTGTACTGACATCCCTTTTGCCGGGGGCGCTGTATTCATTCCTGCAGGTTCTGATAGACAGCTAGATAGACCTCCTCAGTATACGAGACGAGAGATCAGCTGACTGGTGAGCTCCTATCACGACCCAACCCCATAGGCCATGACTAGTGCCCGACCTGGACACCCGTACACATACCTATTAGATATAGTCAAACTGAAACTACGAACAATATGGAACTTTACAAAAGAACTCCGAAAGTTCATAACGTCATCATATATGTATATTCAGATAAACTGTCTCCTGAGGAGTCACAACTGAGCAAATCATAAAATGATACGCAAGCCGACAAGGCTGCCACTACACATCAATATCATGTCATATGCAAGCCAGCAAGGCTGCCACTACAGACGGACATCATATCATAGCACATCGTATGGACACAGCTGAACAGAACTTATACACAACCCACACATATGTCTACAGACATCTAAGAGTATCGATAGCGAAATATGACCGGCCCCGCCGTACCCCTGGATAAACATACATATATATATATATATATATCATAAGATCTGTACCAAAAGTCTAAACTCCGGAACAACGGAGCTCTCCAAGACAGCAGAAAGGGAGTCCTAAGCCGGCGGATCACCAAAGCGAGTATCTGCACCTGCGGGCATGAAACGCATCCCCCCGAAGAAAGGGGGTCAGTACGGAATATATTCTGAGCATGTAAAGCATGAAATACAGTAAACAGGATCATAACTGAAATAAGGAGTACAGAAAATGAGTACAATAACCAGAATACCAATATGCTTGCCTTTAAAACATAAATCATGCATGTCAATATCATATATCATATACATATATACCGTACCTGGCCCTCTAGTGAGGGTCGCGGTGAATAAAGTCATCATATGCCCTCCTGGCCGCCATATCATGTCATCATATCATCATATACATATATATACCGTACCCGGCCCTCTAGTGAGGGACTCGGTGAACAATGCAATGAAACTGTGCACGATAACATACCCGGCCCGGGACTCGGTGAAAGACATATTGAGGCATGCACGAGCAGAGTAATGAGAAACTATATGCAATTTAAAAACATTTTCAAAGACTCAATAGAATGATCAACACGAATTACCATTTGAAAATCAGGACAATAGTCGTATCAAATACCTTTCGAATGTCACTCGGAACATATCAAACATCCCTTGAATGTCATCATAAGTATATCATAAAGCCTTAAGGATCATAGTCATATGTCACTATAGTATGAAACACCTTATAGAAGTCCAGTCACTAATTATCATAGAGTTCGTAAGAATAGGAACGGATATATATCGACTATTAACCAACATACAGAAAACTGAAGAGGGAGGCTCAATCACTTGAGAAGTGTAACATCAAGAAGTGTATAAGAATCATAAATATCACTCAAAGCTTATGAATGGAATTACCCCAAATTTCATATCATTCATCACTTAAATCTAAGACATGCCAAAAGAAAGAAGGGACAGCTTCACATACCTGTTGACGACTATTCGTAAATCCGTTCGCCTCGTCGCTCTTTTAGCCTATTTAATATAAGAGTAACGTTATCGTTAGTAACTATACTTTCTAGTTCACAAATCCGCAGGCCGTCACTTATAGAACTCTGTTATGTCCCGTGTTTTCGTATAATTGGAAAGCGAGAAATAATTACGATTTATGTGTTATAAGGATATATTTTTTTTTTTTGGTGAATATGACTATTTTGGTTATGGAATCTTAAATGTTAAGACATCGGGGAAGGCCGAGGATAAATTTGGAATTTCGAAAATTAGTTTCGGGAATTACAAAACGGGACTTTAACCAATTGGGCCAAGAAAAATTTGGAAGTGGATTGAAGCCCAATTCAAGGGATGGCCGGCCATGGCCCAAGTCCACCTTAATGAAGATATATATCACATTGTAGTGGTAATTATCTAGAAGAAAGATCAAAATTCAAGAACACCAAGAAATAAGGGGTTCGACCGTGACTTAGAAAAGAAAAGAAAAAAAAATTTCCCAAGCTTTGTTGTTGATCCAAAAATCCTAATTTCTACATAGTTGTGAAGTACTCAAGGCCCTCTTCAACGGGGTATAATTAGTTTGGCACAAGAACCTCGTTTGCGACAAGTCGGGTTTTCAAGAAAAGGTAAGAATTTTGCCCCTTTAATGTTATAGAATTGATATGAATATGGTAAGGATTGGAAATAGACGAGAATCCCGTAACTTGGATGTAAATAGAAAGCCGTGGGTGTGTGTGTATATTGTATGTTGGCCGTGAGTTATATGTAGTGCAAAGGTATGGGAATCTTATCTTGTTTAGTTGGTTTGTGGCGTCGTTATAACATTTAGGACGTAAATGATTGGTTAGTGAATTAAATGGGCATTGGAAAATGATTTCGGACATTATCGGAAAGTGTATACCTTCGGTATCATTATGTATATCATTGTATATTTAGGGTGCTAGAGACTTTAAATATGAATTTATAATGATGTTAATGAATTCGGAATGAAACGACGTGAGTTAGAATGTTCGTCGTGAAATTTTGATGTTTTGAAGAATTATGGAAAGTAATGGATTTTGGGGCAATTTCGTGTATGGCTTGGATTGTAGTTAGGATGTGATTGTATAAGTTTGAATGCGGAAATGAATACAATTATGTAGATGTAGAATTGGAGTTTTGAAAGTTTGAATGAAAGTTGCCAACTTAGGTAACAAAGTAGAACTTTGAAGCTAAAGTGGTTTGATTATTACTTGTGTTGTTTGATGATGTGTGGGCTGTTGTATTGATGTATTTTGAGCCGAGCTAAGTCTCGAGGATGTTAGATTTATAGGGGAAATGCTGCCGAAATTTCGGTAGGCAAAAATGAAGTTAAAGGCATTTTAAGCCTAAGAATCTCAATTGGTAACTTTGACCATTTGCAGATTTCAGACGAAACGGGACTTGACTTTTGGGAGAGCATACGACGTCTGTAAGGTATGTAAAGCTTCCCACTCCTTCGTTTGGCATGTCTTAGTGTGATAGGCGAATATTGGAACTTCCGGAGCATTTCTGCTCCTCGAAATCCGACCCACAGAAAAGTTGCTATTCATTCAATTCAATTGAAGCCTAAGGGCTCTATTTTGGCTAGAATGCCACCACTCGTCCGAAACCTATCGAAATGTGGTCGGGTAACTTAGAAATGATTATGTATGACCCTTTGGCCTATAAATGTTCAGAAAATATGTTCGCCACCTCAATTTGACTCGAGGTGGGCCCGCTAACCCCGATACGCCCTATTTGCCTTATTGGGCTATCTTTGTGAATAAAGTTTGATATGATACTTTCGATTCTGGAATTCCCTCCTATGAGATATGTTTTGAATATTATGATGTGCTAAGTTACGTTTGAGCCATACGTACCATTTTGGAAACTTTTGTGAAACGGATCTTTGTATCGACTAAGTATTCGCTTATTTTGTGCTATGGAACGATTTGTAAAACTATTATGTTTTGAAAGACTATTTTGAAGTATGATTTGCATTTGTTTGCTCATGACTCCGCTCGTGCCTTATTATGACTTCGTTCACCGGTTCCCGGGCCGGTTATGATTCGTGCGCCTTATAATAATTCGGCCGTATGCTGTGTTACGGTTCCCGAGGCTTCGCCATAGGGCCGGGTTCCGTTTGGAGTTATGCTGTGATATGGCTCGTGATGCGATACGCTCACCTCTGATTATGTTTGTGTTCGGGGATGTACGGAGATTTGAAACCTTCTGGTGTTATGCTGTGTGTGGCGCCAGCGTCGGAGTGGCGACCACGTTCCTAAGCGGTTGCATGATTTCGTTTGCATTGTATATACGTATATGATTTTGATACGGATTTTGACATACCGATTTGTATTCCATTTTGTTATCTGATTTGCTGTCAGTTTTGATCCATATTTCTGTACTCCGTGCTTTACATACTCAGTACATATTTCGTACTGACCCCCTTTCTTCGGGGGCTGCGTTTCATGGCCGCAGGTGCAGATATTGGCGATCCTCCACAGTAGGCTCCCCCCTTTGCTATTCCAGAGTACTCCCCTTTGATCCGGAGTCCACTTTTGGTACAGACTCCTTTTGCTTTGTATATATTTGGTATATCTGACTATTTGGGTACGGCGGGGCCCTGTCTCGCCATATGTCTTTGTTTTGAATTCGTAGAGGCCTGTAGTCATATATGTGGGGTAAGGGTCCTGTATATGTTGGTTTGATTTCGTTTTCTGGTCTTAAAGCGGTATGTTTGTTATGCTGGCCCCAAATGGCCCTTATGCTTATGTTTGCACTTTGACCGGCGATGTCTATTCTGCCGCTCAGTTTGTATTTGATATGGTATTTTGATTTGGCGCGACCGCTTAAGACATATTTTGATATAAATTATGTTTGATATGATTTCGTAAAATTCGGAAATCAGTTTGGATTTGAAAATTTATATGTGATTCGGTCTGGGTACCCAGGTAGGGTGCCAGTCGCGGCCCACGGGGCTGGGTCGTGACAAACTCATTCTTTAACTTATACTTCTCGTTTAGGGTTGTTCACTATTCAAGGACTTAACGGAAATCGGGCAGCATTTTCCCTATATATTCGCCTAACCCGAATTTCCAATTATTCACCTGTCAACATAGAAATACCAACAACAACGATATACACATAAAATTCTCACAATTCAGCCCATAACAATTCTAACAACCCAACAACTTCTCTTAATCCATTTCAATCCACAATTTCCTATAACATCGATTTCATGCATTTTCTTAATTCCAATTTTGTCCAATCCAATTTTAATAACTCCATTACAACACTATCAACACGATTACATCATAAGACAAGAAAATCTTACCTTAATTTTCTCGGAGGAATTTCTACTCTTAATTGCTCCAATTTCGCAATTTCTTCTTCCTCAATTCAATATCCAATGTTGCTATCACCTCGTTGAACTTGCAAACCACTTGAACTTAATCAACATGGCAACAATATATTTTTTTGTTCGATCCCTTGCTGGCCGAGTAGCCATGGAAATTATCGGAGAATTTTTTCTAAGTTGCAATAAAAGAATGCATAGAATGAATAATTTGTTGAATCATTATTCAACATTTATATAAGGTTCTCTTTACAATGACACGTTAGTGCCACTAACCTTGTCCACTTGCTGCCACGTGTCAGCCTAATTGGTGCCACGTGGCAGCCCATTAATATTTTATTTATTTATGTTTATTTTTCGGGTGGGGCCCACTTCCATTAATTAAATTAATTAATTTTAATAAATCATTAATCCTTACTTAATAATCTAATCACAATTAATTAGTCCCTAGTCTCCAATAATATTTCTATGCCAAATAAAATTTATAAACAATTTATGTACTAATTAAAATTTAAAATTAAAAGTTTCTATTCCTTGTCCGAAAATAATTCCGCCTTTAACTTGAGTCGATTTGCTTACCAATAATTCGACGTATAAATATACGGGGTATAACATTCTTCCCCCCTTTAGAACATTATTCCTCGAATGTTAAACTGATCCTGAATTCCCAATATTCTCTTAAGTGTCCTCTTAATTAATTATACCCTTCACATACCTCTTTCGTTTGTCGGTTTGCTATAATTCATTATAACGCATTCCAGGCCTCTACATAGTCATTCCTGTAATATCTCCTCTTTCTGTTGCTTTCCGAGGTAATAATTCCACGTCATTGTCTTTACTCTCCTCTTACTTCGTAGTCCGTTGTCAGTTGTATTGCGAGATCTTCCGTCGAAATCTTACTTCCTTCCTTGTGCGCTTAGTCTTAACTTGACTCCTTCTTCTCCTATAGTTATTCCCTTAAGATACCGTTTCCTTCATCTTACTTCTCAATCTTTAAATATGATTTTTATAACGCACAGACGTCCCACGTCGGTTCATTAGACTTTAATACCCCTGAAGTATCGCATGCCTCTGGTAACCTGTAGACCCTTCGCAGGTTTTACGAGTAAAACGAAATTTCCCAGGGGGTAACATTTTTGTACTCCAATATCTTTGCTTTACTCCGCTGTGACTGTCCGTATTCTGAAATCCTCAGCATCATGTGTCACTTTCTGACTTTCTTTTAAAGGTCTTCAACTTATTGATCCCGATCTTTAGGGTTGGCTATCAAATAGCGCTAGGGTCCCCTCATATTATAGCTTTACTATCATCCAATAACCAATAACCTGCTTGTCCTATTTGTCTCGGTTAACTAATTTCGTAATTTCCTTTACCCTAACTGGCAACGTTAGGCATATTATCTCGTGTCGTTTCTCTATTTTTGACTCAAACTCTTTATTGCCTCGTTACTCAAGTTTACTCTTAGTTCTCCTATCACGCATCCTATTGCAATCTTTACACGAGTATGTGTAGGTGCTTAAGTCAGCCCAGAAAATGTATCTTAGCGTCGCCATACTAGTCTCTATGCAGACCCTATATTCTTCTCTTATCCCTTTCAATTGATGTCAAGGCTCAACTATGGCTTTTGCTGTCAGTACTAATTTCATCTCTGTAGTTTTGCCTCAAACCATCTTACACCTTTCTTTGGTGTACCCAAAATATTGCAACCGCATTGTTGTTACTGAATTCTTACTCTTCTTTTCAAGTGCTCCCTTGGTCTCATCCTTAGCATACAAATATTCGTAGGTCACATAACTATTCTTGTACAATTTGTACAAAGTGCATCCAATCTTAGTCATAGTCTTTCCTTCTCCTGGATTATTCTGCTCTACATATCTTATTGTACTAACACTCACTTGCTGTCTATTTCGCCATACTCCTTTCCCTTCCCCTATTTACCATTTGGTTTTCTCATATCCTACTATAAGAGAGATTTCCTACCCCCTTTTTCCTTTGCTACTTATGTGTCATAATATCATTAGCCAATAACTCTGTTGCCAACACCTTAACCTCTAATCCAGTATAGCCTTGCTCCTTATAATATCTTTTAAGTTACTTGTTACCATTCTCTTGTCGTATTTTTCCTTTTTATAAGCATCCACGTTTTGATGTCATATTATCCAAGGTCTTTACCAATTATTCTCAGCACTGTCTCAAATACACTCTTGGCTTCTATCCGTTTATTGCTGGCTTTCAGATCCCACTAACTTGTTTCAGCAAGGAATCTCACTTAACGTTTAAGTAGTCACATTAAACGTGTTGCAGTGTCAGTTGATTCCATCGTACACCTGCATTTATCTCTTCCGCTTCCCCCCTTAGGGTGTACCTACATCATTATCTGTTTATATTCTACTCTATGTCCCCATTTCCAATTTTCAAATTCATATGATCCTTTTCCAATACATTTGGTATACTGCACCATATCCATGTCTTCCTTTATATCATCTATGATTTAGATTACCCATGTATGAAACTCCAACACAATCACGAGGCGATGAGAACTCTCGATATATAGTACAAAATCTCATCTGATGGTTGGTACTTGAGTAATATAATTAATGTGGCAATTTATCCAAAGCCACATTCCATTTATTCCGATCAGTGATTAGCTAGTGCTTATAGTCCTTTCAAATTCTCCATTCGGTAGCACGTATATTCTAATGATAAGTGTCCTAAGCTTTCCCATAACACCATTTTTATCCCAACGGATATCATCTGTTTCTTCTAGTAAATTCACAATACACCAGTTGTTTCGCAAATCCACAATCCTTGTCTTTTAAGGATTTCACCATTTCCGAGGTGAAGTCACATACACGTAGTACTCCTTTATGCCTCATGCTCCTTCATCGTTTTTGTATACCCAACGCTAACTTCTAACTTACTCAAAATCATATCAAATTTGTTTTAATAGTGGTCTTGTCTCATCACTTTTTCGTCGTACTACACCTTAAGTTTGTAGCTATATATTTCCCTTTTTTTCCTACACTCATACTCAATTAATTACGTCTGTCTTGAGTGCTTCCTTTAGTATTCCTGTCATTTCTCCAATCTGTGTCCATCTTTTATTTTGTGCACGAGGAATCTCATGATACTCATGTATCCTTCAGAAAACACTACTCCTGCATAACCCCTCTCTCATTTTCATAGTGTATTCTGTTCATCCCTACATATTCTTATCATACCTCATTTCTGGCATTCATTGTGTCTCGTTGCTCACCTTTCTTTAGGTTGGTCTTTCACAATTTTGTCACTTATTTTACTCGTTTCCCAAGCTATACATGTCATAACACATCGCTACACTGTAATCCCAGTCGCTTTCTTCTTATCTTCTTCTTTCAATTAACTCCTTCTCTTCCTGTGCTCGCTTTCACTTTCGTTACCACTTGATCTCCATTCTGAACTTTCCCTGTAGAACTTTGTTAGTCTTCCTTATTCGTTCTACATTTGCTTTTCCGTTTCACACTAATCACATCGTATTCTTTAGTTACCTCCTTGCTAGGCTTTACTTATTTCTATAACAATCTTTATGGTATTCATATTACACCTTGTTCGTAATCCATCCTATAACGTAACACTTCTTAACCTCCTTCACGATTCTTACTATGTTTTGATTACACTCTATGGACTAGGCGTACTTAACCCTTCACCCTTTCTAATCAATCTTATCCTTAATATCTCACAAGCTTTCTTATCAATACCTTCATGATTCGTCATAATTCTTCCTCCTCGGTACTTTTATCTCAATCATACTATTACTCCTTTTAACTGTAAACTCGTCGTAGTTTATCCCTACTTATCAGTTCACCTGATACCTCAATAAAATGTTCTGTTACGAGTTGCGACCTCTTTCTAAATCATCCCTTATTATCACAAGCCCTTCCAAATTATCCTAGTATTTCATCAATAACATATGGAACACCTGATCCATGACAGCTCACAAGTTTGAGCTTTCCTTTCACAAATTCCATCTCCAATTAGTTGGTAAGAACTAATAAAATGTTACTATGAAGCATTCTCCAACCACCATCAGAAGGAAATTAGAATCCGACAAGCACCACAGGACTTCTAGTGCTTGATTCACATGGTTTACTTCCGGGTTTATTCTTGAGTCGTGAACGAATTATTTAGTTCATAAACTACTTGTTGTATGCCTTGTATTCTCCCAATAAGGTGAAACTTAATTGCCAGACGTTTTTCCCCTTCGACGTAAGCTTCTCCTAAGGCAAAAATGTGGTTCGAGAGTATTCTGGTCCGTTCAAATGAATTCCCAAACTTTCCTGCTCATATACGCTTCTTCGAAATAAAATTTCCCAAGTAAGAATGGTGTCTCTTATGGATGACGTGGGGGTATCTCTTAAAGCTTTAGTCCAACATAATAACTTTACCCTATCGGTATCAACTTTCAAGACATATTATGAACTTATATCATATTCTTTTCCCTTTTCTATTTCTGGGAAAATTTGGGCAGAGTTTCCTCTGTATTTCTTACTATCCCAAAACCTGCACGCAGCAAATACCA
Source organism: Lycium barbarum (assembly GCF_019175385.1). Classification (NCBI taxonomy): domain Eukaryota; kingdom Viridiplantae; phylum Streptophyta; class Magnoliopsida; order Solanales; family Solanaceae; genus Lycium; species Lycium barbarum. The sequence continues at coordinate 86,191,575 of NC_083344.1, forward strand.
ACAATGCCTCACAGGGCCAACATATATTCGCATATATCATATCGTACCATAGCCACACAGGGCCCCCAATTTCCAATAAAAAGTATAAATGTGTCGGAACTTACCTCACATATCGCACCTCGAGACGTACCAGATCCTTTAACGATCTATCCCGTTATACCTTCCGATCTACCTCCCCTTTCATTCTTCAACTTTACATGTCGATCATACCTCAATATTCTTACCGTATCCGACATGCCTCTTTCGCACCGTTACTTACCTGTGTACTTTGTAACTTCCAACATCATCAGTCGCTTCCTTCTGTCGAAGTCGTTTTTCAGCTGAAATCAAAGGTTAGTATAAGGAATTTCATTTCCTACGACTGGGCTCTATCGTACGATCTAGGATAAGAAGGAAAGATAACATCCTAAATGTCCTGTAGCTTCCTGTTTATAGATGTGGTGCACAACACACCGATAAACAAGACTCTACTAGACACGGTCTGTAGACACTCCGAGGATGAACTGCTCTGATACCACTTTTGTCACGACCAAACCCCATAGGCCATGACTAGTGCCCGACCTGGACACCCGTACACATACCTATTAGATATAGTCAAACTGAAACTACGAACAATATGGAACTTTACAAAAGAACTCCGAAAGTTCATAGCGTCATCATATATGTATATTCAGATAAACTGTCTCCTGAGGAGTCACAACTGAGCAAATCATAAAATGATACGCAAGCCGACAAGGCTGCCACTACACATCAATATCATGTCATATGCAAGCCAGCAAGGTTGCCACTACAGACGGACATCATATCATAGCACATCGTATGGACATAGCTGAACAGAACTTATACACAACCCACACATATGTCTACAGACCTCTAAGAGTATTGATAGCGAAATATGACGGGCCCCTCCGTACCCCTAGATAAACAAACATATATATATATCATAAGATCTATACCAAAAGTCTAAACTCCGGAACAACGGAGCTCTCCAAGACAGCAGAAAGGGAGTCCTAAGCCGGCGGATCACCAAAGCGAGTATCTGCACCTGCGGACATGAAACGCAGCCCCCCGAAGAAAGGGGGTCAGTACGAAATATGTACTGAGCATGTAAAGCATGAAATACAGTAAACAGGATCATAACTGAAATAAGGAGTACAGAAAACGAGTACAATAACCAGAATACCAATATGCTTGCCTTTAAAACATAAATCATGCATGTCAATATCATATATCATATACATATATACCGTACCCGGCCCTCTAGTGAGGGCCTCGGTGAATAAAGTCATCATATGCCCTCCTGGCCGCCATAACATGTCATCATATCATCATATAAATATATATACCGTACCCGGCTCTCTAGTGAGGGACTCGGTGAACAATGCAGTGAAACTGTGCACGATAACATACCCGGCCCGGGACTCGGTGAAAGATATATTGAGGCATGCACGAGCAGAGTAGTGAGAAACTATATGAAATTTAAAAACATTTTCAAAGACACAATAGAATGATCAACACGAATTACCATTTGAAAATCAGGACAATAGTCGTATCAAATACCTTTCGAATGTCACTCAGAACATATCAAACATCCCTTGAATGTCATCATAAGTATATCATAAAGACTTAAGGATCATAGTCATATGTCACTATAGTATGAAACACCTTATAGAAGTCTAGTCACTAGTTATCATAGAGTTCCTAAGAATAGGAACGGATATATATCGACTATTAACCAACGTACAGAAAACTGAAGAGGGAGGCTCAATCACTTGAGAAGTGTAACATCAAGAAGTGAATAAGAATCATAAATATCACTCAAAGCTTATGAATGGAATTACCCCAAAGTTCATATCATTCATCACTTAAATCTAAGACATGCCAAAAGAAAGAAGGGACAGCTTCACATACCTGTTGACGACTATTCATAAATCCGTTCGCCTCGTCGCTCTTTTAGCCTATTTAATATAAGAGTAACGTTATCGCTAGTAACTATACTTTCTAGTTCACAAATCCGTAGGCCGTCACTTATAGAACTCATTCTTTAACTTATACTTCTTGTTTAGGGTTGTTCACTATTCAAGGACTTAACAAAAATCGGGCAGCATTTCCCCTATAAATTCGCCTAGCCCGAATTTCCAATTATTCTCATGTCAACACAGAAATACCAACAACAACGATATACACATAAAATTCTCACAATTCAGCCCATAACAATTCTAACAACCCAACAACTTCTCTTAATCTATTTCAATCCACAATTTCCTATAACATCGATTTCATGCATTTTCTTAATTCCAATTTTGTCCAATCCAATTTTAATAACTCCATTACAACACTATCAACACAATTACATCATAAGACAAGAAAATATTACCTTAATTTTCCCGGAGGAATTCCTACTCTTAATTGCTCCAATTTCGCAATTTCTTTTTCCTCAATTCAATATCCAATGTCGCTGTCACCTCGTTGAACTTGCAAACCACTTGAACTTAATCAACATGGCAACAATATATATATATATATATATATATATATATATATATATATATATATATATATATATATATATATATATTTCCATCCCTTGCTGGTCGAGCAGCCATGGAAATTATTAGAGAATGTTTTCTAAGTTGCAATAAAAGAATGCATAGAATGAATAATTTGTTGATTCATTATTCAACATTTATATACGGTTCTCTTTACAATGACACGTTAGTGCCACTAACCTTGTCCACTTGCTGCCATGTGGCAGCCTATTTGGTGCCACGTGGCAGCCCATTAATATTTTTTTTTAATTTTTTTTTAATTTTTCGGGTGGGGCCCACTTCCATTAATTAAATTAATTAATTTTAATAAATCATTAATCCTTACTTAATAATCTAATCACAATTAATTAGTCCCTAGTCTCAATAATATTTCTATACCAAATCAAATTTATAATCAATTTATGTACTAATTAAAATTGAAAATTAAAAGTTTCTATTCCTTGTCCGAAAATAATTCCGCCTTTAACTTGAGTCGATTTGCTTGCAAATAATTCGACGTATAAATATACGGGGATAACAGCTCCATTCTTCGTGGAACTGCCAGGTCTACTCAGAGCCTTCTTTTGATATGTATATAGGCGATGGGCAGGTCGGGTCTCTGTCCCGACTATGATATAGAGTTGTACTTAGTAGAGGCTTGTAGACGTGTCCTATAACTAGTAGACTCCTCTCCTTGCTGGCCTTTTATGTACTTATTTTGGTGTCATCGGACGAATGACGACTTCATCGGTCGGCATAGCAGATGTATATATATGTTTTGGCTTATATTTTGTGTAGTCTTGACGACTAAGTGTTATGGATAGTTCTTGTGTGGCCTTGTCGGCCCTATTGGTATTTTCTGTTGCAGGTAGACCTTGTCGGTCTAATTCGAGAGTTATCCTAGAGATTGAATCTTAGTATGGTTCGCTCCGGCTGAGTATGGCACCGGATGCTGGCCATGCCCCTCTGAGCTTGGGGTGTGATACTCTGGGGGCATTGCATTTCATTGCATGGCACATTCCATAATTGATTCCTCGGTTGGAGATTTACTTGAGTCGTAGATTGTTTCTCAGGTATTTACTTAGAAACTTGACGGACTCGAGGATTAGAGGTTTCGGCTAGACCTATGATCTGAGAATATTGAGATTTGTTGTGATTATTATTACTGTGAATTCTTACTCGAATATGCTTTAGTGACTGTACTTGACTGCTCATCTACTCTACTTGTTGATCTCTTCCTATTTATATGGATTATCTAATCGTTGTCGGCCTATGATGCCTACGACTACTAGTGTTGTGCTCATACTGCTCTTGTTGCACTCATTATGGAGTGCAGAGTTGATCCAGGTTATTGTTCGAGACCTCGTGATTGATCGCGAGGATATTCATCAGAGACTTGTCGTGAGCTACTAGCCGGACCTTCAACCCTGGATCTCTGCCCATATTATTTTGTCTTTCCCTTTCCTATAGACAGTATCTTATTCCAGTACTTAGACTTATAACTTTAGTATTCAAATTCGTATTCACTTAAAAGCTCTTGTACAAGTTGAAACCAGGTTTTGAAGTTGTAATACTTTTAAATATTCTGCACCTTTATACGTATAAAGTAAGTCTTTTAATATAACTGTTGTATCCATTTCTGTATGTTTTCCTTTTTAATTATGTGATTAAGTGAAGTGTAACGATTGTTTGGTAGTTTAGACTTTTTTACCCTTTTACCCCTGTTGACCCTTCCCCTAGCTCCGTTAGAGCATGTTTGACTCGCGGGGATGGGTAGCGGGGTTCTCTAGGTGATCCAGATTAGTTTTTGAGGAAATTAGAGGCTTAAAGTGAAAAAATGTTGACCAATAGTTTAATTTTGGGTAAACGAACCTTTTTGGGAATTCTATCGTTTCCATTAGGTTCGAAGAGTCTTTTATGACTTGGTGGGGTGATTGTTCTGGTTTCCGAGGCACTCGGGAGCATTTTGGGTCCTTGGTTGGAAACTTGACTTTGTGGATTTTGGGGGTTGACAGCGTCAAAATGACCTCCGTTGGAAATTCCAAGGTCATGAGTGATTTCGTATCATGTTTTTATATTGATACATATTTTGTTTGTATCGAAGGAGTCTCAGATGAGTGTCGAGTTTTGGGTTGGACTTAGTGAAACACCAGAATTCTGCTAGTTTCTGATGTCCCGCTTCTGCGGGCATTGTCTCCGCTTCTGCGAGTTCGCCTACGCGAGACTTGTCCTACAGACACGAAAGGTTGACGTGGTAAGTGACTCCGTAAATGCGAAGATCTCTTAGCGGAGGCGAGTTAGAATCTGCGGACAAGGTGTCTGCAGATGCGAAGATCACTGATCAGAAAACCTTTCTTATTTCCCATCTTCGAACCATTCCTCCTATTCACCAAATTCTTATCTTAGAGAGTGTTGTGGGTGAAAGTGGAGAGCTTTTGGGTGATTACATCTTGGGGTAAGTTCCTCTACACTCTCTTGCAATTTATTTATGATTTAGGATTGGAATGCATGCTATTTTTCATTTGGTAAGTTGGGGGAAGGTGGGTAGAAATCCTAAGTTATTCCTTTATGACTTCTTCTCTATTTCCCTGAGTTTGTAGAAAGGTTTCTTAATTTCTAAGCTTCTAATCATTGGGCAATTAGGTTGCTAACTTGAATCTCTTCTAATTGCTAGTGTTTGTATTATGGAAATTTGGATTTTTCTATTATTGGTGAAATTAATGCTAATTAGGGACTACTTGGTGTTGATGATTAGTATTGGACTTCTTGAACTTCATTTTGACCTTTTCCAACTTATAATTTCCTATTTTACCATTGTGGGCCCGAGGTCACTTTGGGGTTATTCTGGGTTTTTTTTCGAAAGCATAGCAATACATATATTGTTAGATTCATAGTCTAATGTAGATCATTTAATTGTTAGACTTTAAGCGTTCAGAGGCAATCCTCAAGGGAAAGGCCTAGATTTGAGGAGTTTGAGGCTCGTGTTCGGCTTTGAGGTAGGTTACGTCTTATCTTCTTAGTCTTTGATTAGAGAATTGCATGCGATATGTAGTTATTCATGGGGAATGCATGATAGGCCTTCGGGCATGGTTGTGGTGTTAAATCCACTAGGTTGATATATTTTCTAATTATGTGGGCTTACCGCCATACTTTATGAAATTATTGACATATGGTGTACTTGACTACGTGGTTGTGGTGATACGGGATGTGTTGCTTCTTTTGTTGTGATTGGGATTGATTATCTGATACGTTTCCATGGTAGTTTGATAATTCATACAAGGATTGAATTGTCTTTATGGTGTTGGTGAATTCCATATCATATTTATTGGCATTGATTACATGTGATTCCTTATTCTTGCATTCATACATTCATTCGTGATTAAAGAGTTATGAAAACGGATTCAAAAAGAAAAGAAAGAGAAGGATGAAAGTAACACATGATTATTCTTATAGTCTGAGGTCTATATCGGATATAGTGGTAGAGTCACGGCCTATTTTCGTCCAGGGTGATTAGTACATGGACTTCGCGGGTCCCTCATGGGTCATGACTATAGAAGCGACAAATGCTTATAGAATGTGAGTATAGGTTCGAGGTATTGGCCATTCCATTGTACGGCATGGCATCTCATTTGCATTGCATCTCTCTCATCGCATCATATATTATATTATCAGTTTCTTGAGTGGTGGTACTTATGTTGTTGCCTATGGTTGCTGCATTTCTTAAAACTTGGCAGACTTGTGGAATAGAAGCGTAACCTAGGCTATGACTTAATGATTTGGGATACGCTGCATCTGCTATTTTTGTTGACTGCCTTATCTGTTTACTTGTCAAATTCTGTGTTTCGTATGATTTATTTAATCTTAGTCGGCATATGGTGCTTACCAGTACGTGTGTTGTACTGATACTACTCTTGCTGCACTTTTTCTGAGTGCAGAGTTTGAGACGGGATCTTCTTTGAGGCCCCAAGTTTAACCCTGAGGATTCTTGCTTGAGATCAGAGGGTGAGCCACCTTCCAGCCTGCAGCCCTAGATCTCGTTTATTATTTTCTATTACTCTATCCATTAGACAGTGCTCTTTTATGTTCAGACTATTATTATAATTCTAGACTTGTATTGGATTAGTCGTTCTTGTACTGTGACTTCAAATCCTTGGGAGATGTATTTGACTTAGTATTCTGCACTTTTAGTATTTTTGGTATGTTAAGACATATTAAATGTTGTTTGTGGTATTATGCCTAATTTGTAAATTGAATAAGTGCTGATTAAGGGGATGCTTCGCTATCAGGCGGGTTAGTATAAGTGCCATCATAATTGCGATTTGGGTCGTGACGGGAAGGGTTCGCCTACCAGGGGGGATAGTGTAGGTTCCCTCATGACTAGCGAAATAACTCGTGACAAGTTGGTATCAAAGCTATAGGTTCACCGGTCTCACGAGTACAAGAGCAATGTCTAGTAGAGTCTTGCAGAATGGCACATAGACGTCTGTGCACATCCTCAAGAGGTTATATGACATTTTGGAAACTTATATTCTTTCCTTCCTTTCGTGCTAATTTATTCAAATCGGTGTCTCATCAATTCAAATTAGTATCTGAACTTTCTTGTCATATTCCCTCACTGATGATGGGAGCACGTCCTTGAATTTTTGCGCGAGTGGCTTGATATGATGCCGCGTGGTATGTTATGAGATGTGTCACTATGATACGGTCGCACAACCAAGTTTATTTTTCAGCTATGATTTGAAACTCAATCGAGTAGGGTTGTGATTAAGACTCTTTTGTTCGGTGATATTCCATGAAAATAGGAGTGATAATATGGAGGGTTACACAACTATCATATCTTCAACGATCAGTTGCTTGAAAGTCGAGGGAGCGAAATTATGGCTTAACAAGAAGGGTTTGCTCGAGGTGTGCTTGGAATGGGAAAGTTTCAGCATCGTCAAGGTTTAGTATGACAATTTTGTGGCGCAACTGTATCAATGGCAAGTCAACAATTCAGAAATGGAATAGTATAGGCGTTGATATCTGAAAACAAGTATAAAATTTTGGAGGATATGAGGACGTTAGTAAGATTGTGTGTACTGTAATTAAGGATCATCCTATGGTAGTTTGGGGTATTGCATCGAGAATGATTAACTCTTATTGGAATAACCAGAGTTGGTCGGTATTTTGTAGTGGAGAGACTTCATGAAGAATTGTATGTGATGAGCTGGATTTAGAGAGGTAATCAATTTGAAGTCGAGTGAAGTAAGGGAACTCTCAGTTGACGAGTGTGGGACATACTATTATCTCTAGGATTGGCTCAACTATTTTACAAGACTTATGATAGTACGATACACTCTAGTGCGGGTTTGAGTGAAGGTTCAGTCGATAACGGTGAATGTGGTTTGGAGCGTAATATGGAAATTTAAGGATGAAGATAATTGCATGGTTGTTCTAGAATCGGAGGGAGTAAGGTACATTCTCGGAAAAGGAAAGGACTTGGAGTTGAAGCAACGGGATTATTTGGGTTAGGTGTAGATTACGGTGGCATTGTTTTGCATCATTCAAATGCGGTGTGATTTTTAAGTTCGCTTTAAGAGGGAAGTGTACAGGATTTTACTAAGTGTTATGATGGAGTTCCGTGAGGTTTCGGGATCAGCGACGAGTAAGAATCAAATTCGGAACACTAACTTGTTAAGGTTGATGAAAATATGGCTTGCATCGTACCTAGATGGGTAAATTCATGGCGTTATTGAATAAATGATCTAGAGTGGACTAATTAGGGTAAATCTTGGAAATTTGTTCTATTTGAAGGTTAAAGTTATACTTTTGAGGTGAGGCTGTTCGTGGTAGTAGATTATGTTGAAGTGTTGTTAACTAGATAGCATGGGTGAGTATTTCGGATATTAAAGACTCGAGAGTAATTGCGCAGGGTATGGTACATAGATTGGGAGGGTGATATGTTGGGACTGCTAAGAGCGTAGTGAGCTATTACGAATAGAGATTCTATTGTTGAGGGTGTAGTATACAAGGCTGCAGGCCTTGCGTCAAGTGTTCGAAATTGCGAACGAGGTAAGGTAAAGTACACGGGGGATTTGACGGGTTTATATTTCATAGAGGTATCAGGAGTGCGTATCGGGTTTGAGTTGAGGAACATGAAGATTCCATTCGTTAGGTATGGTACTTCAGTACTAAGTCGATGACCTAGAAAGTATTCAGCCTTTGGAGTCGGGGTGACGGCACAGGATTGATCTTTCATGAGAGAAGAGATGGAAGAGGTTACCATATGTGTATGGAGGGCTTCCTATGTAATTTGTGGGCTCTCAGGAGTGTCTGTTTATGAGAAAAGGATTAGAATCGGTCACCACAGATGCGTGAAAGGACTATGATTAGTTTCGTGAAGGTTTGGAACCAGCTCAGGTGATTATCAATGATTTAGGGGTTTGTGCATTTTGGTCCGGATCAGGATTGTTCAATTAGATTCGGGTGGCCTATGTTTATATTACCAGTAGCACTTATGGTTATTCTAGTAAATCACATTCAAGGATTCGATGCACTTCAGTTCGGAATTGAGGTAGGGCAGGTTTACCAATCTTTATCGAAATTTGCAAGTGGACTTGATGATATTTTATCTAGGACAGCTATTCGGATAGTCATAATGGTTTATGTCGGTACTGGGTGATGACTTGAGGAGATACAAATGGTTATGGGAAGTCTTTGGGATGATCAGATGATTTCTACGGATTGGGCACGGCAAGGTAATCATTAGGGTAATAAGCACAGTATATTGTTTGAAGATTTAAGAGGAACTAGATGATGGGTTTTGACTTAGTAGATTCAACTCGATGAAACGAAACTAACGAGGTTGGAATTACCGCAGTCGGCTTGGGGTAAGATCAGGTTTTGGATGAAATTGCTTAGAAATTTCTCAGATAAAGCAATAATTCTTTTCTGGCGAGGTGAAGTCATGAGTTTGACTTCTTGCGTGAGTCTATGTGTTTCTAAGGAACCTTGGTGTAAAGGACGGCCTTAGAATGTGTGAAACAAGGACTAGTATTATTAGAATATTTTATCGCTACAGTTGGGACAATAGTTTGCAGCTACAGTTTAAGGAATGTGGTGATTAAAGTGATAGTTATAGAACCAATCGATCGCGTTCGGAGGTGTGGTTATAATCAAAATAAGGGAATTCAAGTGGAGCCAGTTGAAATATGTGGGGATCATCGGTGGGAGAAAATTTGGGTATAGAAAATTGGAAATTTGGGTCATCGAGTTAAGTTAAAGGAATTTTTGATTGATAAGGCGAAAAAGCTGTACTTTTGGCGTATCTCTTGCCTATGGAGGCTTTTATGAGGTTATAATAGAGATTCCTTGGTTGCCATCAACTTTCGAACTCTTCCCTATTGTTTGAGGACGAATGATTATTTAATTGGTATCTTATGTAATGACCAGTTTGGTTATTTTGAGCCTTCTGACTTCTTCTTCCCGAAATTCCCTTCCCGTAGTCTCTTTTCTATATTCATAACTTGCAGGGATAGGTGGTACGGTTCCTGAGGAAATCGGGCGAGTCTTTGTTAGTTTTGAGGTTTTAAAGATTTCTAAGTTGAATAAGTGAAAAAGAGTTTACCAGTAGTTGAACTTTGGGTAATTACGTTCGTAATCAAATTCTGATAGTTTTGTTAGGTCTGGATGGTGAATTTTGACTTAGCTGAACTTTTTGATTTGGGTCCCGAGGTGTCCGTTTGTGTTTTGGTCATTGGTTGGGAATATTGGTTTTAGTTGGTTTGGAGTTGACTTGGGTCGACACAGGGCCAAGGTGGCCTCTTTTAGGAAATCTGAGTGTGCGAGTGAGTTCGTAGCATGTTTTATGATAAGTCTTCATATTTGGTTTGTATCTGGGAGGTCTCGGAGGAGTTTTAGGTGTTGGATCGAATCTTCAGAAGTTATTTAATTTCAGGTTTCTAGTGCACCGCACCTGCGAGCCCCTGCGTGAGTTTGTTCGCAGGTGCGAGATTTGGTCAGAAGGGCTTGGGGACGCACCTGCTAGCTCAGGTGCGAAGTCGCACCTGTAGGTGGTCTTCTGCACCAGCGAACAAGCGGGTTATAAGTGAGGCTCACACCTGCGCATCTGGGAAAAATGTGTCGCACCTGCGAGGATCGCTGAATCCAGTCCATAAAAGTTCCCAATTCGAGTCTTATTTCCGATTCACATATTATGGGTTGTCTTATTTCCCATTCACATATTATGGGTTTTACACATCGGTTCTGAGAGATTTGGGAGGGGTTCTTCAAGTTTCTTCTTGTGGGTAAGATTCTAAGCTTAATTTTAGTAATTACTAATGATTCCTTGCATTATTTATCATCCTTTTTATGATTTGGTCGTAGAAGACTTAGGTTTTAAACACAACTAGTTAAGAATGTGTATTTCCATGAGATTATTTAGATTTACGCCTATTGAATCTATCTTGTGGATTTAGACGTACAAATCAATGGGTAAACTATTCCTAAGCTTCAATTTCCTATTCAACTCAAGATTCTTGTTATGAGATTAAAGGTTTTCCCATAATTTGGGAGTTTTGATAATTAATGAAATTGGAGGCTCTATTGGTGTTAGATTTTCATGAGACTTAGGATATTGACTATTAAATTTTGGGAAGCATGTTCCTAGCTTAAAATTCCAATTTTGTCCTTATGGGCTCGAGGTCACTTTTTGGGTTTTGTTTAGAAGTATGGCAATATGGGTGTCCATAGATTCGTGTGATAACGTAGAATGTGTATTTGATAGACTTGGATCGTTCTGAGGCTCTCCGAAAGGGAAAGGTGTTGGCTTGAGGTTTGTGGCACCTGTTCGGCCTTCAAGGTAGGTTACAACTGACACATGTTTAGACTCCGGTTAGAGAAAAGTATGTAGATGGGAGTTATTGACGGGAAAATCATGATAGGACTTTGGGCATGGTGGTGGTGATAAATCAATTAGTTTGGTAGGATGTTGTTATGTGGGTTTGCCGCCATACTTGTTGATAGGTTGTGATTACTAATTGAATCGTTTGTCTTTGATATCTCACTTATCTCATGAAAAGAGAATGATTACATATTGATGACTTGGTTGAGTTCGGCATTCATGATATTCATTTATTGGTTACATTATTTGAGATGTAGTTGAAATTAATCCATGCATTTAAATATCATCTATCCACATGCATGCATGGTTACAACGGCAATAATTATAATCTGTGTGGGCCCAAGTGTCAATGGCAATAATGAAAATCTGTGTGGGCCATCTGTGTGGGCCCAAGTGGCAATGATCTTCTGTGTGGGTGCATGGACTTCGCAAGTCCCCCATGGGTCATGACTTTGAGGTATTGCCCTTAGCATATGTGTACGGTTCAGAGAGGTGGCCTGGGGGGCATTGCATTGTATTGCATGGCATTTCACTTGCATTGCATTTCATATCACTGCATAGCACATTCCCTGATTGATTCCTCGGTTGGAGATTTACTTGAGTTGTTGATTGCTTGTAAGGTATTTGTCACGACCCAAACCGATGAGCCATGATGAGTGCCTGATCTCTAGTGACCAAACACCCCTATACTCGTACCTAGAAAACAAGGGCCCATACATAACTCAAACTGAACTTATACTGACTCATGAAAAGATAACATCATAAACTCTGTACAATCATATATATATATATACATGTTGAAAGAATAGTGCAAGCCGACCAGGCCGCCACATGCTGTACACAAAAGAATAGAAGCCGACAAGGCTACATCATCTGTCGAATACATACAACTATCTACAGACCTCTACTGGAATAAAGCTGTAGAAAGAACGGGACAGGGCCCGTCATACCCATATGCATATACACCTCAAGATAATGGCATATCAAAATAGACTGCAGCTCCAGATCAAATAGAGCGCACTAACCACTGCTGGACCGCCTGTCTATCTACCTGAACCTGCAGGCATGAACGCAGCCCCCCGAACAATAGGGGAGTCAGTACGAATAATGTACTGAGTGTGTAAGGCATAAGAGTAACATAAGTATAAGCATAAGAATCATAACCGGAATCTGAAACTCAAAAGCCAAACTGACGGTCTGCATAGATTTGTATGAACAGGTATATGTAAGTATTTGCATAAATCAGTATAACTGACAATGCCTCTTGTCACGACCCAGCCCCGTAGGCCATGACTAGTGCCCGACCTGGACACCCGTATACATACCTATTAGATATAGTCAAACTGAAACTACGAACAATATGGAACTTTACAAAAGAACTCTGAAAGTTCATAGCGTCATCATATATGTATATTCAGATAAATTGTCTCCTGAGGAGTCACAACTGATCAAATCATAAAATGATACGCAAGCCGACAAGGCTGCCACTACACATCAATATCATGTCATATGCAAGCCGGCAAGGCTGCCACTACAGACGGACATCATATCATAGCACATCGTGTAGACACAGCTGAACAGAACTTATACACAACCCACACATATGCCTACAGACCTCTAAGAGTACTAATAGTGAAATATGACGGGACAGGGCCCCGTCGTACCCCTGGATAAACATACATATGCTGAGTAGAAATCCTATGCTGAAGGGTCACCAAACTTACTATCTGTACCTGCGGGCATGAAACGCAGCCCCCCCCCCCCCCCCCCCCCCCCCCCCCGAAGAAAGGGGGTCAGTACGGAATATGTACTGAGTATATAAAGCATGAAATACAGTAAAAGAATCATAGCCGAAATAGGGAGTAAAGAAGACAAGTACAATGTTCAGAATATCAAAACACTTGCCCTTTTGAAACATAAATCATGCATGTCAATATCATATATCATACCCGGCCCATTATGGGACTCGGTGAACATGGTCGCCACCCCGTCTTTGGCGCCATAACACAGCATAACTCCATAAACACAGCATAACTCCATCATATATATATATATATATATATATATATATATATATATATATACCGTACCCGGCCCTCTAGTGAGGGACTCGGTGAACAATGCAGTGAAACTGTGCACGATAACATACTCGGCCCGGGACTCGGTGAAAGACATATTGAGGTATGCACGAGCAGAGTAGTGAGCAACCATATGCAATTTAAAACATTATCAAGACTCAAACAGAATAAGAAGAAGGGGTTAACACCTGAGTATCAATAACGACAATCATATCAAATATCCCTCGAATGTCATCATAAATAATTTCGAAAGAACCTTAGGAATCACAGACACATGTCAACATAATATGAAATAGCTTATAGAAGTCAAGGACATCAGTTATCGTAGAGTTTCTAAGAATAGGAGCTTATATATATCGACTACTATCCAACGTATAGGAAATTGAAGAGGGAGGCTCAATCACTTAAGAGTTCTAACATCAAGAAGTGAATAAGAATCATGAATAACACTCGAAACTTATGAATAGAATTACCCCAAAGCTCATATCATTCATCACTTAAATCTAAGACATGCCAAGAGAAAGAAGAGACAGCTTTACATACCTGTTAGCGACTATTCGTAAATCCATTCGCCTCGTCGCTCTTTTAGCCTATTTAATATAAGAGTAAAGTTATCGTTAGTAACTATATTCTCTAGTTCGTAAATCCGTAGGCCATCGCTTATAGAACTTATTCTTTTAACTTATATTCCTCGTTTAGGGTTTTTCTCATTATTCAAGGACTTAACAAAAATCGGGCAGCATTTCCCCTATATATTCGCCTAACCTGAATTTCTAATTATCCTCCTGTCAACACAGAAATACCAACAACAACGATATACACATAAAATTCTCACAACTCAGCCCATAACAATTCTAAATCCATTTCAACCCACGATTTCACAAAATAACAATTTCATACATTTTCTTACTTCCAATTTCGTCCAACCCAATTTTATTAGCTCCATTACAATACTATTAACACAATTACACCATAGAACAAGAAAATCTTACCTTAATTTTTTCGGAGGAATTTCTACTCTTAATTGCTCCAATTTCGCAATTTCTTCTTCCTCGATTCAATATCCAATGTTGCTATCACCTCCTTTGTCACGACCCAACCCCGTAGGCCGTGACTAGTGCCCGTGCTGGACACCCAAACGTACCCAATAACCCAAACCAGCATATAAGCAGAATATTTAAATATAAAAATCAATTGGCGCTGCTAGATATCGCAGATGAACAGATATGGCACGTGGAAGACGATAAGGCCATCACAGATCGTAACAATTCAAAACATATACAGAACCCACATGTATGTCTACAGACCTCTACAGAACATACCAGAATCATAAGACGGGACAGGGCCCCGTCGTACCCCTGAATAATATACATATATACAATAGCAGAAGACTGTACCAAAATATAGGCTCTGGATAAAAGAGCGCTCCAAAATAGCAGAATAAGATCCTAAGTGGGCGGATCAGCAAACCTGTCGTCTGTACCTGCGCGGCATGAAAACACAGCCCCCGAAGAAAGGGGGTCAGTACGGAATGTGTACCGAGTATGTAAAGCATGGAGTACAGAAAATAAAACCATAACTGGGGCAATAGTACAGAAATAAATATATAATCCAAAATTTCCAAGGCGCTATTTCCAGATCACGAATCGTGTATACAGATTTCGGATGTCAGATAATGCGGGCCCGAAATATCGGGTCATATAAGCTGGAGTCACGTGTCAGAAGAAGTACAGACCCAGAATGTTAAAATGTTTGTTTTTCAGACACGGATCTTGTATACCGGCATCATAGGTCAGAGGAGATATAGGAAGTGATTAGCTTACCAACATATCAGAGTCATGCATAGGGCACAGGATCGTGGTCGCCACTCCTGCCTTTGGCGTCACCACATATCATATCTCAGAAGATTTTATATCTCCGAACATCTCCGTCAGATAACACATCATATCATAACCACGGTAACCCCGGGGACATATCACACGCCGGGGAACCGGACACATCATACTTCGTATCATATACACGGTAACCGGGGACGGACATATACCACAGTACCCCGGAACCGGACACATCATACTTCGGAATTCATGTATGGAACCCGGCCCCTGACAAGGGACTCGGCGACCCATCCGCACGATACATACCGGCCCGGGATCCGGTGAAAGGGAACATAGCACATGCACGAGCAGAATAGTGAGTAACTAAATGCACATAAATCGAGACTCGATAGAATGATCGAACGTTCCATCAGAATGTTCATAGCAGGTTATTTAAACAGAATGCTTATATCAGAACATTTATGTCAAAATACTTGTGTCGAAATACTCATATCAGAATACTTATGTCAAATTACTCGTATCGGAGTTAGTATGTGAAAGTTACGGACATTTCAAAGCAAATCCATACGACAGATCAATTCGAAGGAATCGAACGGTAGTTATAATGTACGTATACCTTTTGGATAGCACGATAGATTGTGTCGAAACAAAACCTCTGGAATTATTTTTGCATATCAAAATATATTATAAGACTCATCCTAATAATCAGACGTACTATCAGAACATTCGTAACAAATTACTCAAACAAAATACTTGTATCCGCATACTTATGTCGGAATGCTTATATCGAAGTACTTATATCAAAAAGGGCATATCGCGTGTCAAATCGTAATGATGTAGTCGGACAGGATCACGGTAAGCGTATGTCGGATATCATAATGAGTTACGGGAAAATAATCCTTCTTGGGTCGTTTTCATATTCCAAAATAGTTTACAAGGCTCAAGGGAATCATTAAAACAATTTTCCTTTAGTAGTTAGAAAGATAGTTGAAACGTTTCATTTTATATTGTTCGAAATTAAGGCAACAGTACAACAAGAGGCAACGCGGGAATAGTGGGAAACTGACTGCAACACAAAATTTCATACTTTTACAGAGACTCAGTAAAGTATTTAGAATAAGTATCATTAGTAGTTAAAATGTTTCCTTTTAAAATCGCTTGAAGTCAAGTTACAAATTGCAATAAGGGTGGAATCGGAAATAGTGGGCCCACCTCGGGCCAATCGAGGTGGCCAACACAAATTATGTGTAAGAAACTTTATGGAGTCGCTTATGAGGGTTTTAAGGTAATCGGATTTTGTTTACACAAGTTCTAGGTATTTCGAAAAATTTCCTAGCCAATTGCAACATAATTAGTTCAATTCCACTGAATGGAAAAAGGGGCAAATTTAGTCGCGGATTCCGAAGAGTAGAGTAGTCCCCGAGGTCCAAATTCAAACCTAATACATCTAGGACATGCCAAGAGAAAGAAAGGTGGAGCTTTACATACCTTTCTTGCCTTTTTACGCTCGCCAAACCTCAAACATCGTTTCGTCCGAAACCTACAAATGGTCACATTTACCAAATGTTACTATAAGGCTTTTGGCATCCAATCTTGAATTAGTACTTGTCTACCGAAATTTCGGCAGCACCTCCCCTATAAATACGACACCCCGAGAATTCAACTCGGCCAAAATAATTCAACAACAACCCAACAACAACACCAACAACAACAACAATCACAATAAATTACAATATGTCACAACTAAACTTCTTTCCAACATAATGCAATAGCTTTCATTCCGACTTCGCATTTTCAAATCAATACAAACATGATTATATTCATTACTAATCAAGATGATTACAATATAATTCGGAAACATTTCATATCATTTCCACAATATATTCACAAGATATACAAAATATACAACTTTCCACCAAAGCCATACTTCATTCAAAACTTCTAATCTTAACATACTTATTCATAACATGTTTCCATCTTCTAATTTTCATCAACAACCATCCCAACTTGCACCTTAACAACTTCATTTCCATAATATCATAAAATTATACTAAGATGACCTATCCTTCTACATTCCATTTCTATACCAACTTAAACCATTTAACCATCATTTGCATTATAATGATCACAACAACACAACTAACATATTAAACAAAATTAATTCATTTCCATTTCAACTTCCACATACCACACGGCCATACCCTATATTTCCAACTTCAACCAATTTCATTTCCAATACAAATTCCACCATAACCACAACTAGATTACAACATGAAATTCAACTCACATTGTCTATACATTAACACACACACACGGCCACATGTTCATATGCATACCCACTTTGCAAACTTCCATATTTCTATGATTTCTACTCATTTCCACATATTACAACATAAACAAACCTTCATAACATATAAAAGGAGATGAAATCTTACCTTTCTTCACAACTTCTCCCCTTAACTAAGGTTGGGATTTTATTCCAAAGAGTGATTCTCTCCTTCCAACAATCATACCATGTTGAAGAGGGCCTTCAAATTAGTGGAAATACATGAAGAAATAATTTTTTGGACAAGATTTATGATCTTCCTTTTTCTCCTTCTTTGGCCGAAATTGGGGTGGTCTTTTTGTTCTTCAAGTTTCTTGAATTTTCTATGGGTTGAAGACTTAGTCATCTTTTATAAATTGGTCAAATGAATTAATTTTAAATGGGCTTGGGCCATTCATCTTATGGCCGGCCACCCTATGCTCTTGGGCCTCTCCTTCTAATTTTTTTTTTAGCCCAATTGCTTATGAGCCACATTTTATAATTCACGAAACTAATTTCCGAAATTTCAATTTTGCCCTTAGCCTCCCTCAATATTTCCGTGTCAATATTTTTCATACACAAGACATATATATTGAATAAAATCAAATATAGCCTTATTGCTTACAAATCAAATTTATTTCGAATTTTCCGAGTATGCCAACATACGGGATATAACATCCTCCCCCCCCCCCCCCCCCTTTAGAACATTCGTCCTCGAATGTTCAGCTAACCTTATGGGGTCTCATGATATTTCGAGGAGGTCTTTGCCCTCCCTTCAGAGTGTTCCAAATGGTACAATTACTATTCCCCTTTACGTACTTGCTTCATTTTTATTCCCGAACATCGTTGTACTAGAATTTTTCCAGCCTTAGCTAGTGGTGGAACTGGTATCATTCTACTTTGTAATATCTGTACCACGTCTTTCGCTTGTCTCCTAAATTTCGTTCAGTCAATGTCTTCCGTATATCGCAACACTGACTACCGGGGCCCACCTGCCGATCGATACACTCATAAATGGGGTGTCATATACATACATATACATTTACTACCATTTCGCTTACAAATCATTCCCCAAACGCTTATTCAAACTTACTCTCATCTCAAAGTTACGTTGCTCGGTCCTCTTTCCCATCGGCCTATTCTACCTTAATATACCCGACCGCTCTAGGGTTTCTAGTCGCTCCGCATATTCTAATTTCCTTTGGATCATCCTAACTCCCTATTTGGCTCTTATATCTACATTTATGAAAATTTCAGTACATTTCCCAGGGGGTCACCCATCCCAGAATTTCTCTGGCTCTAGCACGCTTAACCCCGGAACTTTAGTGAATTTTGCTACATTAGTGCTGATATAATCGCGTTCACTACCCCGCACGAGCTTTGTCACCTAATTTGAGGCAGCTCGGGGTCCTAACAATTTTTGAAAGGTTCTCGCAGCGGGTCCTACTCTGATACAGAGAGGGCCCTTTATTTTCCTGATGATGTAACTACTACGTTAGCCTTTTTGATTTTCAACATTCACTTTTTATCTGCGTATACAATTACTTTAGACAGTTCTATCGATTTGGGCCTTATCTCCGTTTTACTAGCAATCGGGGAAAAAATATATGATAAAGCAGAATCTGGATCAACCAGTGCATATATATATTTCAGAAAACGATTGACAGTATACCTGTAACCATGTCTGGTGACGCCTCTGGGTCCTGTCGGTGAGCCAAAGAATATACGCGGTTTGAAGGACCGCTGAAACTGGGAGCTCCGCCACGACCTCTGCCGCGGCTCGCTGGTGTCGACATACCCTTCCCCGTAGGGCGTATGGCTGCAGAAGGGGAAGATGAGCCAACAGCTGAACCAGTGAGCTGGGCTGAACCACCTGGACCGCCCCTATACGGACACTCCCTCATCGTATGGCCTTGACAGCCACAAGTAAAACAGGCGCCAGTGGCACGATGACACTCACCAGGGTGACGCCTCCTGCAATGAGGACACCGAGGTATGGATGGCCCCATCTGACTGAAACTCCCATTTACTCACGAACTCGAAGCCATGGAGTTCTGGCCTGCTTCTGAGTACCCTGGGCTATCAAATCTCCGGCCTGTAAACTGTGGAGGTGCGCTCTGTGCCGGCTGCCAAGACGGTCTGCTAGCCAGCTGATCTTGCCCTCTTGGGCCGTCTCCGATCCTGGCTCCTATCGGGCTGCTGTCCCCTATGCCGGTCCTCCATACCCTGGGCGTGTGCCTGTATACGGGCAATATCCATACCGGACTGAGCGGCCAACACCAAACAACTGTCGACCAAATAATCGTCCAGTCCCACGATATACCGGTGCATCCTATCAGTCATAGTAGCTACCATAGCAGGTGCATACCTAGCCAATGAGTCAAACTCCAGGCTATACTCCCGGACCTTCCTACCATTCTGTCTCAATAGCAAAAATCTGTCGGCCCTAGCCCGCCGTAGCTCCGGAGGCAGAAAATGGCTAAGAAAAGCCTCAGAAAACTCATCCCAGACTGCTGGGGGAGCGTCGTCGCCTCTGGCCAACTCCCAAGACTCGTACCAATTAGCTGCTACATCATACAACCGGTACGAAGCCAACTCGACTGACTCTGTCGCAGAAGCCTTAATCAAGTATAACGTGCGCCGCATCTTCCTGATAAACTCCTCGGGATCCTCCTCGGGCTTTGTCCCGAAGAACTCTGGAGGACCACAGGTCAGGAACTCACGAGCTCTCGAACTATCACGTCTGTCTGCCCGATCCCCTCTCAATCCGTGGCCCTGAACCTGTCCCGCCACAAGTCTGGTCAGCAACTGGGCCGCCTCTCTCATAGCCTGATCCTCAGTCCCTGGCCGTGGGGCTGGAGGCTCAGGTACTGGAATCTCGGGAGCTGGCGGTGGAGCCGCCCCCCGATCTGCAGCTGCTGCTGCTCCAATCTCCTCTAAGTGTGGCGGTGTAGAAGAGCCCTCTGTCTTGGGCAAAATCTCAGGAGCAATATGTGCATGGGCCCTGGTAGTCCTCTGGGCCCGACTAGTCTCTCCCACAGCTGCTGACTTGGCCTTTTGGGCCGCTGTCGCCTTTTTTGGAGGCATAACTGCAATTATAACATTTCGTTAGGGAGGAGTCATCCTGATAACACAGCTCTATCGCACGATCTAGGACAGAAAGAAGGGTAGTATCCTAAATGCCCTGTAGCCTCCTGTTTATAGGTGTGGTGCACAACACACCGATAAACAAGACTCTACTAGACACGGTCTGTAGACATTCCGAGGACGGACCGCTCTGATACCACTTCTGTCACGACCCAACCCCGTAGGCCGTGACTAGTGCCCGTGCTGGACACCCAAACGTACCCAATAACCCAAACCAGCATACAAGCAGAATATTTAAATATAAAAATCTATTGGCGCTGCTAGATATCGCAGATGAACAGATATGGCACGTGGAAGCCGATAAGGCCATCACAGATCGTAACAATTCAAAACATATACAGAACCCACATGTATGTCTACAGACCTCTACAGAACATAACAGAATCATATGACGGGACAGGGCCCCGTCGTACCCCTGAATAATATACATATATACAATAGCAGAAGACTGTACCAAAATATAGGCTCTGGATAAAAGAGCGCTCCAAAATAGCAGAATAAGATCCTAAGCGGGCGGATCAGCAAACCTGTCGTCTGTACCTGCGCGGCATGAAAACGCAGCCCCCGAAGAAAGGGGGTCAGTACGGAATGTGTACCGAGTATGTAAAGCATGGAGTACAGAAAATAAAACCATAAGTGGGGCAATAGTACAGAAATAAATATATAATCCATAATTTCCAAGGCGCTATTTCCAGATCACAAATCGTGTATACAGATTTCGGATGTCAGATAATGCGGGCCCGAAATATCGGGTCATATAAGCTGGAGTCACGTGTCAGAAGAAGTACAGACCCAGAATGTTAAAATGTTTGTTTTTCAGACACGGATCTTGTATACCGGCATCATAGGTCAGAGGAGATATAGGAAGTGATTAGCTTACCAAAATATCAGAGTCATGCATAGGGCACAGGAACGTGGTCGCCACTCCTGCCTTTGGCGTCACCACATATCATATCTCAGAAGATTTCATATCTCCGAACATCTCCGTCACATAACACATCATATCATAACCACGGTAACCCCGGGGACATATCACACGCCGGGGAACCGGACACATCATACTTCGTATCATATACACGGTAACCGGGGACGGACATATACCACAGTACCCTGGAACTGGACACATCATACTTCGGAATTCATGTATGGAACCCGGCCCCTGACAAGGGACTCGGCGACCCATCCGCACGATACATACCGGCCCGGGATCCGGTGAAAGGGAACATAGCACATGCACGAGCAGAATAGTGAGTAACTAAATGCACATAAATCGAGACTCGATAGAATGATCGAACGTGCCATCAGAATGTTCATAGCAGGTTATTTAAACAGAATGCTTATATCAGAACATTTATGTCAAAATACTTGTGTCGAAATACTTATATCAGAATACTTATGTCAAATTACTCGTATCGGAGTTAGTATGTGAAAGTTACGGACATTTCAAAGCAAATCCATACGACAGATCAATTCGAAGGAATCGAACGGTAGTTATAATGTACGTATACCTTTTGGATAGCACGATAGATTGTGTCGAAACAAAACCTCTGGAATTATTTTTGCATATCAAAATATATTATAAGACTCATCCTAATAATCAGACGTACTATCAGAACATTCGTAACAAATTACTCAAACAAAATACTCGTATCCGCATACTTATGTCGGAATGCTTATATCGAAGTACTTATATCAAAAAGGGCATATCGCGTGTCAAATCGTAATGATGTAGTCGGACAGGATCATGGTAAGCGTATGTCGGATATCATAATGAGTTACGGGAAAATAATCCTTCTTGGGTCGTTTTCATATTCCAAAATAGTTTACAAGGATCAAGGGAATCATTAAAACAATTTTCCTTTAGTAGTTAGAAAGATAGTTGAAACGTTTCATTTTATATTGTTCGAAATTAAGGCAACAGTACAACAAGAGGCAACGCGGGAATAGTGGGAAACTGACTGCAACACAAAATTTCATACTTTTACAGAGACTCAGTAAAGTATTTAGAATAAGTGGGAAACTTGCCTTTTTACGCTCGCCAAACCTCAAACATCGTTTCGTCCTAAACCTACAAATGGTCACATTTACCAAATGTTACTATAAGGCTTTTGGCATCCAATCTTGAATTAGTACTTGTCTACCGAAATTTCGGTAGCACTTCCCCTATAAATACGACACCCCGAGAATTCAACTCGGCCAAAATAATTCAACAACAACCCAACAACAACACCAACAACAACAACAATCACAATAAATTACAATATGTCACAACTAAACTTCTTTCCAACATAATGCAATAGCTTTCAATCCGACTTCGCATTTTCAAATCAATACCAACATGATCATATTCATTACTAATCAAGATCATTACAATATAATTCGGAAACATTTCATATCATTTCCACAATATATTCACAAGATATACAAAATATACAACTTTCCACCAAAGCCATAATTCATTCAAAACTTCTAATCTTAACATACTTATTCATAACATGTTTCCATCTTCTAATTTTCATCAACAACCATCCCAACTTGCACCTTAACAACTTCATTTCCATAATATCATAAAATTATACTAAGATGACCTATCCTTCTACATTCCATTTCTATACCAACTTAAACCATTTAACCATCATTTGCATTATAATGATCACAACAACACAACTAACATATTAAACAAAATTAATTCATTTCCATTTCAACTTCCACATACCACACGACCATACCTTATATTTCCAACTTCAACCAATTTCATTCAACTTTCATTTCCAATACAAATTCCACCATAACCACAACTAGATTACAACATGAAATTCAACTCACATTGTCTATACATTAACACACACACACGACCACATGTTCATATGCATACCCACTTTGCAAACTTCCATATTTCTATGATTTCTACTCATTTCCACATATTACAACATAAACAAACCTTCATAACATATAAAAGGAGATGAAATCTTACCTTTCTTCACAACTTCTCCCCTTAACTAAGGTTGGGATTTTATTCCAAAGAGTGATTCTCTCCTTCCAACAATCATACCATGTTGAAGATGGCCATCAAATTAGTGGAAATACATGAAGAAATAATTTTTTGGACAAGATTTATGATCTTCCTTTTTCTCCTTCTTTGGCCGAAATTGGGGTGGTCTTTTTGTTCTTCAAGTTTCTTGAATTTTCTATGGGTTGAAGACTTAGTCATCTTTTATAAATTGGTCAAATGAATTAATTTTAAATGGGCTTGGGCCATTCATCTTATGGCCGGCCACCCTATGCTCTTGGGCCTCTCCTTCTAATTTTTTTTTTGAGCCCAATTGCTTATGAGCCACATTTTATAATTCACGAAACTAATTTCCGAAATTTCAATTTTGCCCTTAGCCTCCCTCGATAATTTCGCGTCAATATTTTTCATACACAAGACATATATATTGAATAAAAATCAAATATAGCCTTATTGCTTACAAATCAAATTTATTTCGAATTTTCCGAGTATGCCAACATACGGGATATAACATCCTTGAACTTGTAATTCACTTGAATTTGATCCAAATATTCAAAGATAACAATCTTTTTTCACCACCATGGCTGGCCGAGAGCAGCCATGGCTGATTTCCTTTCTCTTTGTTTTTTTGAATTTTTTGTGAAAAAGTTGTAAAAATGAAACTTATTCACTAAATCTCATGTATATATATGCTTGATCCTAGGGGGACACGTGTCCCCCCCCCCCCCTTGTGAGTCATTGTTCCACTTTCTTGAACATATTTTATTTATTTATATATATATATATATATTTAAATAATTAATTTCGGGTGGGGCCCACTTTAATAATTAAGCTTAATTAATTTAATTAATCACTAATTATCATTTAGTAATCTAATCACAATTAATTAATTCCTAATCTCAAATAATATTTTTACACTAAATAAAATTTATAAACAATTTATGTGCTTAATTAAAATTGAAAATTGAAGGTTCCTATTTCATGTCCGGAAATAATCCTGTCTTTAACTTGAGTCGATTTGCTTGCGAATAATTCGACGTATGAAAATACGGGGTATAACATCCTTCCCCCCTTTAGAACATTCGTCCTCGAATGTTGGACTGATTCTGAATTCCCAATACTTTCTCAAGTGTTCTCTTAGTTAATTATGCCCTTCACATACCTCTTCCGTTTGTCGATTCTCTTTAATTCATTATAACGCATTCCAGGTCATTACATAGTCATTCCTGTAATATCTCCTCTTTCTGTTGCTTCCCGAGGTAATTATTCCACGTCGTTATCTTTGCTCTTCTCTTTATTTCATAGTTGGTTGTCAGCTGTATTTCGAGCTGTTCTGCTGAAGTGTTACTGTCTTTCTTGTCTGCATACTATTCAGTTGTATTGTCACTGATTGTTTCAGACTTGTACTCATGGTGCACGTAGTCATAACTCGACGCTTTTTCTTTCTATACTCACTCCTTTAAGATGATGTATCATTCACTTCACTTTACCTTCTTATCTTTAAACATGATGTTGTGACGCGCAGACATCCTCCATCGATTCATTAGACATTAATATCCCTGGAGTATTGGATGCCTCTGGTAACCTGTAGACCCTTCACAGGTTCTACGAGTAAAACGAAATTTCCCAGAGGGTATCATTTTTGTACTCTAATATCCTTGCTTTACTCCGCTGTGACAGTCCGTATTCTGGAATCCTCAGCCTTATGTGTCACTTTCTGACTTTCATTTGAAGGTCTTTAACTATCACTCGTTTTCACTTCTTGATCTCGATCTTTAGGGTTGGTTATCAAATAACGCTAGGGTCCCCTCATATCATAACTTTACTGTCATCCAGTAACCAGTAACCCGTTTGTTCTGATTGTCTCGGTTAAATCATTTCGTAATTTCCTTTACCCTAACTGTCAATACTTTGTGTCAGCCCGTATTCTGGAATCCTCAGCCTTATGTGTCACTTTCTGACTTTCATTTGAAGGTCTTTAACTATCACTCGTTTTCACTTCTTGATCTAGATCTTTAGGGTTGGTTATCAAATAACGCTAGGGTCCCCTCATATCATAACTTTACTGTCATCCAGTAACCAGTAACCCGTTTGTTCTGATTGTCTCGGTTAAATCATTTCGTAATTTCCTTTACCCTAACTGTCAATACTTTAGGCATATTATCTCGTGTCGTTTCTCTATTTTTGACTCAAACTCTTCAATTGCCCCTTTACTCAAATTTGCTTTTAATTCTCCTATCATGCATCCTATTGCAATCTTTACACGAGTATGTGTAGGTGCTCAAATCCGCCCGGAAAATACCTTATCGTCGCCTCGCTAGTCTTTATGTAGACCCTATATTCTTCTCTTATATCTTTCAATTGATATCAAGGCTCAACTATGTCTTTTGCCCTCAGTAGTAATTATCTCTCCGTAGTTTTGCCTCAAACCATCTTAGACCTTTCCTTGATGTATCCAAAACATCGCAACCGCATTGTTGTTACTGAATTCTTACTCTTCGTATCAAGTATTCGCTTGGTCTCATTCTTAGCATACAAATATTCGTAGGTTGCATAACTCTTCTTGTACAATTCGTACAAAGTGCATGCAATCTTAGTCATAGTCTTTCCTTCTCCTGGTTTATTCTACTCTACATATCTTATTGTACTAACACTCACTTGCTGTCTATTTCTCCATACTCCTTTCCCTTCCTCTATTTACCATTCGGTTTTCTCATATCTTACTATAGGAGAGGTTTCCTATCCTTTCTCCTTTGCTACTTATATGTCACAATATCATTAGCCAATAACTCCGTTGCCAATATCTTAACCTCTAATCCAATATAGCATTGCTATCCGTCATAACATTTCTTAAGTTATTCGTTACCATTCTCTTGTCGTATTCTCCCTTTTCATAAGCACCCATCTTCTGGTGTCATATTATCCAAGATCTTTTCCAATAATTCTCAGCACTGTCTCAAATACCATATTGGCTTCTATCCGTTTATCGCTGGCTTTCAGATCTTACCAACGTGTTTCAACATGGGATCTCACTTGAAATTTAAGCATCCATATCAAATATATTGTAGCGTCAATCGTTTCCATCTTACACTTACTTTGCTCTTACCCGCTTCCCCCCTTTGGGGTTGTACTTATACCATTATTTGTTTATATTCTGCTCTATGTCCCCATTTTCAATCTCAAATTCATCTTACTCTTTTCCAATTCACTTGGTATACTGTATCATATCCATGTCCTTTCTTTATAATGTATAACTTTGATTATCCTCGTACGAGACTTTAACAAAATCACAAAGTGACGAGAACCATTCTATATATAGTATAAAATCTTATCTGATAATCTGTACTTGAGTAATGCAATCAATGCAGCAACTCATCCAAGGCCACATTCCACTTACTCCAATCAATAATTAATTAGTTCCTGTAGTCATTCCAAATTCCCAAATTGGTAGCACTTATATTCCGATGATAAGTGTCCAAAGTCCTTTTTGTAAAATTATCTTTATCCCAACTTGTATCATCTGGTTCCTCTAATGAATTTACAATACATCATTTGTTCCTCAACCTACAGTCCCTATCCTTTAAGGATTTCACTATTCCCGAGGTGAAGTCGTATACATATAGCACTTTTATATGCCTTATGCTCTTTTACCCTTGTTGTGTACCCGGTACCAACTTCTAACTTATTCAAAATTGAATCAAGTTCGTCTTAATAATGGTCTTATCTTATCACCTTGTTGTCGTATACACCTTTAAGTTCGTAGCTATATATTTCTCTTTTATTTTTATTTTTTTATTCGTACTCAATCTATTACGTCTGCCTTGGGTGCTTCCTTTAGTATTCCTTTCATTTCTCCAGTCTATGTCCATCTTTTATTTTGTGCACGAGGAATCTCATGCTACTCCTGTATCCTTCGATAAACACTATTTCTACATAACCCCTTTCTCATTTTCAAAACATATTCTGTTCATCCCAATTTTTTTTTTCTATTTTTTTTAAATTATGATTGCCCTGTTGGGCCTTTTATTTAATATAAATGAAAGCCCAAAGAAACAAAAGGTCAGGCCAAAAAACGAGCCCAACCTAAATGCAAAACAAAAAAAGAAACAAAAACGAAACAAAATTAGCAATTTCCTAAATGAAATTTGTGCCCTAAATTTTCGGCTCTCTCTCTTCCTTGGAGGTGTTCCCCCTCTCCTTGCCGCCGACCTGTGAAAGATCTCCGATGGCGATGATGCACAGCTCGGGTTATCAGTGAGTGGCTCTGCTATCTTTGGTTTTTGTTCCTTTCCCTGTATATTCAAACTGAAATCCTTCTCTTTTTAAACCTGTATGACCTATTTGTTCTTATCGTACCGGTCCTTCCTGGCATTCATTCTGTCTCGTTGCTCATCTTCCTTTAGGTTGGTCTTTCACAATTCTGTCGCTTATATTACTCGTTTTCTTAGCTATACTCGTCATAACACATCGCTGCACTGTAATCCCACTCGCTTTCTTCTTTTCTTCTTCCTTCTATTATCCCCTTCTCTTCCTGCGCTCGCTTTCACTTTCGTTACCATTTGATCTCTATTCTGAAATTTCCCCATAGGACTCTGTAAGTCTTTCATATTCATTCTACATTTTCTTTTCCGTTTCATACTAATCACATCATATCCTTTAGTTACTTCCTTGCTAGGCTTTACTCATCTCTATTACAATCCTTATGGTACTCACATTACATCCTGTTCGTAATCCATCCTATAACGTAACACTTCTTGCTCTTATTCACGATTCTTACTATGTTTTAATTACACTCTGTGGACTAGGAGTACTAAACCCATTACCCTTTCTGATCGATCTTACCCTTAATATCTCACATGCTGTCTTATCAATACCTTCATAATTCGTCATAACTCTTCCTCCTCCGTACTTTTATCTCAATCATACTATTACTCCTTTCAACTATAAACTCGTCGTAATTTATCCCTACTGATCGGTTCACTCGAAACCTTAATAAAATGTTCTGTTATGAGTTGCCACCTTTTTATAAATCATCCCCTAGTATCACAAGCCCTTGCGAATCATCCTAGCATTTCATCAATAACACGTGGAACACATGATCCAGGACAGCTCATAAGTTTAAGTTTTCCTTCCACAAATTCCATCTCCAATTAGTTGATTAAGAACTAATAAAATGTTACTATGAAGCATTCTCCAACCACCACCAGAAGAAAACTAGAATCCAACAAGCACCACAGGACTTCTTAGTGCAAAATGTGGTTGGAACATATCCTGGTCCGTCCAAATGAATTCCAAACTTTGTTGCTCATATATGCTTTTTCGAAATAACATTTTCCAGATAAGAATGGTGCCCTTTACGGATAACATGGAGGGTATCTCTTAAAGCTTTAGTCCAACATATCAAATTTACCCCATCGGTATCGATTTTCAAGACATATTATGAACTTATATCTCATTCTCTCCCTTTTTCCTATTTCTGGGAAAATTTGGGCAGAGTTTCCTCTATACTTCTTACTATCCCAAAACTTGCACGCAGGAAATACCAACCATGCCTCACAGGGCCAACATATATACATATATATCAAAGCGAATCATAGCCACACAGGGCTCCTACTTTCCAGTAAAAAGTATAAAGGTGTAGGGACTTACCTCACATATCGCACCTCGAGACGTACCTGGTCCTTTAATGGTCTGTTCTGTTATACTTTCCTATCCACCTTTTCTTTCATCCTCCAACTTTACATTCAATCATATTTCAATATTCTTACCTTATACGACATGCCTCTTTCGCACTGTTACTTACCTGTGTACTTTGTAACTTCCAATATCATCGGTCGCTTTCTTCTGCTGATGTAGTTCTTCAGCTGAAATCAAAGGTTAGTATAAAGAATTTCATTTCCTATGGCTGGGCTCTATCGCACGATCTTAGATATGAAAGAAAGGTAACATC
This sequence comes from Lycium barbarum, assembly GCF_019175385.1. NCBI lineage: Eukaryota > Viridiplantae > Streptophyta > Magnoliopsida > Solanales > Solanaceae > Lycium > Lycium barbarum. The sequence goes on from NC_083344.1 coordinate 86,221,309, forward strand.
CTTAATGTCCTGTAGCTTCCTGTTTATAGATGTGGTGCACAACACACCGATAAACAAGACTCTACTAGACACGGTCTGTAGACACTCCGAGGATGAACTGCTCTGATACCACTTTTGTCACGACCCAACCCCGTAGGCCATGACTAGTGCCCGACCTGGACACCCGTATACATACCTATCAGATATAGTCAAACTGAAACTACGAGCAATATGGAACTTTACAAAAGAACTCCGAAAGTTCATAGCGTCATCATATATGTATATTTAGATAAATTTTCTCCTGAGGAGTCACAATTGATCAAATCATAAAATGATACGCAAGCCGACAAGGCTGCCACTACACATCAATATCATGTCATATGCAAGCCGGCAAGGCTGCCACTACAGACGGACATCATATCATAGCACACCGTGTAGACACAGCTGAACAAAACTTATACACAACCCACACATATGTCTACAGACCTCTAAGAGTACTAACAGTGAAATATGACGGGACAGGGCCCCGTCGTACCCTTGGATAAACATACATATATATATATATATCATAATATCTGTACCAAAATTCTAAACTCTGGAACAACGGAGCTCTCCAAGACAACTGAGTAGAAGTCCTATGCTGAAGGGTCACCAAACTGACTATCTGTACCTGCGGGCATGAAACACAGCCCCCCCCCCCCCCTGAAGAAAGGGGGTTAGTACGGAATATGTACTGAGTATATAAAGCATGAAATACAGTAAAAGAATCATAGCCGAAATAGGAAGTATAGAAGACAAGTACAATGTTCAGAATATCAAAACACTTGCCCTTTTGAAACATAAATCATGCATGTCAATATCATATATCATACCCGGCCCATTATGGGACTCGGTGAACATGGTCGCCACCCCATCTTTGGCGCCATAACACAGCATAACTCTATAAACACAGCATAACGCCATAACACAGCATAACTCCATAACACAGCATAACTCCATAAACACAGCATAACGCCATAACACAACATAACTCCATAAACACAACATAACGCCATAACACAGCATAACTCCATAACACAGCATAACTCCATAAACACAGCATAACGCCATAACACAGCATAACTCCATAAACACAGCATAACGCCATAACACAGCATAACACCATAAACACAGCATAACTCCATTATATATATATATATATATATATATATATATATATATATATATATATATATATACCGTACCCGACCCTCTAGTGAGGGACTCGGTGAACAATGCAATGAAACTGTGCACGATAACATACCCGGCCCGGGACTCGGTGAAAGACATATTGAGGTATGCACGAGCAGAGTAGTGAGCAACCATATGCAATTTAAAACATTATCAAGACTCAAACAGAATAAGAAGAAGGGGTTAACACCTGAGTATCAATAACGACAATCATATCAAATATCCCTCGAATGTCATCATAAATAATATCGAAATAACCTTAGGAATCACAGACACATGTCAGCATAGTATGAAATAGCTTACAGAAGTCAAGGACATCAGTTATCGTAGAGTTTCTAAGAATAGGAGCTTATATATATCGACTACTATCCAACGTATAGGAAACTGAAGAGGGAGGCTCAATCACTTAAGAGTTCTAACATCAAGAAGTGTATAAGAATCATGAATCACACTCGAAACTTATGAATAGAATTACCTCAAAGCTTATATCATTCATCACTTAAATCTAAGACATGCCAAAAGAAAGAAGGGACAGCTTTACATACCTGTTAGCGACTATTCGTAAATCCGTTCGCCTCGTCGCTCTTTTAGCCTATTTAATATAAGAGTAACGTTATCGTTAGTAACTATATTCTCTAGTTCGTAAATCCGTAGGCCATCGCTTATAGAACTTATTCTTTTAACTTATATTCCTCGTTTAGGGTTTTTCTCATTATTCAAGGACTTAACAAAAATCGGGCAGCATTTCCCCTATATATTCGCCTAACCCGAATTTCTAATTGTCCTTCTGTCAACACAGAAATACCAACAACAACGATATACACATAAAATTCTCACAACTCAGCCCATAACAATTCTAAATCCATTTCAACCCACGATTTCACAAAATAACAATTTCATGCATTTTCTTACTTCCAATTTCGTCCAACCCAATTTTATTAGCCCCATTACAATACTATTAACACAATTACACCATAGAACAAGAAAATCTTACCTTAATTTTCTCGGAGGAATTTATACTCTTAATTGCTCCGATTTCACAATTTGTTTTTCTTCGATTCAATATCCAATGTTGCTATCACCTCCTTGAACTTGTAATTCACTTGAATTTGATCCAAATATTCAAAGATAACAATATTTTTTCACCACCATGGCTGGCCGAGAGCAGCCATGGCTGATTTCCTTTCTTTTTTTTTTTTTTTTTGAATATTTTGTGAAAAAGTTGTAAAAATGAAACTTATTCACTAAATCTCATGTATATATATGCTTGATCCTAGGGGGACACGTGTCCCCCACCCCCCCCCCCCCCCCCCCGCCCCCCGTGAGTCATTGTTCCACTTTATTGAACATATTTTATTTATTTATATATATATATATTTTTATTTATTTATTTTTAAAATAATTAATTTCGGGTGGCCCACTTTAATAATTAAGCTTAATTAATTTAATTAATTTAATTAATTACTAATTCTCATTTAGTAATATAATCACAATTAATTAATTCCTAATCTCCAATAATATTTTTACACTAAATAAAATTTATAAACAATTTATGTGCTTAATTAAAATTGAAAATTAAAGGTTCCTATTTCATGTCCGGAAATAATCCTGTCTTTAACTTGAGTCGATTTGCTTGCGAATAATTCGACGTATGAAAAAACGGGGTATAACACCTCTGTGGGCGCATAATCTGCATGCTCTCAATGATAATCATGCTCATAATGATCATCATGCTCATGTATATAAATATAGGTCATAATGCCGAGGAACGTTCAGCCCATCCATTATCTCATATCCCATCGGCCTCTCCGCGACCATCATCATCATCATCATATACATTGCTGCCGAAAGTGCAGCCCGATCTATATATCATCATCATGGTGCACCAGCTGATCAGGTGGTAATGCGTATATAATGCCTATCCCTTTCCCCATACCCCCATATACATATAATATTCGCGTATATAACGCCTTCTGGTCATAGGTCAATATGCATATGAATATATGAATGCAATGCATGTATAAACTGAATACATAGAACTCTCGGAGTGACACAATGTTGTACTGTCTCCGATGAACACCTTTTTTAGCTAACATCATCAATATAAAAAATCTCAGGACCCATGAATAGAAGGAACAATCATAAACGGGGTATAGGAACATCAAAGACTGAAGTACACCTAATGCTTCTATGAGTAGAGTAATATGGAATCTTGTTTACTCGCTTGTTCGTTCATATCGTAAGATCATGCCAAAAATGAAGGAAAGGATATCCTTAACATACCTTAGAATTTCCTTATCCAATTAACGTTCTCCTTCCAATTCGCAAAGTCTACATTAATGAGGATCATACTAAGGTTAAGTCTTGGAAAACACTCTTAAGCTCAAACTAGCATAATTAACGAGTTAACGAAATTTGGGCAGCACCTCCCTTATAATATCAACTTCCACCATATGACAAAAAAACTCCCAAACAACAACAATAACAACATCCATAATATCACAATCAAGAAGTTATATTCTATTTAATCCCAAATTTAGCCAAAATCCCCTTTTTGATTCACCTCACAGTCATCTTCTTCATTACACTATTCATGGCTTCTCCACTTTAATTCATTTCCTTTCTAAGGAGTAGTAAACCTTTACCTCAACCCAACCATAAGAATAATATGGGAAACATATCTTGTAATCAAATAACTTCACCTTTCTCAACTTCCTCCAAGCCCAGGTTCACCACAACTTTGAAGAAAAACAAGAACAACCACCTTCCTTAGATTACCCTTGAGCTCTTGATGTTGATCTTCTTTCTTGATGATATGGAAAGGTGTGGAGGGTTACGGAACCTTCAAAAGCTCTCATAAAGACTCTATAAAGGTAGGGAAATAAGTGAGAGAAGGTGGAAATGAATTTGGGGTCGTTTGGTTTTAAAAAGATGGCCAAATCACACCCCGAACAACTTTCCGAAGAGTATGCGGCTTAGCTCATATCTCTTCCTCAAGGTGATTCTAGGCAATGCATAGCTCAAATGATACAAAATTTGCCAAAACATGGCTTAACCTTAACTTCCTCCGATGAACTTACTTCTTTAGCCTCAAATGCCTTTGGAATCTTAATTAGAATCATCAAACATCCTTCTTAACCTTACAAGGGCTTCATGACAACTTTAGGTTTTCATTGGCATGTTCATAATGCGAGTGACACGAAATTCAAAGGTGTAACATTCTTCCCCCCTTAAGAACATTCATCCCTGAATGTTAAGCTCTCAAGGATCCTATAAAATTTAGCCAGAGTTTCTCTTGTAAATGTACCAATCCATCCTGCACACAGCAACCCAAAATAATGCCTCACAGGGCCACATACTAAAACATACAACACCATGGCCTCACACGACCCATCACAATAACCACAAATCAATACTATGGCCTCACACGACTGATCACAACACCTATAAATAAAACAATACCTGGGGATGATGATGATTCACATTGAGTCTCCTTGAATGACTGAAACAAGTACGGGTACTTTGTCTTCATCTCCTCTGCAGCTTCCCAAGTCATCTCTTCAACATCATTGTTCCTCCAAATCACTTTAACAGAAGCTACATCCTTAGTCCGCAATCGACAAACTTGTCTATCCAATTTATCCATATAGACCTCCCATACGATAACTTCTCGATCACCTGGATATCATCTACTAGTACCACTCTCGAAGGGTCACCTATACACTTACGGAGCATGGACACATGAAATACCAGATGTGCAGACTTCAACTAGGAAGGTAGCTCCAACTCGTATGCTACTTTACCCACTGTACGAATAATTCTATATGGTCCTATGTATAGAGGCCTCAATTTTCCTTTCTTTCCAAATGTCGTTACTCCTTTCACAGGCGAAACTTCCAGGAAGACCCAATCGTCTGCCTCAAACTCTAACTTGCGTCGCCAATTATCCGCATAGAATTTCTGTCGACTCTGTGCTGCTAGCAATCTTTCCTGAATCATTTTCACCTTATCAACTACTTGATGAATTAAATCTGGGCCCACTAACTTGTTTTCTCCAATATCAAACCACCATATAGGGTATCTACATCTCCGTCCATACAAAGCCTCATAAGGAGTCATTTGGATACTGGAATGATAACTGTTATTGTAGGAAAACTCGATAAGAGGTAAATGATCATTCCAACTGCCTTGAAAATCAAGTACACAAGCTCTCAACATATCCTCAAGTGTTTGTGTAGTATACTCCGCATTTCCATCTGTCTGCGGGTGAAATGCAGTACTAAGACTCACCTGAGTCCCCAATCCATTCTGAAAAGATTTCCAGAAGTTAGCTGGGAGTTGTGCTCCCCTATCTGAAATAATGGTTGTAGGAACACCGTGAAGTCGCACAATCTCTCTAAGGTAGAGCTTTGCATAATCATCAGCTGTATAAGTAGTTCTGACAGGTAGGAAATGAGCGGACTTCATAAGCCTATCCACTATGACCCATATTGAATCATACTTCTTCTGAGTACGGGGAAAAGCTGCAATGAAATCCATAATAATTACCTCCCATTTCCATGTCAGAATTTCCATGGCCTGCAATAAACCTCCAGGCTTCTGATGCTTCATCTTAACTTGTTGACAATTCGGACACTGGGCGACAAACTCCGCTATATCTTTCTTCATGCCATCCCACCAGTACACTTTCTTGAGATCATGATACATCTTTGTTGTACCCGGATGGATAGAATAGCGAGAATAATGGGCTTCCCCCATAACCTGCTGACGAAGTCATGCAACATTAGAAACGCAAAATCTACCTCGATACCTGAGTACTCCATCTCTTGTGATCAAGAAGGGTTCTTTTCTTTCTGTCGAACTTTGTCTGGTTAATGGACTAAAACAGGATCCTCATACTGACGCTCTTCTATCTCCGCTACCAAAGATGACATCGTTGTATCCTGAACTGCAATTCCTGTATCACTTGAGTCTATCAACCGCACTCCCAAACTGGCTATCTGACAAACATCACGGGCTAGCTCCCTCTTTTCTGGCTGCAAATATGAAAGGCTACCCATATATTTTCCACTAAGAGCATCGGCTACTATATTAGCTTCCCAGGGTGATAACAAATATCAACATCATAATCTTTCAACAACTCTAGCCATCGCCTTTGACGTAAGTTCAAGTCCATCTACTTAAAGATATACTGGAGGATCTTATGGTCGATATAGATATCAACATGGACTCCATAGAAATAATGTCTCCATATTTTGAAAGCATGGATCACCGCGGCTAACTCAAGATCGTGGGTTTGGATAATTCTTCTCGTGCTTCTTCAGCTGTCTAGAAGCATAAGCAACAACCTTACCGTGCTGCATCAATACACAACCTAACCCAATACCTGAAGTATCACAATAAATCACATAGCCATCTGCTCCTTCGGGAAGAGTCAAAACGGGTGTTGAGGTCAACTTATCTTTCAATATCTGAAAACTCTGCTCACCGCATCCGTCTACTGAAACTTAGCTGATTTCTGAGTCAGCTTAGTCAACGGGGCTGAAAGAGAAGAAAACCTTCTACGAACCTTCTATAATAGCCAGCGAAACCCAAGAAACTACGTATCTGCATTGGTGTCGTGGGCCTTGGCCAATTCCTCACAGCTTCAATCTTTTGAGCATCTACTATAATGCCTTCGTCTAAAATAATGTGGCCCAGAAAAACCACAGAGTTCAACCAGAACTCGCACTTGGAGAACTTGGTATACAGCTCTCTACCGCGAAGCACACCAAGCACTGCTCGTAGATGTTCTACATGCTTAGCCTCTGACGATGAATAGACCAGAATATCATCTATAAACACAATCACGAACAGATCTAGGAAAGGCCTAAATACATGAAACTAAATCACAAGCTTCTGATAAAAAACGAGCAGTTCTAGTAAGATTTGTAATATGAATACCCTTACGCTTTGCCGAGATATAAGGCTCCATTTTAGGATTCCATTTCCTAGTACCATGACCAAAATGAACTCCTGCCTCCATCATCTCTTCCAAATTTATGTTCCAATATCTTCTTGTCATTTCTCCCCACACCCTCCCCCTTTTTTTATTCTTTTTAAAAAAAAAGACGAGGAACCCTGAACTGAAATAAATAAGTGTTCCGATGGAACCGATTCATCAAGTCCATGAACACAGCTAGAGCATTAGTTAACCCGAACGACATAACATAAAACCCATAATGCCAATATCTAGTTCTAAATGTAATTTTTAGGATGTCTTCCTTCTTCACCCTAACCTGATGATATCCCGATCTCAAGTCTATCTTTGAGAAGTATTTGGCGCCTTGTAGCTGATCAAACAAGTCATCAATTCTTGGAAGTGGATATTTATTCTTTACAGTTACCTTGTTCAATTGCCTATAATCAATGCACATTCCAAAGGAGCCATATTTCTTTCTTACAAATAACACCGGCGCTCCCCACGTTGATGTACTAGGTCTGATAAAGCCCTTCTTAAGTAAATCCCTCAATTGCTGCTTTAATTCTTTCAACTCCGCAGGTGCCATTCTATAAGGAGGAATAGATATTGGCTGAGTATCTGGCAATAAATCGATAGTGAAATCAATCTCTCCCTCTGGGAGAATGCCTGGGAGCTCATCTGGAAACACCTCTGGGAACTCATTAACCACAGGGATAGACTGAAGGGTCGGTGACTCTGCTTGTACATCCTGAACCCGAACCAAGTGACAAAGGCACCCTTTTATAATCATCTTCCTTGCCTTAAGGTAGGAAATGAACCTACCCCTTGGCGAAGCAGGCTTTCCCTTCCACTCAAGGACTGGCTCGCCTGGAAACTCGAATTGAACTATCTTCGTTCTGATATCAACATTAACGTAACAGGAAGCCAACCAATCCATACCCATGATCACATCGAAATCAATCATGTCTAACTCAATCAAATCTGCTAAGGTACGGTGATTACAAACTATCACTACACAGCCTCGATATATCCTCCTAGCTATGACTAGATCACCAACTGGTGTGGACAACTCAAATGGTTTAATCAATTCAAGCTTTGTCCCAAACTTGCTAGCAACAAATGGAACCTGGTTCAATCAGTGCATATATATCATAGGAGGAGACTGATAATATACCTGTGACGACATCAGGAGATAACTCACGATCCTGCCTACCAGCCAATGCATAAACATGGTGCTGAGGCGTACTTGAGCTAGACGTTCCACTCCTCCCTCTACCACGTCCTGCAGGTGCCTAAAAACCTTACCCTAAAAGGAGTACTGCAAAAGAAGAACAGCTACAGACCCTGTGGGCTAAACTATACCCCCACTCTCTCTCATCGGACATTGCTGCACGTTATGACTTGGCTGGACACAAGCAAAACAAGCATCTGATCCCAGCCGACACTGACCTACATGTAACTTACCACACTGGGCACACCGCGGCAAAGGGGGTCTCAACTAGCCTAACTCGGGTCTATGCTGAGAACCTAAAGCTCTAGAACTTTGACCCGCTCCGAAATACAAAGGCCAATCAAATCTCGGACCTCAAAACGGTGGAGGTGCACTCCCTACCGAATGGAATGCATATCGGGAATACTATTGCCTCTGTCCTCCCCAGGACTTACGCCCGATATCTAAAGATCTAGCCCTCTTACCATGGCCCCGGTCACGGTCACACTCTGTTCTCCTCTGACGCTTACGATCTTTGAGATTCTGTGCATATGCCTGTATACGGGAGATATACATGCCCAGCTGTAATGCAGCAGTCATACAAACATCTATCAAATGTGGCCCTAGACCAGCCACAAAGAGATGAACTCTGTCCTCTATCTCAGTGTCACGACCCAACCTGAGGGCCATGACGGGTACTCGGAGCTAGCCTACCGAGCACCAACTATTATACTTCTTCCCATCTAACTTAGTGGACCACATATCTAACTCTGAATTATCACAACCTGAATGGATATAAGTTTTCCAAATGAAACTCATTTACGCGATAATCATCAACTTCATCTCATAAACATATATAAGTACAGGCCTACAAGGCTACAAAATCATATACACTAGTAAGGTCACGAAACTTCTAACTATCCACACATGTCTACGAGCCTCTATGTGGAGTACTGGAAATCATAATGATGGGACAGGACCCCGCTATGCCCCCAAATATCCACAAAAGAGGTATACCAACAAAATGCAGCTCCGAAATAAGTGGAGTGTTCCTGAATCTCCGCAAATGAAGCTTCTAAGGATCAGACCCGTCCCCCTGTCTACCTGCGGGCTTGAACGCAGCGTCCACAAAAGAAAGGACGTCAGTACGAATAATGTACTGAGTATGTAAGGCATGAATAGTAACATGATAAAAGTATAATGAATAACATAAGATAAAAGGAGCGTATACACTTCATAATACCTCTTGATACATTCTGCATGCTTACTTACCCATTTTCTTTCTAGAAGAAGCATTGCATAGTTCACATACGTAATTATACAACACTGTACCCCGCCATATAGGCTTGGTATTATCCGTACCCGACCATAGTAAGGTTCAGTCACATCCATACCCAGCCATAGCGAGGCTCGGTAATATCATATCATACCCGTACCCGGCCATAACAAGGCTTGGTAGTATCATATACGTCACATTCGTACCCGGCCATAACACGTCTTGGTATATTCCATCATCATCACTACGGAGATCTTTTATCAATATCATCTTAAGAGTCTTGAAAGTCATAAGTTCTAGCATTCCTAGGAGTAAGATATTTCAGACACCTTAAATGAATTCGCAATAACAGGGTTATGCCTTTATCTCACCTATAAAGAACAATTACATAAGATTAGGTAAAACGATAATGAATACGATTAGAAATCTTATAACTAGCTCAATGGTATCATGAGGACAATAAAAACTTAACTTTAGCATTTTTAGAGTTGAAATCATCATCATCATATATCTCTTTGAGGGAACAATAACATACGATGGGGCCAATTGTCATGAATGGAATCAAGAGTCATCTAGTACGCCCAATCATATCGTGAAAACATCTAGAACTTTAGGCTTTCATGCCACCAAACATGGAATGATCATAAGAGTCTTGAGGATGGTGGAATCATGAATATCTTGGAATACGTTCAATAGTCATATAATAGCATCAAACCATAAACTTTGGGGTCTCTAAAATAGGATCATCAGCATAGGAAACATCTTTCCTTGGCATCATAAGAACATTGAGAACCAAGAACTTCTAGCTCTTTGGAAAATAAGGATGATATGGATAGCAGATATGGAATTATAATAGCATTCATGCCTTTGAAATAAAGGGGGGTAACCTTACATACCTTCACGTCTTCTTAATAACTAAACGTTTTCCTCCAAAGCTTGCAAACTCTACATTCAAGAGGATTCGTAACAACATTAGTCATGAAAGCATGCTTAAGTTCAAACTAGAGCAACTAAAAAGTTAATGGATTTTGGGCAGCACTTCCCCTATTTCATCAACTTCTACTATATGGAAAACAACTCCCAAACACCATTAAAAACATCCATAATATCATAATCAAGGAATTATATTAAATTTCATCTCAATTTCATCCACAATCCTCTTTTCAAATTTATCTATAGTCATCTTCTTCAGCTCAACACCTACGACTTCTTTACTTTAGATTTCCTCCTCAAGAAGAGTTACTAAACCTTTATATCACTTAGACATACGAGTAGGATGAAGTACATACCTTAAAATATAGGAACTTCACTTCACTCAACTCTCTCTTCAAGACTAACTTCACCACAACTTCGAAAGGGAACACGAATCATCACCTTCCATGGATTTACCTTGAGATTTGATGTTGATTCTCTCTTCAGATTGTGTAAAAGGGTGTACAGTGATTGAGAACCTTCAAGAACTCTTTGCAATACTATAGAGAGGTGGTAAAATAATTTTGGAAAGTTGGGAATGAGGTTGGGGTTGTTTGGGATTTAAAAAGGTGGCAAAATCACCCCTCACCCCCGATCCTAATGTGCGAAGAGTATGCGGCCTTGCACACTCAGTGTGCGGATGCACACTCTTTCTCCACCCTAAAATGATGTTAGGCAGTGAACTCAACAAAAATTGGGATTTGGCGACAAGTGTGCAGCTCACACACTCAGTGTCCGACCGCATACTGCCCCTGCATCTCCCAGTTTTGCGAAATCACGTTCTCTTTGATTCGTTTTACCTCCTATCCTTATGGAACCTTCTTTGTACTTGTATAAAACTTCATTAACCATCCATGGGGATCTATATCTCTTCCTCAAGGTAATGTTAAACAATGTATAACTCAAGTGATACGGAATTCCCCAAAACATGACTCAACCTTAACTTTTTCTGACGAACTTACTCCCTTTGCCTCATATGGTTTTGAAACCTTAAGGTATACACTTAAGATCCTCAAATATCCTTCTTAAAATCATAAGGGATTCATGTTCACTTTAGTATTATGCTAGTCTATTCATGATATGAATAACACGAAATATCCAAGGTGTAACATTTCTCCCCCTTAAGAACATTCGTCCCCGAATGTTAAAGTGTTAAGAATTCTGCAGAAATTTCGCTAGAGTTTCCCCTGTAACTGTATTACTACAATCCTATCACAACATCCCAAGTTATACAATGCCTCGCGGGGCTACAAAAACAACATCAATAGTGGCCACACACGACCACGAAATCATTAAAGAAAGCATTACATACCTAAGGACAATGGTGCCTCTGTCTGAACATCTTCTCCGAGAGTGGAAATAATTGTGGATATCTAAACTTCATATCTTTTTCAGCTTTCCAAGTTGTCTCGTTTACCCTCACGTCCTTTCATAACACCTTCATCAAGCTTACATTTCCAGTTCTTAATTCACAAAGTCAAAGCTATTTGGGAGGCCAGTAGGAACTTCTCATACGATAACTGTTAGGTAATTCGAATTTCATCACTTGGTACAATTGTGGGGAATTATCAATACACTTGCGGAGCATGAACGTATAAAAGTCTAAATATGCAGATTTCCGTTCCGAGGATAAATCTTTTGAGCTTTCTAGATCATCTTGCATATATTCTTATAGAGTCTCTTAATAATTCTCATAAATCTTTTCAAAATAAAACTTTCACATTTCCGCAATTTGATACTATCCCATCCTTACAAAGCTACATACGACTAGCTAGGTATGTAAATTCCAAGCCACCCTAACAGGTCTTTCCAACTTTCGTAAAGATTTAGCATATGTTTCCATAGTATACCATGAGGGATTTGAAAATGGGTTATATCCACTTATCTATTTCAAAGTGGAGGGCCTTACTGGGATGACCTATATTCTTCCGGTCTCTCTGAGTGTACTGGTCTTCAGGCGCCAGTAAAGAGTTGAGTATCTTAACCGGACAATTTGAGAGATAGCTTGTATGATCCCTGACAATTGTAACATCCATTTCAGTTCCAGACCCATTTTTATTTGATTAAAGCCAGAGACTGTCTTACACGAATTTACTCCTCATTATCATCCTGAACACCACATCTAACCTTTAGTTCCTCATTTAGGTTCATCTCACTCTATTTACTTACCACACCGTTTTAATTCCTTTGCATCTTGAATGTTCTATGTCTGAAATTCTCATATCATCCATAAGCTTTGTCTCCTAGATAACCATACACAATCATTCTTTTTCATCGTAGGTTGCTATCATCAAATACTCGCATGCTTTCAAATAGTTCATTCTCATTTCAATTTTTCTTCTATTGCTACTGCGCATTCTTCCCTTAATAAAGACATTACTATATCCTAACTCTTTAAGGGCGTCCCTGTACAATGATTTCCCAACCATTAGGCGACATTGGAACTTAGCATCCGTACAACTAGTTCGCGGTGGCTATTTTATTTAACCTTTCATCTTAGTCCCTTATTTACTTTGAGTTCCATCTTACTCAGTCCTTCTTTACTTCTTCATTATTGGCCTTCCTATTACGGCCTTCTTCTATTACTCACTTTCCTACTTCATCTCTGTAATAGTATCTAGTAAAAAAGTCTATTCTTCAAAAATCTATTCGATTGCTAATATTCCTCCTCTTTTTTTTTATTACATAAATGCTTATTCTTTAAGCAGGTCTCTTTTAGACTACAAGTTCATCTCGTCAAAGGAGGGCATATTGTATATCAATCTGCGACTTTCTAACTCATTTTCCATCATACAGTTAATTCCTCTAGGACATTCTCTTAGTCCCTTCATCAACTATACAGCCCTGTACTACTAACTCAATAATCCTATGATGGTAAACTTCTAAAATACCTGTGATGCACTCGTGTCTCATATATTCTTACACTCGTATCTTTATAAAACATACTGACGATTTAGTCTATACGATAAGAAAGCCCTCATCAATAACTAAATTATTCGGTGGCGTACATTATGCTCATATTATTATTATCTTATTGGTAGTACCTCAGAAGTTATCTCATTGAACTGCAAGTGATAGATCAATACTATCTTCAAGGACACATAAACATTATTATCACAACATATCTTTTTCCCCCACCATTCTCTGATTGTGCTCCCTATTTGACCCACCGTCTAACCACGATTCTGCTCTAAGCTTCTCTTTAATAAGGCTCTTTTCTTTTCCCTAACATAATTGTTGGGACTTTACAACTTATCGTCGTTACGTAGCATAAAACCCCTCAAAATCATACTTGATTAGTCTTAACACTTTATCAAAACGATAAATATACCTGCAGCAACATCGGGTGAAAACTCTAAGTCCTGTGAACCAGTCAATGCGCAAATATGGTTCTGAGGACTACTCAAGCTATTCGCTCCCCCGTTACCTCTACCACGACCTGCTGATGTCTGAGTGGCTTGTCCTGGAGGGCGCACCGATGACGACAATCTAGCAGCCGATCCAGTAGGTTGCACCATACTTCGTCTATCTAGAAATGGACACTCACGCATAATATGGCCTGGCTGACCATAGGCATAGCAAACATCTGAACCCAAGCGGTATGGTCCAAAGTGCGGCTTACCACATTGATTTCACCTTGGTAAGGGCGGTCTCATCTAACTGGATTCACTTTTATACTGGGAGACCGAAACTCTGGAGCTTTGACCCGGTCCGGAATAATTAGAACAATCAAAGCTGTTATACCCCGTATATTTGAATTATTCGCAAGCAAATCGACTCAAGTTAAAGGCGGAATTATTTTCGGACGTGAAATAGGAACCTTTAATTTTCATGTTTAATTATTATATAAATTGTCTATAAATTTTATTTAGTGTAGAAATATTATTGGAGATTAGAAACTAATTAATTGTGATTAAATTATTAAGTAAGAATTAGTGATTAATTAAATTAATTAAGTTAAATATAATTAGTGGGCCCCACCCGAAATAAATAAATAAAAAAAATGACAAATCAAAAAAAATGGTGAGTCACAAGGGAGGGGTACGTGTCCCTTAGGGGAAAACCATATATAAGGTATGGTTTGTGAACAAAGTTGACAATTAAGTTCATTTCCAAAAAATATTTACTTAAGAAAAAAAAAAGGGGAGCATTTCCATGGCTGGTCTCGGCCAGCCATGGTTGAAGAAAAAAGGTTTATTTTGTTGCTTAATTAATCAAGTTCCAAGTGCAATACAAATTCAAGGAGGTGATAGCTACATTAGATTTTAAGTTGGAGAAGAAGAAATTGTAAAATTGGAGCAATTGAGCGTAGAAATTCCTCTGAGAAAAATTTGGTAAGATTTTCTTATTTTATGGTGTAATTATGTTAATGGTGTAGTAATGGAAGGATAAAAATTGGATTGGGCGAAATTGGAATTAAGAAAATACATGAAATCGTTGTTATACGAAATTGTGGGTTGAAAAGGATTAAAAAGGGTTATTGGATTGTAAGGGTTGTTATGGGATGAATTGTGAGAATTTTGTATGTATATCTCTATTATTGGTATTTCTGTGTTAACAGGAGAATAATTGGAAATTCGGGTTAGGCGAATATATAGGGGAAATGCTGCCCGATTTTCGTTAAGTCCTTAACTAATGAGAAACCCTAAAATGAGGAAGTATGAGTTAAAGAATAAGTTCTATAAGCGATGTGCTGCGGAATTACGAACTAGAAAGTATAGTACTAACGATAGCGTTACTTTTATACTAAATAGGCTAAAGGGGCGACGAAGCGAACGGTTTTGCGATTAGTCGTCAACAGGTATGTAAAGTTGTCCTTTCTTTCTTTTGGCATGTCTTAGATTTAAGTGATGAATGATATAAGCTTTGGGGTAATCCTATTCATAAGTCTTGTGTGTGATTCATGATTCTTATTCACTTCTTGATGTTAGAACTCTTAAGTGATTGAGCTTCCCTCTCCAGTTTCCTATACGTTGGATAATAGTCGATGTATATCAGTTCCTATTCTTAGGAACTCTATGATAACTAATGTCCAGACTTCTATAAGATGTTTCATACTATGTTGACATATGACTATGAATCTTAAGGCTCTTTGATATACTTTATGATGACATCCGAGGGATGTTTGATATGTTTCCGAGTGGCATTCGAAAGGTATTTGATATGACTATTGTCTTGATTTTCAAATGATAGTTCGTGCTGATAATTCCATTGAGCCTTTGATATACCCTGATACGTATATATGATTCCATAAGTTCTATTCTGATATAACCCACAGTGACATCCGAAAGGTATTTGGTATGGCTAATGTCCTGATTTTCAAATGACAGTTTGTTTGATTATTCCATTGAGTCTTTGAAAATGTTTTAATTTGCATATGGTTGCTCACTACTCCACTCATGCGTGTCTCAATATGTCTTTCACTGAGTCCCGGGCCAGGATATGTTATCGTGCATAGTTCCACTGCATTGTTCACCGGGTCCCTTACTAATGGGCCGGAATATGATATATATATATATATATATATATATTGGAGTTATGCTGTGTTATGGCGTTATGCTGTGTTTATGGAGTTATGCTATGTTATGGTGTTATGCTGTGTTTATGGAGTTATGCTGTGTTATGGCGCCAAGGACGGGGTGGCGACCATGTTCACCGAGTCCCATAATGGGCCGGGTATGATATATGATATTGACATGCATGATTTATGTTTCAAAAGGGCAAGTGTTTTGGTATTCTGGACATTGTACTTGTTTCTGTAGTCCTTATTTAAGTTATGATCCTTTTTACTGTATTTCATGCTTTATATACTTAGTACATATTCCGTACTGACCCCCCTTTCTTCGGGGAGCTGCGTTTTATGCCCGCAGGTACAGATAGTCGGTTTGGTGACCCTTCAGCATAGGACTTCTACTCAGCTATATTGGAGAGCTCCGTTGTTCCGGAGTTTAGACTTTTGGTACAGATCTTATGATATATATATATATGTATGTATGTTTATCCAGGGGTACAACGGGGCCCTGTCCCGTCATATTTCACTGTTAGTACTCTTAGAGGTCTGTAGACATATGTGTGGGTTGTGTATAAGTTCTGTTCAGCTGTGTCCGTACGATATGCTATGATAAGATGTCCGTCTGTAGTGGCAGCCTTGTCGGCTTGCATATGACATGATATTGATGTGTAGTGGCAACCTTGTCGGCTTGCATATGACATGATATTGATGTGTAGTGGCAGCCTTGTCTGCTTGCGTATCGTTCTATGATTTGATCAGTTGTGACTCCTCAGGAGACAGTTATCTGAATATACATATATGACGACGTTATGAACCGTTGTAGTTCTTTTGCAAGTTTCCATATTATTCATAGATTCAGTTTGATTATTTGTAACAGGTTCGTATACGGGTGTCCAGTTCGGGCACTTGTCATGGCCCACGGGGTTGGGTCGTGACAAAAGTGGTATCAGAGCAGTTCGTCCTCGGAGTGTCTACAGACCGTGTCTAGTAGAGTCTTTTTATCGGTGTGTTGTGCACCACATCTATAAACAGGAAGCTACAGGACATTTAGGATGTTACCTTTCTTTCATATCTAAGATCGTGCGATAGAGCCCAGCCATAGGAAATGAAATTCCTTATACTAACCTTTGATTTCAGCTGAAGAACAACATCGACAAAAGGAAGGGACTGATGATATTGGAAGTTACAAAGTATACAGGTAAGTAACGGTGCGAAAGAGGCATGTCGGATAAGGTAAGAATACTGAGATATGATCGACATGTAAAGTTGAAGAATAAAAGGGGGAGGTAGATCGGAAGGTATAACAGGATAGATCGTTAAAGGATCAGGTACGTGTCGAGGTGCGATATGTAAGGTAAGTTTTGACACCTCTATACTTTTTACTGGAAATTGGGAGCCCTGTGTGGCTATGATACGATATGATATATGCGTATACATGTTGGCCCTGTGAGGCATTGTTGGTATTTCCTGCGTGCAGGTTTTGAGATTGTAAGAAATACAGAGGGAACTCTGCCAAAATTTTCCTAGAAATAAAAAGGGAATGAGATATAATTTCGTAATATTCTTGAAAGGTCGTGTCGATAGTAATGACAGGATTTGACTAAGTGGTGAGTACAGCTGACTTCGAGGAATAAGTTAACCGTTGAATTGATAGTGATAGTAATTATGATATCGGTATCGATATGGTAAATTTACCATGTTGGATTAAAGCTTAAGAGATACCCTCCATGTCATTCGTAAGAAGCATCATCCTTATTTGGTAAATTTTATTTCGAAGAAGCATATATGAGCAGTAAAGTTTGGAATTCATTTGGACGGACCAGAATACTTTCCAACCACATTGTGCCTTAGAAAAAGGTTCACGTTGAAGGGAAAAAATGTCCGGAAATTAAGTTTTACTTTATTGGAAGAGTGTATACAGCAAGTAGTTTATGAACTAAATAGTTCGCTCATGACCCAAGAACAAATCCGGAAGTAAACTATGTGAATCAAGCATTAGGAGTCCCGTGGTGTTTGTCGGATTCTAATTCTTCTTCTTGTGGTGGTTGGAGAATGCTTCATGGTGATGTAACCTTGAAGTGGGAGTGTTCTTGTGTTCTCGAGATAGCATTTCATCATGTCCTTGAGTTTATTAGTTTTTAATCAACTAATTGGAAATAGAATTTGTGGAAGGAAAACTCAAACTTGTGAGATGTCGTGGATCATGTGTTCCCCGTGTTATTGATGAAATGCTAGGATGATTCGGGAGGGCTTGTGATACTAAGGGATGATTTAGAAAAAGGTGGCAACTTTGAACAAAACATTTTATTGAGGTATCGAGTGAACTGGTAAGTGAGGATAAATTACGACGAGTTTACAGTCAAAAGGAGTAGTAATATGATTGAGATAAAAATACGGAGGAGGAAGAGTTATAACAAATTATGAAGGTATTGATAAGACAGCTTGTGAGATACTAAGGGTAAGATCAATCAGAAAGGGTAAAGGGTTAAGTACGCCTAGTCCACAGAGTGTAATTAAACG